>NC_140585.1:1197992980-1198720640 GCF_964204655.1 Triturus cristatus | reverse complement strand
TGCGCCTGGCCCTCAGAATCCATGGCCTCCTGGACCCGTTGTTCCTGCCTCCGTATTCGCAGCCTTTTAGCAAGGAGACTTTCTGCCCTATAGTCCAGACATAAAATTGATGCTTTAAGCGGAGTGCAGCGTATTCTGCCCTGTCTATGTCAATACCGGCTAATTGGACTCCAGCGGCCTTGAGCTGTCTCCACATCCGGGGGGGCTCCAGTACATTTATGAATGCGCTCAAGTTCCGCAACTTGTCGGGAGAGATACTCTCTTTTATCCCTGCGCTCTTTATTTTCTGCTGACGATATGGCAATCAATTCTCCCCTTACCACCGTTTCAGTGCGTCCCACACAGTGGAGACTGCAGTTTCTGGGGTATCGTTAATAGCCAGGTCGTCGGTGATCGTTCTGGTGATTTGCTCCACATTAGCAGGACACTGCAGGAGGTTGTCTCGCAGACGCCATATTTTAGGGCCATACCTCAGCTCGGGAAAGTCTATAGCGACAGTTACTGCCGAGTGATCAGACAGAGATCGGGCTTCTATAGCAACGTCTTGTACCCTAGAAACCAAGTCTTGGGAGCCTAGGAAATAGTCCAACCTGGCGTATGTTTTCCTTGTGAAGGAATAATATGTGTAGTCACGGGTCTGCCCATGTGTGTTCCTACAGATATCTGTGAGGCCCCTATTATTGAGCCAAGTTAGGCCCTCCTTGGAGAGTGCACCCATCTGTCCCTGTCGTTGTGCAGATCTGTCCATATTGTTATGAAAGACAAGATTTAAATCGCCACCATCAAAGTCAATCGGCCTGGTGCCCCCATAATCTCTGTGACAGCTTGTTTTAAAAATACCTCTTGTCTCTCACTGGGCGAGTATGTGGAGGCAATTGTAATTATTTTGGTGCCTATTTGTAAAGAGTATGCTAGGAGTCTGCCTCTTAATTCGGCCTCTTCGGATAGGACCTTGCCTTTAAAGTGTCGGGAGATTAAAATGGCGACCCCCGCTGTTTTATTCGGGAGTGAGGAGAGATATTGGTGTGGGAAATGTCTGGAGCGGAGCCTGTGCTCGTCTTTAGGAAGGAGATGGGTTTCTTGTAGTAAACATATATCAGCCCCTGAGTGTTCATGATATGACAATATGGAGCTCCTTTTCAGGGGGTGGTTAAGACCTTTAACATTTAATGTGAGGATCCTCAATTTTTTAGACATTGGGCCTGGGTAAAGAGTGCTATGTAATGACTACGTGTGTAAAGGAGAGGAATCGTACATGCAACGATGGTATGATGAGCTCTATTAGGAAATATGTAGGCCAAAGGCTCACAGCTGCGTTTCCCAGGTCCAGCCCCCCAAAAAAGGAATTCTTAACGAACCAAAATCCTAATAAACAGTAACAACGGAGGTTTTGAACTAAAATAACAAGAGATATAATCCATTTCTTTTATGTCCATTTAGACACTAGTGGGGTCGTGGGTGCGGCCTCCCCTTCCGCTCGCGCCTGGCTGCTCGCCGCTGGAAGTGCATCCAACGCAGGTAGAAAGGAGAGAAAACTGCAGTCAGAGACACCGGAGCGGAAGCTCCAGAGGAAGGTTTTCATCAAGGTGTTGCCGGCCGTGAGGAGGTGCCAGCCAGCGTTTTTAAGACTGCCAGTTTCTCTCTAGCTATTGTTTCAGAGTGTGGTCGGAGACAGCCCAGGTAGGCACCGGGACATCTCCGTATTGAAGTACTGGTTCAATCTAGTTCTTCCCCGTTGTGATGTAGGGAGTCGGAAGTGTTCTTCTCCAGGTCCAACACGCGGCATGCTTCCTCTAGGGATCTGATTTGATGAAGCCTTCCTGTGTGGCGGAAAATTTTACGGAAAGGATGACCCCAGGAGTAACGCACACCCGCTTCTCGTAAGTGCGCGGTGATGGGACGAAAGTCTTTCTGTTTTTCGAGAGTTGTTACTGCGAGGTCTTGGTAGAGGACCAGGTGAGCCCTTTGATACTGCACTGGGGTATTATCTCCGGCTTTCTGGAGGATACACTCTTTCGAAGGGAAGTCATGGACACCTGTGAGTATGTCCGGTTGCGGAGCCCTAGGTGAGCGTTTGAGTCCCATTCTGTGCGTTCTGTCAAGTTGGATGGTCATCTCAGGACCTACCTCCAGAATGGCTCTGAATAGGCACTGCACGTATGAGGTGATATCAGTTCCCTCTGCTCCGGATGGAGCGCCCAAATTCGGATGTTATTCTGACGGGATCTGTATGGGCCTGGAGGTCCAAATTCTGGTCTTTAAGTCGCAGAATCTCTCAGCTGGAGTTGTTCAATTTCTTTGTCACTGCTCACTTAGTGATCTTCCAGCGTGGAGACTCTTTCGCCTAGCCCATCCAGATCTCGCTGCGTGTCTTTTAGCTCCTGCGCATCCTCCTTCCTGAAAGAATGCAGGTCCTTGCGCAGTGAAGCAAACAGCGATTTTAAATAGGGGCGTGTGATCGGTTTCTCCGATGCCTCAGATGTCCCCATGGGTCTCCTTTGTAGGTGCTCCCGCAGGCCTCAGCAGCATGTCCTTGAGGTTGCTGTCTTTTTTCCCTCTTGCCGTTGCCATTTTGAGGGCTGGAGAGAATCTTCTGGTGATCGCACTTCTGGGCACCCGGAACCAGCAATCCACTTCTCAGAAAAAGGCTCTATGTAGAGCTTGGAGCCTTTTCCACCGCTACCCCAGGTCCCGGAGTCCCCTCCCAACCTAGGTCTAGCTGCTGCAGGCAAGGCGCTAGAGGTGCTTCACCGCAGTTGTGGGTGGGTGTCACCACCATTCACCGGCTCCTGCCGAGCTAACTTGGGCTTCTAGGGCCGGGTGTGCAAGAGGTAATAGTCTCCTCAAAGTGAGAGAACTCAGTCGCATGGCTCTGCTGTTTTACTATGGCTGGGCACTGGTGTTGTTGAAGCTGTGCGGTGATGAGAGGAGCTCCGCGGCAAACCATTCCCCGGACTGGTTGGGGGACTCCCAGATAAGTGCCAGCGAACAGGGATGCGGGGTGGGATGCCTCAGGGCAAGGGATGTCCTGGTGTAGCCCGAGGACTGGCCACAGCATGGGAGCAGGCCTACTGCTTCGCCCGCGACTCGTAGGACACGATGTATGGGGATAAGGGGTGTCCCTCTTTCCACTCTTGCTGTTTGTGTGGCCCTCGGAAGGTCCGTCCCCCGGCTGTCTCTATGAGGGTCTTGCTCTCCAGGCACTTCAGGGCTGCTCAATGTGCAGGCTAAGACTCCGGCTGCCCCGAGCCCAGGCCCGCCTCCCAGATTCCTCGCCTGCTGCTGCTGGCGACCGGCAGTCATCGGCGATGCTGTCTCCCTCGTCAGGCCAAAACACAACCACAGCCTCTGCGTTGCCGCACGCCGCTGTCCCCGTTGCTAGCAGGGCCCATGCTGGGCTGAGGGAAGGCTGCCAGGGAGTGCTATGTCAGTCGAGCCGCGGCCGCTACTAAACGCCCTCCATAGGCGCCCGGCCTTTCAGGCCCAGGAGCTCAGGCCTCCACCCGGCACCGCAGGCCAGGCAGGGAGGCCGCGCCGAAGCAGGTCAGTCTTCTCCTCCGGGTAGCTATCCTGCTGGCACGGGGCACCTCGACAAACGCCGGGTAAGCCCCTTTCTAAATGTCTCTGTCATGGGAGCACCCCCCAGCAGCTGTCCGTGCCTGACGGCCCTGCAGCAGAGGCTGCTTACAAGCTCTGCATTCCAGGCCTGGAGGGAGCCCCAGACGATCCAAGCAGCCCTCCTTCCACCTCGCCACTCCGGCTACCTTGCCAGATCGATCGGTAGGCTTGATCGCTGCTCTGTGCTATACAAGGCAGCCTTGCCAGGCCCGGCAGCTTGGAGCGGAGAGGCACTAAAACACATCTCTCCCGTCAGCCATCTTGGCCACGTCCCACCATATATATATTTTAATGTAGGTTTTGGTGAAGTCGACGGAGAAAAACACTTCAAGACATCTGCTTTGTTTGACATTCTCTCCATTCTTTTGTGGATATTAACAGCACTGCTTGAGCATACATGGCTACAATAGAGTAAACATAGTAGCTTTTTGATAACATCTCTAAGTACAATGGCCTGAAGCAAAGCTGCAGTTTGTCAACTACTTTTTTCCATTTATACTTCAAATCTCTTGGAGGTTCAAATATCTGCAAATTGTCTTCCTGTTAAATGTGGGTACACTTTTGGCCTTGTTCTGAAAAAGAGTGCGAACTTATGCTGTGGTCGAATAAACATTATTTATCCATAGCAGGAGTCAGTCTGTTCTGCTTCCACCAGAGGTCTAGGCCAAGTGGCAGTAAACATAACACAGGTATAGAGCAGAAACAGTCTGCCTGGAACTAAGAATACAGCCATTGCAACATTCTTAAAACATTTAAAAGATAAACAAGTGAGTCAACGATAAGAAAGTATAGTTAGTCAAGGATAAAGAGTAGTTTATTTACAATACAAAGCACAACCTTATAGTGGAATGTCTAAACATGTGGAGTGGATGCAATAGAATTGCCTTGAATTAACTGGTAAGAAACCGACGTTCTCTTTTTCGGAAATACATCTATTTTGTCTCCTGCGCGGTGGCCAAATGAGCTTGGTCTAACTCCTACGTCAACATGGCGCATATTAGCAGGCCAATTTGATGCCAACGTGCACTCTTAATTTATAAAAAATGTATCAAATGTAATTGAATAATACGTTTTTAATTCTGTGCTTCAAACACCATGGCGCCTGTCCAAGGGCGTCACTAGGGTAACATCCATACGAAAGTGCATGAAGAATGATTCCTTCTGCTGGCGTGAGCACTGTTGCATAAGCAATTGTATTGCTATCTTCCAATTACTCTGGTAAACCTCTATAAATCACTCTTGAGGCGAATGTTCAATAACTTCAATAATTTTATTCCCATACAGGGTGCATTAAACTCCATGCGAAAATCATTCTTGGCCATCCAATTATAGCGAAAATCATTCTTGGCAATCCAATTATAGCATCAATATTTGCAAACCCAATGCATTTCGGGTCCAATCAAGACCCTTCATCAGGGGTCTTATATGCCAATACTGTAATGCAAAAAGAACAAAAGTCATTTTATCTTACAGTCCTTACAGTAACTACTAACAAACTATTAAACATGAAACAAGACACGCGTTGTATAAAACAAAACGGGAAATGCATGCTCGTGGACAGTGAATACGTTGATAGAAGATTGTTGTTAAACTCCGTGCGAGTTGATTGACAGAGAACACGCAACTTGGTTTGAACGGAGAGAAAAGCGAATGTAGTGATTACGGGAATGCTCGCGCTTGAATTTAAAAGAAAAAGTTCCAACCAAACACCGCATGCGTTATGCGCTAATAGTCAGGGTGGTGAAAGTGTTATTGCTGTTAAGAGTAAATAAAGTCTGAGTAGAAAAAATCGGAAACGCTAACTAATAAACGGTGACAATATCGGTCCTGGTGCTAGTTTATTCGGCATAATAAGCAAACAAAGTGGGAAAATGCTCAACAAAGCGAATTAAGTGATTAGAGTGAAGCACAGTGCAAGGAAAAGTTACCCAATAGTCCATAGGGAAACATTAGTGAATATCGAGAGTTGTTAAAGCCGAAGGTAACGGACAGTGCAAGCTTACCGAGTTCAGTTGTTGTGCGTAGCTTTCTCAGCCAAGGTTACATTAGTGACGCATGAAACGTGCCTATTAAAACTGGCTGGGATGTTTTTTTTAAAGTGATAGTGGCTCGCGGTGCTAAAAAGCGAAGATGGTGAGCAAAAAGTAAGCAATAAACATAGAAAGAGTCACAGAAAGCAGATTAAACGTGTTAAGTAAAAAACGGACAGTAGGCTAGAATGCCTCTATGCTGCGCGTTAACAAATACTGAGTCCTGATCTATTACAAAGTCAGAGATGCCAAAAAGCATGTAAAAGTCAACAACATATTAAAATTAAATAAACACTGTAGTGCGATATGAGAAAACAAATACAAATAAAAATCTGCAGTCCTAATAAAACAAATCACTCTCAAGCCATACAAGAATACCAATTAGCTATATGCTTTACAGAAAACAGTTAAATTCTATTCGATCGTTCATCCCCAGGGGTTGTAGAGATTGTAGTTTTTTGTTCCAAAAGAATTCAGATCGGGCTAATGTTTTTGAGGGATCTATGTCTTTGGTGGGCTTTTGTGCCTCCAAAATTGTGAAACGTAGTTGTGCTATGTTGTGTCTCGCTTCCTTCCAATGTAACGCTATTGTTGATCTTTCATTGTTGGTACGAATATTACTTTTGTGTTCTCCTATACGTATTTTCACTTTTCTTTCTGTCCTGCCCACATAAATTTTGTCACAAGGACATTTCAAAGCATAAATCACATTAGAGGTATCGCAAGTGCTGGAGTGTCGCAATTTAATTTTGTTGCCTTTGGTGGGATGGGTGAAATAATCTCCTACCATCACATTATTACAATGTACACAGTTCATACATTTTTGCAAGCCTTTAAATGTTTAGTTAGGGCCTCTGGATCCTTTTGTGAACAGTTCTTTAAGATTCTTTGATTGTTGCATCGCAAAGATTGGACGTTGCGGAAATAGGGAATTGAGATCCGGTTCAGTTTGTATGATGTCCCAGTGTTTCATTATAATAGATTTAATCAGGGAAGCTTGCGTGGAATGCTTCAATACACACACTAATGGATTGGATTGTTGTTTATTTGTGCGTCTTAGTAAACTAGTGCGATCTATTAATGCAAGTCTTTGTTTTGTCTCCTCTAAAAAATATTCTGGATAACCTCTCTTTTGTAATCTGTCCATGAATTTGTGAATGATGTCAACTGAATTTTGTGGATCAGAAGTGATTCTTTTTAACCGAATGAATTGGGAGTAAGGTAAATGTTTTTTCAATGTAGGTTGATGAAAGCTATCAAAGTGAAGAGAATTGTTTCTTTCAGTTGACTTGATGAACACATTAGTTTTGATGGTCCCTTGGTCAATTTGAATGAGTACATCTAGGAAGTTGATGCTGGATTTATCAATTTGATGAGTGAATTTAATACGATTGTGTATGTGATTGAGGTCCAAAATGTTCCTTTCTAAATCGCTAGGGTCGCCTCTCCAAATTATTAAAATGTCATCAATATAGCGCTTAAACAAAATCAAGTGCTGAACCCATGCTTGGTTGCTCAAGATGTGATCATGTTCAAGTTTGGCCATAAAAATATTGGCTTACAAAGGGGCCCCGGCAAAGCCCATAGATGTTCCATTATTTTGGGCGTAAAACACACCCTGCCACTCAAAATAACTGTGAATTAATGCAAACTGTAATAATTCCAAAAGAAACACCTTTTCAGCTTTAATGTTGTTGTGTTTTAATAGAGCCCATTCCATGGCATCTAATCCATCAGCATGTGGAATGGAAGTATAAAGAGCAGTAAAGTCCACAGTGCATAAATATCACTCGTCGATGTTATTGAGGTCAAGTCCTTGTAAAAGATTCAAGAGAGTTGTGGTGTCTTTAATATAAAATTCTTGTTGTTGTACAATAGGTTGCCAAAAATAATCAAGATACTTGCCTATGGGTTCAGACAATGAGTCGCATGGTAAAACTATTGGGGGAAAGGGTGGTTTTTCGAGATTTTTATGAATTTGTGTTAACATATACAATTTTGGCCATCGTGGATATGTAGTGTACAGAAACTTTTTGGTTTTGTTATTGATCCAGCCCATCTCTTCTGCCAGTGTAAGAATCTGATTAAGGAAGTTCTGGTAACTTAAAGTGGGATCTTGATCCAATTTGGTGTACGTGTCGCTGTCAGTGATGTGTTGCATCACACTTTGTTCATAAAATTCCGTGTCTAGAACCACTAGAGCTCCTCAAAAGCCAAACAAAATTTCAGTGCAAAAGAATGGAGCACCCTTAAACAGCTGGCCAACAATCAACTATTGGCCTTCTCTAAAGCTGATAAAGGAGGAGCTCTAGTGGTTCTACAACTCTCGATATTCACTAATGTTTCCCTATAGACTATTGAAGCACTGTGCTTCACTCTAATCACTTAATTTGCTTTGTTGCGCATTTTCCCACTTTGAACTTGACTCGCATGATTTCGTTCGTTTGCTTATTATGCTGAATAAACTAGCACCAGCACCGATATTCTCACCGTTTATTAGTTAGCGTTTCCGATTTTTACTCAGACTTTATTTACTCTTAACAGCAATAACACTTCCACCACCCTGACTATTAGCGCATAACACATGCGGTGTTTGGTTGGAACTTTTTCTTTTAAATTCAAGCGCGAGCATTCCCGTAATCACTACACTCGCTTTTCTCTCCGTTCAAACCAAGTTGCGCGTTCTCTGTCAATCAACTCGCACGCAGTTTAACAACAATCTTCTATCAACGTATTCACTGGCCACGAGCATGCATTTCCCGTTTTGTTTTATACAATACGTCTCTGTTTCACGTTTAATAGTTTGTTAGTAGTTACAGGAAGGACTGTAAAATAAAATGCCTTTTGTTCTTTTTGCATTACAGTATTGGCATACAAGACCCCTGATGAAGGGTCTTGATTGGACCCGAAATGCATTGGGTTTGCAAATATTGATGCTATAATTGGATTGCCAAGAATTATTTTCGCTATAATTGGATTGCCAAGAATGATTTTCGAATGGAGTTTAATGCACCCTATTTGGGAATAAAATTATTGAAGTTATTGAACATACGCATATTAGCAAGGGCCAGATCGCCGCTTTATCTGCACTTTTTGCCGATAAAGCGGCGATTTTTTTTATCGCCCAATTGCCAAGCTGTCGCTAACAGCAGTTAGCGACTGGTTCGAGGCGATAGCGATTGGTTTGGGGCCCGCTTTGCATGTCAGCGATATTTATCGCTAATGACATGCAAAGTGGGCGTACCCAAACTGGTAGCGACTGAAAACAGTCGCTAACACAGCTATAGCCTATTAGCAATACCCGCGGCGCCATAAAAAAACGCACGCTAACCGCGATTAGTGCCAGGATTTTACACCTGGTAAAATCCTGACTTAGCCATATTAGTTAATGGGAGGTGGATTCTACGGCTAAGTCCCCACCTGCCTATTAGCGAGATTTTGCTTAGCAATAGTTTTTTATCGCTGGAAATCTCACGTTAAAGATGGGATTCGCTGCTATCGCTGGATTCTTTATCGCCGTGTAGATAAACGTTGGCAATACTGCGTTATCTCCGCGATAGAATCCAGCGATAGGAGGCGATATGAAAAATCGCGCTAAGCGCGGTTTGCGATAATTATCGCAAGTTGTTGCTAATATGCCCCTAAATTCTGCCAAAACGTAGGCATTATGTTTGAGCATAAACTTTCTTTTCATTTTCATGACAATAAGGTAGGCGCTGTCAGAGCCAGCGCGAAAAAAACGTAATCAAGGGGATGGTTATCTTCCACCTGCACAATGAGAATTCCCTTTATCTTGGATGGCCTTGATCTCTCCTGCACACACTGCAGACCGTGCCAAGAGCTGCTACATGACTGCACTCCGCCTGCATCCATCCCTACTGAGCTGAAAGAGCTTCACAGGCTCCCGATTCAAAGTGAGTCTCTCTTAAAGCAGTATGCACGGTTCACAAAGCCATTCACTATGCTGGTCCTCCCATCTCAGACTGAAGCTTTAAATTCACCCCCCACAACGCTTGCTCCGTTCCTCCTCTGCTAATCTGGCTGTTGCTCCTTGAATCTTAAGTAGTCAGACAGGAGGCACGCCTTTCTCGGATCTTGAGGGCTAACTTTAGGACACCCCAAGTGTCCATCTCACGAACATCCACAATATGCAATTCAGGAAGCAGATTAAAACCTAGATCTTTGTATAGTTTTGCTCATTTTACCTACATGTTCTCCTGCATCAGGAAGCCGATGTTTGGCTAATCGTCAGGCTTTATAAATATCCTTCATCGTCATCAAAAAATTATCAGATAAGTACCATTTGTACACTTGACTTGATATCCTAAAGTAGGTTTGCAACCAATGTGGAGCTCTCGCTCAAGATACAATATGCGCAACCTATTCACTCTGTATTTGTACCAGGCAAAAATAGTTATTTGATAGAAGTTGAAAGCACTGTTCGTGCCAGGTATACTGACGTAAGAATAAAATGGTGAGCAAATATAAGTACTTGGGAATTAAACTTTCTGCCATTGCGAAAATATTCACATTAAGTCCACCTTCTCATGAGGGCTGCATGCATTTGTGCCATGGTAGCGATATATTTTTCCTTGTACACGCTTTACCCATCCCATATTGTTGACAATGGTAGATTGCGAGACTCTCTGGGAGGCACAGGGCGACCCCAGCACCCCCTTTAAGGTGAATCCTCCCCCTCCATTACACACATAGTGGAAGGAGGGAACTTCCCACAGGTAGAGATGCAAGAAGATAAGCTCACCTTAAGAAGAAAGGGAAGGTGAGACACAGCACGAGAAAGTAAATAATTGCCATGTCCTTTGAGTAGCAACAGAACTGCTTCAGCGACAGAGCAACAGTGCTCAGCCTCACGGAGCTGGCCACTTCTGGTATCAGAGACCTGCTCTACTATAACCAGAAAAAGAAGGGTTTTTATTGGAGCATAAATGAGCAGATTCTAACACATCCTTCCACATGTAAAAAGAAATCAGTACAAAAAAGAGATGTTGCTAACTTCACAAAGAAAGGATTCATTCCGAGTTTTGCTTCATGTAATTGACTCATTTGTCGCAGAGGTGCGGGGCTGATGCAGGTGGCTTCAGCTGTATATGAGAATGGCCCCGGATACTCACTTTTCATCTTCCTGTAGCTCAAGGTGTCTTAAAGGATCATGCTGGCCTCTGAAGAATGGGGCTCTAATCGTGTGCTTCATGGGTTAGGAGGCAGCTGCTGTTAGGTACACATAGGAGTACTTGGAGTGAGGGAGACAATGAGCAGGAGGAAAGCTGGTGCTCAGTCAAAAAAACTCTGCATTATGTTATGTTAGAATTTTTTATAGAGCGCTCGTTTGCCCCCAAGGAAGTTTTGGCACTAGCTGAGAAGAGGAGGAGGCCAAATAGCTCGAACAGTTAGAGTGTAACAAAAAGCCATGTTTTGAGGGCCTTCCTAAAGGCCAAAAGTTGGATGGGCATTGATATGCAAAGGGGGATCATTTCAGGTCTATGAGCCCCCTAATACGAAGCTTCTCCCTCCCAGTAGATACCCTTTATGAAAATGTTCCTGTGATCTGATTTCACCCTATACTGGCGTCCCCACAGGTAAGTTTGAAATATGCTGTTGCTTGCACACACAGGCAAGTGTCTCCGTTTCTATAAGTGCATGCCTACATTTAGGCACCTTGAGTGTTCTTGAGGCAAATGCTGTTATTTTTTCCCAAATTGTTCCTTTTTAGAATAGCTGCTTGCATCTTCTGTTAGTATTATAAATTTGCTTGAACAAAAGGGTTTTTACACTGGCGCTTTAATTTTCCTTTTTTGATTTATCATTTTGAAAGCTCCAGCTTGTCTTTTGCCCTGTTCAAATATTTGATCCTTTTTTTAATGGGCAGTGTAATGATTATGTGATTATGCTCAAATGGCAAAAAGATTTTGAATAATGTTCAGTTAGAGTCGTGAGTTGGGCTTGTTTGTCGGTGCCGGTGCAGCCTGAATTGCTCTCAATGATCTTGTTTCCATTTCAATCAATGTCCAGATATGATGTGGCCCAAGCACTAGACTTCATATACAAGGGCTTTTTTACTTTCCTCGGATCAACCCTGTTTTTAACTTATCAAGCAAAATCTTCATTAGGTTTTTCTCAAATGTCTCTGTAAATAAATATGTCATCCTGCGTATACTATGTATTTGTCTGTCTTTGGGACAAACATCCCATAAATCTTTGAAAAACGGAGGCTGCAGGTGGAAGGCCAAACAAACTGCTTTACTCTTTCTGATGTTATAAATGCTGTCATTGGTCTTAAAGCTGCATGTAGTTTGATTTGATAATATGAATATTTCAAATGCAATTTTCTAAATTGAGAGTTCATAACATTGCATTTACATTTGGCAAAGGGCATTTGTCCAACCGTATATTCTTGTGCGGGAGGTAAATCTCAAAGGAGTCAACCCAACCAAACGTAGTTCCATTTTGACAGCGACCGGCCACAGTTATGAATACTTATGGACCCTCATCACCAAATGTTTGGCGGTTGCTGTGATACTGCTAGTTGGATTGTCTCCTTTGAGATCTATCTTCTGCATCTGCATAAGCGCAAGCATTGAGCTGGTTTTTGGTGGCTACCACGTTGGTCCTGATGATGACCCTGTAAAAAAAGATTATCTTGGGGTCAAAACGTCACCTTATTACTAGCTCACTGATATTGATGGAAATTACTTACGCACGGTACTCCGATTTCGTCATGTCAATGAAGTTGTACTTAAATATAAGCCCCTATATTGTATATATTCTGAAAAGCACTTGCACACTTTAATTACCTATGTCACTATTAATTGCACTGTTTTTGTTGGAGCACTTACAGTATGAATTCATTGCCATGATTTTACTACATACTACATTGATCCAATGAACAGACAATTGTGTCTCTGCACTGTACCAAACATTTGTTTGCATGGTTGCACTGGCCAAGGGCGGTAAGGCTTTTTCCTTTCTTCAAGGGGACCATTTTTTTGTATGTCCAAATCTGTAAGCATTCTGTCACTTCCTGTTTCACCACAACTGGTACTATTCTCAGCCCATGCCATACTGGAATAGCCTTTGCTTTAATTTTTATTCAATTGTCATGCTCTTTCAATTATCCTACTCTATCTACAAATGTGCCTGTTTACCTGCATAAAATATTCTCTACACTTCTATGTATTAATATTACATGGTCCACATACCCTGGCCGTGAGGTCCTATACCCACACCATGCTATTACATCCAATCCAATATAACTGACCCCTTCTCTGCTATAGGTGTGTGTTCTCTACAGCACCTGTCGTGAACACTAGATTGGCATCCCAGTAACCTACTGAGTCTCTGGTCCATGTATTACAAGAACACGTGTACTGGTGTGAATCCTATATTTGATCAAAGCACCCAGTACAGTTGTTTCAGGAAATAAGGTTTAAAGGACCCCAGAATCCATTCCTAGTTCAACATCAATTTAATTCACAGTAACAAGGCACTGGGGTTTCTTTAATTTCAACCTTCTTCCTGTCCCTCACTATCCTCACTCTTGATACTGATAGAACGCGATCATGCTTTTTCATTTGTAAGGGTGCATTATAATCGTGAGTATCTCAAACCTACATTTATTCCTTTGTCATGTTAACCTGTGACAGTAGAATGTGTACTGTAATAATGTGAAACGTGATGTGCTAGGTATATTTTTCATATAAACGTGGAGAAATATATGTTGCAATACATACGTGTTTAGCTGAAAACATTAACGTGTAGACTTGTGCTAAATGCTTGCACATATTCACGCATCTGATGTGCCATGTAACCTGTTGATTTAGAAATGTTCAGTAAAAGCGCTTAGTTATATGTAAATTCGTGAGGCTTATGTACCGTATTATTCTCTTATGTTGGCCAATTTTTCTAGGCCTACATGTATTCTCCCTGGTGCTCTTTAGTCATGGAGTTAATTTCATGTGCATGTTAGATTTGTTCCTTTCTCATCTTTCTGTTGCAGGTGGAGAAACCCAGCTTTGTTATTTAGAATAACGCTTTTATTTTAGGGGCTAGGCTTAGGGGAGGAAAGAATACATTTACACAAGAGAATGCTGATAACATGGGACGGTGTTCTTTCTCACTGGAGAAGGCCTGGAAATCAAGGTCATCGAGCCAGGAGCTGGGTGGTATCGAAACTAAATGGAAAATCACCTTTGAGGAGTGCCCAACTGGATGAGGTGATTGGAAGATGCGCAGTGGGCGTGGTCAGAGATTTTGGTGTTTGAATTAAGGACAGTGCCCCGGGGAGGAGTCAAGAAAGGAGATCGATGAGGAGAGAAGGAGCATCTTAGAACAAGCTCTGTAGCCTTTGGCTACTTGACCCATGCAACATAAGTGTACTTATTAGGAAGTCTTCACGCGCTGACACCTTTTTGCTGACTTGCCAGGGAAATGATAAGTAAGGATGTCACGTTAGTGGTAGTGTGGGGACAGACTAATGCTTCTTACTAACGAACCTCCAATGAAGACCGATCTAGATGTGGGGGCACTTATTGCCTGCATTTTGGTCTTGGAATTTGTCATTCTTTTCATGTTCCAGAAGCTAAATGTCGGCCATAGGTTTGGCTTTTTATTAGTTCCAATGTATTTCTACAACCTCGTTTTGAGGTGTTTGTATGTCCAGTTATTTTTGGCTTTGTAATAAATCCACTAAAAATGACAACCGAGACTCTGTGATTCTTCGGAGTCCTGATTGCTTGAGCTGTTGATTCCAATTGAATGAGTTATGTTTCCCCTCTACACTTCTAAAGCAGGCACCAAAGGTCCATCGACCGAGGGTTCTAGAGAACAATCAAGACAGGGTACCCGGCTCCTTCAATACTTAAAAATATATTTACATTTTTATAAATACACTCTTCCTCATCCTCATCTATGCTGCTATATTAGCAATGTTCTTTATGAACTTGTCTCTACATTTTTGTGAAATTTCCTCTCCTACTGCATTTGTCGCACCTTTTATCTAGTGCTGGGCATGTTTTGCTGCACGCTACGCCTGCTGACCTACACAGCGGTAGCATGCTTTAGAACTTCTTACTTTAAATTTCTCTGTCTGCGTGCCTCTGGGTTTCTGGCTACTTTTCTAGATTTCAATTATTTTTCTCTTCCTTAACATCTAATTCTTTATACAAATAGATCTATGGTCTTATTTCCCATTTGTGCCCTGGTGTAAATCTTGTGCCTAGTCATTACTGGATTGACTTTAAATATAATGTTGGTCTATGACTTGCATGGCTTCCTCAAACGCTTCACAAGTTTTTTTTTCTTTTTTAATCTATCCAATTTTCATGAAAATCAAAATCCCTTTGGCCCTTCGTTCCTAATGATGCCACAAGAATATCTTTAATTTTTTACTTGGTCCTTCAAGAGCTTTGAGTTAATTCTAAAATATTTTCTTCCAGTCTTTCCGAGGAATCAAGGGGCTTGCCGGGGATTCTAAAACAAATGTGGATGTTTAATGAATCCATGTGTGTATTATAATTTTCTTTCAAATGAAATGGCTTGTAACAGTCCCATGTGTGTTCTGATTTGGTTCCTCAACCTTTTCTTCCTAAATTATCTGTGAGACAACATCTTACGCCCATACTTTTTTATTTTTAGGTTTCTCAGCACAGTGCTTGTGCTGTACTTGCAAAGTCCCTTGTAATAAAAAAAAAAATCTTAAAAGCGGCTTAGAACCTGCCTCTTACTTACCTAAACTTACCATTCTTTTAATCCAATGCCGCTCTAAATTACGTGCTTTTTAATGGGCAGCACATCATCTGCTTTCACTCCTTGCTCTGCGTTGCCGTCCATACCGTTGTATGGAGCATGAATAAGTACAACTTCCAGTCACTGGCCACCGGCTACTGGCCAGCATCCTTCCACTGGCTACTCACTCGACAGGTACATTTTTTTTAATTTATGACCAGCACCATACTTGTGCATTTGGAGGCTGTCTCTCCTCCCAGCATGTTGTCACCGTTCTCCCCGCATGCCTGCAGAGGCATTTTTTTATTTAATTTATGCAACATCTTACATTACATCCAAATCACTTAATCAAATCAAATTCAAAGCTTTATTCGACAGCATTGTCATAAAAGCATATTTACATCCTAACAATAAATATAAATACTATATTTAAAACAATATACAATCTTAAAAATACATTAAACCATGATGCTGGCGAATAGTTCCGATGAATTGATAACATCGATTAAAAACAAATTTATGCTAAAAATAGAACAATGTCCTTGGTGTCAGATGTTCTTTATCCTTCTTCTAACATTTTTAGGGTGCGTGAACGTATAACCCAGGCCCACCCCAAGAATTTTGCTACAGCAATGACCAAATATTGAGTGCAATCAGATTCGAGTATTCTCAAGGCATCCTTGTATCTACGTATTCCCAAATTTAAACATACTGGTTTTATCCATCTACGACGTGGAGTGACATATAATGGACAAACAAATAGTAAATGACCAGCATCTTCAATCAAATCTCGACAGTGAGGACAACAATTATCATGGTTGGGTAGCCAATTCTGTGTAAATGTTTTAACAGGGAGGGTCCCAATTCGAAACTGAAAATACAGTTTTCTATCAAAAGGCCTCTCTATATAATCCCAAAAAGCCTCACAAGATGGAATACTTTTGATGTCGAGATATCGTCCTGTTAGATTGGTGTTCTGGCCAGTAATAATAACAGATGTTGTAATCATATCCCAGTACATTTTTTTGAGTGCAGACTTGGGAGGAAATTTTAGCCCATTTAGATCATCCCATAGATGCCCCAAATCTAGTTTTATTAATAAGTCTCTGATTTCTTTAAGCCATGATATAGAATGAAATTGGTCGGCCCTAATAATATCTTTTAGGGCTGTAGCATAATGGGCCAATTCCGGTGTGACCATGATACGTCTCCAATATAGGAGTGGGCGCAATCGTGCCAAATCCTCAAATCTTTTCCTGCCCAGATCATAGGCTAATGGAATCATTGGGGTACTTCGGGGAACTCCCGTTAGGCAACGTAAGAACTTGTTTTCAACAAGACTTAGTTGTTTCAGGTTGCCAAAACCCCATAATTCTGAACCATATAATACGGCACTAATAGCCTTCATGTTATAAATCTCTAAGGCTGGAGTGATAGGTTTAGTCAGGGATGTTTTATATTTTGAGACAATTGCCCCCGTTAGCTGATGGAATTTTAGGGCAGCCATATCAATATGGTTTGTCCACTTCATGTTACTCTGGAGGGATATCCCTAAATATGTAAATGCCTCTACTTGTTCTAACGGAGTGTCGTTGAATTTGATAACACCTCTAAAATTTTTCCTCTTATTTAGGCACATGAACTTTGTTTTGGAGGTGTTTATTTCAAGGCCACGTTCTCGACAAAACTCACCGAATGCATTTAGCGCCTTCTGCAGGCCACTAGGTGTCCGTGAAACTATCAGTGTGTCATCCGCGAACATGAGAACAGGTACGCGGGTTCCAGCCAATACGGGGGCGTCTGTGGGCGAACGACTCAGGTGTTTTACAATACCATTAATAAACAGGGAGAACAACGTGGGCGCCAGGACACATCCCTGCCGAACACCACGCTCTACAGGGAATGTGTCAGTAACCTCCCCCTGCGTTCCCCACCTAATTCGTGCATAATTGTTTTCATGTAAGCGGACGAGTAGTGTTAGTAATTCTGGAGCAATCCCTGCTTCGTCGAGAACCCTCCATAATTTGGAGCGAGGCACCATATCAAATGCGGATTTTAAATCTATAAAAAACGCATAAAGGGTCCCATTGGTTAGCTTTACATTCCTCCAATAGAGTGCTAAAAAATAAAATACCTGGTCAACCGAACTAGTGCATGGTCTAAACCCAGCCTGAAAGGGAGAAAGAATGTTATTTTCTTCAATCCAGATATGTAATCTATTTTGCACTAATCGACCTATCAGTTTCTGGGCGGAATCTATGAGACTGATAGGTCTATAGTTACTGGGTAATGATTTGTCCCCTTTCTTAAAAACTGGGATTATTTCAGCCCCTTTCCATGAGGGGGGTACAGGCGCCCCCATAGCGATAGAATTTGCTAGATATTGGAAATACTGACACCAGGACAATCTATCAGTTAAAAATACATCCGCAGGTATTCCGTCCATCCCAGGGGCACGGCCCCTGGTTATACAATCTAATGCTAAGTTTATATCTTTAATCGTGAACACCTGCGTTTGAAAATAAATGACCGGGGGGGGTAAGTGCTCTCCTTCTTGCAAGGCTGAAGCGTATTGTGGTTTGAAAAAATCAATCCATTGGTTTATTGCCACATTATTTTGGGGAGATGGTGCAACCCCGCCTCTGTCCCATTTTACTATCGCCCAAAACTTCTTTTGATCCTTCGACATGCAAGCTGCTTTCAGATCCTGCCAATGATCATCGTCCCATTCCTTCTTAGCCTTTAGTTGTGTATGCTTATATAGTTTTCTAGCAGATCTCACACTATCCATGTTTTTTGATCTAAGGGCCAAACTTAAGCTCTGGCGAGCTGCTCTACAAGATTTGTTGAACCATCCCGCCATAGGTTGTTTGTCCTTATTGGATTTTCCACCCACTAGGGGTTTTTTAAAAAATTTTTGGAGGTTTTGAAAGAAAGTGGTATGGACCTCATCCATTGATGATAAAAATGTGTTTCCAGATGTTAGTGTAAACAATTTATCCATTTCGTCAGTTACCACTTTTTTAAGATCTGCTAATTCTTCGGGCTTCTCTATAAATCTCTCCCATTTAACATGCCTCATGTTGTTTGATACAACAACATCCAGGCTAGTTTTCCCATCTTCATTTCCTAGTTCTGTGGGCTCATTAAAAGTTTGTAGTTCCAGGTGAAGGGCGTTATGATCACTGTCATCTCGTTTAATTATGATCATATCGTTCAGTTTAGGCCAAATCCTTATATCCACTAGGAAATAATCAATACGACTAGTGGATCTGCCATTGTCGAACGTATTTGCCCCCTGGTAGTCTGACCGGGTGCGTCCATTAGCAGCCCTAAGCCCTCTCTCTAGGCAAAGTGCTTTCAATTGAATGGCCATGGCGGTCCACCTCTTGACCGGGGGTAGTTCCAGCTGGGGAACCCCCCACTTACTATCTTCTTCTTCTGCTAGGAACTGATCCTCCGAACCAAGAGGTTCGAACGTCGTATTAAAATCCCCACCTACTAAGATAGGCTTCTCCGATGGTAATACAGAGAGATGTTGGTCTAAGACAGATATTACGTCTGATGAGGAGCCTCCAACCATCCCTCTAGCATAAACATTTGCTATAACCAATCCCTGGTCATTAGGCCAGGTGATATTTAGTGACAGAATGTCACTAGATTGAGAACTAAGTTGGTCAATTTTACAGCAAAGGGATTGGCGGATCCAAATTATCAAGCCTCCTGAGGGACGACCTTTAGCTTTTTTAGTGGCAGGTACGTAAAAATTAAGGAAACCCAAGCGATAAACCGGGTCCATTGACCACGACTCTTGAAATAAAATTATATCGAACTGGTCAACAAAAATGCACCACTCAGGACAGTGCATTTTGTTGCCAATTCCTGCAAGGTTCCAAGATAAAACGGACAGATGAGGCTTAGGTTTAATGGGACTAGTAAGCTCATTTAACGTTAATGAGTATTGGATATCATCTTCAATCCTATTCGTATAATCAGTCCTGCTATTTGGATTACTTAATGATTCATTTATTAGTGCCTGTACTCCAATATCTCCAGTTCCTAGTTGGGTGGGTAATGCAGATCTACAGAGTTCCCGTACAGCCAACTTGGTAGAGCTGGGGTTGCCTTTTACAATACTGTCATTACAACTGGCTGTTCCTATGGGGATAAATGAGGTATCGTGCAAAGTAGATGTAACAGCCTCAAATCTAGCATTCCCATCAAGTCAATCGCAGTCATTCAGATTTGACAGGACCTCAAATCTGTTTTCTACGTTGATATTCCATATCCTATTAAGGTCACCCCTATCCCCTATACTAGGTAATAGGGTTCGCCCTTCCCTCACCATCGCTTGATTTACCACCCCTTTCTTTCTGCAATAGAAATAGTGCAGCGTTAATGGAATGATAGTGCCATGTCTCCGTTGTGGGGGAAGTATGTTATGCAGGATATTAGGAAGGACAGCCAAGTTGGAAAAATTAATGACCACACAATCCCCGGCATATTTTTTAGGATCATGGCCTAGCCATGAGACCCTTCTTGCCATGATGATTTCGCCAGCTAATTGCCTCTCTCCCCAAGGAGTCATTCTCATATTTTTTGTTAGCCAATGTAATGATTTACTAATGAGGGAAGATGTAGTTTCTATTTTGTCAGGAGGTAAATTAGGTACATTGGCAAGAACCAATGTAGTAGGAAATGCCTCGACAATACATTGGAACTGGTCATTCGCTGGACGTTGGGCAAGTCGGTCAATAGGAAGGCCTGGTTTAGATGTTTTCTGGGTATTCCCCTCAGTTCCCATCCAAATCACTGACTGCCCACCTTAGTTGTTGGGTGCCTCAAAGCGTTGATCCAGTTTTGAAGGATCTCCCTCTGTCACTGATGGGTAGGTCAGCCTTGGTCAAGATGATAATATTACCTTGCTGCCTATATGTTATGCAGAATTCTCTGCATGAAATCCTCCGTAGTTACTTCTGGGAGCTTGACGGCCTCCTCAAGGAACTACTATGGTCCATGAAGCAGAAAAAAAGTGGGCTCCGCATGCTACAACAGACATGGAAGAAATGAGGTATAGGACTCCCTAATCTAGAATACTATTACTTAGCAGTAAACCTCCAACATGCGATTCATTGGTTTGATGAGGGGGATAATTGGGGAAAAAGGCTGCTGAGCCGTCAAGGCCTACCGGAGCTCATAATGATGGTGGCACACATCTTAGTGAGACAGATGGGCCTCACAGGGGAACGGGTAGTCATAACTGTCCCACGTAGGGACCCATAAGCTTGTGACATGCCGATATGTGCAATTAAACCCTTTGCAGATATAGAACATTCCATGTTGGTGAATAAAAGGAAAGCTGGTGGCTGCGACGTATTGGGAGATCTGTATCTTGGGGGCCAATTTATAACTCGCGAAGACACAGCAGAATCATTTGCCCTTGGCGTAGGACAATATTTACAATATAATAAGAAATTGGCTACTGCACGCAAACTCTGGCCTGGCTTCCCGTTGACCAGACTACTGGACATGATGGGGTGGAAAATGTATCACCCACCTATACAGAGCAATACACGAGGACGCCCAGCCAATCACTCCCAAAGCCCAAACCAGATGGGAGACAGACTTGGAGTCAGATTTTACCCTGCGGGGCTGGCAAAAGGTACACCAGAAGTGCGTAAAATCAGCACAAATGCCCGGTTGAAATGAATACAGTATAATTATGTCCACCAGTTATACCTTACTCCTAAGACCATGCATGCTATCTACCCAGCCCGACCCAATGAGTGCCCGAGATGTAGGGTCCCTGCGGCTGACTTTCTACACATGGTCTGGCAGTGTACCTACATTGAATCTTACTGGAGGGAGGTCCTACAGACAATTAAACATGCTACAGGATTGGAATTTGAGGGCACCCCACGTGAGGTGCTGCTGGTCCTGCTCCCGGCCCCAGTCAAAAGAAAGCGGACGCGCACATTCCTGACCCTGGGATTGGTACTTGCCAAACGTCGCATCATAGTCAAATGGATGAACGCAAACCCGCCAGAACATAGGGAATGACTCTGGTGTATAAGTGAGATTCCTATCAGTCTTACTGGTGCAGGGACACCCTTTGTCTACGGGTTCACAAATAAGGATCAACACTGGAGTGGAAACAAAAGACAAGTTTATTTCACTCATGAGAGGAGTCCCATCATTCAGACACTGCAAGTGCCCGAGGGAGGGGGCTAACAAGTTCAAGTTCACACACAGTATTTATAAATTTTGGTGCATCGTGAAACCCATTGGAAACTACTTCGTCATGCTGAGTTGCAAACTGCTAACTCTTGATAAACCCCTACCCACGTCATCTTTGTAGTTAGGCAAGGGAGGTTACAGGCGTTGGTGGGCTCATAGATTAGACATCTGCGTGCTCAGGCCTTTCGGCAGGGCCTCTACTCTGGCAAGCAAGCATTATCAGCACAACCAGCCTACAGTGAACACATAACTTCTGACTTTGCAAAAAGTCCCCGCAGAAACACAAAATGGGGGCTGATAGGCAAAATTGAAGAGGAGTAGAGGCTAACTTAACCAAATACATTTTTTACCGTTTAACACTGGGACATGTCAGAATGGGCAACATCAGAATAGGTCAGAATGAAACACGTCAGAAAAGACGTAAAACTAGAGTACAACCTAAGTAAATGGAGGCATATGTATGCAGATTTACAGAGCTGGCACACCGGGCACACAGCGAGCAGACAACTAATATACTGATGCACCATATGGCACATATGTTGTTCAGCACTGAATGCTGGAGGAGATAGCAGGACATATTTGTGACCCGTAGAAATAAACCTGTAATCTCATCAGGAAATACTATATAATTTACCTGTCAAAATATTTTACTTCAATCACACAGTTATCGCCCAAGTTCTAGTTTATATGTGAGTATTGCATACAGGGAAGTGGGGTGGGGGACGGGATGGGTAGATGATTTGTGTTGGCACATCAAAGATGTCGAATAAGAGTATGTAAGTTATGTGATATCAGATGTAACCAACCATTAACAATCAAAAACTTATAAACGTGATTTTTTTTAAAAAGAGTAAATTTCCCCCACACAAGTAAAAAAACAACACATCTACATGTCTAACCACTAATTTTTCCATAAAACACTGTTTTACGTTACACAGTAGTTGAGGTTGTTGGATGTTAAAAGTACTATATAGCCAAGCCCTGAAAATATTTGCCATGTTAATCATACAACAAACAAAAAGCAAAATATGAAACAAGTCTCTTTAATGAACTGAGAGGCAAGACAGTTATCATGTACACCGTGTACATGGCTCAGATTATTATTAAGCAACAATATAGTCTATTAAATTAAACACAATAGGTTTTTATACAACTAAAATTCTGAAATCATATTTAAAAGTAGCTACATACGCGACAATGAAGAAAGAAGTTTTGGTAACATAAAATATTTGCTTAAGATTACACAATTTAAGCAGAAAGCTGTGATTTATCTAGGCATTCTGATTTCACTTTGTACAAGTGGATGTCTATTTGTGCTTTGTTTTATCTCATTGGGAATTTTTTGCCGGTTTTGTATAGCGTGAACTTGCACAGAAGGCATGGAAGCAGTTTACAGGAGCATTAGTTTGATTACACAAGGTCACATTCATTTTTGCTGGCACCAGGAACACTATAATACTTCTATGCACTAGTAAGATGACACCCCATCCGTTTCAGAACCACCGGTCCACTTTACCAGGATAAACATTAGACGACACTTGATGGAACATACTGGGGCGATAGTAGTAAAGATACACATAGTATAGTTATGGAGAGAAGCCCATTTTAAGATAATGGACGATTGGTATCTACAACCATCTAAATCACAAGCACATTTGATGCAATTGTCCACCTATGAAACCCTTCTAGGCAGAAATACCAACGACATGAAAACAATATTAGGAACCCCACTCCTGATGAAGATAGAAGGTGTCTTACTTGGGCTGAGACCCTTCTGTTGAAACATCAAACTAAGGCCGGCGGAACACTGATGTGGAATTGCTTGGCAGTGGCGATAACACTCTGGCAGCTTACTGGAAAAGGAAAACTGCCCTTTGCGGACACACTGGTACTTGAGACTGTGGATACTTTAATAATGGAATGCTTTTCAAACTCTATCACTATTATTAATAAAGTCTTTGAATCCATATGTCATCCTTTGCTTGATTACCTTTTCAAATATTACATGCCTACAAAGTATTATCACAACCTCAGTCTTGTCTTCTATGCTGTTTAGAGAGGTGTGGGGGGTTTTAAGATATAATTGTGTCAGGCAGACCATATTTGGGACATCAAAGAAGAAGCCATACCGTGACATTTGGTCCTTGATGAGTCCCTACCCGACCAATCCTCTCTTTCCCTAAAGCATCTCAACGATATTCAAAGACAGACAGGCAGATCTGTCTCTCCTTCCGGATCGCCTTACAGAGAAGGTCATGTGATGAGGGCAGATCAAATCACAATGGGACGGGGTCCCTTTAAGAGCAGCGACATGGAATTATTTGAGATAGACCTAGAAGAAAAACCATGCCGCAAGGATGAAGAGGAGGAATTCCAACCTACGAAACGAGAAAGAACCGAGCCGGAACCTACTTGGTTTCAGCCATGACATGTCAGGAGGACTTCAACCACATCGGAACAGCCGAACAACCACAGAGTCGTTCCGCGGCTGAACTGGGATAAACCCCGGGGTCAAGCCAGAAGACGCCATGGACACAACAGAGGTACCACTATTGCTCTGGGACCGGAACGGGAAAGAGCAAAGAAGCCCCCGGCACCGCCCAGCCATGTTTCAGGAGAAATGTGGCTTAGCCAGGTACGCAGTTGCATACTGGGAAGGAGGGAGATGGGAGGCTCATAAAGAGAGGCAGCAGGGACCACAGTTGCTGTGTATGGGTAGAACACTGCTTGACGGGAACACCGTCACAACCTCTCTGCATGCTCATATACACGCTGATGCAAATGAATAACCTAGGAATCTAGTGGTAGTAACTAGATTGCCTACGTTACTAGTTTTTTTTCTATTAATATTAAAACCAGTGGTGTTGGTGTTGGCTACTGGGTGCTCCTTCACAAACACCCCTCTGATTTCTGCTTATCTAAGAAACAGTGGATCTGTAAGGACTTACCCCTGGCTTTCTCCTTTCATTTGAGGGCGAGTTCCAGTCGGGCAGCTGGAGTTCCTTGGAATCTATAAAATATAAGGGTAAAGGAACATTAAGATAATACATTTTCTGTGAAATAAAAAGAAATACCTCAACCCAAACTGTCATCAGAATCTAAATCCCGCCAAACCTTACAGATTAACTTTAACAGGATGCATTCATTTTTAGGTCTCGCTGAGCCAAAGGCTTGAAGAGACATTTTATATGTGGGATTTTCAAAGTGCTACCCACAGTCTTTTGGCTGGCCTAAACCTTGAGTGCACGATCACATGCACGTGCACAGCTGCTCCTCTGCTCATTGCATTCCCCCCTCCCTTCTCACCCAGCCCTTTGATGCTCTGCTCGATTACTTTCACTTTCGCCGCTTTGACCCTTGCATTCCCCCCTCCCTTCTCACCCAGCCCTTTGATGCTCTGCTCGCATCTCCCTCCTCCCTGGGCGTGAAGGGAGACAGAGCCATCCTGCTTGATTAATGGCTTTGCATTCCCATGTGTTCCCGTAGTAAACATGCCCGAGGCGCCAGCCGAGCACAAGGCTCACGGAGACATTCTCTTTACCCTCGTTAGTCCCTGTATCTCTATTTCCTTCAGAAGCTCCTGCTTTTCCTACCTTTCTGCCCAGCGATTTGCTTGTTTTTCTTAACTTTTGGTATAAGCGCGGCACCCGGGTGCCACGATTATACCAAAGGTAAAGAAATAGAAAAAAACATCCATTTCTTTACGTTTGGTATAATCGCGGCACCCGCGCTTTACTTTTAATGTTAAAAGTAAAGCGCGGGTGCCGCGATTATACCAAAAGTAAACAAATAGATTGTCTCGGTGTTCCAGCATCATTCACTGTGTTCCCATCATGTTTATAAGGTTACACGCGAAGGTAGGATACAGCATCAAGATAGCTCAGTGAGTTCATGTGCCCATTGCGGAGCTGCTATGTGACAGTGACTTTACAGCATAGCGCTTCTGTTTAAACTTCTACAGTTTCTAAGCGTTGATGATGCGAGTAGTACCGCATCTATTGCAAATATTAAAACATCCATTAGCAAGAGTTAATATTGCCCTCTCTTCCGGAGCAAATTGCTAACTTCTAATTAGGGGCTATTTTTGGTGAGAACTCAGGCCTTGCAGACAAAGTTGTGTAATTATGGGCGGGAATATATGTCGAGCTCTCGGGCCAACCCTGCCTGTTTGGGCTGTGAACGCCTCTCTGGTTTCAGAGAGGACAGGACTCTGTGCTATTAATTGGGGACAGAAGCCAGCAGGGTCCCAAAAAATCAAAGCCACCTCATGGTCGGTATTATTAAGCCGTAATGTCATGGAAACAGTCCATTGTCACCGGGGGCTTTATATATTACATCATACTGCTCTGTAGCGGTTGCAATAGCTAACTATGGGATGGGTTCTCAAAAAAATTTCAATGTACATCTTTAGTAGGTTTACTCCTCGGTTTGGGCGTACATTTACTCATTTTTGAAACTCAAAGGATTCCAGGAGTTTTCCTAAAAAAGCTACGAGCATTAATACTTCCTCACTCACGACGGCAGTTTTGCATGCAAATCTGTAAAGGATCTACAACTACCATGCAAAAATGTTTTGCCTGAATCAATTGTAGCTTTAAAAAAATGTTTCACTTCACCCAAACCCTCACCAATTTTGGAGGTATTCCTTGACCATTTCCACTATGGGAATGGATTTACTCCTGCTGTCGACAGAAGTAAATCTGTAACAATCTCCAAAAGGAGAATGAGCTGAGAAAAAAATTGTGAAAACCCCAAAACAAAAGCGTAGCAGGACATTCTAGCAACGTGACACTCAAAGAATACCTTATAGGGCATTTATTCACGCAAAAATACATGTGTGAGAAAATCTTTTCAAAAGCGGAAACGCATGATTTTTTTTAATGATAAAAAGATGCTGTGCGCATGCACATAGGCGATTCCTCCACGCTACCTAAACGTGCACATGCTAATTGCCCTGACACTGTGTATCGTGATTTGCTAAGAATACCACGGTGGGGCATGCACGACTCACGAAGACAATTACACATGTACATTGAACTTACATCAGCAAGTGGATTGTTTTGCGAGCAAGGGAGTAGACAGAGAATTAAAACACCCCTCACTTTTAACCAAAGCTCTTATGGCATGATGCAAGTCACTGTGACCCTCCCCATAGGAGTTCTCTTGTCTCTTCCACCCAAGCATCTATCCTTTCATCCTTCCAGCTACCCACTAATATCCACCTTTTCACCTTTACATTCTGTCATCCATTCATTCTTTCATCTATCAGTCAGTCTTTCACCATTCTGTCTGCCCACCCACCCATCTCCAAACCTCCCCATCCATCTCCAAACCTATCCATCCATTCTTTCAACCCTCCATCCACCCTTTCACTCATTCATCCATCCTTCCACCCCATCCATCCACCCACCCATCCAACCTTTCACTCATACATCCCCTTTCACTAATTCATTCATCCACCCTATGCTCAGCCTTTCACTCTTCCATTCCTCCATCCATCCTTTCACTCATTCACCCATCCTTTCATTCATCCATCCATCTTTACCTTATCAATCCATTTACCCTTTCACACATCCAGCCATTCTTTCACTCACTCATCCATCCATGCTTTGACCATATGTCAATCCATTCACCCTCCCTTTCATTCGCCCTTCCATTCTTTTACCCATGAATTCATCCTCCCTTTCACCCAACCATCAACTCTTTCACTGAGCCCTTTTTACAGCCATCCTTTCACTCATCCATCTTTACATCAATCCCTTCACCCGTCCATCCAACCATCCATCCTTTCACTCATCCACCCTTTAACTCTGTCCATACATCCACCCATTCACTCAATTCATCCATCCATCCTCCCTTTCACTCATCTATGGACTCTTTCACTCATCCACTCTAACAGCCATCCTTTCACCCATCGCTCTTTACTCCAATCCTTTCACTCATCCATCCATCCACTCATCCACCCTTTCACTCTGTCCATACATCCACCCATTCACGCTAGCCATCAATCCATCCATCCGCCCATCTTCACCTTGACTCATCCATCCATCCTTCAACTCATCCATTCTTACATTCATCCACTTCCATGTAGTCCATCCATTCATGCATTCTTCTATCCTCCCATTTACTGATCCATCCATTCCATCACTCATCGATCAGTCCTTCCACTCATCCACCCTTCTACTCCATTTATCCATCCACCAGTTCATCTGTTCAGCTATCTCTCCATCCTCTCTTTCCCTCATCCATCCATCCTTAATTTCATTCATCTATCCATTCGCTCATTCGCCCACTCTGTCACGCAACATATCCATCCATCCTCCTTCACTCATTCATCCATTCTTTCCCTCATCTAGCCATAAATCCATCCTTTCACTCATTCATCCATCTTATTTTAAAAACTTTTATACAGCGCGAACGTGACCCTAGTGGGTATCAGAGCACTTTACATATGAGTTGAGGAACCCATAGGTAGATAATTGTGGGAGAACAACAATGATATAACAGCCGGAAAAAAATGACAACAAAATGACATAAAGAGGCAGGCAATGGGACAATACAATTGCCAAGTAGGCCATCAATCAGCGGTACGTGATAGGACACAAAAGGACAAAAGTTTCTAGCTCAGCGCGGAGTTCATCAGTGTAGTTTTCACTTCCCTTTTGAAGACGAGTATAGAAGGAATCAGTCTAGTTTCCGGAGGAAGGTAGTTCCAGATTCTCGGGGCAATACCTGAGAATGTACGATTGTAGAAATCCATCCATCTCCCATCTACGCTTTCACTCACCCTAAGGCCCATCAAGAACCCCCGCTGTTGCTGCTAAAGAGGGGGATTCACAACACCCCACTTTGCAAATGTGAATTCACACTCTGTATTTCCAAAATGTGAACGTGAACTTATAAATCTGTGTACATTAGATGGGTCTAAATCTGCTTCAATGGATGGCAAGTGAATGTTCCCTGTTGGGGGTGCCCCGGAAAGTCTATGTATACCCACAAACTTGTGAGTTTGTTGGCATTCACATTTTTAGGTCTCGCGCCTAGCGTTGCACTGCATAGCAGTGCTCGCGCAGCGAGAGTCCTTTTGTCCGGGGTTCAGAAATGGACCCTGGAATCGTGCACGCTAGTGCTTGTGTTTTTTGTTTTGTCTTCTATTATTCTGCTTTTAGTGGCTGGATTTTTTAGACAGAGTATGCAATAGGCCAAAGGAGGGCGCATTGCTCCACCCACGGCCTATTTGTCTGTGACGCGCACTAAAGCCTATCTGGTTTCAATTATCGTGCCCAAACACGGGTGCGATAATTGAAACCATATGGCTGTCTGTGGCGCGCGCACCATTGGCGGCTGTCACTGCTTCCAAAAGCGATTGCTTTCGGTTTCGCGATCGCTTTACTTGTGGCTTTGCTTTCAGTTTTGCGATCACTTTACTTGTGGCTTTGCGGCTGCAATACAGTTTTTTGCCTAATTGGGAGGAATGCGTGGCTAATCTTTACGCGGTTACAAGGTAAAATAAATGAAGGCGGTTACAAGGCAAAGTTAATTGAAATATGCGGCAAATATTTACTTCGTTACAAGGTAAACAATGCGTGCCTAATAATTGCACTTTACTTCTCTTTTTCTAATGTCGCGTCAGGCTTACTGAAATAATTGACTGTATCTGCTTAGTTACAAAACAAGGACTCGTTGGGGCTAAGTCATACTTTCTGACTGGACTGAAAACGTGGGATTTTGGATAGAGTTCTTTCTCTTTCCGTTACCCGATTCCCTTAAGTTGTGTGTGGTTGTGTGTGGTTGTGTGTGTGTGTGTGTGTGTTTGTGTGGGTGGCTGTGTGTGTGTGGTTGTGTGTGTGTGGTTGTGTGGGTGGCTGTGTGTGTGTGGTTGTGTGTGTGTGGTTGTGTGGGTGGCTGTGTGTGTGTGGGTGGCTGTGTGTGTGTGGTTGTGTGTGTGTGTGTGGTTGTGTGTGTGTGGTTGTGATAGTTGTGATTGTGTGTGTGGTTGTGTGGTTGGGTGTGGTTGTGTGATTACACATCACATAATTACACTGTATTCAATACAACATAAATACACTCGACATATCACTCAGTACTACATGATTGCACATCCCATAATTACTCTCTACTTAACGCAAGATAAATACACTCCACACAATACCACTCTGTGCCACATTATAACACAACACATAATTACACTGTACTCAATGCGACATAAATACACACCTTTCACTCAAGTTCGTGCTATATAAAAAAAACAACAAAAAAAACAATTGCAATGCAATAGGTCTCACATTACTGAATCTTTGAGCTGCTATTGGTCTATTGGTGTTGCATTATTATTAGCAATGCCAACAGCTCAAACTTTAATAATGCGAGACCTATTGCATTGAAAATGCTTGTTTAACTGACTGTGAGAACCACATAGCTGGTACAACCTTGTCATCAATAGAAATGTTTGGTTCACCATACTGTTTGAATGAAAACCAAATAGTTATAAAAAAAAAACGGAATGTTTACCTAAGATACAAACACTGGAGGATGTCTACAGACTTGTGCAGAGTGAGGGGCCAGCCTCGTGCTCTGGGGACCACCACAGTAACAGATGCATGCCTTTATTCACAGAGAGTGCCGGTGGCACTCACTGGTGCAGCAGAAGCCAGAACGCAAACAAAGGACGAAAACAATCCCTGCATGTTTTGTGTCCCCACCCCTACCCGCCAATGCACAAGCATGACGCGATCACAGAAGCACATCAGTTCATGTCTCCTTGATTATGGGGTTAGATACAGGGGTGATCTTGAGTGATGCGTTCTTACACCATGTGAAGCTCTTTACATGAGCACCAGTTTGTTTACACAAGGTCACGTTCATTTTCACAGGTACCGGGAAATTAAGTGGTTTGCCTAGAATCACCGCGTGGTGAGCCAAAGCTGAGGCTTGAGCCTGGTTCCCCTGTTACAAAATTTGCCATGCATTTGCCGCCCGTACCGCCACACCATGGGAAGAGGGGTTGTGGCAGGCAGAAGCCCCTTATGGGGTCGAGTTTCCAGCAGGACCTCGAGATAAGCCAGGCTTCGGGACAGAGTTTTCAGTTGTGTCCCGCCCTCCAATATCTGGACGCAATAACTGGAAGCTAAGAGACACTTAAAAATATTAGCCAGGTGGCAAAGGGAAAAGAAAACAACAGCAATTCACCCCTGTGCAAACGCCCCCGTTTCTGAGACAGCTGCCAAGATACCCACATTTAAAAATAGTACAGATGCCACATAATGCTGGATTGGGACAAGCGAATCAATTCCCAAAACTCTAGCCAAACAGAGCTCTTTATTAAATGGGCAATAACTTGAAGGGCCAAATCGAGTGTTCTGGTTTCCAAGAGCATCTTTTTTTATATATAGCAGGAACTTGAACCAAAGTTATTGGAGAGGTTTACATGAGCAGCAGGTACAGTGCACAAGGACACGGTACTGCGTTAATAGCAAGTACTCGTGCTACTTACAGGCAGCGCCCCCTGCTCCCTTAATGTGCAACACCTGATGAAGTGAGATTGATATGAGCAGCTGATGTTAAAGGGGTCACAGTGGTGCAGAAAGTGAAACACAGATACATACATCCTCTCTTTCACTCACCTTTGAACTGGCTGGGGGGCTGGTGTAGAGCTTACTCAAGAGCCAGAGGCCTGTGGTGAACAGATGCTGTTGAGTGGAAAAGGGCTGCGCCAGGGATGAACAGCTGGACAGGAGGCAAATCCGAGGGCCAAGAGTACATGTGTTGACAGGAGCCGAGGCATCCTTCCTCAATCAAGGTGGTCCTGTGGTAGTCACAGCCGTGCGGGTAAAAAAGGAGGAAGTACATGGTAAGCCCCAAAAATGAAGGGCAAAAAGGTATGGGGCCGGGACAGTGAAGTGTTGACATGCCCACCAGTGACACATGGATCTGACCACGATTGGGTCAAAGGAACCTGGAGGCAGGTCAGCATGTTATGGGGACAGGCCAGAGGTCACTGCAGGAACCTCATTGGAAGGAATTTCTGACACATCAAAATATTTATGATCCTGCAGGTGTTACTGTGGGCAGGGCACATTCCTAAAATCAGGAGAAGGGGCATGCCAAGGCAACCCTGGGCTGCAGCACGGCTGGCCTGCACAATTCTCTGAATCCGCCTCACACTGGGTGGATTCTAGCCCACATTTTGGTTACCCGTCCAACTTGCTTTTTCCTCGCAGAACCGGGTAAAAAATATCGTCCAATTGTGTGAGAAGTAGCCCAAACTGACAACCCTGTTCAGCCGTCCTGTGACCACTGGCCATAGGTTACTACTGAGTAAGGAGGAAGGGGAGTCCTGTGGGTCATCATGCAAGCATAGTCTACTCCCGGAGAGTAGAGAACACAGCAGCCTGTTTTTGGAAACATGTATGCCATGGAAATATCGAAGTAGTCGAACAAAAACACACCATTTTTTACATTAAAGACAACCCCTTGCCGCGACGCAACAATGCCATTACACATATCCCCTCCCTACCTCCTACCCCCAGATTCACACCCCCATCCAAACCTGCGCTTCCCATTAAAAAAAATGTTATTCCACTTTAATATAGCGGGAACACTACCCGAAGGTACTGGAGTGCTTTACATGAGCACCAGTTACTTTATACAAGAACACACTCAGCTTCCCTACAACTGCACAACTCTCTAATTAGCATGGAGGTCTACATTTGGTGTCAGTGTGCTATTTAAACTTCTTTCCCTGTCTCACTTTGCTTGCTCCTTCTATGACAAAACAACATTAGCCATTCCACATAACTCTCACATCTGCGAGAGCTTTTTGGCCCCATCAATGTTTTATTTACCCATGTAGTACAGCAGCACAGCTGTGCAAATTGGGCCAAAAGTTAAGAAAAAAAACCACTATGATGCTGTCAGCATTTACCTCATCATTGCACTTATGTTTTCACTTTCAAACATGCTGTACAACATAGCTAAAAAACAATGGCAAAGACAATACATTTTACTTTATTTGTATGTACGGCCAGCATTTTCCGTGTCATAGTGGTTTTAAAAAAAAACTTTTTTTATATTGCACAGCACCTCAATTGCTCTGCAAAATGTAAAAAAACATTAGCAAAGTCAATAAAAGTTGCACAGGCGAATCCTAAAGGCTTTGCCAATGCTTTTCTTTTTGTCTTTTACTGGTACCTTTTTACTTTGTCATTAATAATTCTTTGACTTGTGATCAGTTAGTCCACAGAATATGAAAGAGCTTTAGTTAAAATAAGATATAAACAGTAAAAAGATCAACCATGGAGCTGGTGTAAAAAACAGCTGTTCACTCCTGTCACCACACCATCAACCGCCAAATCCCCAACGTTAATTGATCTTCTCACCAACGTTACACTTACATGGAATATTCACAAGGGAAGCAAGCACTCATGCTATACATATACAAGGTGCCCCTTCCTGCACAAAAACAATCCTGCCTACAATGCACGCAGCCTTGCAACATGGTGCCTGCATTGGCGCTAGCCAGCCAAAAGGGCGCAGGAAAGAACAGGAATGTGCCATATATTGTTAAATAAGGCGCATTCCTGCCCTTTCCCTTTACACTGCGCAGCAAGGTGGCTTGCTGCACTGAGGTAAAGTTTGATAAATAAGCCCCACAGTCCTTTTGCAAACACATTCAGAAGCAAATGTTACTTTTCCTTCTTGCTTCCAAGGTGGATCTCTGCAAGGTTCTCTCCTCCTGCTGCTTTACCTTTCAAATAGTGAGCCTGTTTTACTAGGCCGGGTCTATGCACACATTCTCTCTTGATAAATTAAGTCATTTTTCCATGCAAACAGAGCTCATCTTTATGTAGCATGCATTATTATCCCGCGAGAGTAAAGTAAAAAATAACAGTGGAGTCGACTCACGAAAATGCCCAGTGGTTTAAGGTGTCTTTACAAGGACTGGAAATGTATGTGGGCTGCCAGTTTCCTTTTTTTTTTTTCTTAGCCACTTGTAAGTACAATAAGAACAAAAACATACATAGCACAGAAAAGAAAAAGTACTAAACATAAGAACATAACATACTAAGCATAGTAAAGAACATGTACAAACAGCCATCATAGAAGTATTGACAAAGCCCAATCGAGAAGAGTTACAAATATATACAAACACTCAATACCAATAACAATTAAATAATTAATCCCACTGAAGACTTGACCAAACACTCCCAAATTTAACCCTTGACCTAAACCCCTAGCTTTAGCTAATGCCAATTCCATTTCACAGACCCCCCTCAATAATAACCAAAAGTCAGTAATCTTGGGACTAAGCATGTCAATCCATACCCTGGAGATACACAACCGAGCACAAACAATAATAATTGAAACTAAAGATTTCGATAGATTGCCCGAATCCGCTACTGTCCCCAATAGAATTTCTTTCTCGGTTAGTTGAATCTCCTTGCCAGCTAACCTACTCAACACACGGGCAACCTCATACCAAAACATGGTTAGCGATAATGCAATGTTGTTGCAACTTTAAATTGATTGAGGTGACAGCAGAGTTGATTGAGACCATTGAATCAAAGACCTCTTCCGTAGTGATATCAATTGCAAAAATACGATTCAATTTAGCTGTAATCTGTATTCCATCATCCTCCAATTCAGATATAAAACTCTGGTAGGCTTTCCCTATAAAACGCCGCCCTGAGGTCTTAAAAATAACCCGTAATACCTCAGATGTATGAGGGAGGGCTAACAGGCCCTTCCCTTGGATAAAGAAGTCCCTAACTTGCAGGTATTTGAAAAAAGAGTTATGGGATAACCCAAATTCATCTTTTAATGAGGAAAATGACCTAAAACCGTATTCGTCATAAAGCTGCCCTAGCCGTATTATACCACACTGTAGCCACATTCTCCCCACTGAGTCCGAAAAAATACCAGGAAACCTCGGATTGCCCCACAAAAATATAAATTTGTGTAAATCTGGCACTGCAAAAGCTTTGCAGATATCTTGCCAGATGCGGGAGATATGTCTGATTATCTTGAAGCAAACTCTCTTGTAGTAGTTCGGATCAGACAAATGATGTAGTAGAAACCCCGTGTTTAAGCCATAAGCCAGCTGATACGCAAACCACATTTTGCCCACTTTGGGTCCCAAAAATAAGCTCTGGATATGGTTGAGAAAGGCTGCCCAAAAGTAGGTTCTAAAATCAGGAAGTTTAAACCCGCCTTGCTCATATGTCAACTTAATATATCTAAGAGCTCTCCTTGCTCTATGATAGCCACAAATAAAACTTCCAATAACACTATCAAGCCGTTTAAAAAAGGACATCGGATCTCTTAAAGGAATAGTGCGAAACAAGTAAAGAAATTTAGGTAAGATGTTCATTTTTATTATATTACACCTCCCAATAATAGTCAATGGCAGCTTATTATTATGAAATCTGTTTATTGGCATTTTGTAGATATAATCACAGTACCCAGTACATTGGAGCAGCCTGATGGCTAATAATTGAAATAAGACCAATGATACATCGATGGGCATGAGCATGGTGACAAACAGGATCAGGTGCTACATGCACCCATTAGGGAAAATGAACATTACGGGCCTCCCAACCAGCCCCATTATCTCAGCAACTCCCTCTGCTCTCACATCGCTGGGTGGCTACCCCTAGAGGAGCCACTCGTGATGCACCTGTACTTCCCTATTGTATTGCTATAAACAGTTCCCTTAAACAATAAGAAAAGAGGGCAAAACAACAAGTGCCTCTATCTAACAACAGCAGCAACTACAGCATTCTCTGTAACATCCCCGTGTTCCGCCCCCCAGCCTGACCCCCCCCCCCCTTCAACCCCGCATCCCTTCGTGCAGCCAGCTTAATTGAACATATCTTTCCACACTCCGGTACCACACCTAGTCATCTAGTCATCTAAGGCCTTTTAAGTAGGCCTGGGCAAAAATTTCGTTCCGTTCGCGGAAATTGCGATAATTTGACATTTTTGCGTTCCGCGTTCCGCGGAGAGCGCGAAAATGTCAAAAATTCCGGTTTCCGCAGCTTGGCGATAATTTGTTTCTTGCTCGCGCTGTAAAATGATACATTCTCGCGCGCGCGCGATCGCCTTACCTGAATCCCTGCGTTCGCCGACAAGTTTTCTTGATCCGGTCGCGTTCTCCATGAGATGTTGTATTGTTTTTAGCCATTTGCGCTGTCTTCGCGCCCGCAGTGACGTCATGCGTCGCGCGATCACGTCTTTCTTCTCGCGATCATGCACCGCGAGAACAACTCAAAACAAGATGGCCGCGCCCACAAGCAACCACATGGGTAAGTTGGCGACCCGCAACCATGCAGAAAATCTCGCGAACATGCCGGAAAAAAACTTCCGCATCTTCGCGATATTTCTGCTTGTTTGCGATAATTTTAAACATTCTCGCGATAATTTGCGAAGGTTAATTCCGCAAATTCCGCCCACCCCTACTTTTAAGACATCTGTCATGCCTGACTCCCTGTCCGACCTTCATCTCCCTCCTCCACATTAAGTGGATCCCCATAGTTAGTAAAAATCATGTCAAATCTGGAGTACTGTTTGTGGGGATGGGAAAAAAAAGTAAACCCCGGCGTTGTAGGAAACAGTATCCTCCAAGCATCCCTCAGATGATGAATATGTAACAGGTCATGTATAGCTACCCTCACCTGAACCATTCTAGCTCTAACAGACGTACATGTAGTATCAATTTTTTTTATCTAAAATGCAGTTGAAATCTCCCATTACTATGAGATCCCCAGCCCATTCTAACAATTCAGAGTTTAGATAAGAAATAACCTCAGGGCAATCAACATTAGGACCATAGACCATACATACTGTCACCTTACATCCAAGAATTGAGAGCTGAGCAATTGCCCATCTTCCCCTAGAGTCTGCATGTGTACGTAGAACCGTGATTTTGGCATATTTATCCTTCAGTAGGGCGACCCCACGTATAGATGCCGTCTGCGACGTACACACAATCAAATCGTAGCCAAGCTGTTTAAAATAAATTCTATCTTTATAGGCCAAGTGGGTTTCAACAAGTCCGACTATTTCAGGCTTACATTTTTAAGCTCTTCAGCTACCAATCGCCTTTTACTAACCAGATTCAGCCCACAAACGTTCCAACTCAAAAATGTAACACTTGACATTAAACAAATTTTGAACTACCGAATCGTACTCTATCCATAGCAATAAAAGTAATCTTTCCCCAAGCCTATGCTCAATACTATGTGTGTACCTTTTCTGTGCTACTTTAACTACAACGTGGCTGTTTAACCCCCCCCTCCCCCCACCAACTCCCATCCCCCTACCCTGTTTCTTGGAAAAGGAATCACCCCCGTGTTAAGCTGTCCTGAACCGACAGCAAGCGAATGACACCATAGCCGCCCCCCCCCAGAAACCCCAATAAAGCCCCCACACCATACCACCTCCATCCATACCCGCCCGACGAACAGAGCAAAATCCCCCCAAAAAAATAATAGAAAGGCCAGAACATTCAATATAGAACAGAAAAAGAACCATTTTCATTAAATCCCGTATGGAATTTTCTGTCAACCCCCCATTCACATTAAACCAAGATAGTGTACAAGTCAAGCATTGGGGTGGATTGCCAATTAACCAGTGCCTTTTTTGCCTCCTGCTCATTAACAAAGAAATATGTACGGCCATCCTTGATAATTTTTAAACGAGCAGGCTCCTGTAGAAAAACCTGTGAGCAAACAGTCTTAAATGAATCCATAAGTTGGTGGAGCTGCCATCGTTTGTCCATAGTTGACTTACACAGATCAGACCTCACAAAAATTGACATAGTATCTACTTTAACAGGAGCAGTCGGCCGGGCCTTAAAACGGAGCAAAAAGCACAAGGCAGCACACATGGAAAAAGCCAAAACGAGGAGAAATAAAGCATTTCTCCTCGTTTTGCCACCTTAAGACCAGGATTTTTCTGGTCTTAAGTTTAGCGCTGCCACCTATTATCGCTAAGCTTGATAATAGGTGGCAGCGTCGACTTCAATGGGTGTTGTGGTGGAACGCCCACCACAACACCCACTGCACGCCCCCCCTTACACGATAAGTTTATTGTGAAAGGGGCCTTATTATCAAGGCAGCGTTGAGCCAGTTAACGTGGCTTTAAGCCACTTTAATTGGCTTAACGCTGCCTTGATTATAGGACGATAAAATTATCGCTGCGTTATCGGCAGAAAAGTGCAGATAACACGGCGATATAGGCCTTGCTAATATGCCCCATAATTTGCGAAGGTGCTGCAAATGAAAATAAACCGCCTTTTATCCCGGAGTTGGCTCCAATAAAAAATCCTGATCATAACACCCCCCATCCACTCTCTCCCCTGAATTACAATGGTCTTGCGTAGCTAGAGTCAGACATATACTCAACTCCGCAGGCAGTGTCTCCTGCCACATTACGCACTTTGGGCCTTCTACCAAATCCTCTGCTTTAGGTAGCTTTAAGGCAAGTCTCTACCATCAGGTTATATTTTTATGTTCTATAACAATTTTATTGGTATGTAATAAGAAAACACGTACAGATAGACCACTATTGCAGAGGTTCTGTGATACAAACAGAAGCTGAACACCCCAAAACAGAAAAAAGAAACGATAGAAAATGGCAATAAAGAAATAAGTACATGAGTACGTTTGGTACATAACAGCCATTTTCAATTAAGATACAGAATCACAAAAATAGAGATTATGTTAAATGATGTGGATGCAATCACTGAAAAGACAGTAAGATAGGACTCAATGATCTTATTAGAGGTGGGATATCATGAAAGCTGTGTCGTATAATCAAAATGCGTGCAGACAGCTTCATAATTAGATATATTCCTCGTGGAAGGTCGTTTTATATGTTCTGCAATTTGTGTCCGAAAATATAACAAACTGTGTTGCATGCTGACGAGTTGTGATGCTCCCATTGGTGTGTGCTGTTGTTACACGTTTACAAAGATAATGTGTGTCTCTTATTTTTTGCTTGAAGGCCCTGCTCATCTGAAGTCTAATTTCCTAATTCAATTCTTATTTCGAAAAGGTGCAGAGCCCTGATCCTGCGATGGTGGAATATGTTTTTGCCTCGGCCTGTGTCATCGAGTTTATCATTGAATGTAAATTTAGCCCTCTTCAAAAAAGAACAAATGTACTTATCTGTCTCTGCGTGTGTAAGCTGCGCATCACCTGGACCCGTTCCCAGAGATGCAGGTGGTGGGGGTCCCACGCACGTGGACGGACGGGATTAACTACATGGCCATTTGGGCTATAAAAAGGAAAGCAGAAGTTGGAGTTTTCAGAGCAGGACTTCCCCGAGGCTTATTCACAATGCTCAGGCTCCTGGCCCTCGCTGCCCTCGTCCTATCAGGTGAGTGCATCCCTTGAAACCTGTTTTTTGGCTTAGTGCATTTTCCACGCTAGTCTGGGTTAATTCTCCTTGTAACTTATCTTTCCTGATCCTGACCTATTCCCAAGACATGCTCATTTCTGGCTTAAAACAAGGAGGGCACGTTTTACTAAGGGCACACCAGTATTTGAAACCTACCTGCTCTGTGGATTTATGTTCAAAAGGCTTGTTCTTAGAAGGGTTTTCCCTGGGTGGCCTTCAGCGCCCTTTGAAACTATTGGACCTGATATAAGTGTGACTGGCCCTGCTGAAGGCGGTGTAGATCAGAACTTGTGGAGGCTTTCTCCATTGGGAGCATAGATAACAACTGAGGACGAGATGGTAAAACATATCCCATTCTGTGGTAGCATAGTCGGAAAATGTGCCTTCTCAGCTGGCCGGCTCTTGTTGTCACAGAATATCTGAAAGTGTGTGGTGTGACTGGGAGTTTGAGTGTGGTGAGCTTTTGCGTGGAGACATCCATGGGATAACTTTGTTGGCCTGGTAGGAGCCCCCACTTTTGAGAACGTTTGAGTTGCCCACTCCTCCTGTCACTCTTCTGTCTTCAACAGGACACTGTTTTGTAGCTGACTTTGAGGACAATGTCAATGTACGTGTCGTGGGAGGCACCGAGGCCAAGAAGAACTCCTGGCCGACCCAGGTAAATACCAGACCGCCCGAGACTGTGCCTCGTGCAACTTTCAAGTGTTACAATACATTTACCTTCTTGGATGTGCTTTTAGTATGTTTGTGACACAGCCATTTTTATCAAGCATATAGGTGGTAATTTCTTAACAAACCAGCCTCACAAAAACAGACAAACTAATATTAACAATAAAGGCAGAATAAAGACCCAGAGCACACAGCCTAGGTTTTGGGGAGTTGCATTGTTCAAGGCAGGGGTTCAGCCTAGTAATGCTTGGAGAACAATCACCTCAAGCTTAACCATGTCCGCTCACTCAGTTCTGTAATGTATTTGCCTCCCTGGGTTTGAAAATGGAGATGGCAAAACCACAAACAATGGGAACGCAAAAAAAAAAACAGGGCGGGAGGAGCCTATCACAAACTACTTAGGAAGAACATGAGACTCTGTAAGCAGAAGCAACCACTTCAACTCATCGAAGTTGGGCAGGCAGCCGCGGAGTTAGGCTGCGAGCTCGAGAGGTCTCTGCTGAGGATTTGGTCAGCATCTAGGTACTGCATCATGTGATGGTTTGGTTTAGATCATGGCAGAATCTGAAACACTGTTATCAGTAACTTCATCCTGGACAGTTATTTCAACCGTGAGCCTGCTGTATCCCTGGAGCAGCAAAGGCACAGCTTGGGCCACTGTGTATTTGGTAGTCTTTTACTAGTAAAAGAAGACTTGTCTATTATCAAACTGAATCCTGCTTGTAAAATGGTGTAAATATAGTATAATTTACACTTGGTCCACAACTCGAGGGCACAGGTATTTCTTCGGAGATGTCAGGGGTGGAATATTATTACAAAGTAAAAGTGATTTGAGTTGCCATTTATGGCCCAAAAATGGATTTTTAAGTTTAATTGAGTGTTTCTGAAGTCTTTTGCTGAGGGTGTTAACAAATGTAAATTGCCCACCCCATCCGTATAGGTCTAAGTATAAGCGGGGCTGCGTAAATGTGAAACGGGCTATTAATAGCTGTTAAAGCCTGACGTGGGTGGTAAGGCTGTTAGCAATAATTCCCCTAATTTCACTCATCAAAGGCATAAAGGAAGCCCACTGTACCGGTCTTGCTCTGTGCCCCTGCTTTACACTCCCACTGAAGGAAGGACACAGTAGTTAGTGACAGAATTCAAAGCACTCTGATTCGCTGAGCTAATCTCAGGGTTTCATACAAGACGTTGATAGTGAGTGTGACTTCACTTTCAAAAGTAAAAAACAGACATAAAATATATTTTTATGAAAAATTGTAAATTGGCCCTGTCAGGCAGGTATTAACGTGGCTGTTACTGTAGAATGTGGGCAAGGGGATGTATTTCGATCTTGCTGACACTTTGCTATTGCTGTACTACTGCGTTTCTGTGATTTTGATTGGTGACTTTGTCTTTAGAAAGATTTGCCAATTCCCACCACCCACTTCCTGGAACTTGAAGAGAGGTGTTTGGGTTCTACAAAAAAAGAGTATTCGAGCTGGTCATACTGGTTCGTGAAATGTTTACAAACAGGCCGGGTAACTTTACTGCATGTCACATCCATGGGTCTTTTCTCCTAGATTTCCCTCCAGTACAGCTCTGGTAGCAGCTGGTATCACACCTGCGGCGGGACCCTGATCAGGAACAACTGGGTGATGACGGCTGCTCACTGCGTGGACAGGTAACCAATGGAGACAAGGCAGACAATAAACCGATCTGTTCCTAAAGCCACATGAGCTGTGGTTGGCTCCTCGGACCACTGCACTGTGGAACAGAATAAACTTTCACATTCACAGTTCTGGTGTCTGGTGGACAGTTTGGTCACTCAGATAATAATCCACTCTGTTTCTTTTCTACAGGAGACCACTCCCTGGTAAAGTGATTCTACTAATTGTTTGAAACATCACTGTGGTGTTTTATACTGAAGCACATTCGCCCTTTTCCACCTATCCACATGCTCAGACCTCTTACTGAATAGCCCTCTCACTGATCCATTTGTCAATTGGATGAGATTAGGACAGCCACATTGCTTTGTAGATAAAGAGGCAATCTGCGAATACAGAATTTGTCTATTATTGCCATGGCTAATGTTATTCAACCATTTTATCAGTAAAGGGTTGTGTTCATTTTCTAATCTCAGACTTTAGGGTTATTTACTGTTACAGTTATTAAATATGTAATCTTCTGTGGTACTGCTCAGAAACTACGGCACATTAAAAGCTTCTACGATTTGTTTAAAATAATCTGAATAGAAACATAACACTCGAGGTGTCCCTGTTCCAAATTGATTCACGAATGAATAATAAATATAATTTGTGTGAGCAGCTCAGTGCTTACAATCCGCCACTCCCTCCAGGAATAACCTATTCTAACATGAACCTTTTGCATTATGACCTTTGGTATGTGGGACTCAGTAGCAAAGAACAAATACTACAAATAAGAGGCCGCTTTAAATTACTCTGTCCCATTACCAGGACTATATTTGAATAGTGGCAGTAGTGATAAATCCAGAAAAAAATTAACATAGTGGTGTCAGATTGTTTCATCTATCCGTCCAATTAGCCTTCACCAAAAAAACAAATGGGGCGCACTTTTGCCCACACCGCATAAAACAGATGAAGGCAAATCTTCCAACCGTTCCACCCTCACAAAGTGGTTGCTCTTCACCAAAGGGATTTTAACTTTTTATGGACGCTCTTAGCATGGGAGATGGTGTGGTCCAGTGGTTCAAAATCTGACTCCACAACTTGTGCCCCCACCCGAGGTATATTCCATGCCGCCATATAACTATTTTGTCAGACACTGGGCGAAATTACTTTTTTCTTCATTTACCTCATTCACTTTAAATCCAACAGCAACCACAGTACGAGCGAGTTTAGCTAATGAAGCACTTGGCATTCATATTCTTAACAAAAGATCAATACTGTGAAGAAAACATATCTGTGTAAGAATGACGCCAGTGGGCCTCAGGTGTGCTTGTAGTTACACTTACCTATACCTGTGGTAGGGAGTATAGGACTGTGGTTGTACGCGGTGCTTTAAATAGGGCCGGTATTGCCTGTTACGCAGTACCGGCACTTTCTTATTTTGAAAGGGAGAGTACTTGCACTTGTCAAGAGCGAAGTAATACTTTTAATTGGAGAGTACCGGCACTTCTCAGAAACAAGCAGGTACTCTGCTACAGAGTACCTGCACTTCTATTTTTCCATTTCAAGCACTGGTTGCACGGCCGGTGAGCTGCATGTTAATCGCCAGCGTCAGTAGCACGGCCTTCAAATGGCATTTCTTAAGCTGCAGGAATTCCATCCTGTACACTTCACGCAGAACAGAAAACTCAGCTGATAAATGAAGCATTATTAATAGATGTTCACTTATATCCGTGGAAATCAAAGATTTAATTCCTACTTTCGAAGGAGAAGTTTCCATTTTTAAGGCGTTTCATACAAAAAACTGTAAAAGGCCACATTTTTGTAACTTCACAAAATGCAAATGATGCACATTGCCTAGCTCTGCAGACAAAAGAGAACTTCACCCACCATCAGGTCCAGCCAACTGGGGTATGCACTGGTTCGTGTGAGCGAGGGGTCTAGTTCTGCACACAGAGGAGGAACAGGGTCTAGATTCACAAACTTGAAATAAATCACGACTTGGTGACTCGATTCATTTCGGTTACAATGGGTGAGGAATTACAGGCTCACCTCAACGTCCTTCTTTCCACAGCTACACAACAACGAGCGCCAAAAAAGACCCCAGCTCCATACTGAATAACACTACTACATGCAGAAAAACCATTAGCCCCAACAGCAGAGACCCAACTTTTAGCCACTGTCCCTACCAATGAGCAGGAATGACTCTTGTTGCTGCTTTTGCCTTTACAGAAATATGAACTTCCGCGTGGTTCTGGGCGATCACAACATTCGGACACACGAAGGTACTGAGCAGTACATCTCCGTCTCCAGGGTCATCAGGCACCCCAACTGGAACAGCAACAACATTGCTGCTGGGTAAGACATGTGTCTCTTCTAGCGTATGTACCACTTTACAAGAATCCTTTCTACGCAGTACGGCACCAGTAGTGGCTAGTGTTTGGGACGAGTGGCCGAGCGGGCAGGGGTGGGGGGGTGCTTTTAGGGGTCACGAAGGGAGAGGGGCAAAATAAAAAATAACAATAAAAAAAAGTACCTTCATCCGGCTTCGTCCCATGTCACGCGCCTTTTTTTCAGGCACAGGCTCCCAGTCTGCCCTGAGGCCAATCCTGAAGCTGCTCTCGCATGAGAGCAGCTTCAGCATTGGCCTGAGCGCTCTCAATTAGCGCCCCAGGACAGACTAGGAGTCTGTACCTGCTCTCTCTAGCCCTAGCAATGCAGCTGGGGTTGGAGAGAGCTTCAATGTGCATGAAGGTTTGGCCAGCCTGCAGTGAAGAGATTGCACTAACACTCCCCACAGTGCTGTCACCCCCCCAGGTTCCGACGCCAAGATTTGGCAGGAAAGCAGAAATAACACAAGTGTTTTATTTTTCCATTCCTGACATTTGGGGGGGGGGGGGGGAGACGCTCCTCCATCATAGCGGAGGGGCATATCTCTTTCCATTCCTTGACCATTAGAGGGTCACTAAACTGCTGACCTACATTGAAACTCAACGACAGACCATACTCGTATGAGGTGTCTTTACAGACTCCACATCCAGCCATTCAAGTATCAGCACTTCCTGCTGCACACATCACTATACGTCATCAATAGACCAGCATCATAGATAGGGTAAGAGCTTGAAGCAAATTTATCTCCTCTTCTCCAGCAAAGTCGAAGGGGTGTGGGATTTAGTAGTAGCCGACATCTTACAGTGACCTCTTACCAAGTTAGCATTATACGTGTGTGTAATGTTTCCCCTGAAGAAGGTGAGGCTGCTCTGCTGAGCAATGATCAAAACATGTCAGTTTGCTGTAATAACCAAGCTTGGTGACCTTCAGATGGTTTGTCACATGGTTTGTTTCTAATGAGCTAAACAGTGGACAGGGGTTACGCAGATGGACATTACTTGCAGCTAGCAGGGGTATCAGTTCACACCCCTGACTTTTCCTCTGCTATCCCTGGCACTGCCCTTCCTGCTACTGGCACAAGGGGCCATAAAAGCAGCAGTAGAAAGAGAAAGTAAACTTTCTGACGTTTTCTCTCCAGGCCCTTGCTATAACACCTTGAGCAGCACATGGCAAACTGCTCAGTGCTAATGATTGGGCAAGGGTTCAACACTGATATAAATGAGGTCAAAGAGATTTTATTTGCTTTTACCCTACCACCGACGTTTCGACAAAGTAATGTCTGTTGCTGCAGGCCCCAAAACCATAGCTTATCCTTGGATATTTTTTAGTCGATTCCCCTTGCAGGAGAAATTTGCTGGAATAGTTTGTATCTCCTGCTTAATGATGATTGTTTGTGGCCTTTAGTGGCTGGGAATTCTATGTCACACAGTACATTTCCTGTCAATGAACAGTCTCCTTTAATTTCCTTCTGCTTCTAACTCTGGTGATTTTTTCCAGGTATGACATTGCTCTTCTGAAACTGTCTAGCAACGCTGCTCTGAACAGCTACGTGCAGCTTGGGCGTCTGCCTCCAGATGGACAGGTCCTTTCCAACAAACATCCCTGCACCATCACCGGCTGGGGCATGACAAAAAGTGAGTATTTCTTGCCTCAGGTGCATCCAGCGTTATCTCAGGCTCATGAAGCCTATAGAAGAGAACACTCTGGGCGTTTATGCGCAAAACAGCACAGCAACCAGAGTTGCTGTGCTGGGTTGCATCAAAGGTTGTGAAAAAAACAGCACCATAACCAATAAGATATGGCGCTGTTTTTCTCTCCCCAGCACTAACTCACTTTAGGCTGCCATGCACCAACACACCAATTTTACCCCATTGTGCAAAGCAGTGTGCTTTCTCTCAAGCACAGGTATTGTACTGGAAGATTCAGCGAATAATCTATGCTTTAATAGCGCTCTCACTTTGTATGTGTGCTGTACAGTGCAGCACACATTCAGATTTGGAAAAAATCTAGAGATTTTTCAAAGTTGATCCACTGGTAAGCATTTTTGGTGCACATCCCTGCATACAAATGTTTGTAGATAAGGTTGTGTGTCAAAACCCATGGGTAGTTGCATGGGAGCACCCATGCACGCCCCCTTGACACTAAGTAGCACAAAATTGCACAAATTAGCACATAGAGCTTTACTTTAGGCAACCTTCCAATGCAACTCATGATTCGCATTTGAAAGTAAATCCCAGCACAACACTGTGCGCCAGGTTTGTTCCATTTTTTTAATGCAAAGCCAACACAAAATGTTAGCAAATCTGGGCCTTATTACCTACATTCTGGAGAGTTGAGATTGGCAAGTATTCCCAGCAAATACCAGAACTAGTTAGAAATTGTCAGTTCCAAAATTCTGTTGCGGGATGGTAATCCTATTACTTTTGAACTTGATTTCTTCCTTTTTGAAAATTGGTGTCTCCACTGCGTGCCTAAAGGCCTTCCTAGACTGCAAAGCTGTGGCCCAGGGCCAATTCTCATTGGTCGAAGGTCAATCAGTCTGCTTGGCTAAAATTTGTGTTTCAGCCAGTTGTATTTTCTGCCCTTGTATTCAGGCCAGTCTGTTTATAATCAGAATGGTGGAAACCAACTCGGAATTACTGAACAGATGCTGTGATTCAAGAAGCCAGCAAAAGGTCCCGCATTGGGTTGCTAGACATGGGATATAGTGTACACATCAGTCCATGCCCCATATTAGGGATTCACTCCTTGTTCTACCTTTCCATAGATGTGGAAGCAGATCCCCTATATACGAAACCCTCACATAAATATACTTCTTTGTTCCACAGATAGGAAATATCTTCTTCCAATCACGCCTACTGTGTTTTTGCACAGAAGCATTATACCAAATATGGGATGCATGCTCAGATCCAATCAGACCAGACAGACCCAGAACCAGACAACATCCATTTGGTCAAAACATGGACCTGGACCTCATTTAAAATTTAGATTTTCATTATTATGGGAAAATGATAACTGAGTATATGCATATTATGTGCTGCATGTTTTTTAGCCTAGGCCTATAGAATCCTACTGATGTCCTAATAAGCAACTAAAGAAAGTGTGAGCTGTTCTACCCGGGCACGCATTCTTCCCATCTTCAGTTCATCCCTCTACCCTCAGGATGGATATTAATTATCGTGGAAGATTCAGGGCACCCTGCAGATACGGAATGGCCCATTCCCCCACTTTCCAAGTTAACAAGCCTTAATCTGGCAAGACGTGACGAGTTGTTAAACAGTTCCATTTGCCCACTAATGCCCTGTCTAAACCATGGCTAACCCCAGTTTGCTAGTGAAATAGAGCCCTCTGTCTAAATTCCTCACTAATGTGAACATTGATCACATTGAAGACACAATATAAACATTTTACTTTTGTTTTGAAATTCTACAAAAAATAGCATTTACTCTTTCAAATTCATGTAAAGAACAGGAGGAGAACGTAGATTGACTTTGTACAATAAACTGTAACCAGCATGTAAACAAGGAAGAAGTAAGTAACGGCAATAAGCAACCCTAATCGTTTGCCTTTGTTAAAATAATTGGACACTAGATCCCATTATATCACTCAGACAACAGTAGCAAGAGCGTTGCCCCACTTAAAAATCCACCCAAAGATGAAAAATAAAATGGTAATTAATCACCATTTTATTTTTCATCCTCCATCCTGAGCCCAGTCGAGTGTCAGGATGGGGGGGGGACGCTGCTGAGTGACAGAAGCATGTCACTCAGCAGGTAGGAGGGTGAGCTGGTATGGCAGTGTTTGAAGTGTGCATGTCTTTTTGGCCAGCCGTCTTGCGACGGGCAGCCTCACATGTGTGCTTCAAACATCTCTAACCCAGCTGTCTTAGCTAGGTTAGAGAAAGCCAAAGCCTCCAGAGTGCATTGAAGCGCCGAGTGAGGCTTCTCTCACCAATCCTAGGGCTGCTGTCATTCTGGTCAGAGCAGCCCTAGGACTGGCCGAGGAAGTTGCTGCTTCCGGTTCCTGTGTTGAAAGAAGAGGTCCAGAGCGAGGACGTCGCCAAGTTATGTAAGTTTTATTTTTTAATATAAATTATTTTAAGCTTGCGCACGCCTGACCCTCTTCCCCCCTAGATGCCAGCTGCCGCCGACAGTAATGATCAAATACAACTGCGATCAGATCTGATCAGAAATGCACTGCTTAATCAGCTTCCCATTAGTCTCTCCTGTGCTTCTGCACATATGCTAGATGTTTTTGTCATATTTAATGAAAAATCAAAACAGAGCAATGCACTGCCATATCATTGAGGTTATGTCACATGTAATATCTTAGCATTTGGTTACATTTTTATTAGTACAGCCAAGGGATTATCCCTGACAAACAGGCAATAGCCTTTATGGGGCCAATATGCATCTGCCTCCTCTGTTCTTGGACCTGGCTTGGCAGTTCGGGCTGGACTGTTCCCATGAGGCACAGGGACAAGACTGATTTGCATATGGCATGGTTCAAACTGGAATGGCACGGTGAGCAAAAAAACGATGGATTTAGGCCCAGATCTCTTTACTGGGGTGAATGTATGACATTGTTCTGCATTCTGTCCATCAACTGTTGTTTTTGCATTTGTCCCCCGAGTGGTATGGGTATGCCCAGACGTGGGTCCCGTGCTCTCCATGCCACTGGAATCAAGCTATCCTGGCTGAAGAGGGGTGAAACCCCGAAACCGGTCCTAGGTTGCTTGTTTCCAGTCCAGGGAGGACCTGGCTTGGCAGTTCGGGCTGGACTGTTCCCATGAGGCACAGGGTCAAGACTTGATTTGTATATGGCTGGGTTCAAACTGGAATGGCATGGTGAGCAAAAAAAATCGATGGATTTGGGCCAAGATCTCTGTACTGGGGTGAATGTATGACATTGTTCTGCATTCTGTCCATCAACTGTTGTTTTTGCATTTGTCACCCCGAGTCGTACGGGTATGCCCAGATGTGGGTCCAGTGCTCTCCATGCCACTGGAATCAAGATATCCTGGCTGAAGAGGGGTGAAATCCCAAAACCGGTCCTAGGATGCTTGTTTCCAGTCCAGGGAGGACCTGGCTTGGCAGTTCAGGCTGGACTGTTCCCATGAGGCACAGGGTCAAGACTGATTTGCATATGGCTGGGTTCAAACTGGAATGGCCTGGTGAGCAAAAAAACGATGGATTTAAGCTCAGATCTCTGTACTGGGGTGAATGCATGACATTGTTCTGCATTCTGTCCATCAACTGTTGTTTTTGCATTCCTCTGTTCTTGGGGCAGGAAAAAGGAGATAAAAGTTGACCAAATATATTCAAATCACACTTGTCTGTCTCAAAGGAAGAGTATGGGGAGATCTGCAGTCAACTTCTAAAATGCTACAAATCATGAGTAATGAAAGTCTTGCTCTGAATAAATTAAGAGGCACAGGCAAGGTAATTGTGCCTTCTCTTGCAGGCAATGGCCAGGTGTCTGCCACCCTTCAGCAGGCGCCTCTTCCAGTCGTGGATCACAGGACCTGTACCTCTTCTTCCTACTGGGGGTCCTCAGTGAAAAGCACCATGGTGTGTGCGGGAGGAGACGGTGTGCGCTCTGGATGTCAAGTAAGTACTGAATGTATCAACATAACATGGGTTGTGTGTCCTAGAAGTCTTTTTAAAAAAAGGCCTCTGGCAAGCAAATACCACACCTCATCCAAGATATCATGTGCCCCATTGTTATAGTCTTCCTAAATGCTATTGACATGTTTCAATCAGTTAACTGCAAGGTGCTGATCTTACTTAGGATTTGATCTTCTACAGTACTACATATCCAATACCACAAGGAATTTGTAGGATTTCTTTCTTTCAATTATTTAATGATATTCCCTTCCTCAACCAGAACTCCGGTTATAACATTTACACAAAGCTATACATATAAATTAGTTATTGCTGTCTTGAAATATTTATTACTCTAACAATAGTCTGCTGTCTATGATCAACTGCAGTCAATGGACTTTTATTCATTTTAGTCCCCATCCTGGAAACCTAAGTGCGTGTAATCTAAAAGCCATGGGGTTGAATCATGGAGTGCCATCTAAGCATGCTATTTTTCGAAGACTGACAAAATGAGCAGCACAAAGTTGGGTCAAAACAATACTTCTTAGTTACAGCCTGACAAATATCAAAATGAATACTAAATAGTGCCATATTAATAGAAACAATACAAAAGTATGTGCTTCTTATCTCATTTATTTTGTTGGGGTGGTGAGACTAATGTGCACATGTCCTTAGTGCTAAATACATAAATGACCAAAATCTAGGATACATGCCCTTTCTGAGGTTGTTTCCAATAATTGAACTGCTTGTTCTTGAGCATACCAGTACAGCGTTTATTGGTGAGAATTGTTTCCATCAATACCCGGTCAATGTGACAAATGAAAAGTTTTACTTATTTTACACAACATTCTCATAGGGCTGTAGTGGAAGATTGGGCATATTCCAAAAATGCCTAACGGGATAAAGAGTAAACTCATCTGTGTGTAGTACAACGGCTACAGGGTCACAGTGGCCTGCACAAGTCTACTATCGGATGTACAGTAAGAAAATGAGTAAAACCAAGTTGGGTAACAACAATATGTGGTATTTTATGGCCACATCAAATTAAAGAATAATTCGTAGACTTGCCAAGTTAAAAACATACACAGATATGTGCTTCAGTTGATGCACAAATTTGCCTATTGTAAAATACACAGATAAAAATGTAAGCCATAATTCCCATTCTGAGTTTGCTCCAAGTAATCAAACTCTGTTTCTTCTTGTTTGGTTTAAAAAAAGAATTCCAGTACACTTTTATTGATGGCATGGTTTTCTTTTGATCACTGCTAGGGTAATATGTGCAAATTGAAAATATTACTTATACAGCACATTGTCCTCATAGAGTAATACAGACGCATGGGAGCATTTTTCAAGAAGGTCTAGGGAGCCAAAGTTAGCCCCATTCTCAATGGTAATCCATGGCATGACTGTACGAGCATCTGTAATTTGCCATAAATGTGGACATCTTTCCACCCATGAACCCAATATGCCTCAATCATTTTGTACCACTTGAAGTTCATAAAAATCTGTGTAATTGATTCTTAGGGAGATTCTGGTGGACCTCTTCACTGTGTTGTCAATGGTGCTAGCTACGTACATGGAGTGACCAGCTTTGTGTCCACCAGTGGATGCAACACAAAGAACAAGCCAACTGTGTTCACCAGGGTGTCAGCCTACATATCGTGGATGGACAACGTAAGTTTGATGCAGAAGACTCATGTAGATTAGCTCACCATGGCATCAAAGAATTAGTCCTTATCATAAATGAAGGGAGATGAGGGCTAGCGGTTAGGTTGGGGATTGTGGAACAAGGAAACCAAAAATCTTGATTCTAATTCTGGCGGCAGCATTTGAGCAACTTGTGTTATCCTGGGCAAATCAATGCATTTACTGGCACATCTTTTCCATTACCTTTATTTCAGTTTATACACCTAACCATTAGATTGGATGTTATGACTTCAAGGGAAAAAAATGATTTAAAAAGAAACAAACAGCGTCATATAAAAGGGTTCTTAATAAAGATAACTGAAATTACATAGACAAAAAAAATTGCTGGCAAATATTGTTTTACTCAAAGTATCTGAAAATAATAATAGTACCCACAGCTTCTTCTAGAATAATTTGTGTTTCACGAGTCACACAATCATAAATTAGAATTACATTTTCGTATAAATTCTTACCTGAATTAACTTAATTTTGTTATTATACTTGGTAGACATTAGGTTCTGATTCTTGGAGATTTTTTGAATCCTAACATCTGAGCTGTTGTTTTGGCAAATGCCATATAATATGTTTGCACTTATGCTAATAGCTTTTCCCGTAGCATGTACAGAATGTTGCACAATGCCAGGCTGTGTACAGTGTAAGGAGGGAAGTGAGGTTAGATTAGTTCAGCATAACAACACAACAGATCTTAATGGCATGTACGTAGGCAGGTAGATTGCAAGCATGCTGCCATCTTGTCAATAAACATTGGAGAAGCCAGGCTTGACTGGGGAGGTTACTGAGTGCTTCAGGACAAAGTGTATGATACCCTTGCATCTATGTGCGACACAATTATAATTTGCTGATAAATGCCCTTCTTTTCTTTTAGGTCATGAGGACGAACTAAATGCAATCAAAGTCTGAGACTTTTGGGTGACTCCTCTGGATACTTAGGTCTGGCTGATCGGATGTTCCAACATGTTTGTATCTCTGTGTACTAGTGAGAGACATGTATAGCACTCAGTAATAATTGTAATAAAGTGAAAAACTCGGATGAATGTCTTCTCTCGTTCCTTCTCCAGCTGCTCTTGATGCTATTAATAAGTCGGTATGCAGTATGCCCATAAAACATCTAAGAAGATACCTTTTAAGTATAGTCCAACTCAAAAGGTATCTAATTTTCTTTCATTACTGGCATACATTGGCTAATCAGATCGATAAGGAAATTAAAATTGGAATACTTACAAAATGGAATGACCTTAAAACCTCTAGTAGAATACCAAATAAGAATAATGTAGTCTGTTCATATTGTGTCTCATTCTCTTCCACTACAGAAATACACTTCATCAGTCTGCTGATAGCCCTCTAGGTAGATCCATCTGCAGTGGTTAATTTGTAAAAAAAACACAAGTGCCAGGGTCTCGTCAGGAGGCAGTTTGCACTAGCCCATTTTTCCTGTTAGCACCGTCTACAACAGAACCAACTACTAACCATGAAAGTTAGTAGTTGGTCTTTTCTTAACAGAGACTTGGCTTCAGATTGAAACTGATCCTGCCATTGTTCAGGCCCTTCCCCAGGGTTATTCAATACTCAGAACTGATCGTACATCTGGCAGAGGCGGAGGCCTGGCCATTATATTTAAAGACACCTTTAATTGTCGAACCACACCGACTATGCTATCAGAGTGTGAAAGCATGGCTTTTTCCCTAGAGTTTTCACCAACGAGCACCTTCTCCGGTCTACTGATCCATCGCCCCCCAGGAGTCCCAGGGCAATTTCTTTCCAATCTTTCCACCTTAGTTGCCAATATAGCACTGGCTCCAGCCAACTTTACGCTACTTGGTGACTTCAACATTCACTTAGACGATCCCTCTAATCATGTAGCCTGTGAACTACTTTCGGATCTTTCGGCGATCCAGCTCAATCAAAAAGGATTCGCCTCTACACATATCAAGGGCCATCTTCTTGATCATGTATTCAGCAATCTGGACAACCTGGTCGTAGGGAGCCCCTCCCCACTCCCTTGGGCGGATCATTTCTTAATCCCTCTAACCTGGGATACCTTTATGCCACGAACCCTCCCAGGAAACAACATCTACCTTGGGAAGGAAATGGTTTAGGCTGTCCTCCACTGACTGGATGGCTGCCCTTGAAAATACAAAACCGTCTATGGATCCTAATACCAATCTGGCCAACAGTAATTCTAATACCTGGATCCAAAGCTCCCTTGACCTAGTGCTTCCCAAAGAACCTATCCATAAAAAAATTAGACAGAAAACAGCTCCCTGGTTCTCCCTGAAATTAAGGGTATTAAAGCAATCTTGCAGAAGATTAGAGAAAAGTTGGAGACAAGACTTCTCAGAAACTAGGAAAGTGGAGTATAGGAAAGCAATCAGGCTATATAAATCTGAAATTAAAATTGCCCAAAGAATTTTATATGATGAGAAAATCAGCATAGCGGCAAACTCTCCTGAGGATATTTTTCGCATTGCAAAATCACTTCTCACTCTTCCTCAAAAACCTGCGACAACAGAAGGAGCTCTTACACGATGCAACAATTTAGCAGTCTTCTTCTATCAAAAAATTCAAAATATCTACTCTTCCTTCCCTATCACTACACTCAAGCCCACTACAACAGCAATAAGCAGCCCTATCTCCACGGCCAATTGCTCATTAGACGAGTTTCCCCCCCTTAGATGATGAATCTCTGGACCTGGTTGTCTCTAAAGTAATCTCAGGCTCACCATTGGACCCCGCCCCCCCCCACAACATCTTAAACTGGTTATTGAATCCACTCGCCCAGTCATCCTTGATGTTCTGAACTCCTCGGTCACCTCTGGTATGGTTCCCACAGCATGGAAATGCGCGATGGTCAGGGCCCTCTTGAAGAAGCCCAGTCTGGGCCAGCCCAATCTGTCCAACTATCGCCCAATTTCCCTCCTCCCTTGGCTGAGCAAACTGCTTGAGAGACACATTAACACCACACTGGTGGATTATTTAGAATCTAACAACCTGTTGTGTGACTCTCAGACAGGATTTCGTCCTCAGCATGGAACGGAAACGGAGGAGGCAAGGAGGCTGTTGGACCGAGGGGGAACAGCTGCAATTATTCTCCTGGATCTCAGTGCCTTGTTTGACGCTGTTAACCACAACATTCTGGCCCATCGACTTGAAAATATGGGACTGTCAGGCTCGGCACTGACCTGGCTCCAGTCATTTCTCAGCGACCGATGGCTCCAGGTCTTCGAGGGAGACGTGGTGTCCTCCCGGCTACCCCTCAGCTGTGGGGTTCCACAGGGCTCTGCCCTGAGCCCCACGCCTGTCAATATATACATGAGTCCTCTGGCGGAGGTTGTCCATCCATTCGGCATTAAGATCATCACCTACGCAGACGACACTCAGTTAGTGGTAGCACTAAATCGCACTGAGGGGTCGTCTAGTACCTTAGGCTCTTGCCTAGAGGCGGTGGCCGAGTGGATGGAACTCTCCTGTCTCAGGCTCAATGGGGACAAAACGGAGAGTATGCACCTGGATAATCCTCCATCCCCTGTCCCTGTCTCTCTGTGGCCAGTTCGCCTAGGCCCTGCTCCACCCCCAAAGACTCAGATTAAGAGCCTCGGCATGTGGCTTGACAGCTCTCTTGATTTTAACCACCAGGCCACCAAGCTCTCAGCCACCTGCTATGGACTGATGAGAATGTTGTGGAAAATGATCCCCCTCCTTCCCTTTCAGGCGAGAATAATTATGGTGCAGGCCCTTATTCTCTCTCGCCTTGATTACGGGAATGCCCTCTATCTCGGGGCTCCTCAATTTACTATCCACAAACTGCAAGTAACGCAGAATTGTGCTGCGCGCATGCTCTTCCAGACGCCGAGGTGGCAGTCTGCAAAACCAGCACTGAGGAATCTACATTGGCTGCCTGTTGAGGCCAGGATACAGTTTAAATCTATGTGCCTGGCTCACAAAGCCATCTGGAAAACTGGTCCGGCTATCATGCATTCCCTGGTCTCCCCCTATCTTCCCCACAGGACTCTGCATTCCAGCTCCTTGTGCCTGGCCACCCCCAAGAAAATACAAAGATCTAGATGGGGTGGTCGCTCATTCTCGTTTAATGCCGCCAAGATCTGGAACACTCTTTCCCTCACTCTTCGAGACAATAATAATCTCTTGGCTTTCCGGAGGCTCTTGAAAACCCACCTTTTCAAGATGCTTCCATAGCAGCACGGCCTTGTTCTTTTCTCTGTACTTCTTTCGAGCAGCGCTGGGAGGCCTCAGGGTAGCCATGCGCTATACAAATAGAAAAACAAGAAAAGAAAGTGGGGAGATGATGTGGCATAATGGCCAGAGCTGCTGACTTCGGAACTCGGGAACCAGGGTCGAGTGTCGGCTCAGCATCTTGTGATTCTGGGCAAATCGCTTAATCTGCCCGTGCCTACCATAAATGAATGCGTCCTTAACTGGTTCTCATGAAAAGCGCCGGTGTTGATGATCAAGTGTAGGTGCTGAGCACCGGAAACTACCAGCTCAAATTAAGCACTGTCCATGGTGCTGCATTATGGATAGAGTGCAATCTCTGAATCTACGCTGTGGTGCACGTGTCGGCAGCAGAGCATGACAATCGCCCTATCACAGTAAATGCGCTGTTCCCATTTCAGGTGCAAACCCATCATTGCACTGGGGCCAGCGCGTTAGTCTAAGACAAAGCGGCTGCTCAAAGCTGCTGGTCCGCATTTTACTGGTCAGGAGGCTGCAAAGCATGTACAGCATTCTGAAGCATTAGAAATTATTCTTGTTTTAAGTGTCAGGGTGGAATCTATATAACTTCGGTACTTAGCATTGTAAGTTTCCATTAAATATGTAAAGTTCTGGTTTCATATTAGTTATATAGTAATAGACTTTGTGTTATCCTTGATTTTTTACTCTACTCTGTACATAAAATCAGAAATGTGTGCCTTTAGCAGGCATTCCCAATCAAGTAATTCATAAAAAACGAATGGGTTTATTAAAAATTCCCCTATGTGATTAGTGGTACTGAAAGCTGAGCTTTTATGTAATGCTAACCACGTGATATTTGTAATGCTTTTTATTCTCCATCGCACAGGGCCTCATGTAAAAACATGCAGAGAAGACCAGCTATGGACACTTGGCTAGTCCACTCAAGTTCTAGTCTAATTTGAGGTTGTGGAGTCGAATTACACTGTTTCAACAACCTTCTAACCGCTTTTGCTGTGACTGAGTGTTTAATTTCTCAAAATAAGTCGGAGACCCATAAAATAGATGATTAATTTGGCCTTATAAACTGTTAAAGTTCCCCCACTGTGCTGCCGTCATAGCGGGTCATGAGCTTCTAAGTGCTTGAACCGTTGCCACTGCTCCCGGGATTACTTCCTTAAGATGTGGTTTCTAATTTAAACTCTTGTCCAACACTGCTACTAAATAACAACACCTGGTCACCTGCCATATAGGACGGTTACAGAGTGTCCAATTTACAGTTTTCCTAGGGATACCAAATACTACAATTTCTATTTCGTTTAAATGATTTTTTAGTTTGTTGTCACATTTTATTCTTAAAGTCAATTTAGAAGACTTTCTAGTACAGTAAATGTTCTTGTCTAGTAATATAAAATGTGCTTCTTAAGCTATTCATTGGGTGATTTCCAAGACTTGTCTTGAAGGATTCTATTAAGTTCAATGTATGGGTAGGGTCGCAGATCTAGAGAAAATAACAATGGAGCCATAATGCATCTCTATCTTAATGTACAACAACCCCTTACAGTAAGAAGGGCAGAGGGAATGAGAGACATAATTGGTCTACCTCCGTTTGCACTTTCCCTATTGAATATCATTATCACCTAAAGCAAACGTGTCCAATATGAGGTAAAGTGAAACGTCTCTGTACCCTTGATAAGCCTCTTTCTTGAGGATACACTTATGTCCCTACTGTCATAATAAAGGACCCTGGGATATTAGTAAAAATGTAAGGGAGGATGTCATGCTTCATCATAGGTCCTCCTACGCTCGCCAAAGAATCCTCTTATGGTGGGCGGGCCCTCGGATGTGTCAAGGGTACTTCCAGGGAAGTAGAGATAATGGATTATTTTAAGGATGTTCCTCTTTATTAGGAGGGTAGTAAGGAAAAGGCTAAAAATCTCTCTCTCTACACATACACCTACAGTACACATACATACAATACCAGTGAAAATCTGCTGAGTAGCCAAGACTTGCGTATCATTTAGTATTCATGAGGGCCTGTTACATGAAACATAGAAATCAAAATTAAATTAAAGACATTGAAAAAGAAATGATAAATGACAAAACGGGACATGCATACAAAACGAAAAGTAGGAGAACCTTAGTCTCTCACAATAAACATGCTGTGCCAACTCTGTATACATTGCAACTTGTGTGACAGTGAGTTCTCACTCCAACTCACTATCAAAGGTGGACACTTAAGTGTATGTGTTGATAAATCATGCAATTCAATCCACACAATTCCTTATCCTAACTACGGAGGAGTAAAAGAGGGGAGCCTTCTAGTCACACACTGCAGAGAAACAAGTGTAAATAACTTATGGCTATGCGGGACTGCATACTTAAAAGAAACAAGTACCCTCGATGCATCCAAGGGCCCGCTAACCATTAGAGGATTCTTTGGTGAGCGCAGGATGACCGATGATGAAGCATGACACCCAGAGGGGAGGGTGAGGTCATCCCATATATTTTTACTAATATACCAGGGCCCTTTAGTCTTACAGTAGGAACATAAGAGTATTCTCAAGACAGAAGCATTATCCCTTACTGAGGATACAAAGGTATTTCACTCTACTTCATATAGGACACGTTTGCTTGAGGTGATAGTGGCATCTCTATCTTAGCTAATTGATGGTCGCAATGATAGATGATAGTCTTATCCACTTGTTACTGTGAAGTTCTATGATAAGATTTACCAAGAACTGCTTAATCCCCCAGCCAATTAATATTGCCAACATTTGTGTTGATCTAGTCGCTTGACTATAATCAAAAAAGCACGTACACAACCAAATTTATTGTATTTTACCATTTGGTATCAACAAACTCAGTGTCCTAATAGATCCATTTGACAAATTGTGTTGACAATAGTACCCTTCCAAGATTCTGGTATATGTGCATTATTATTGTTGTAAGGTGTGGTTAAGATAGATGCCCACTTCTGCGGTTCACATTTTATAGAAATCGATTGGGACTAAATTTGATCTTGAGGTAACTTTTGGTTTACAGGTTCAAGTACTAGATTCTACATCTGCTTCCAAAATAGATAACCCATAACGGATAATCCTTTTTATTAGGGGTATGTGCTTAGTTTATGCTGCATCTTTAACCCCTTCCATGCTGCGCAAATTCCGCCGCTGTGCTGACGGAATCTTGCGCGGGCGTGGTCATGACGGAACGGTTCCGTCATGAGCACAGCTCAACCGTGGCTCATGACGGAACCGTTCCGTCATGAGCACCGAAGGGGTTAAGAGCATTCAGATGTATCTTTCAGGTCATCAGCTATTATTTCGCATTGTCTCATTCCCTTTGCTACAAAGGACCAGAACCCTTTTTTAGTTCTAGTTTAGATCATGTAAAACTGCTGCAAAAATTAAATCACTTGCCAAACGAATGTGAAACTCAAACTCAGAATAAACATAAAGTCCTTCAACCCCAGTATAAATCATCTGATCTACCTGCTATATCCTTTAAGGAAATAACAGAGACCATATGGAAAATTGATCGTCAAGACAATTCAATAAAAAGTGCAATGCTTGAGATGATACTAACAAATTCCTGTCAAGTAAATCTAATTTCAACCTTAAGGCTTGAATCATGGCATGGAGGAACAGCAAACAATCTTTTTAAACCGGACTTTTTAAATATACCCAATCTACCCTAGGATCCAAAGATACTAATTCCCCTCCGTACAAAGCTTGGGGAACCAATTTAGCAGGAACAATTTTTCTTAAAGGTTCAGTGGAATATCTTCCATATCTAGTATCGCAACTTTTTAAAAACTTTGATAGTGGCTAAAAGGACAAATTAAAAAATTAACAAGTGCCTGTCCCCACAAAAATCTTTGGCAAAATAGACACCCAATTATTATATATATTCACTTGCTCAAGTGGATCATATTGGAAAAACCAGGTTAAACAAATTGAAGTTTTAGTCTAATTGACATTTTTAGCTACATGGTTATTTACACTATCGTCATTGGTTTTTCTTTGTAAGCTGACAGAAGTATAGTCTATTATATTCAAGTCATCAGCATACATAAGGCAGGGTATATGCCTTTTTCCTATTTTTGGGGAAAAGGAGTTTGTCCTGGTAAAAATTCAGGAAAGTCAACGAGGAACAGACAGAAAAAGAGGGATAAAAAAACATCCCCCAACCTCCTAAAACCATTTTCTACCAGGATTCTTGATAACAAAGCTCCATTTCCATTTGGTTCGACCTGGTCGCAACTTTGTGTATGACCCCTTCCAGTCTGACTTTAAAGCACGTCACTGACACTATTAGACTGTCCCTGGATGCGAGTATCCTAGTGATGCTAGTACTTCTAGATCTGACAGCGGCCTTCGATATGATCTAACATGGGATTCTCATTCGCAAGCTGCATGATATTGCGGTTTATGGCAAGGCGCTCAAATGGTTTATCAACTTTTGAAAAGATTGTACCCAATGTATCTCTTTGAACCTCTTTAAATCTCGCACAATTCCTGTTAACAAAGGGGTACCACAGGGATTCACACTTATCCCTACGTTATTTAATGTCTACGTTGCCTCTCTGGCCCAGATCATCAAGGCATGTGGTTTCGAGGCAATCTCATAAGCTGATGGCACAGAATTGGTTATCTCGTTTGGTCAGGACCTAGAAGGGGTTAAATCCTGCTCCTCTGACTGTATTAGGAAGATTTCTTCCTGGCTGTCTAGTAACTGTCTACAATTGAATGGAAAAAAACTGAGATACTCCTATTTGGCAAGGCTCAGGATTTATGGAAGCTGGATTGGTGGCCTTCTGAATCGGGGCCAGCCCCATCCCCAAAGCAAGTATCTAAAAACTTGGGAATAAAGGTGGATCTAACTCTCTCTATGAAAGTGCAGGTGTCTACTATTTGTGGAACCTGCTTCACCACCATGCGATTATTGAAACTATTTTTCTTTGGCTCCCTCCAACTTCCAGGAAAATTCTTGTGCAATCCTTAATCATAAGTCGTTTAGACTATGGCAAAGCTTTATTGGTGGCTGCAACCAAGACTTTGTTGTTCAAACTACAAGTAGTATAGAATACGGCTGCCAGACTGGTTTGCAATCTTCCATCCATATCCTCTTCTGCTACAATTCTGAACTCCTTGCACTGCTTACCCATCAGGAAAAGGCTTCTCTTAAATTGGAATGCTCCATCTAACCTGCAAAACAGGCTGACAGTATTACCCGAACAGACTGTTAAGATCTAAAGACAAAGCCTTTTTTCAAATTCCGCAAATTCGCACTGCCAGCTATGGCGTGAGATCATTCTCCTATCTCACTCCCTTACACTGGAATAAACTACTGCTGCATTTTTGATTATGCTCAGAATTTGGAAAGTTCAAAACACTTTTAAAAACATGGCTATTCTGGTTGATTGGTCTAGCTCAGTTGGTGTTGCTTGTCTGTATAAGCCTAGCACTAAGCTATTCCTATGGGGATGATTTTTTTTGCGCTATATTAAATGTAGTTAACATACCTTAACAAGCTGCTATATCATAACTGTGCTACGCAAATAAATGATGGATGGAACGCTGAATAAATCATACATTCACCCCCAGTAACGAGATCTGGGTTAAATCTATCATTCTTTTGCTCAATACGTCACCACAGTTTTGACCAAGCCATATGCAAATCAGTCTTGGCCCTGTTCCTCATGGGAACAGTCCAGCCCAAGCTGCCAAGCCAGGTCCTCCCTGGGCTGGAAACAAGCATCCTGGGACCAGTTTTGGGGTATTACCTCTCATCAGCCAGGCTAGCTTGAATCCAGAGGCACAGTGAGTAAGTCACCCACATCTGGGCATACCCATCCCACTTAGGGTGAAAACTGCTAGACAAACACATGATGGACGGAATGCTGAATAAATCATACATTCACCCCCAGTCAAGAGATCTGGGTTAAATCCATTGTTATTTTGCTCACTACGCCACCCCAGTTTGGACCTAGCCATTCCTCATGGGAATAGTCCAGCCCGAACAGCCAAGCATCCTGGGACCGGTTTTGGGGTATTATCCTTTATCAGCCAGGCTAGGTTGAATCCTGTGGCACAGTGAGCAAGGGACCCATGTATGGGCATACCCATCCCACTTACGCCAAAAAGTGCTACCCAAACAAATGATGGACGGAATGCTGAATAAATCATACATTCACCCCCAGTCAAGAGATCTGGATTAAATCCATTGTTATTTTGCTCACTACGCCACCCCATTCCAATAGGTCTTGCCTATGCAAGAGCTATTGCCTTAGCCAATTTGTTTTAGCCATGTTGTACACCAGCGTGGCTACTCTTTACTGTGTTTAAAAGTTAGTGGCATGGAGTGGAGTGCACTGAAGTGAATTAAAGTGGCCTAAAGTGTCGTGGCGTGGCTTAGAGGATTGTGTGACCAGTGGGGGCTCCTCCGCTAAGGCCGAGGAGCGTCACCCCACTGCTTGCAGCAGTGAAATAAAGGAAACCTAAAATGATAATAACTCGATGTTATTATCATTTTATGTTTTTTATCATTTTATGTTTTCCTTTTGCGGCAGCTTTGCAGGGAGGGCCGAGCTGGGCTGCTCACTCAGGAGAGGGGGAGGAGTGGTTTGCCCACTCCAAGTGCGCATGAATATTTGCCGGCCGTCTCGAGCTGGCCAGTCATGCGCACATTGCATGTTCTCCAGCCTGGGTGAGGAACATGCCCAGGCTCACACTGCATGTCTGAGCGCCTAACCACTTTGCTCAGACTAATCACAACGCTGTGTTGTGATTGGCTATGGGGGAACCTGGTGCTTTCTGCTTACTGTTCTGGCTGGGAGAGACGACGGAGGAGGGACGCGGCAATCAGGTACGTTTTTTTCATTTTTGTTACACCCTCTGACTCCAGCCCCTGATTGGTGCCAGCCGCTACTGCGTGTGTCAGTGTACAGTGGCATAGAGTGTTGTGGAGTATTGCAGAGTATTGTACAGTGTCATTGAGTGGAGTGTCGAGGTGTGGAGTAGAGTGTAGTAGTGTAGAGTAAGTGATGTAGACTGGCATAGAGTGCTGTGGCACAGAGTGGAGTAGAGTGTTGCAGAGTGAAGTGGAGTGAAGTGCTGCAGAGTGGAGTGTCAGAGTGTGGAGGGTCGTATAGTGTCATGGAGTGGCATAGAGTGGAATAGAGTGGCGTAAAGTGGAGTAGAGTGTTGTAGAGTTGAGTGCTATAGAGGGCATAGAGTGGTGTGGCATAGAGTGGAGGAACATAAAGTGGAGTGGAGAAAAGTGGCATAGAGTGGAGTGGATTAAAGTGGCATAGAGTAGAGTGGTGTGGAGTAGAGTCTCGCAGAGTAGAACAAAAGTTACTTACCTGTAAACTGTGGTTCTCCAGTATTGGTATCTTTCATAGATTCACATGCTTGAATCATTCCCCGTCGTCGGAGTGGGAGTCCCACGGTACATAAAAATAGCAATAAATATGCATGACATAGCCATAACATAGGTAAATTAGAACCAGGAAGTAAAATGGCTAGAAGTTAATAGGAAAAAATCCTCCACTTTCATGACTCGTCCAAGTCGTTATATATAGTCCAAACTACAGCCAATCAGGCGACAGCACCCTCCAGAATGTTCTCCCCAGAGGCTCAGGCTCTCAGATTTTCCAGCACAAGTGTGATATAAGAGTAAAAGAGCCTATAGAGCCTCTGAGGGGAGATGGGTGAGCCGTATGTGAATCTATGAAAGATACCAATACTGGAGAACCACAGTTTACAGGTAAGTAACTTTTGTTCTTCTCCAGTATTGGGGTATCTTTCATAGATTCACACGCTTGATTCAGAGTAGAAAGCAGTAATTCCATAATGATGCTTGTGAGATCATAAAAGAAATATATAAATACATACACACATATAAATATATATATATATATATATATATATATATATATATATATATATATATATATAAATAAAATATACATATCCATATCTGCAAATACATATCAACCAGATAAAATACACATATGTATATATGCATCAACATATACATATATATAATCACAAAATATATGTACATAAGAGTGCATCAAAGAGAAGGAGGGAAGAACAGAGGCTCACCTTATTTAAAAAGATTACAGAGAACCACTTGTCCCACAGACGTATCTGCATTGCTGGCAGCTTCTAGACAGCAGTGCTTGGTAAAGGTGTGCCTGCTGGACCATGTTGCAGCTCTGCAGATTTGATGAAGAGGCACACCAGCAAAGAGAGCAGTAGAAGAAGAGATTGCTCTAGTAGAATGTGCTCTCGGAGTTGCCTGCAGCGGTCTACCCACTTGCTGATGACAGAAAGAGATTGCAGCAGAGATCCAACGAGCTATGGTCTGTTTGATTATTGGGTGGCCTTTGCGCATTTTTCCATATGCAATGAAAAGCTGATCAGATTTTCGTATTGAGTATGTCCTTTGCAAGTAAAATTTTAGACATCTTTTAGCATCAAGGGTATGTAAAGCCCTTTCCGCAGTTGATTGAGGATCAGGAAAGAAAGTCTTTAAAACAACTGGTTCATTGAGGTGAAAATCAGAAGGCACTTTAGGCACAAAAATGGGGTTAGTGCAGAGCACTACTGAGTCCCTGGTGAATTGAAGGAAAGGCCGTTTAATAGTGAAGGCTTGAATGTCACTGACCCGCCTGGCTGATGTGAGAGCCAACAGCAGAGACATCTTCCACGACACAAACTTCAAATCAGCCTTATGAATAGGTTCAAGGCGGTGTTGCATGAGTTGTGACAGAACAATGTTAAGATGCCAGGGTGGAGGCGGACGGCGGATGGGAGGAAACATACAAAACAATCCTTTGAAGAGTTGTTGAATGATCCGAGATGAGTTAAGAGAATGTGTACCATCTTGTCGGAATCTTGAGATAGCCGCTAAGAATACTTTAAGAGTAGAATGGGAAAGGCCTGACTTTGCCAAATGTAAAAAGGAAGGCAATAGTTGTTCCGGTTTTGCATGTACTAGGTGAATGTTGGCGGCTTGACACCAGAGGCAAAAACGCTTCCATTTGAGCATGTAGGTTTTTATTGTAGAGGGCACTCTAGCATTAGCTAAGACCTCCCTACACTCCGAAGGAATGTCTAAGTGGGCAAACTCAAGGTGTTCAGGCGCCAGGATGCTAAGCGCAGAGATGCAGGATCCGGATGGCAGATCTGCCCGTGGTGGATGGATAGGAGATTCCGTATTGGTTGCAAATGAATGGGATCACATTCGGATAGAAGGAGGAGTTCGGTAAACCAGAACTGGCGAGGCCACATGGGAGTTATTAGGAGTAGGTGACAAGGCTCCTTCTTCATTTTCCAGAGAACCCTGGGAACCAATAGTATTGGTGAAAAAGCGTAGGCATAGATCTGCGACCAATTCATCAAAAACGCATTCCCGCACGAGTCTCGTTGGGGAAGCCAACTTGCGTAGAATGGGCATTTGCGGTTCAGACTGGTCGCAAACAAGTCCAGATCGGGTCGACCCCACTTCTGAAATATATGATCCAACGTTGGTTGATGGAGCTCCCACTCGTGATTTGACACTGTCGACCTGCTGAGGGAGTCCGCCAGGATGTTGGATACTCCTGGAACATGGACTGCTGACAGAGTTATTTGATGTCGGATCGCCCAATTCCAAATTTTCTGGGCTTGCTGGGACAGCAGAATGGATTTTTTCCCTCCCTGTTTGCTTAGGTAGTGCATACTTGTTCTGTTGTCTGTACGGATCAACACTGATGCTCCTAGAATGACGGTGCGAAAATATTTTAGGGTCAGGAAGATCGCTAGCAACTCTAAAAGATTGATATGCCAAGTCCTTTGTTGAGCATCCCATTTGCCATTGACTTTTAGTCCTTGAAGGTGCGCTCCCCACCCTTCGAGGGAGGCATCCGTGGTGATGACGAAACTTGGAGCTTCCACTAGGAATAAGAGGCCTGCTGCCATGTTCCTCTTGCGAGTCCACGAGAGCAATGCCTTCCGTATCTGAGGAGTGATGCGGATGAGATCGTCGAAGGACCCTGAGACCTGTAGCCATGGGTTGTTGAGCTCCTCTTGTAGGGGTCTCATTTTGAGACGACAGTTGGGGACCAAGGGAATGCAGGATGAGAGCATCCCTAGAAGTGACTTGAACTGTCGGACAGAAACGTACTTTTTTGATCACAGTAGTTGAGCAAGCTTGCACAGCTTTTGTTGTCTTTCGGTTGAGACAAAGGCTTGTGTCCGTAGAGTGTCTATGGTGGCTCCTAAGAATGTTCTTGTTTGTGATGGGATGAGTTGAGACTTGTCCAGATTTATAGAGAGACCCAGAGACTGGAAGAGTGACAGACATTTCTGAGTATGGACGTTTGCGACTGCGAAGGAATACGCCTTGATAAGGCAGTCGTCTAAATAAGGAAAAATGTGGATTCCTTCCAACCGAAGGTGTGCAGCCACCGGAGCCAAAACTTTGGTGAAGACACGGGGCGCGGAGCGTAGTCCAAAAGGAAGGACTTTGAACTGGAAGTCTCTGCCAGCCACTCTGAATCTCAAGAACTTTCTGTGTCTGGGTAAAATCGATACATGAAAATAAGCATCTTGGAGGTCGAGGGCGGTCATGTAATCCCCCGCAGAGAGGAGTTGAAGGACTTCTTGTAAAGCCAACATCCAGAAGGATTGTTTTTTGAGATATTTGTTGAGGGAACGAAGATCCAAGATGGGGCGCCATTCTCCAGATTTCTTTTTTATTAGAAAATATCTGGAATAGAAACTCTTTGTAATTGCGGAACCACTTTGATCGCTCCCTTTTTTAACATCAAGCTGATTTGAGAGAAAAGCTCCGTGAGATGAGCTGGAGACGGGCCCTTGGGAGGAGAATGTGAAGGAAGTTTGATAAACTCCAGAACGTGGCCCCTGGCCACAATGTCCAAGACCCATTTTTCAGTTGTTATAGCAGACCAGGTTGAGTAAAAACGGGAGATCTTTCCTCCAACTTTTGTAGGATTGAGCGGTAGAGCAGGTGGCAGGTGGCAGTTGTCACTGCTTCTTAGACGTATTCCGTCCGAGATAAGATGACTTATTCCTGTTTTGTGCATAAGACGTAGTTGGTTGCTGCCTAAAGGATTGTTGACGTTGTGAGGAGTAACGTTGGTTACCCTGATTGGACTGGTATTGCCTTGACTGATTATAGCCTCCTCGACTGGAGCAGGATCCACGACCTCTAGCGCCATGAAAAGGTGGTTTTCGAAACGGAAGAGTACCGAGAGATCTTGCTGTCTCGGTATTCTTTTTAATAGCTTGTAGGGCTTCATCAACATTCTGACCAAAAAGAGACTCGCCGTCAAAAGGCATGTCGATTATTTTCGTTTGAACTTCCTGACGAAATGATGTGGATTTCAACCAGCCCTGTCACCTCAGGACAGCCGCACCCGCCAGTTGCCGAAAACCCGTAGACGTAACATCCACAGCAGAATCGATAATCTCAGCTGAGATATGTTCTCCCTCTTGAAGGATTTTTTGCGCTTCCGCCTTGGAGGGCTCAGGTAACATCTCCATGTAAGGAGAGATGTCGGAACACATCTGTCTATCATAGCGGCCCAAGATGGCCAGTGAGTTAGCTGCATGGACAGTAGTGGCCGCCATGGTTGATACCTTCTTTCCAATTGCGTCCAGACGTCTCCCATCCCGATCTGGGGGAGCAGACAATGGAGAGGAGGGATTCCATGCTCGGCGTTGCGCTGCTTGGGCAATAACGGAATCTGCCTTAGGCTGGCCTATCAGGCATGCTGGTGAGTTATCCAGTGCCTTATTTTTCTTTTCAAGGCGAGGCAGGACCGCCGGAATGGAGGCAGGAGTTTGCATGACTTTCAGTCCTTCCTGCCAAATAAAGTCAATAATAGGAATACTACGCACTTGTTTCCTCGGCTGGTCTTTAAAATCGTAAAGGAAACAATCATCCTTCTTAGTTTCCATGGGAAGAAGGAACCGTTGCGCTGCTCTTTCCATTATAACATGAAAACCTCCGATGTCAACTGGAGGCGAGTCAAAAGGAGCAGGAGTCGAAGGAGATGGCATTTGTATTTGATAGTCATCCCATTCTGTAAGGAGTGATCTGTCATCCAATTCTCCTTCTTCTCTGTCATCATCCGTGGTGTGAGCTTCCTGATGATGAGACATCGAAGGCACTGGAGAAACTGGTCTGGGCGACCTCAACACTGTTGAAGTTTGAGGAACGGGTGTAGAAGGTACAGAAGAAGCCGATTCAGATGGAGGAAATCGGCGGTAATAGTCATCGAGCATGTACTAGAGATTGTTTAGAAGTGATAGAGGCAATTGTGCCGTAGGATTTGACTCTGGAGCTGGAGGAGCAGTGTCCGGATAGTACTCCTCTTTTTGATCTACGCCTTGATATTTAATGAAGAGTTCTGAAGGGCTCCTGGCAGTACGAAATCTGTCATCTTCCTCAGATTCATCCTCATCTGCCCCATAATCCAGTAACTGCTCAGGCAACGCAAGACGCACTCTACTGGGTGATGTGTGAACTGGAGAGAGGACCTCTAAAGAAGATCCGCGCCTTTGAAGCAAGGAAGGCGCCGTCGGTGACAATAGTGTAGGCAGCACCGCAGATGTCCTCGAGGATGCCGTGGCTGTAGACGACGACCAAACTTGAAGATCAGTGCAGGAAGATAGCAGCGTCGATGAAGCAGCCGTCGACGAGGTGGGCATAGATGAAGCAACCGTCAACGAGGCAACCGTCGACGAGGCAGCCGTCGACGAGGCAATCGTCGACGAGGCAACCGTCGAAGAGGCCATCGACGTCGACGAGGCAATCGTCGACGAGGTTCTCTTATTCTTTGTCGACGGAGGGGCGTCGACGATAGAGTTCAATCTTTTCGTCAACGAGAGGGCAGTGACTGATGTGGTTGGTCTCACAGAGATGGAAACCAGCGTTGACGGCGAGGAAGCTGACGACAGTATCATCTGAGGCTTTGGAGACGAGAAGGTTGCAGTAGAAGCCGTCGTCGTGGCAGGCTTCGTCGACGAAGACGACGTCCTCAAGCTCGTCGACGACGGAACCCGTTTCTGAGGTAAATTTCTGTCAGAAATAGGTTTAGAAGCCTGAGACTTCACAGTCTTTCTCGGGGGCGTAGAAGGCAAAGTTTTTCCTTTAGTAGGTGGAGGAGCCTTTTTAGAAGTGGAAGGCAACTCAACACTCTCAGAGGTGTGCTGTTTTTTTAACACCTTAGCCCCAGGAGTGGTCAAATCCATGTAGCTAGTCCTCTTCCTAGAGGAAGCAGACCTGACAGATGAAACGCTGCCAACTTCAGATAAAGGGTTGTCTAGATGTTTAATCTTCTGTAGCCACAGAAGTAGACATCCCTTTCTGTCCCTCAGAGTTTTTTGAGGGAAAGTTCTGCAGATTATGCATTCTCTCACCTGGTGATCCGGATATAAGCAGTAAATGCACTTCTTGTGGGGGTCTTCAGAAAACAACCGGGGCTTCCCACAAGACTCACAAGGTCTAAAGAGAGATTTCTTAGAAGAAGACATCATGAATGAAGATATTCTGAAGAAAACCTGAGAAGTACTGAGCAGACCTCAGGTAGACTCCCTTCACACAACGTGCGGGAGAAAATCTGAGAGCCTGAGCTTCTGGGGAGAACATTCTGGAGGGTGCTGTCGCCTGATTGGCTGTAGTTTGGACTATATATAATGACTTGGACGAGTCATGAAAGTGGAGGATTTTTTCCTATTAACTTCTAGCTATTTTACTTCCTGGTTCTAATTTACCTATGTTCTGGCTATGTTATGCATATTTATTGCTATTTTTATGTACCATGGGACTCCCATTCCGACGACGGGGAATGATTCAAGCATGTGAATCTTTGAAAGATAACCCAATACTGGAGAACAGTGGCGTAGAGTTGAGTAGAAAGGAGGGGTGTAGAGTTGAGGGGCATAGAATGTAGTGGCGCAGAGTGGAGTGGCGTGTTCTAGAGTGAAGGAGTAGAGTGTCATAGAGAGTCGCAGAGTAGAATGGCAGGGTCGTAAAGTGGAGTGTCATCGGATGGAGTGGCGTAGAGTGGAGTAGAGTGTCATAGAGAGGAGAAGAGTGGAATGGAGTAGAGTGTCATAGAGTGGAGAACCGTTTAGTGGAATGGTGTGGAATGGACTGTCGTAGAGTTGAGTGTTGAGGGGCTGAGTGTCGTAGAGTGACCTACAGTGAAATGGCTTAGAATGGTGTAGATTGGAGTGGCAATAGGAGGGGGAGAGCACTAGCTCATTGCCGGGGGGACTGCTCCCGCCCTCCAAATATAATTCCTGGTTATCCAGTAGGCTTTCAGCACCAGAAGGTTGCCGCACTGGACAGCTCCAGCACGTTCTCAGCATGCAAGTGGTTAAAACGCAAGAAGGAGTCGACAAATTATAGAAAGCTACTTGTTTTAAAAACAATAACACATTTATTTCTAATCATAGTAACAGGGATTAATGTTCTAGGTCTTTGATGTGAAACCGTGAAATTATTGTTAGAACTTTTAAAAATCAACATGTCATTTAATTTGAATGGAGACTACAGGAAATAACTAAGAAAATATATAAAGTTTCAAAATCAGGCAGCAAGATGTATGCTCCTTCAAATACTACGGTATGGGTATTAGCAAAAATATCTGTCAAAACAGTGGGCAAATGTTGCTGCTTATTCGTTGAACCATGAGCATGATATTAGCATGGTTGAGCCAAATCTCCTGTGGAGCAAATTCCTAGCTTACAAGTTCCCTGAAGTTCTGCTTTTTGGGTCAAAGCCTAGTAGACAGCAGAGCTGTCTAGTTTGCAAAGAATTCTTGGGGACATTCGGAAAGCTTCTGTGGGGATGATTCTGCCCATTACTTACCATTGGCTTTGTGTTTAATAACTCACAGTTGCTTGCTTTCTATTTGCTGGCTTTATTTGTTTTAGTCTGTCAGGCATTCCTTTGTCCCTCCATTGAAGCATAGCCTGTTTACTGTATTTTTCCACGAGTGCTACCTTTCTATAAACAGGCCTTTAAGGTTTTGTTCTTATCTTGTCACATTTGTTGTGCAATCAAAGACAGAGGTCAAATATCAGGCTCTGTCTTCTGAGAGAGCTTGGTGTTTACCTTTCTTCCTCTTCAAACTGAGAGGATTTCTGTGGCTCATGATTATTTATGTGACTATCATAATGATGGATGAGTGGATGCATAAGACGGTGAAAGGATAGTCGGATGAGTGGGTGAAAGTATGGGAGGATGAATGGATGAGTGGGTACAGGATGGATGGATGGATGGATGGGTGGGTGGGTGGGTTGGTGAAAGGATGAGTGGGTGAAAAGATGTATAGATGAGAGGATGGGTGGGTAGATGAGTGAGTAAAAGGATGTGTAGAATGGGTAGAGGAAAGGATGGCAGAGTAAAAGGAGATGGATGGATGGGTGAGAGGATGGTGGAGTAAATGGAAATCTGGGAGGATAGATGGACAGGTGAAAGGATGGCAGAGTAAATAGAAACCTGAGAGGGTGAATGGATGATGGATGGATGAATGGATGGACAAAAGTAACAATTGATGGCTGAAAGATATTATTGATGGATCAGTAAGTCAAAGGATGGCTGTGCGGGTGGATGGATGTATTGGTGGATGCATGCATAGATGATGGATGTGTGCACAGATGGATAGATGGGTGGAATGGCTAATGGATGTATGGATGGAATGGTGGAAGATTGAATAATGGATGAATGAATGGATGACAGAATGGTGGATATTAGCAGGTATATGAAGGGTGAAATTATGAGTGACAGGGAGTTCTTCTATGGAGGTTTGGGTACATTTGCATCACATGCTTGGTGCCATCAGAGCTTTGGTTCTAAGTGGGGGGTATTTTCATTTTCTGGCTACTCCCTTGCACCATGTATTTGTTTTTTGGGCCTAACCCCACCCCTCAAATGACCCACAACAGTCTTTCTGCACCCCTGGAGTCAGATAAGATGTCTTTAACTCCAATCTGCTCGGTTGGAGGGGCAGAAAGCCCACAAGATTTCAGGGACTTTTTTATTGCTAAATGTATAGGGGTTGCCTGCCCACCCGCCCACACATCAGGCATAGCCTCCACTTCCAAAATGACCCCAACAGTCTTTCTGCTTCCTCTCCCCTGGGGAATAAAGCATCCCCATCTTTTTGGCAAGAAGGGAAATTTTGATTTTGGATGCTTAATACATATGGGTAGCAGAGTCGGGCTACGTCCCAATATCGTCCTACTTCTATGCTGAATGGCTGGACTTTTCGTGCTTGGGTGAGATGCCTGCCACCTGAGGAAGACTATCAAATCCAGGCATTTCTGAAAATTAAACACCTGAGGCAGTCTAAGATGGTGTACCTTGTGTGGATACCATGACATCTTCTTACACAAAATGCACTGCAGATCTCAAACTTTGACTGGAGCTAGCGCGTTTCTTGCATTCCTTTGACATAAACTTGCAGAATCCTCAGGGATCCACAAAATACCTACCACCCTGCCTTCCCCCATAAACCCTGATAAAAACGTTACCTTGCCTGTGTGGCTGGTTCTAGCATGCATGATACAAAACGCTTCAAAATGCAATGTGGAGAAATCGCCAATAGGGGTAGCTCCATTGTGTGGACCAGTGCTCGGCGGCCACATAGGGAATGCTATCAAACCTAGACATTTCTGATTACTTTACTTCCAGGGGAGTCCAGGGTGGTGTGCCTCATGTGGATCCACAAAAGGTTCTCACCAACAATGCCCTGCAAACCTCACACTTTGCCTAAAATGACACATTTTGCTTGCATTTCTTAGACATAAACTTCCGGAATCATCAGGAATCGACAACATTCCTACCACCCAGTGTTCCCCCACTTGTCCCTGGCGCTATGTAGGATATGTGTGTAAACACCCAATTTTAACAATCGCAAATATTTTAAAAAACTTTTTGCCTTTGGAAATAATTTTGTGGGGTGATATCGGAAGTGCACATCGCAAACTACATATGTTTACATTTATTTGGAGTATACGTTGAAATACTTGACATAATAAGTTACTCATATTCATTTTTCTTCATTCTGCAATGCATTGTTTCTGGTACTTGAAAAGATAAAACCTGCAATTAACGTCAACGTTGTAGCAGTAGTTACTTCGTTATAGCAGACTGTGTGAGTTGAAGCCGCTTAGTGCTTTAAGAAAAATTACAGTTCACTGTTCTCACATTTCTGGGTTGCAGGTGTGAAAGTCTTGTGTAGTCCTGCTTTGTAATAATGTAGCTTAGTTGTGACTGTGCTATAGTCATTGGGCCAGATGTACGAAAGTTTTTCAGTGGACGCAAAGGGGCATTTGGCCGGTTTGCGGCTGCAAAAAATGGAGGCACAATGTACTAACCCTATTTTGAGAGGCGCTAATCTATTAGCGACTCGCAAAATAGGGTCAGCAACTCGCTATCAGGAAGGGGCATGCCAAGGGCGTCCCTTTCTAATTGCAAGTGCAAATGCCATGTATGAGTGTTTTGCGACAGCATTTCCGGATGCAAAAAACCACAGTTTACCACCTACTTCAAGTAGGTGGTAAACCATTCGCAAACGGAAAGGGGTCCCCAGGGGTCCCAGGGACCCCTGCCTACCCTTAGAAAATGAAACTGAAAAGTAAATTTTTCTTTTTTAAATACATCCCATTTTCTTTAAGGGAAACTGGATGCATTTTGTCGCAATTTGTCGCAATTTGCGAGTCGCAAAATTCAATAGTCCTAAATCTGGCCCATAGTGCTCTGTCTGTACTGGCCATTTGAGTTTCATCTGCGGAAGTGAAGGTTTGCATTCTAGATGGCTTTTGCTTTTCAACCTCTGGGCTCGGTTCAAACGAGATGTATAGGCTGCTTGCCAGACGCGCTACATTAATAAGGCAATCTAACCGGCGTACATGCACCAGAATGCGGATTGCTGATGTAGCGCTGTTATTGGCAGACATCTTTGCTCGAAGTTACTTAATGCGAGTCTTCAATAAGACCTCAATAGAACAAAACAAGAGCAGGGACACACACAGACTGTTCAACATACACAGTAGCCCTATTGGCACACCCTTGCTGTAATGTAAAATTCCCTCAAAAATGGTTTGTCGTGGGGTGCAGTTTGGGGTTTGCTTTTCATTACTTTCAAGGGGCTAATGACAGTCTGCAGGCAACAGGGTTGGAGAGTCTGAGGAAGGTCAGGCTGTGTCTTTAGACACCCCGCCCCATACTCCTCCTCAAACATATTGCTTTTTGGAGTCCCAGTTTCTGACTCACAACATTTATGAGTTACTTTGTATTTGCCATAACTTTAGTCATAATAAGTGTCCTGAGAGAAAAGTAGTGGTAAAATAAACTTTGCCATTTATAAAGATAAAAAACATTAACTTCAAGGCACACTTTTAAGAATACCACAAGATCCGTGTTTGCTTTTCCTCCAGTTTTATGAATTTTTGTATTTTACTTTTTTAAATCATACCTTACAGAGAGAAATGTTGACAAAGTCAAAAGCTCAGCACTCACATTATACAGGTGAGACCTATTACTCTGTCAATGCTTGGTCTTAGACTGCTTGCAGAGCGAAATTGGAATATAACAACCCCCCAGTTCTGCTTCACATACGAACCAGAGAAACAGGTCTGGAAAGACCAGATAAACAATCCAAAACTTCCAATCGACCATGTAGTCTGAACTTTATGGTGGGACCACCAACTGCTTTCTGCTTATTTTCATTAGTGACAGGTAAAAGCAGATAAACAAAATTTCACTGATTCAAGCCGCTACATTCTTCCTTTTACCAAGAAATCATTTAAAGCTATCAATTTGGCTACTTGTGCAGACTTGACTCCCAGTAAACAGGATGCTTCAATGACTTCGGAAATCTTACATACAGCATAGGCTGCTCTCAGTCCTCCTTTCTCAAGCCTCATACAGGAGCCATAAACAAAAAGCTCATGGTCATATTCCTTTAGTGGCTATTCTTGTATATCAGGGCGGGGCTTAGTGCATAATTCTGTCACATCTAAACAGTCATGGTCTATTTCATCTTTAACTTCTTCACAACGTGAGTCTGGCAATAAAGTTGCTGGATTTACCATTGTGCACCTGATCACTGTCACATTTTCTGCTCCCAAAATTATTCTATCGTACTTAGTCATCCGACTAGGTGTAAGGTGCTGTGTTCGAGTTCTTGTTAAAAGAATCTCGACTGAATGTGGTATATACACTTTTACTGGATGTCCCATCACAATTGACTCACTTTGTTCCAAACTCATACAGGTAGCAGCTACTGCTTTTAACCTCTTCCATGCTCGGCCGTCACGAGTCACGGTGGGCATGTGCGCACGACGGCTCCCGGCCGTCCGAATCCCCGTCCACTAATGGAAACGCCCGCACAGCGCGGAAATTCCGCGCGCATGGAAGGGGTTAAGTAGCCGGCTAATGCTGAAGCCACAGGATCCAACGTAGCAGAGAATTATGCTACTGGACGTCGGCTTAATCCATGTCTCTGGGTTAAGACTGAAAGTGCACAACCTTCTCTCTCACAGCAGAATAATGCAAATTATGTTGTATAGTCAGGCATACCCAGAGCAGGAGCCTCACACAGACAAGTTTGTAATTTTACAAATGCTTCAACACTTTTATCATCCCAAACAATTGGATCTTTCACTCTTTTTGTGTCATCTGAATTAGTGGTTTTGCTAATAAGGAAAGCCCTACAATCCACTGCCTCCAGTATCTAACTACTCCAAGAAACATTCTTATTATCTTAATTCTTTCTGGGGTCACCTTCCTCACTCCTCTTTCTATTTGATGACCCAGATATTTGACTCCAGTTCGACAAAGTTGTAATTTTTCTGGAGTTACCATCAGCCAAATGATTCAATAATGCAATTGAATCAGTTACACAGTCATCTCGAGATTTTGATGCTACGAGTAGGTCATCGATATATTGCACCAGAACTGAATTTCTGGGCATAACCAATTTCTCAAGACTCTTTTTCAAAATTTGATTAAAAATGGAAGGACTTTCTGTATACCCTTGAACTCGGTTCCATGCCAAAATACGATCTTCAAATTTAAAAGAAAAAAGATATTGGCTGTCTGGGTGTTAGGAATGGAGAAGAATGCCTGACATAAATCAATTACAGTGAACCATCCTGCATTCCAAGGTATCTGATACAAAATCACTGCTGGGTTTGGCACTGCAGGACAACAAGGCACAACAATCTTATTAATCTTTCTTAAATCCTGCACTAACCGATATTTTCCACTAGGCTTTTTAAGACCCATTATAGGTGAATTACAAGGGCTGCTCATTATTTCATTTTGCTCAATAAATCTCTTCCTAGTAAGTTCACTGGACTGGAGTCGCACACCACAAATTTATGCATATCTTTAAGGTTGCCAATTCGCACCTCCATGGGCTCTGTAATTGGGGTTCTGATCTGCTTAATAGATACACCTACAACTTGGAAGGCTTCTCCCAAGAGGTGTAGGTTTCGGATGTCTGCTGTTCTTACAGTAGAACGGGTAGCACCAGTGTCCAATCAATAAATGGACCTGACTGGTCTACCGGCAAGGATGCGCCAAGTAAGCACTCCTCTTCCTTCCCCCTCAGGCACCATCATTGTTCAAACTCAGTGTCATTGTTATTTTGCAAAAAATATTCTGAAATTACAGAATTTTTCTAACCACTTCCTCCTTGAAATCCGGTGTCCGCACTGTACTTTGTCTTGCCCACAAAATTTGGCATAGGGGCAGGTGGCACCTGACTCTGCTGATTAACAACCTGCTGCGGTTGATTCATAAGCACCTCATTCTGCGTCTGTAGATTAAAATTTTGATTTGGGCTATTATTATTCTGAATATTCTTACACTCGTTTTTCCAATGTCCTAACTTTACGCACCCATGACAAGGAAACTTTGTCTTCGCTTCCTCTCTGCTCATTCGTCCTCTTGCTTTACCATCACTCACGGCATTGTCATTCTGACCCTGTTCTTTCATTTGTCCATCAGTTTGATTGTTCAATTTAAGTTCCTGCAGTTCTGCTAATTTTACCTGTGCCCACATCATCTTCTCTTCCAATTTTTTATGCCTTGCCTCAATGTCATCTCCACAGTACTTCGCATATTTTAAAATATTATCTATGGGCTTCCCTTGCCAACACAACATGTAATGCTGAATCATCTGACTAATATCTGGTTTCAATCTATACACAAACCGATACACAAAATGACTATGTCCTTATCTCCCATGTTCTCAAATCCACTATACTGTTTAAACACTTGCAACAATCGTTCATAATACGCATGAACAGACTCATTCGGCTCTTGGGTTGTTCTCTATTTTTACTCAATCTGTTTCTTTAGGAGGAATCGTTCCCTTTAAGAAAGTAATTACTTGGTGATATTTCTTCATCACATCATCAGATGGTGCACCTGTTTTTGGGTCTCTTGGATATTCATCACTAGGCCAATCAACTGTAATCTTACATTCTGTCCATAAATCAGCAGGTATCACTATGTCAAACAGACCATCCAAATCTTTCAACAAAACTTTTGAAACCTTCACAAACCTCTCAACCTGTTTGTACCATTCAACTGGTTTCTCTCTCAATTTAGGGAAGTCATTTGTAAATGACAAAATATCTTGCTGACTCCACAGAACATGAACATATCCTCCTCCTTGAACTTCTCTCATTGGACACAATCTCTGTTTTTCCTGATTCCTTTTGTAAAAATTCAGATGTTGTCCGACTTGCCTGAGCTTCCTCTTTTTTCCTCATCCATCTAGTTTTCCACTTGTCTAAGTCTTTCCACTTTTGCAAAATAGTCATTAGCTCTCTATCCTGTACTTTTCTTCCAGACACATTCACAGTAAATTCTGCTCTATATGGTTTCTGTAATACCTCTGATCTTCCTATTTCTATCCCCATTTCGGATGCGAGGTCTATCAATTTCTCATGAAATATCTTTGCATTTCTGGTTAAGCTCCTGCAAATGAACAACAACTCTTCTTCACTATAAGTATTTAATCTATCCAATCCCACATTTCCAGCTATCATCTCTTCCAATTCCACTTTCAATTTGTAAATATCTATAATCTTTGGGGGTGAGCTTTGTTTTTCTATTCCTTGTGCCCATCTCTCTAGATCTTCTGGAGTTACCGCTGTTCTGACTCCTGAGGATTTCACTGACCTTCCTTCCTTTGATCTACTCTTTCCTTATCCTGTAGTACCCTATTAACCGTTGAATCATATATAACCTGTGGAATCAAAGGCGTTCCCAGGACTGGGGCATTCTGAATAATTCTATTTGGTCCTTCCTGATATGGTGGAGGGTTTTTAATTAAAATGTCCTCCATGAATTCATCTTCTGATTCACCAAAACCTGTCATTGTCAAATGTTTTGTTTTCTCCTTACACTTGCCCCCTGCCTGTTCTTCAGCCATTAATACAGGATATAAACCTTCGGATACCATTGCTTTTCTCCATTGCTTCATCTGACCCTCACGTGATTCACGTAAATACCTGGGGAAATGACTAATATATCTTCCACTCCTATTCTTCTCTCTCTCATAAGATTCAGTCTCCCATTCTTCAAGTGCTTCATACTGTGTCATTCTGGGTCTCGGATCTAAATCATTCATCCGCATTCTCAAATTCTGAAGAATTCTCCCATTAAACGTACCATGTTTGGGAAAAGCCAAAACACCGTCACCCTTTGTGTACTCTATCCAATTCTCCATCCATACACACGTATGATATCCTCTCTCCATCTTCATAAATGAAGCAGGTGTTTTTGGCGGAGGTATAGGAATTCCCTCCCTAGTCAAGACAGGCTTGTTTTTCTTAAAGAGATTCTTAATTTTCTTAATCAATGACATTTTTCTCTTTTCACCATACATTCTATACTGAGGAAACATAAAGCAATAATCTGCAAATCCTTGAGCTTTCTATCAGGGCGACTCACACTGAATGGCAAATGAAAATCAGTCATACAAATTTTCGTCAACCAATCTGGGTGGCGTCTATTCTTTCGACCAATCAAACTTGGGCTCACGCTGTTCGTTTAAACAATACTAGCGCAGCCTTTTTGTGACGTCAATATCACTCCTTACTACTGACCCCTCCTTTACAAATTCACGTCAGTCGCACACCCGCTTTTTTCAACCTACCCCAGCGTGGCTCTCTGTGACGTCAGTGCAACTCTGGTGACTGACCCTCTCTTCACAAGGTAACACGAAAACTTATTTTCTTACAATTTTCATTAATAATAACATAGAAACATTTGCTACTCTGTCTGTTCCACTAAAACCAAAGGATAGATTATTTCTTTTGCTGCGAGTAAAACCTTCCGCTTACTCTTCATATACTGCGAGTAAAACCTTCCGCTTACCCTTCATTCAAGCTCGGAAGAACCTGTTACTCCTTCGGTGTTACCCTGACTAGGTGATACTCTCACTCTTATACGGAATAAAAAATCCCTAAATTTGCACTGCTAGACCTGCATAGTTTCTCAGCGCTTATTCTAACAGACGAGTAACCTCACTGCAGTGTGGCTTCCATTTACCACCCGCTATTCATTCCCCGGGAATTTCCAGACAACACAAAACAAACACAAACGGGTTTGTTAAAACATAAATCAATAATTCAATAATCAATACTTATCACCAAACTAGTCAATAATAACCATCCTCTGCTACCAGACAACTGATCCAACGGTGAACCAGCGACAGATAATCCAACACCGTATACTCATCTGGGGCCATAAACTGACATACTCACACTGACTAGTTAAACCGCTGGGGGTCAATTTTTATGTTGTTTCTTATTGCAAGATTAGTTAATTGTCATATCTAACCAATCTTTCACTGACCAAAAAGTTCTTTCCTTTGATCAATGGACCATTAGTTGAACTAGTTGATGGTGAAATGACATAAATCCATTTTCTTTATAATGAGAATAACCACAGACTCTGGAAAGTTTTTAAGGCTTTATCTAAATTAAATTCATGTGAAACAATTCAAAGTACAGTACAGTCTCCGTTACTCAAGGAAGGAAAATTCAATTAGTCAATTAATCAGACAATATCATAATTTGTAATGACAGTGCTAGAAAGGAGAGGATAGAGAGAAAAGTACATCTGCACTTTCAAGAAATATAGTTACCTAGGATGGTGTGAAAACCAACCCCTGGCCAAGGAGCTGGGAAGGGTCCCCTGGGAAAGATCAGGCGACAAAGCTTCAGGTCAGGATTCAGGACAGGATAGATGACCTCTCTAGCACCGACGCTGGCGTCACACCCCTCTCTGACACTTTCTTCCTCCTCGAGATTCTTCCGCGATCTTCTTCTATTTTAATTTAGTCTAAGGTGATGTTCTGCAATATTCTTCATCAGCATTCACTCGTCACTCCGACAGCATCCCGAGCTCTGCAGCGATCAGCAGATCTCCGTCTAACTAACTAACTAACGCTACCTCAATTATACCCTTCTATGCTCATGTGCCACCCATTAATGTTTCAATATCATGAAACTTCTACCTCTGATTGGACAGTCAAGGGGGGATGATCATCACACCATGCTTACTTTCTCAATTATTCTTTGACTTCTTTGTTCAATGATCCCACCCATTAATTTTTATTCATATTTCTTTATTCCCACCCGCATTCACATCAATTTAGAAACAATATTATAAGCTTTGCAGGTTCACATCCATTTCTCAGGACATCAGGCTGGTTCCCAGGGTATGTCTTGATTTTGTTCTTGGACTGGGTATTATTTCCATCAGTTCCCTTATACTGCGCAAGTGTAGCTGTCACATGGGTTATAGACTCCAGCATCCCATAAAAGGCCCAAATACGTACTAATAGTAAAATCAAAAAAGAACACATATTCATTTCAAATAAAATGGTTTCACTGTATACCACCTATCTCTACTCTAACCCTATTTACTTATAAATGCTCTCCCTGCATTAGCATTTAGTAAATAACTTGTTTTAGTTTCAGCAAAGCAGATGCTTAGCATGTGAGCTTTCAAGCGGCCATTTTAAGAGCGCCTGCGCAGATGCAGAAAATTCCCTCCAAGCGATAGCTCGTCATACTGCGTAGATGCAGTTGACGCACGCGCAATACAGATTCCCGCGTTAGCAGCCATTTTAGCTTTCCCTTGAGTTATTTATTAGTAAGACACATAGGCAAGCTTCTTTTTTCTATTATATCGTTTGTGGTGCCTATTCATTTTCACAATACATGATTAATACAAGTTTATTAGTTATATGAGAGGATTGCTTCCGAACAAGTCTCTTTTCTACGAGTCCTTGCTCCATCACCGTCAAGAACTTTCAATTATAATATGCACATGAAGGTGAGGATTATGCTTCTCAAACTTTATTGCAATTTTTTCAGCAACAAATTAAAACATTAAAAAACACAAACTACATTTCCATTAGCTCATCAACCAATCAGGGCACACCATTCCTTATATCAGAGCAACCCAGAATGACTTCTCCTCTTTCTTTGTGGAAAAAACAAAGGGCCATATGTACAAGGACTGGCGAAAACTATCACTAACATTAGTTAGCTGCAGTTTTCTTACCGCTGTGTACCGCTGAAAACTATCGCCATGTTAGCGACGTATTTACAAGCCGTCGCTACATGGCGATAGCTTCAGGGATCGGCGGCATAAACTGCCACTAACATTAGTGTGATGGCAATAGGAATTCCGGCGTGAGTGGGCAAAAACCAATGAAAGGCCCATTAGGGGCAAAAAAACGTACGTTAGTCAGCCCAACGTGAGTTCCTTTTTGCCTCCATTGGAAAAAATAGCCTATCAGTCGACCTCCAACAGAAAATATGCAAAACAACAAATGAAATGCAGAATGAAGCAGCCAGGGCCAAGTGCAGCACACATCAACAACCCCCTCAAGCCACCCAAAATCCAGGATGACCAGGATGAGAGCCTGGTTGCCTCGCAGGACTGCACCTGGAGCCTGGATGCCATGCTGGACCTGCATCTGGAGCCTGGATGCCTTGCAGGACCTGCGCCTGGAGCCTGGATGCCTCGCTGGACCTGCGTCTGGAGCCTGGATCCCTCGCAGGACCTGCACATGGAGCCTGGGTGCCTCACCAGGCCAGTGCCTGGAGCCTAGATGCCTCGCTTGACCTGCACCTGGAGCTTGAATGCCTCACTGGACCTGCGTCTGGAGCCTGGATGCCTCGCTAGACCTGCGTCAGGAGCCTGGATGCCTCGCTGGACCTGCGTCTAGAGCCTAGATTGGGATGCGGAGAAACTGTGGAGTCGATGAGCCGTGGCGGTAGACATTGAGGCACGGTGATCGTCCATACCTGGTGGTGAAGTCTGGCAGACCGCATGGAGACACGTTGCTGACCTGTGTGAGAAGACCACCTTGAGCCCCTTGGAGCTGTGAATGGTAGAGGCGCTCCTGCACACCAAGGTAGGGAGGTCTGCATCGCATACTACGATCCACCACTACACATGGTGCAAAGAGGGGATTACCAACAGTGGGCGGCGCCTCTCTGCATCACAGGTCGGATGATGTTGCGCTGGCAGGACGCTGTGGAGGATGAGGCCCCTGAGCGGCGCCGAACTTGTGTGGCGGAAGCGCTGCAACTTCACGTCTAAGGGGGCCCTGCTGCATCAACTGCATCAGGAGGTTCACCAGCAGACGTGTCAGCGACTGCTGTTCCTAGGCTTCTGAAATCCCACATATTTTGAGAGAGTGCAGCGGATTTCCCCACAGTGTCAATGTCCAGGTAAGGAGAAGGTGGGATGCGTAGCGGAGGAGGCCTGGGGGTTGAGTCGCCCAGGCCTAGCACCTGTAGATGACACACCCCCAGTGGCGGCTCATCTGCTATGGTGGAAGAGCGTCGGCCCACTGCTTTCAAGCAGTGCAAGAAGAGGAAAAATCATCACATGATGATAACTTCCTGATGTAATTGTGCTATGTTTCCTTTGCGGGCAGGATGGTGGGTAGGGCTGCTCCAATCACGGATAAGGGCAGGGGCGGAGTGGTATTCCCACTCAAGTACGCAATGACTGTTTGATCAGCCCACTCAGGCCACCCAAAGCAGTTGTGCGCACTGTCCTGTTCGCAATGCAGGCTTCATTACAGCTTGCATGGAGAACATGCCAACTCCTCCAGCCCCTGGCTGAACGCCTTATCCCGGGGCCAATGACCAATCCCAACGCCGCATTGCAGCATTGTGATTTGCTTAGGGGAGGGAGCCTGGCTGCATAATTCCTGTTCCTGGAAGCAGGCTCAGGAGAGCGGGAGCAACGAAGACATGGGACCCGGCCTCGAGTTAAGATTTCTCACATATATTTACAACATCCGCTCACACATACAACCCCGCGCCCACACCCCATCCAGTGTCCTTTCCGGAGTTTCCTACCTCCCAGCTGTCCAGTCCCCCCCCCCCCCCCCACAGCACTTCTCAATGGCGGCTGCTGTGCTGCTATGCGCAGCGGGCGTACCACTGGTGTGCCAAAGGTATATATGAAGTTACGACTCATACCATTACATCGCATTCCATTACAATGCATACTACTACTAGGCATATTGGAACAATAGGGAAGGTGTTGGATAGCAGAGATGTAAATATTACTATTCCCACTTCAGTGAGTGCAAACCTAAAACTAATACTTGCACCCCAAAGCAAACCCTGAACCCTAAAATTCAAATTTGAGCCGCCACAACACAGCCTAAAAATTATATCTGACCCAAAGGCACACCCCAATTTTCATAATTGACCCCAAAACACCCCAAATTTCAAATTTTACCCCATAATACACCCCAAATTTCTTCTCCAACACCCGAAAACCATACCCGCCCTAAAACTTAAAAGTATCCCTTTACTGACCTCACAATGCATTGTAATGGAATGCGATGTAAAAGCACCTGCTTTGTTGGGGTTGCGTTGTAAAGGTCTTAATGATGTAATGCCTGCGTTGTAATGGACGTATCCCGTGCTAAAGGCAAGCCATAGGCAAGCCCATCTGCGTCCATCTGCCCCTGGAACGTGCTCCGCACCAAGTACCCTTCCTCTCGGACACTCCACCGCTACAGGGCCAGCAACCTCCTCGCCATCAACCCTGGACGCAACATCGCCTGCCACATCGCCAACCTCATTTCCGGACCGGACATCGCCATCACTGACGCCTACTTAATCAACCGCATGGACCATCCCGACCATCCAGGAGGAGGCATTGCCATCACCTACAGAAGCACACTCCGGCTGACCATGCACTCTAATGACCCAATGATGACCATGGAACACCTTAACTTCCAGATCTGGACCAACCCCAAGCCCATCGTCTGCAGCGCCCTCATCTGCAGGCCCCCCGGCCATGGGCCCCCATTCTCTGATACCATTGTAGACCTCACTGCACCCCAGGCTCTCCCATCCACCAACAACTTCCTACTCAGTGAACTCAAGTTCCACCTGGACAACCCCAGTGACCAGAACAACACCCCCTCCAGGAGAAGCAACCCAACATCAAACTCAAGCAGCTAGTCACCGCAGCAAGCCACATAGCAGAACACACGGTCAAGCACGTCTCCTCCGCCAGCTGGAACTTCAACTACAGCCACACCACCGGACTCTCGTGGACCAACCATCATTGTATACGACAGGTCTTCACCATGCCCAATGTACACCACCGCCATCATCGCCCCCCCCCTCGCAGCTGGATCAAGGCCACCGAAGAACGTCTAGACAACTCCCTCAGCACCACCACTCCGCCAACGCTTACAGACGATGACACCGCAGCGTGCAACTGCCGCCGATGGATCTCCAACTGCGCCGACATTCTGGCACCCCTCAAGAACGGCACTGCATTAGTACCTATCGCCTGCCTAATGGAAGGCATAAGGATGACTAGGTGCCAAAGAGATAGGCGGGCCCCATGCATTGCTGGAGTTGCGTAATGGTTGTGACACAACTGCAGCAATAAGTGACTTTAGCGCAGACAGATACGTCAGGATTCCAGATGTATCTGTCATTACCTGCGTCATGGAGCGCTGTCAAGTGAATACAGTGCATCCATGGTGTCGCAAGAAGGGGGCAGTGAAAAGTGTTGCAACGCTGTCTTTTCGGAGCGCTGCAACACGTTTCATGACTGAGGCCCAGGAATGCGCACTATCTTATTGATGGTGTGCATTCCTGCCCTGTAGTTTTGTTGCAGGCCAGCGCAGAAACATTGCTTGTAGCACTGTCCAGCACCAAAACTTGCTGAAAAAGAGGCCCCAAGTATTATCTCCATTTTTAAGACCAGCTATTTTCTGGTCTTAAAAAACTGCCTCTAACTGCAGTTAGCAGCAGTTTTTTTGGTCCTCCTAAGTTCAGGAATCCCCTAGTAAATATCGCAAAGTGGGGTTAGCGGCCGTTTTTGCACGGGAACGCCTCCCTTGCATGTCATTATCGCTAACAGAATTGGCGATCTTTAGAATTGACGTTTTCGCAGGAAAACTGCCGCTAACAGAGGTTAGCGGCAGCTTGTACATAAGGCGATAAAAACCTTGCCGCAAAACGGTCGGAAAAGTGCCGCTAAGGCGGCATTAACTCCTTGAAACAAATGCCCCAAAGTTCCTTTAACATCCTTGTCCATGAACTGAAGAATACGCCTGACTCAGCCAACTGCTCTGCAGGAACTGCAACTTGATCCACCAAACTGGAACGAGATGAAAGGATTGTCGTAACAATTTGTGGGTGGCGTCGACAACAAATAGAACTGGAAGCTCAGGTTTTAAGGCTGGGAAATGCTCAGGTCTGTTTCTACTCTAAACCTGCACGACTAAGAAAACAAGCATCGCAAAGCCAATAGGTTTCACCTATGCGGAATCTATTGGGTTTGTCAATGTTTTCTACATGTTGCAACAGCAGTTGAGCTGCCGTGAAACATGGCTTACAGTAATAGCGGGACTGAGGCGGTGGGAGGTACGGGCAAGCAATGAACAGGGAAGACGCATGCAGCAAAGGGAGTGAGGTGGTGGGAGGGACGGGCAGCGAATTGAATGCGGATGCTGGGCACATCATGTAATCTCCCCGTGCCTAACAAAAATGAATGTGTCTTTGTGTAATGTAACTGGTGCTCATGTAAAGCCCTCCATGTCCTTTCCGTTGAAACAAGTTATGATGGTGGTAAGATGGAGGCAACGAGCGACGGGTGGAGCATGCAGCGACAGGAGTGAGGTGGTGGGAGGGATGGTTAACCATAGGAACAGGGAAGGGGCATGCAATAACAGGAGTAAGGTGGTGGGAGGGAAGGGGACGCAACAAACTGGAATGCAGACGCTCAAAAGTTTTTAAAAAGTACCTTTATAAGTGTGCGGCCAATGGAAGGACACTGGCCACCAGAACCAGTACTTGGCCCAAGCGTCACAGCAGGGAGAAAGACGTGAAGCTGAGCAGAAAGCTTGAGGGAGGGGGAGGTGCTGACCAATAGGAAAAAAGGAAATAAGAGTGATGTGGGAGCCAACCAATGGCAAGTAAAAGCAAGTAATGGGCGTGCTCTAAGCCCCCTTCAAGATTTTTCTTTTCAGTTGCAAGAGATTTCACAACACCAGCACAAGCGTCGTGCAGGATAAGCTAAAAAAGGGGTAACCTACACCATATGTGTAGGACCTGGGGTCTCCAGGCCCTATGGGGCGGTAACGTGACACGAGCGGTCGGGCCACCAAAGGTCTGTGTGTAAAGCAACCATACAACACGCACCTCACATGCGACGAGGAACACACACAATAAGTGACGCCACACTGTAGGAATTATGTAAATACTCAAGTTTATCCAAGTAGATCACGTTAAATGCAGTTCATGAGGTAGCAGTACATTTCATATGCGGATAATACAATAGCTAGCGATGTACATATCAGTCAGGAGCTATAAAGGCTGTTTCTACCACATATGCAATTCATGAAATGACAGTACTGCCTGGGGCACAACTACCACTCACGTAGCTGCACACACGCGTTGGGCACGCTAACCGGTGACGACCTCAGAACGGGGCACCTAGCCTGGAGAGCTACTCGTGATCTCTGGCACATAGCACTGTAATAGGGAATATAAATAACAGAGCGCTACTCGTAATCAATAGCGTTTAACACATCAATATGGCACAGGAATAACAGCGCGCTACTCAGACTTGATAGCACGTAACACTTCAACCTGGCACATGAATAACAGCACGCTACTATGACTTGATAGCACGTAACACTTTAAAGCAGGGCATGTAAAAACAAAGCGCCACTCGTAATCGATGACTCTCAGTACCTTGGAGCGGAGCGTATAACATAAAGCGCCACTCGTAATCAATGACTCTCAGGACTTTGGAGCGGAGCATTTAACATAAAGCGCCACTCGTAATCAATGACTCTCAGTACTTTGGGACGGAGCATATAACATAAAGCGCCATTCGTAATCAATGACTCTCAGTACTTTGGGACGGAGCATATAACATAAAGCGCCACTCGGAATCAATGACTCTCAGTACTTTGGAGCGGAGCTTCTAGCGGGGAGCTCCGGTGCAGTTCGATGGGCACCGCGCTTCAGTACCGCTCGAGGGGGCACACGGAAAGTATCCCTCGGCGGGGTCTCTTCCGTCGTGAAGACAGGGGGGGGGAATCCCACGGAGAGGAAACCCGGCTAAGGGTGCGGTGTGGCTCCCAACCCGCAGGGGGCGCACCGGGGGCGATCTCAGCCTCCGGGCTTACCTCGATCTCGGCGTCAGCAGGCGTCCACTCCCACGATGTTGGGGGAACTCGGCTCCGGCCTCGCACACCTCCTCACGCAGCTGCGACGGCAGCGGCGGGGCCCCGGGCTTCTCCGCGGGCCTCGTGACACGGCAGGGCACTTCTCCAGGCCTCCAGGCCACGGCGGTGAGCGCGCTGGCTTCGTCGTCACCAGGGGGGGGGGGCTCAAATTAAGGATGGGGTTCTGTGCTCAGCGGAGCACGCTGCCGGGGGTCCCAGACCAGGGCAGGGAGCTCAGGGGTCACAGCGCTAATACCTGGTCGATCCCCGGTGGTTCTCCAGTCAGCTTTGCATCAGGGGTCAGTCTGGACACGCAGTCTCAGTGCTTGGTGAATAGTTTTTAGAGTTCAGTCTGGACACGCAGTCTCAGTGCTTGGTGAATAGTTTTTAGAGTTCAGTCTGGACACGCAGTCTCAGTGCTTGATGAATAGTTTCTGTTCTTAGATGTCAGATAAGGTCTTGTTGGCGCAGATGTATCTGGCGCCCTTAAGGGGTTCTGTTACAGGGGGTTAGGAATGGAGAGGACGACTAGATCCTTCCTAGTCAGGCTGGGCAGAGAGTCTCTGGGTCCTCCTACTGCTGGGCAAGATCAGTGGGTTTCACAGGGTCCCTCACTCACTTAAGAGGCAGCACCTAAATCCTGTCACTCTCAGAGGCATAAGTCCCTGGCTAGGCCCTACCGCCTACACTCCTGGTGGATTCTTCCAGCTCTGCTTCACCCCAATGGCCAACTCACCACAAAAGTTTCCCTCCCTCTCTTAAGTAGCCCTAGGTCAGGTGACCTCTGGCCAAGGCGGCAAAAGAAAAACCACACCTCCCTTCTAGAAGGTTCCAGCACATTCCAGGAGCTTCCCCACTCTACCTATGGGACAAAAAGGCGGGCTGGAGTCGCAACATTGTTGTGGGGTTCCAGCCAGCTCCTGGCAGCTAGGGTGCTACTATGAAAGACCACTCTGCAGTAGCAGGGGCCTGTGGCTGCCATCTTGGGAGAAGGGAGCACCTGCACCTTAACACTGATTGGCAATGAAAAGGCGCCCGGAGACCTAGTCCAACATAAAAATGAGGGTGGAAAAAATGAGGCACAATACAAAAATGGAAGGGGAGACCACCCTAGGGCTGGCAGGTCCAACATGCGTCCCCCCCAGCCGAAAGAGGGGAGAGCTACCCAACCTCTAGGGGGTTCTCATCACTAAGGTGGAAAAACCTGGAGAGACCGTCAGCATTGGCGTGGTCAACTCCGGGCTGATGTTCCACCCGAAAATCCATCCCCTGTAGGGAAATGGACCACCTCAACAACTTGGGGTTTTCGCCTCTCATCTGCATGAGCCAGCGAAGGGGCCGGTGGTCAGTCTGAATAAGGAAGTGAGTGCCAAAGAGGTATGGCCTCAACTTCTTCAGTGCCCAGACCACCGCGAAGGCTTCTCTCTCAATGGTGCTCCATCGCCGTTCCCGAGGGAGGAGTCTTCTGGATATGAAGGCCACAGGTTGATCTTGGCCCTCGGCATTGAGTTGTGAGAGCACCGCACTTATGCCGTGCTCTGAGGCATCTGTCTGTACAATAAATTCCTTGCTGAAATCTGGTGTTGCTAGTACTGGAGCGGTACACATCGCCTGTTTCAGCGTGTCAAAGGCTTCTTGGCATGCAGCTGTCCATATGACCATGCGAGGTTGCTTCTTTGAGGTCAATACCGTCAAGGGGGCAACGATGGTGCCATATCCCTTGACGAACCGGCGGTAATACCCAGTGAGGCCGAGGAAAGCTCGGACCTCTGTTTGGGTCTTGGGGGGCTCCCAAGCCAAGATGGTCTCTATTTTGGCCTGGAGGGGTTGCACCTTACCTCCGCCCACCAGGTGTCCCAGGTACACGACAGATCCCTGTCCAATCTGGCACTTGCTGGCTTTAATTGTTAGGCCAGCGCGTTGCAGCGCCTGCAATACCTCCTGGAGGTGTTGCAGATGGTCCTCCCAGGTGCCACTGAAGACAGCTATATCATCCAGGTAGGCCGCTGAGAAGGACTCCAGGCCAGATAGTACCTGATTCACTATCCGCTGGAATGTGGCCGGAGCATTTTTAAGCCCGAAGGGCATCACTCGAAACTGGTAGTGGCCCTCGGGGGTGGAGAACGCTGTCTTCTCCCGTGCTCCATCGGCCATGGCAATCTGCCAATATCCGGATGTCAGGTCAATGGTGCTGAGGTACCGGGCTGCTCCCAGACGGTCCACCAGCTCGTCTGCACGTGGGATGGGGTGAGCATCTGTCTTCGTGCCCGAGTTCAACCCCCGGTAGTCCACACAGAACTGAAGCTCCGGTGTCGTACCCGGTGGGGCCGCTTTCGGCACCAACACCACTGGACTAGCCCACGGGCTGCTGGAAGGTTCTATCACCCCCAGCTCCAGCATCTTTGCCACCTCACGCTGGATGCTATCCTTCACTCGGTCAGAGAGCCAATAAGACTTGTTCTTCACCGGGGGGCTGTCCCCTGTGTCCACATCATGGGTACACAGATGAGTGATTCCAGGCGTGAGGGACAACAACGAGGCGAACTGTCCCAGGACATGGCGACAGTCCCTCTGTTGCTCTGGGGTCAAGGATGGGGAGAGGGCTACACCTTCCACCGAACCATCCTTCTCTTGTACCGCTAGAAGGTCAGGAAGAGCCTCACTCTCTTCCTCTTCGCTCCCATCCGTCACCATAAGGCGAGCAAGCTCTGATCGCTCATGGTGCGGCTTCAGGCGGTTGACGTGGATCACCCTGAGGGGCTGACGGGGGGTTTTCATATCGACTTCGTACGTGGTCTGGCCTCGCCGCTCCACAATGTCGAACGGGCCAGTCCACCGGTCCTGGAGGGCACAAAGCTCCCCAGGTTCCATAACCCACACCTTCTGTCCAACGTCTAACTCGACCGTCCGAGCGTTGCGGTCATACCACTCCTTCATCACGGTCTGGCTAGCCTCCAGGTTCTCTGTGGCTGCCTTCCACAACTTGGCCATCTGGCTGCGGAACGCCAGCATGTAGCTGAGAATGTCACGGAGAAGCTTCTGTGAAGTCTTCTCCCACCCCTCTTTCACTAAACTGAGGGGACCCCTAACGGGATGGCCATAGAGCAATTCAAACGGGCTGAACCCGACTCCCTTCTGCGGTACCTCCCGATAGGAGAATAACAAGCAGGGGAGGAGGACGTCCCATTTACGCCTCAAGCCCTCTGGAAGGCTTCGGATCATCCCCTTCAATGTCTTATTGAAGCGCTCTACAAGTCCGTTAGTCTGGGGATGGTAAGGAGTGGAGAACCGGTAGGTCACCCCACACTCCTTCCACATGGCCTGCATGTAGGCCGACATGAAATTGGTGCCCCTGTCCGACACCACGACCTTGGGGAATCCCACTCGGGTAAAAATCCCCAACAGTGCCCGCGCCACCACCGGTGCAGTGATGGTCCTCAGAGGAATAGCCTCTGGGTACCTTGTGGCGTGGTCCACCAAAACCAAGATGAACCGGTGTCCCGCTGCGGTCGGAGGGTCCAATGGCCCAACAATATCGATACCGACCCTCTCAAAAGGGGTCCCGACCACGGGGAGCGGTTCCAACGGGACCTTCAACTTAGTCCCCGTCTTGCCACTAGCCTGACAAGACTTGCAGGTCTTGCAAAAGGTGTCTGATACAATCCTCATCCTGGGCCAATAAAAATGGGGGACCAACCGTGCAAAGGTTTTGTCCTGACCCAGGTGTCCGGCTAAGGGTATCTCGTGCGCTAACTCCAGCAGAAAGGCCCGGTAACATTGGGGGACCACTATGGCACTCGAAGATCCATGTACCGGCACCCTGGGCTCACTGTATAGGAGACCATCCTCCCAATACACGTGATAACCTCCCAGTTCCTGACTGGCCACTTGGGCTTCGGCCTGCCGCCGCATGCCTTCAAGAGTGGGGCACGCCCTTTGTGCCTGACAAAATTCTTCCCGGGTAGGCCCTCCTTCCACATGCCAGTCAGCAAGGGTCGGCAAGTCCTCCACAGGAACGACATCTACCTCCGCGGACTCCGGGGGCACCTCTGCGGCCTCCCCATCCATCTCACGGGGCATGTCCTCTACCACCTTCTTCTTTCCATGTTTGGCTTTGGGTTGGGCCATGATTCCAGGCTCCAACCCAGGGTGAGTTCCATGCCGGGCAGCCATGGACCGCGTGCTGACGCAAGTCCACCCTGGTAATCCCAGCATTTCGGTGTGAGCGTGAAACTCGACATCTTTCCACTTGGTGTGCTCCAGGTCGTTCCCTAGCAAACACCCCACAGGCAAGGCAGGGCTCACAGCAACTCTCAGCAGGCCTCTGACTCCTCCCCACTCAAATGGAACACGAGCCACTGGATAGTGACTCATACTGCCGTCAGCCAATACGGCCGGATGGAACTACCCGGGGACTACTTGGTCTGGGGACACCAGCCGCCGCACGACAGTGGTCATGCTGGCCCCTGTGTCCCTCAGAGCTTCCACCTCCTCCCCATTAATTCTCACCCTCTGCTGATATTTAGCAGTGTTCGGGGGCAGGGACACTACGGGGACTACCTCTCTATCCCCGAGTGAAACCAGCGTCAGGCCTGTCCACTCCCCTTCCCTATCTAAGGGCAGCTCCACCCCAAGCGCTATACTACTCACCCCGGGACTTTTCCCGCCCGTTGGGGCTGGTGGTCGCTTGCGACACTTGGGATCTCCCCTGTAGTGTCCAATCTCCCCACACTCGTAGCACCGCACAATCCTAGGCTGCTGACTCCTGTCAGGGTAAGTGGGTCTTGTGGAATTGGATGGGGGTGGGGTTCCTACTCCCTTCCCAAACTTATTTTGGGGACCTTTCGAGAACTCCACCTTTTTATCTCCCCCCTCTTTCTTCTGGGGAAACCCTGTCCGCCTTTCGAGCCATCTCCCCCGGGGCCCTTGTGAGACACCCGGGTGCTCACCCAAATATCTGCCTCCTCCGCAAGCTCACGGGGATCCATCAACTTGCGGTCCACCAGATGTTGGCGCAGCTCCGGAAAGCTCTTATCCAAGATGTGCTCCCTTAAAAAAAGATCGTACAACCCTTGGTAGTCCTGCACCTCGCTGCCACGCACCCAACCATCTAGTGCCTTCCTCGCATAATCAAAAAAATCTACCCATGTCTGGGTGGACAGCTTATGGCTGCCACGAAACTTTTGCCTGTACCTCTCGGGGTTGAGACCAAACTTTTTTAACAAGGCCTCTTTCATGGGGGCATACCTTACCTGATCCGCCTTGGCCAAATATAGCAGGGTGTCCCTAACATTGGGAGGTATATACCGGTATAAACCACCTCCCCAATTACTCTCGGGTACCCCATGGGCCGTCAAGGCTACCTCGTATGCCTCCAACCATTTCATGATGTCGCCCCCCACTGTGTAGTTGGCAATTACCTCTTTAGGTAGGTAGAATTTTGATTCTTGAGGTTCCTTAGGTATGCTGCCACCATTGTCCTTATTGGACGCGTTCAATTGGAGGGCGCGTAACTCCAGCTTTTTTAGCTGAAGCTTGTGCGCAAGCTTCTTCTCCTCCATTGCCCATCTCCTGTTTTCAATTTCTTGTTCCAATCGGGCCAATTCCCTTTCTTTCTCTTGTTCTAACTTGGCCAGCTCCCACCTTAACTGCCTCTCTTCCCTCCTGTCCTCGTACTCCTCTGGAGACGCGCTCCTCCTCAACCCTGTCCTACTACTGGCCCCAGAACATCTCCCTGGGGGCACATTTTCGGATACATCTACATTTAGTATGTCGATCACTTCTTGGGCGCTCTACTCCTGAGGTGCATCTGGCGCCTCCTGTCCCTCATCCCCTCTCCCGTCTGGGTGGGCTTCTACCCATGCCCTAATGGCGGTGCGGAGTTCCGGTCCTTTGGCCCTCCGTATCCCAGGCACCCCCATCCCCTGCCCGAACTCCCTTAGTTGCTTCACTGAGTACCCCTCGAGGTCAGCTAACCGGAATTCCATTCTGGCAGGTGGGGACCTAGACACTAGGAAGAAAAATTCCTAGGGTATAGGCAACAGTTATCAGCTAACCAGGCTCCTTGCACTCTCAACCTGGACAGGGGAAATAATAATGCAGCAATCACTGGTTTTCAAGCTCTGGAACAAATAGGCGTTTAATTGTGGCGCCCTCCGCCTCACGGAAGGGTGCTGTATGGTCACAGGTCCTAAGGATCCCACCGCTCGCCAACAATGTAGGACCTGGGGTCTCCAGGCCCTATGGGGCGGTAACGTGACACGAGCGGTCGGGCCACCAAAGGTCTGTGTGTAAAGCAACCATACAACACGCACCTCACATGCGACGAGGAACACACACAATAAGTGACGCCACACTGTAGGAATTATGTAAATACTCAAGTTTATCCAAGTAGATCACGTTAAATGCAGTTCATGAGGTAGCAGTACATTTCATATGCGGATAATACAATAGCTAGCGATGTACATATCAGTCAGGAGCTATAAAGGCTGTTTCTACCACATATGCAATTCATGAAATGACAGTACTGCCTGGGGCACAACTACCACTCACGTAGCTGCACACGCGCGTTGGGCGTGCTAACCGGTGACGACCTCACAACGGGGCACCTAGCCTGGAGAGCTACTCGTGATCTCTGGCACATAGCACTGTAATAGGGAATATAAATAACAGAGCGCTACTCGTAATCAATAGCGTTTAACACATCAATATGGCACAGGAATAACAGCGCGCTACTCGGACTTGATAGCACGTAACACTTCAACCTGGCACATGAATAACAGCGCGCTACTCGGACTTGATAGCACGTAACACTTTAAAGCAGGGCATGTAAAAACAAAGCGCCACTCGTAATCGATGACTCTCAGTACCTTGGAGCGGAGCGTATAACATAAAGCGCCACTCGTAATCAATGACTCTCAGGACTTTGGAGCGGAGCATTTAACATAAAGCGCCACTCGTAATCAATGACTCTCAGTACTTTGGGACGGAGCATATAACATAAAGCGCCATTCGTAATCAATGACTCTCAGTACTTTGGGACGGAGCATATAACATAAAGCGCCACTCGGAATCAATGACTCTCAGTACTTTGGAGCGGAGCTTCCAGCGGGGAGCTCCGGTGCAGTTCGATGGGCACCGCGCTTCAGTACCGCTCGAGGGGGCACACGGAAAGGATCCATCGGCGGGGTCTCTTCCGTCGTGAAGACAGGGGGGGGGAATCCCACGGAGAGGAAACCCGGCTAAGGGTGCGGTGTGGCTCCCAACCCGCAGGGGGCGCACCGGGGGCGATCTCAGCCTCCGGGCTTACCTCGATCGCGGCATCAGCAGGCGTCCGCTCCCACGATGTTGGGGGAACTCGGCCCCGGCCTCGCACACCTCACGCAGCTGCGACGGTAGCGGCGGGGCCCCGGGCTTCTCTGCGGGCCTCGTGACAGGGCAGGGCACTTCTCCAGGCCTCCAGGCCACGGCGGTGAGCGCGCTGGCTTCGTCGTCACCAGGGGGGGGGGCTCAAATTAAGGATGGGGTTCTGTGCTCAGCGGAGCACGCTGCCGGGGGTCCCAGACCAGGGCAGGGAGCGCAGGGGTCACAGCGCTAATACCTGGTCGATCCCCGGTGGTTCTCCAGTCAGCTTTGCATCAGGGCTCAGGGGTCAGTCTGGACACGCAGTCTCAGTGCTTGGTGAATAGTTTTTTAGAGTTCAGTCTGGACACGCAGTCTCAGTGCTTGGTGAATAGTTTTTAGAGTTCAGTCTGGACACGCAGTCTCAGTGCTTGGTGAATAGTTTCTGTTCTTAGATGTCAGATAAGGTCTTGTTGGCGCAGATGTATCTGGCGCCCTTAAGGGGTTCTGTTACAGGGGGTTAGGAATGGAGAGGGCGACTAGATCCTTCCTAGTCAGGCTGGGCAGAGAGTCTCTGGGTCCTCCTACTGCTGGGCAAGATCAGTGGGTTTCACAGGGTCCCTCACTCACTTAAGAGGCAGCACCTAAATCCTGTCACTCTCAGAAGCATAAGTCCCTGGCTAGGCCCTACCGCCTACACTCCTGGTGGATTCTTCCAGCTCTGCTTCACCCCAATGGCCAACTCACCACAAAAGTTTCCCTCCCTCTCTTAAGTAGCCCTAGGTCAGGTGACCTCTGGCCAAGGCGGCAAAAGAATAACCACACCTCCCTTCTAGAAGGTTCCAGCACATTCCAGGAGCTTCCCCACTCTACCTATGGGACAAAAAGGCGGGCTGGAGTCGCAACATTGTTGTGGGGTTCCAGCCAGCTCCTGGCAGCTAGGGTGCTACTATGAAAGACCACTCTGCAGTAGCAGGGGCCTGTGGCAGCCATCTTGGGAGAAGGGAGCACCTGCACCTTAACACTGATTGGCAATGAAAAGGCGCCCGGAGACCAAGTCCAACATAAAAATGAGGGTGGAAAAAATGAGGCATGATACAAAAATGGAAGGGGAGACCACCCTAGGGCTGACAGGTCCAACAATATGCCACAAGTCATTTTCATGGGACAGAACAATCATAAGCAGAGCAATTCAATACATTCCAACAAAAACCATAAGGGTGGCATAATCCTCACCTCTGTGTCCTTAGTAGAATTGAAAATTCTTGACGCAACTCCTTGAAAACGTTTCAGTCTATGTCAGGACTGGAGGTTCAGATTATGCTTGTTCAAAGCTGATCCACCACCACAGACACAACATTCACAATTGGCTTATAATAGAACATTTTAAAAGTGCAATCTGATGACCAGTCCACAGCTGTCATTATGTCCTCTAAACGAGAATACAAGGTAAAAGACTTAGAAGCCACAGAACCCTGATAGAGTGAGCCCCAAAAACACTCACATCCACTCCTTCCTCAGTCAACAGAAGCCTCTCAACCAAAAATCTTCTGTAGCGCAATCAACAATTCTCTATGAGGTTCACGCCTAATAAGGTGAGTAACCCATTTGTAAGCTTTCAGACACTGAGCAACACAAAGTACACTTAGAAAACGTCTTTGTATGTCTGGTAATCTGGAAAGAAACTCTTTCAGGAGTAAAAACTCTACCTACAACGTCAAGAGTCTTCACTCTCGAAACTCTTCGTCAAGAAATGAGGCACAGGTGCAGGGTAAATTTTGCGGACAGTTGTTTACGAGACAAAAAGAGTTTTCCAGCCAATTCTGGAGAAACCTAAGCACTACATCCACATCCCACAGATGGGAATAGCGAGGAAGAGGGGGCTTCGAAATGTGAATGCCCCGCATAACCTGACCAAAGGATGCTCGCCGATAGGTTTACCTTCAAGAGGAAGATGACCGGCGGAGATTGGTGAGTGAAAATTGTAATCTGATCTATAAATCAGCCCATCTGCCGACAAAGATGAAACAAGATTCCCTACCAGTCGCAAGCCTGCCCCCACAGGATCAATACATTGTGAATCATACCAAATGGCTCATCAACACCATGCAGAGAAGTATTGCTTGTGGGTATTCAAGGACTGAGATTGGGAGGCAATGAATTCAGCTAGCTACGAAAGCCCAGGCAGTCGCCAGTGCACCTTGAAAGACACCACGCCATGAGACGAAGAGAATCCTGCAACACTAGAGGATGAAGAACCCAGTTGGGACTATCAAACAGTCGAGGAGGATGGCAGTAGAACTGGAAAATCGCATCAGAGATTCATCACAGTAGGGAACCAGGACTGAGCTCTCCAGAGAGGGGTCAATAGGACCAGGTTCACTCTCTGAAACCTCACCTGAGAGACCACCAAATCTTCTGAAACGGGGAAAGGCATACATCTGACCCTGACGTCAGTCCTGCAAGTAAACGTCTATTGCTAAGACCAGGGGGTCCAGCCTCCAACTGAAAAAGCTAGGAAGGTGAATGGTGAGCCGAGATGCAATGAGATCAATCTGACAAGGGCCCACAGGCGCTGAAGCCATTGAAAGAGAGGGGGATGAAGCCTCAAATTGCTCGAATCCCTCAAGAACCAGAAATTCCAATAGGCAATCACATTGGAGCGACCAGAAAGATGTTCCGCAATTAATGAGATCTTCCGCTGTAGGCAAAAGTGCCAAAAGTCCTTGGCAATTTCTGCCAACATGTGGGACCTGGTATCCCCCTAGCTTGTTTACATAATGGACGTCCGTCACATTGTCCATAAGCAGGAGGAAGCAACAGGAAGCTCTCTGAGGGGACAGGGTTTGATGGCAAAGGACCTGGAAAATAGTTTGTGGCAATTGATCTGGTGGATAAGTTCCTCCTCTGACCAACGGCCACCCGTGCAGAGAGAGCTGCAATGGACTCCCCAACCCCATCTGCTCGCATCTGATTTTATGATAACATCCAGCTAGGGTTCTGAAGATAGCCCTGCCATTCCACACCTCCATGTGATGGAATAACCAAGTCATCTCTTCCCTGGTCTCTTGAGTCAGGGGAAACAGGTCAGAGAAAAACTAGTCCTTCTGGAGATGATGAATTTTTACATGCTGAAGGGCGCTGTAATGAAGGGTACCCAGAAAAGGTGGCCTGGATTGAGGAGGCGAGGAGACCCACAATCCGTATGATCTGCCTCAGCGAGACTGTCGACTTAGAGAGGAGGTTCCGCAATTATCGTTTATATTGTCTGAGCTGGCAACCAATCTCAGAGAGAAAGGAGGAGATCCCCTCTCTTGAGCCAGGAGAGGAAGATCATCCAGATAAATAATGAGATGAACCCCTCTAGCTCTTAGAAACTCCATGACGAGTTTCATCAACTTGGTGAAGCACCAAGGGGCAGATAAAAGCCCACAGGAGAGAACTGAATACTCCAGCCATTGGTTCAACCACTGCCAATGAAATTCGAGGAAACGCCAGTGAGGGGAAAAGTTTTGTACTGCCAGGTAGGCGTCCTTCAAATCCAGACAGACCATGCAGGTGTCCTCCCTGAGTAAGTCCCTGGTGAGATGGATGACCTCCATCTTGAAGTGATGATAACAGGCTCGGCTGTTGAATTCTCTGAGATTCAGAACTAACCAATGACCTCCCCCCCACTTGGGGACCAGAAATATAGTACTGCAACAACCCTTGGGGTGACAGTGTGTAAGAAAGATGGCTCACATCTTTAGGAGGACTCGAATTTCCCCACTATTACTGTCTGATCTGGAAGGGGAAAAGATAGAGGGCAGTTAGTAACGTGTTAATTGGGAGTCCCATAAAACTCTTTCTGGTACCCTTGCACTGTCTGAAGAACAACCCACCAACGACACTTCTGAAGAAGAAATCAGTCTTACCTGTGTGGCAAAGCTGACATTCGCTGTAGGAGCCAGCGCAGTTGCTGTCTCTGCCATGTCTGGCTCTGCAGACGCGACAGCACCTGGGGTAGAAGGAGGAATTTCTGGGTGTGTCCTGCCAGGAGGATTAGCAACAGTCATTTAGGCCCCAATGGAGACCTTGGAAGAAGGTGCGGCCTGGTGATAGACCTCGATAACGACCGGACATGGCAAAAAGGCACATCTGAACACCTTTTTTTATTGAAGATTGGGCCTTGTCAAGGATAGTGAAGGTGTTAACAAATCTATCAAAGTCTTTTATAAATGGGTCACCCAACAGTAAGCCATTAGCCATGGGCCCAGCCTCCACAGAGGTTAACTTTGAAAGCTTTGGTTCCATGCGCATTAGTATGGATTTTTTGCACTTGGTGGACAGCATGGAGCATTGCCAACCTGACAAATGGCTCATTGAGCCCAACCTGCCAGGACCTCTGGGTCAATATGGGTGCTAGATTCCTTGGCATCCGCCACCAGTTCTAGGATTTTAGCCAAGCACCCAGTAGCATCTAGAAGACAGTCTTGGCATGATTGCCAGGCCCTGTCAATGCCCTTCTTTGTGTTTTTCCGACAATTTCTTATCAAAAGTGTTCATGTTTCTATCCACCTCAAGGCTATTCCCTACCTTGTCTTCCATTGTAGGACAGGGGCATTCTGTGCGGAGCCTCACTCGTACATCCCTGTCGAAACCTGAGTGTGGCTTAATGGCCAGAGCTGCCGACATTGGAGCTGGGGAAACAGGTTTGAGTCTCGGCGTCAGCTCAACATCCTGTGATTTTGGGCAAATCACTTAATCTCCCAGTGCCTACCAAAAATGAAAGTGTCTTCGTTAACTGGTGCTCATGTAAAGTGCTCCAATACCTTCGGGTCGAGTTTGCACTATATAAAACTGCAACCTAAAAAAAATACTCCTACAGTTTTGAGGCAAAGTGTAAATGTGGGCAAACAGCGACTTTTAAAAATGAGAAGTCCGGTAGGAGCAAATAGAATACGGTGAAGTGCGAGCCTCAGAGTCCCTCGAGCTATGTGCAGGCTCCGTGCAGTTCTCCTGAATGCCTGGAGGCCGCATGAGGAAGCGCCTGCCAGAGGCATGATAGAAAGTGGACTGCGCCTGCAAGTGAAGCCGCCTGGGGGATGAATCGGAGAGCGTGCCCAAAAATAAAAAACTGCGAGCCCGGGTGAAGTAGGGCACAGATAAAGTTGGCATCATACAATGATTAAATTACAAGTATTTATCTAATAACACCATTATACATTATTAACACTTTAAAGTTGTAGGCGGTAGAGAGAGGTGGTACTTAGGGGCTGATTAGGATGGCGGGTGAACTTTCATCTGCCTGCCACCCTATCGTAAACGGGACTGCCCGACAGGCTATCGGTGGTCCCGACAGAGGCATTTGGATGCGACCGTGACCACGGCAGGCGCAATGCCTATGTTTTGCATTGCAGCAGGTGCTGCTGCTGCAGCACATGCCCAAATGCAAAATGGGCACACTTTACATATCCCTGCACTACGTAGGTGTCCCCAAAACCCACAGCTTAGGGCCAGGGAGAAGGAGGGCCAGCTACAGGGCCCCCAATGTCACTTTCCTCCTGTCTTTATATGGTAGGTTAACTGCAATGAAATGGTGGGTGGAAAGGGACATCATAATCCCTACGGCAGTGCTTGGCAGCACCACCATCATTGTAGGGATTGGATGTCCCTCAGACGTACCTTCAGGCTCAAGGAGCCCGTTGGATACGTGGTGGTCAGTCTTTCCGACCGCCAACCATCCGCCCGCCATAGTCATATGGCGGGCGGAATACATGGTTCCGATGGCGGTGGGACCGCCACCGACGGGCTGTCGGTGGTCCCACCATCGTGGTAATTGGCCCCTTAGCCTTCCCTGCAACAGCATAGAAAGAGGTGTCTTTTCGGGTTGGCTCTGATATACGGAACAATGTGCCCTGATTTCTAAATGGGCTTATGGGAAATTTAGTTTGTGTTTTTATTGTCTTTAGTGGCTGTTAAAACAATTGAGAAGCATAATCTTAGCCTCAGGATCTGTCATAGAATTTTTAAAAAATGCACATCAAAACTGTGCATGATTCAAGCTTTGCAAATGTTGCCACTCAGTGGGCAAAAGAGGTATTTAGATTTGTAAGCGAACAGTCCAAGGTAGGTGAGCAGATGGAAAGACAAGCAGGATATAGATATATATATATATATATATATATTCACTTAAAAAACCATAGGTTTCACACATGTTATAGTTAGCTGGACATTTCCCTCGTAAAAAACCAATGAAATTCCCCCGTTATAGTTAGTAAAGGGAACTATAACTCACGCGACCGCAATCCACTGCTGATGACGTCAGATATTACATCACTGTATTTATTCACTTATTTACCCATTTTTCTTTCCTTTAACCTTTAGCTATACATATTTAATAAATATTTATTTTACAGAAAGACACATATGTCATCAGTGATGTAATATCTGACGTCATCAGCAGTGGATTGCGGTCGCGTGAGTTATAGTTCCCTTTACTAACTATAACGGGGGAATTTCATTGGTTTTTTACGAGGGAAATGTCCAGCTAACTATAACATGTGTGAAACCTATGGTTTTTTAAGTGAATTTGCAAGGTTTTTTAAATGCTAATTCCTAACTATAACGTGTGTGAAACCTATGGTTTCTTCGGTGAATTTGTACGGTTTTTTAAATGGTAAGTTATGTACTTATTCTTTTTTTTTTAAGGTTTTTCACCGTGCGCGTACCGCGCGCTCTGTGGGCGCACGGTGCGCTTCGCGCACCGCGCGCCCACGTTACGCCGTTCGCATAATTTTCACGTTTCTACCGTGCGCGCACGGTAAGCGCACTCCGCGATTTTTCGTAAAAATATTAAAAACATTTATGGCCCTTGGGGGTCCTTTGGGGACCCCCTGACAATGGCTAGGGGGTCAGGAACTGTCCACCCTGCCCCCTTTTCATGTTCTCCACCTTTATTTTTCACCTCCCTCGGACTGCGAGAGACAAAATGGCGGCCGACACTTCCTGGTTTCGACCGATTCGAATGTTTACTAAGATCTAACAACCAATCAGAATTGCGCTCGTGCACGGCAGGATGCGCTTACCGTACGCGCACGGTGCGCGCCTATAGATATATATATGCTTTTAAATGCTATTTTCTCAGAAAATACTGAACAGATTTACACCAGACCTGCAAAAGGCACATCCCTGACCGGAGGACTACCTCTCTGCCAAATTTCAAGATTTTCTGTTCAGCCGTTCGGGCTGTAGCGCGGACTAAAGGTCCTATGGGAAAATGCATGGGGAAAACGCGTTTTGGGACCCCCCCTTTTTCTCAGCCCCCGCTTGACGAATCCCCCCGAGACTTTCAGGGAAGGAGCGGAGCGGAGCGCCCCACCTATTTTGAAAATTTCGAGAGGATTCGTCAATCGACGCAAAAGTTATTCCAAATAGAATGTTGCGGATTTCCTATGGAAACACGGTCCTAACTATAACTATCTACTGGCGACCGCCAGTAGATAATATATTCACTGAAAAACCCATAGGTGTCAGGGGCGTTATAGTTAGCTGGACTTTTCACTCGTACAAAACCATTGAAATTCCCTCGTTATAGTTAGTTCAGCTAACTATAACTCGCGCGCCCGCAATGCACTGCTGATGACGTCACATATTACATCACTCATGACATGGCCAGTGACATCACTCATGACATCACTGATGACATCTCAAAGGACATCACTGATGACATCACTGATGACATCATCCAGTGAATGCGTCTTTTACTGAAAATTAAATATGTTTTATATATGTATATCTCAAGGTCGATGGAAGAATAAATGGGTATATAAGTGTCTAAATGGATGATTTGTTTTTGAAAAATTGATTGTATAACTGACTGATTAAGTGTATCTTAGTGAATACATGGCTTAGTGAGTAATGTTTAAATATGTAAATATCTGTATCAGTCTCACTTTGTGTATAAGTGGCTGCATGGGTTGGTGAGTAGCTACATGAGTGTCTATATAGATTATTAGTTGGTTTTTTGAGTATCAGTATGAGTGTCTGTATGGTTCGGTGGGGGGTATTACGTAGTGCATAGGTGCATGAATGAGTGACTCACTGTATGTGTTGAAGACAGCATGTGTGCAGGACTGTATGGGTGGATAATTGTGTGCATGGATGTGTTAGTGAGTGAATGACTGTCTCAATAGTGTCTTTATGAGTAACTACATATGTTTTAAACTAGTATATGTGACTATTGGTGTAAATAAGTAAGTATATGTGAGTGAGAGATTGGAAGAGTTCCTGTATGAATAAGTATGTGTTTCTATAAGTGATTGTTTACAAGAGTAAGTATGTGTACGTTTCTGTAGAAGTAAGTGTGGTGGTGTGTGTATAACTGTATATGCAAGTAAATGGATGTTTGATTCTTTATTAGCATGAATGACTATGTGTGTGAGTAACTCTATGGATGAGTGGCATTGTGTGACAGGATGTATAGGTGTATGAGTACATATGATGATTGAGTACATGTATGAGTGACTGTATAGGACTGTTGGTGAATGAGTGGATGTGTATGTGGATCTTAGAATTACTGAATAGGTTGTTGTAACTGGTATTGGTATGTCCATTGTTTTGAAAATTGTAGTTTCTATTTTTGACTGTGTGTATCAAAGGTTATATAAGGGTGAGAGGAGGTCTGCCACTCTATCACAAGGATGATTTCATCAGTGATGTCATTTGAGATGTCATCAGTGATGTCACTGACCATGTCATGAGTGATGTAATATGTGACGTCATCAGCAGTGCATTGTGGGCGCGCAAGTTATAGTTAGCTGAACTAACTATAACGGGGGAATTTCAATGGTTTTGTACGAGTGAAAAGTCCAGCTAACTATAACGCCCCTGAAATCTATGTTTTTTTCAGTGAATTTCTAAGGTTTTTAAATGCTAATTCCTAACTATAACGTGCCTGAAACCTATGGTTTTTACAGTGAATTTCAAAGGTTTTTTAAGTGCTAATTTCTAACTATGCCTACAGAGATAGGACATGTGAAGAAAGAAGAAAAAACGCACAGAAAGAAAAAAAAGAAATGCAGAAAGAAGCAACAGAAGTCCTCAAAGACGAAGAAAAGTGCAGGAAGAAGGATAACGTGCAGAAAGAACAAACAGAAGATCAGAAAGAAGACATGTTGCAAAATCATCCTGTACCCTTAACTTTTTCAGAAGGATACTGGAGGTAACTGAGTCTGACTAACCAGTCCTACAGCCAGTGCTATGTTAAAAGACACTCAGAATACAGTGAAAACACCTACATACACTAGGGAACACTATGCGTTGGGGTCCCCCTGTGATTAGCATGACCTCCTCTGTAAGCCCCTAGTATATAATAGGGCAGGGGGATTAAAACTACCTCTTAAAACGCGCCACAGGGCGTGTTTGCACACGTCAACTCAGGCCCCGTCCCCTCCCTTCCCCACTGTGTAAACACGCCCTGTGGCCGTTTTAAGTTGGGAGATTAAGTCCCCTTGAATCCTGAGGGTCCCTAGGGTCCAACTAGACCACTAAGTACCTCCAGTAAGCGCCGCAGAGCTGCGTTGCAGAGAGATGTAAAAAGGGGCACGGTCTAGACCACCTCTCTGCAACGCAGTGCAGTGGCACTTACTGGAAGCACCTGGTGGGCTAGTTAGCCCCCAGGGCCCTCAGGATTGAAGGGGAATTATTTCCCCAACTTAAAACGTGCCACAGGGCGTGTTTGCACACGTTAACTTAGGCCCCGTCTCCTCCCTTCACCACTGTGTAAACACACCCTGTGGCCGTTTTTAGTTGGGAGATTAAGTTCATTTGAATCCTGAGGGTCCCTATGGTCCAACTAGCCCACTAGGTACCTCCAGTAAGCGTCACAGAGCTACGTTGCAGAGAGGTGTAAAAAGTGGCACAGCCTGGACCACGTCTCTGCAGCGCAGCTCAGTGGCGCTTACCGGAAGCACCTGGTGGGCTAGTTAGCCCCCAGGGCCCTCAGGATTGAAGGGGAATTATTTCCCCAACTTAAAACGTGCCATAGGGCGTGTTTGCACACGTCACCTCAGGCCCCGTCCCCTCCCTTACCCACTGTGTAAACACGCCCTGTGGCCGTTTTAAGTTGGGAGATTAAGTCCCCTTGAATCCTGAGGGTTCCTAGGGGCAAAATAGCCCACTAGGTATGTCCAGTAAGCGCCATTGCAGAGAGGTGTAAAAAGGGGCACGGCCTGCACCATCTCTCTGCAACGCAGCGCAGTGGCGCTTACTGGAAGCACCTGGTGGGCTAGTTGGCCGCCAGGGTCCCTCAGGATTGAAAGGAAATTATTTCCCCAACTTAAAACGCGCCACAGGGCGTGTTTGCACACGTCACCTCAGGCCCCGTCCCCTCCCTTCACCACTGTGTAAACGCGTCCTGTGGCCGTTCTAAGTTGAGACATTAAGTCCCCTTGAATCCTAAGGGTCCCTAGAGACAAACTAGCCCACTAGGTACCTCCAGTAAGCGCCACAGAGCTGCGTTGCAGAGAGGTGTAAAAAGGGGCGTGGCCTCAGAACACCTGTCTGCAACGCAGCTCCCTGGTGCATAATGGAGATACCTGTTGGGCTAGTTGGCCCTCAGGGACCCTCAGTATTGAAGGGGAATTAATTCCCCAACTTACAACTTGCCAGGGTCGAGTTTGCACTATATAAAACTGCAACCTAAAAAAAATACTCCTACAGTTTTGAGGCAAAGTGTAAATGTGGGCAAACAGCGACTTTTAAAAATGAGAAGTCCGGTAGGAGCAAATAGAATACGGTGAAGTGCGAGCCTCAGAGTCCCTCGAGCTATGTGCAGGCTCCGTGCAGTTCTCCTGAATGCCTGGAGGCCGCATGAGGAAGCGCCTGCCAGAGGCATGATAGAAAGTGGACTGCGCCTGCAAGTGAAGCCGCCTGGGGGATGAATCGGAGAGCGTGCCCAAAAATAAAAAACTGCGAGCCCGGGTGAAGTAGGGCACAGATAAAGTTGGCATCATACAATGATTAAATTACAAGTATTTATCTAATAACACCATTATACATTATTAACACTTTAAAGTTGTAGGCGGTAGAGAGAGGTGGTACTTAGGGGCTGATTAGGATGGCGGGTGAACTTTCATCTGCCTGCCACCCTATCGTAAACGGGACTGCCCGACAGGCTATCGGTGGTCCCGACAGAGGCATTTGGATGCGACCGTGACCACGGCAGGCGCAATGCCTATGTTTTGCATTGCAGCAGGTGCTGCTGCTGCAGCACATGCCCAAATGCAAAATGGGCACACTTTACATATCCCTGCACTACGTAGGTGTCCCCAAAACCCACAGCTTAGGGCCAGGGAGAAGGAGGGCCAGCTACAGGGCCCCCAATGTCACTTTCCTCCTGTCTTTATATGGTAGGTTAACTGCAATGAAATGGTGGGTGGAAAGGGACATCATAATCCCTACGGCAGTGCTTGGCAGCACCACCATCATTGTAGGGATTGGATGTCCCTCAGACGTACCTTCAGGCTCAAGGAGCCCGTTGGATGCGTGGTGGTCAGTCTTTCCGACCGCCAACCATCCGCCCGCCATAGTCATATGGCGGGCGGAATACATGGTTCCGATGGCGGTGGGACCGCCACCGACGGGCTGTCGGTGGTCCCACCATCGTGGTAATTGGCCCCTTAGCCTTCCCTGCAACAGCATAGAAAGAGGTGTCTTTTCGGGTTGGCTCTGATATACGGAACAATGTGCCCTGATTTCTAAATGGGCTTATGGGAAATTTAGTTTGTGTTTTTATTGTCTTTAGTGGCTGTTAAAACAATTGAGAAGCATAATCTTAGCCTCAGGATCTGTCATAGAATTTTTAAAAAATGCACATCAAAACTGTGCATGATTCAAGCTTTGCAAATGTTGCCACTCAGTGGGCAAAAGAGGTATTTAGATTTGTAAGCGAACAGTCCAAGGTAGGTGAGCAGATGGAAAGACAAGCAGGATATAGATATATATATATATATATATATATTCACTTAAAAAACCATAGGTTTCACACATGTTATAGTTAGCTGGACATTTCCCTCGTAAAAAACCAATGAAATTCCCCCGTTATAGTTAGTAAAGGGAACTATAACTCACGCGACCGCAATCCACTGCTGATGACGTCAGATATTACATCACTGTATTTATTCACTTATTTACCCATTTTTCTTTCCTTTAACCTTTAGCTATACATATTTAATAAATATTTATTTTACAGAAAGACACATATGTCATCAGTGATGTAATATCTGACGTCATCAGCAGTGGATTGCGGTCGCGTGAGTTATAGTTCCCTTTACTAACTATAACGGGGGAATTTCATTGGTTTTTTACGAGGGAAATGTCCAGCTAACTATAACATGTGTGAAACCTATGGTTTTTTAAGTGAATTTGCAAGGTTTTTTAAATGCTAATTCCTAACTATAACGTGTGTGAAACCTATGGTTTCTTCGGTGAATTTGTACGGTTTTTTAAATGGTAAGTTATGTACTTATTCTTTTTTTTTTAAGGTTTTTCACCGTGCGCGTACCGCGCGCTCTGTGGGCGCACGGTGCGCTTCGCGCACCGCGCGCCCACGTTACGCCGTTCGCATAATTTTCACGTTTCTACCGTGCGCGCACGGTAAGCGCACTCCGCGATTTTTCGTAAAAATATTAAAAACATTTATGGCCCTTGGGGGTCTTTTGGGGACCCCCTGACAATGGCTAGGGGGTCAGGAACTGTCCACCCTGCCCCCTTTTCATGTTCTCCACCTTTATTTTTCACCTCCCTCGGACTGCGAGAGACAAAATGGCGGCCGACACTTCCTGGTTTCGACCGATTCGAATGTTTACTAAGATCTAACAACCAATCAGAATTGCGCTCGTGCACGGTGCGCGCCTATAGATATATATATGCTTTTAAATGCTATTTTCTCAGAAAATACTGAACAGATTTACACCAGACCTGCAAAAGGCACATCCCTGACCGGAGGACTACCTCTCTGCCAAATTTCAAGATTTTCTGTTCAGCCGTTCGGGCTGTAGCGCGGACTAAAGGTCCTATGGGAAAATGCATGGGGAAAACGCGTTTTGGGACCCCCCCTTTTTCTCAGCCCCCGCTTGACCAATCCCCCCGAGACTTTCAGGGAAGGAGCGGAGAGGAGCGCCCCACCTATTTTGAAAATTTCGAGAGGATTCGTCAATCGACGCAAAAGTTATTCCAAATAGAATGTTGCGGATTTCCTATGGAAACACGGTCCTAACTATAACTATCTACTGGCGACCGCCATATATATAATATATTCACTGAAAAACCCATAGGTGTCAGGGGCGTTATAGTTAGCTGGACTTTTCACTCGTACAAAACCATTGAAATTCCCTCGTTATAGTTAGTTCAGCTAACTATAACTCGCGCGCCCGCAATGCACTGCTGATGACGTCACATATTACGTCACTCATGACATGGCCAGTGACATCACTCATGACATCACTGATGACATCTCAAAGGACATCACTGATGACATCACTGATGACATCATCCAGTGAATGCGTCTTTTACTGAAAATTAAATATGTTTTATATATGTATATCTCAAGGTCGATGGAAGAATAAATGGGTATATAAGTGTCTAAATGGATGATTTGTTTTTGAAAAATTGATTGTATAACTGACTGATTAAGTGTATCTTAGTGAATACATGGCTTAGTGAGTAATGTTTAAATATGTAAATATCTGTATCAGTCTCACTTTGTGTATAAGTGGCTGCATGGGTTGGTGAGTAGCTACATGAGTGTCTATATAGATTATTAGTTGGTTTTTTGAGTATCAGTATGAGTGTCTGTATGGTTCGGTGGGGGGTATTACGTAGTGCATAGGTGCATGAATGAGTGACTCACTGTATGTGTTGAAGACAGCATGTGTGCAGGACTGTATGGGTGGATAATTGTGTGCATGGATGTGTTAGTGAGTGAATGACTGTCTCAATAGTGTCTTTATGAGTAACTACATATGTTTTAAACTAGTATATGTGACTATTGGTGTAAATAAGTAAGTATATGTGAGTGAGAGATTGGAAGAGTTCCTGTATGAATAAGTATGTGTTTCTATAAGTGATTGTTTACAAGAGTAAGTATGTGTACGTTTCTGTAGAAGTAAGTGTGGTGGTGTGTGTATAACTGTATATGCAAGTAAATGGATGTTTGATTCTTTATTAGCATGAATGACTATGTGTGTGAGTAACTCTATGGATGAGTGGCATTGTGTGACAGGATGTATAGGTGTATGAGTACATATGATGATTGAGTACATGTATGAGTGACTGTATAGGACTGTTGGTGAATGAGTGGATGTGTATGTGGATCTTAGAATTACTGAATAGGTTGTTGTAACTGGTATTGGTATGTCCATTGTTTTGAAAATTGTAGTTTCTATTTTTGACTGTGTGTATCAAAGGTTATATAAGGGTGAGAGGAGGTCTGCCACTCTATCACAAGGATGATTTCATCAGTGATGTCATTTGAGATGTCATCAGTGATGTCACTGACCATGTCATGAGTGATGTAATATGTGACGTCATCAGCAGTGCATTGTGGGCGCGCAAGTTATAGTTAGCTGAACTAACTATAACGGGGGAATTTCAATGGTTTTGTACGAGTGAAAAGTCCAGCTAACTATAACGCCCCTGAAATCTATGTTTTTTTCAGTGAATTTCTAAGGTTTTTAAATGCTAATTCCTAACTATAACGTGCCTGAAACCTATGGTTTTTACAGTGAATTTCAAAGGTTTTTTAAGTGCTAATTTCTAACTATGCCTACAGAGATAGGACATGTGAAGAAAGAAGAAAAAACGCACAGAAAGAAAAAAAAGAAATGCAGAAAGAAGCAACAGAAGTCCTCAAAGACGAAGAAAAGTGCAGGAAGAAGGATAACGTGCAGAAAGAACAAACAGAAGATCAGAAAGAAGACATGTTGCAAAATCATCCTGTACCCTTAACTTTTTCAGAAGGATACTGGTGGTAACTGAGTCTGACTAACCAGTCCTACAGCCAGTGCTATGTTAAAAGACACTCAGAATACAGTGAAAACACCTACATACACTAGGGAACACTATGCGTTGGGGTCCCCCTGTGATTAGCATGACCTCCTCTGTAAGCCCCTAGTATATAATAGGGCAGGGGGATTAAAACTACCTCTTAAAACGCGCCACCTCTCTGCAACGCAGTGCAGTGGCACTTACTGGAAGCACCTGGTGGGCTAGTTAGCCCCCAGGGCCCTCAGGATTGAAGGGGAATTATTTCCCCAACTTAAAACGTGCCACAGGGCGTGTTTGCACACGTTAACTTAGGCCCCGTCTCCTCCCTTCACCACTGTGTAAACACACCCTGTGGCCGTTTTTAGTTGGGAGATTAAGTTCATTTGAATCCTGAGGGTCCCTATGGTCCAACTAGCCCACTAGGTACCTCCAGTAAGCGTCACAGAGCTACGTTGCAGAGAGGTGTAAAAAGTGGCACAGCCTGGACCACGTCTCTGCAGCGCAGCTCAGTGGCGCTTACTGGAAGCACCTGGTGGGCTAGTTAGCCCCCAGGGCCCTCAGGATTGAAGGGGAATTATTTCCCCAACTTAAAACGTGCCATAGGGCGTGTTTGCACACGTCACCTCAGGCCCCGTCCCCTCCCTTACCCACTGTGTAAACACGCCCTGTGGCCGTTTTAAGTTGGGAGATTAAGTCCCCTTGAATCCTGAGGGTTCCTAGGGGCAAAATAGCCCACTAGGTATGTCCAGTAAGCGCCATTGCAGAGAGGTGTAAAAAGGGGCACGGCCTGCACCATCTCTCTGCAACGCAGCGCAGTGGCGCTTACTGGAAGCACCTGGTGGGCTAGTTGGCCGCCAGGGTCCCTCAGGATTGAAAGGAAATTATTTCCCCAACTTAAAACGCGCCACAGGGCGTGTTTGCACACGTCACCTCAGGCCCCGTCCCCTCCCTTCACCACTGTGTAAACGCGTCCTGTGGCCGTTCTAAGTTGAGACATTAAGTCCCCTTGAATCCTAAGGGTCCCTAGAGACAAACTAGCCCACTAGGTACCTCCAGTAAGCGCCACAGAGCTGCGTTGCAGAGAGGTGTAAAAAGGGGCGTGGCCTCAGAACACCTGTCTGCAACGCAGCTCCCTGGTGCATAATGGAGATACCTGTTGGGCTAGTTGGCCCTCAGGGACCCTCAGTATTGAAGGGGAATTAATTCCCCAACTTACAACTTGCCAGGGGGCGCGTTTGCAGAGTGCTGAAAGGAGGGGGCGTGGCCTCCGGCGCGAGGCCCGGGCTTTTATTTATTTTATTTTTTTAAGAAGGGGGCTGTGTGGCCCCCCTTCTTTTTCTAATTTAATGGCCCTGGGGACCCCACCCCCCAGGGCCTGCCCCCTAATTTTTCTTTTTTTTTGTTGTAAATTTGGAAGGGGGCCCCCCCCCCCTCCCAAGGTCTTAATCGGCTCCAGGGACCCCAACCCCCGGGGCATGGCCTTTTTTTTTTTTTTTATTCTTTAGGAGGGGGGTTGCATTGACCCCCTCCTCAGGCCACTTATGGCCCCGGGGGATGGCCGGCCTTTGTTTTTTATTATTTATTTTTTTAATATATTTATAGAAACACCTAGGACATGCTGGACAAACCGTATGTACCTATCACCATGACGATTTGTGTGATATTCATTAAAAGGCGACTATGCACACAATGAATCCACGTGGAATGCATTTACACCACTAGTGAAGCTCTACCGTGCTTAATCCCGGCGCCCCCGCCGGTGGACACTCTCCAAGTAGACACCCTTGTCGTTTATTTATACAAACATGGGTAGCTATTGACGGGCACATTTAATACACACGCACATCAAGCCGTTCAAAGGGGATTCGACAAAAATTAGACCAAAACTATGCAAGAAACCCCCCTCACGGTTAATGAAACACACATCCACCGCCGGATGTGTAATACTTTTTATTTTACTCTCTGGAAAGGAGACGAACCTCACTTGAGAGTCACAGCGCGCTGCTGGCTGAGCCCAATGCTGTGTTACACCCACCAGTACCCGCCGAGTGCCACACACCTCTGTGTTGTATTCCACCAGCTAGTGCGTATGCTATGACACTCTCTAGCCCATGTGCACTGTAACACCCGCCCGTGAATATGTCATGCCACACTTGCCTTCGCACGGGTGATATTGCCCCATCTAACGTGCCTTCCTCGATGCCTATGTTATAACGCACAGCGCTATGCCATACATATTACAATCTGGGATCCATATCTTTGTCACAGTGCATATGCAACGTTACACTCCCCAGCACATATTTTATATCACAACTTTAGAGACTAGTTAGGTTACACAACACTGCCCTGTGCATATTACACTCCAAGGCGCATATTGCATAGCACGCGCTAGTGCCTGTGCTATCTCGCGCTCTCCAAAGAATCTGTCATTGCGCACAATGTATTGCATATTATATTTCACGCCCCGGTTCATCTTATATCACACTTTTTGGTGCATAGTTTATACCATACACTATATCTAGTTTTCATTTTCAATTGTGCTCTCAGGACTATTTAACACTGCGTTCACCTATCCTTTTCACGGGCATTACATTTTGCGATGGGGGGTGGAGGGTCAGGGGGTGTTTCTGCCAAGTGAACCCGGAGTCACAGTCACAAACGTCCTCTTCTTCCTGAATAAAAGTGAGATTATGCGGCATACTTGATCATATTTTAAGTAGTTCGCACAGACACACATTTTAAAAACAATAAAGTTCCTAATACCCACCTTCTCTGAACAGTTAGCTTGCTGCCCCATCCACCTCCTCCCTATCCTCTGTTGTCTGAATCCATGGACTAGCCTCCTCCCTCCTGCCATACATGGTCTGATGTGCTGCCACGGCCCTCCATTTAGCATGATGTACCAGTCCACTCCTCCTGCCCTCCATTGCCCAATTTTATGCCCCATCATTGACCTCCTGCTTAGCCTCTGTGCTTAGCTTGCTGCCCCTATCCTCCTCCCCCCTACCCTCCGATGTCTTTGTGCATGCCCCTGCTCCATCCTTTTTGCCTACCAAGTTCCATGGACCTGCCACTCCTATATACTCTGAGTGTTCTGTTGAGCTGCCACTCCCCCCCCACCTGCCTAGCATTGTAAGATAACTGTAACCTGTCCCTGCCACCTCCACCCTGCCTGTCCACATGCCATGCCCCTATCCTCTTCCTCCTGTCCTCCATGGTCCATTTTACTGCCACACCCTTCTGCCCTCCCTGGTCTGTTGTGCTGCAACTGCTCCTCCTGCCTGCCCCGCGCGGTCTGTTGTGAGGCCCCTTCCCCTGAACTCTCTTGTCTGTGCCCAGGTCCTGACCCTCCCTTCTATCCTCTATGGTCCTTTGTGCATGCCCCTGCACCCTCCTTCTTGCCCATCATAGCCATTGTGCTGCCACTAACCCTCCCACTTGCCATGCATGGTCTTCTGTGCTGCCACGGCCCCTCCCACCTTCCCTGTGTGGTCAGCTAGCTGCCCCTGACCCCTCCCACCTTCTCTCCATGGTCTGTGTGTATGCCATCATAGTCTCATAGTTGCTCTCCATGGTGTGTCTTGTTTCTAGTGCCCATCCTGCCTGACCTCCATGGTCATCTTGCTGCTCCTGCCCTGTCCCCTTGCCCCCAGCCCTCTGTTTCCATGTGCAGACCCCTATTCCCTCCCTCCTGGCTTGTCTGTTCCATTGTAATGCCCCTGATCCGTCCCTCCTGCCCTTTATGGTCTGTTATGCTGCAGCTTTCCCTCCTGTCTGTCCATTATGGTCAGCGAGCTACCATTGCCTCTCCCCGCTGTTCTCTGTTGTCCATGTGCATGGTCCTGTCCCCTCCCTATTGCTTTCTATGGATTGTTGTGCTGCACTCCCGTCCCGCATGCCCTGTGTGGTGTATTGTGGTGCTGCAAACCCTGATGCCTGCCCTGTAGGGTCAGTTTGGTGCACCTCTCCATGTCCCTCTTGTCCTCTGTTATCCAAGTCCATGTCCCTACCCCAATCCCTCCTGCCTTCCATGATCCAATGTACCATACTTGCGACCATTGTGAACTTGGTAAGAGGGAGATTTTGAAAAAAAACTGGGGTATTGATTTTCCCCTTTGAGTTACATTGAAAAAGAGGAGATTGTAGACAGGAGCCAGATCAAATAAAGCCCATTTGAGGTTAAAAACATTGGACGTTTCCTGGCTGAATCGGGTGTGTTGGCATGTATGGTTGTACTACCACTGCCTCTTCCTTCTGCCTACAATGGTCTATTATATTGCCACAGCCTCTCTTGCCAGTCCTGTATTGTTGGTTTGTTTCCACTGCCTTCCATAGTCTGTTGTGCTGCCACTGCCCTTCCTGCCTGCACAGTGTGGTCAAATTGTTGCCTCTGCACACTCCTACCTGTCTTCAATTTTCAGAGTCCGTGCCCCTGGCATCTGCCTCTCAACAGTATCCTAATGAACAACTAGATTGCTAACATTCTATATTTATTACAAAAATGTGGAACGCCTGACGTCATCTTGATGTAATCAAAACTGTAATACCTAGAGCATTTCCTTTAGAAATTACATATATGAGAGGGTCTTATTTGCATCAAAATTATGGTTAGTGCTCTAAAAAACGAAAATGAGGACATATTTTCTGAGTTTTCAAATAGCAACAAAGCACTTTTAAATTATTTGTTATCTTTATGCTTTTTTATCCAGTTGACCACTTGATTAAATGTTGCACTTAGGGGAGAGGATGTGGTGTTACTTCCAGAGCTGCAGACTTTGCAACTGGGGAACCAGGTTGGAGTTTCTGCTTCAGCTCAACATTCTGTGATTCTGCTCAAATCACTTAATCTCCCCATGTCTACAACCAAAATGAATTTGATCTTGTGTGATGTAACCAATGCTAATGTAAAGCACTCCAATACCTGACAAGTCTGCACGATATAAAACTGCAAAAACACAAAAAATAAGTGTTTTGCACACTTCTGTCATTGGGCTACATGTGGGCTACATCGGGGTGATATTTGTGCTGCATTTGGGCTCTTTTGTCTCTGGTGGCCATCTTGGGAGATTTATTTGTTATGAAGTTTCCAAATTTCCTCATTTACTGCAGTCTCCTCAGTAGGATATGCTTTCAGTTTTTTTATTTGATTCCATCAAGAAGGTATTCCGATATGTCACACATTTGCCATAAATTCTGAATGTTAGCACTCTAGTTGCTCATTAGATCACTGTAGTAAAGCTAGTGCTCACCAGGGAAGTCTGCTGCTGGTATTCAAAGTGCATGTTTCAGTCTGCATGTCAGTATTTTTTTATGAAATAGAAGAGGGTTTTAGAAGACAAAATGTGCCCTAATTTTTCTTTCTGCAGCACTAATCATTATTTCTATGGCAAAATGAACCCCCTCATTTTGTTCCTTTGCAAATTAAATGTTTTAAGTGTTACCACTTTATTCCAATCAAGATGGCTTCAGGTGTGCCATACTTTTGTCATAAGTAAGACTGTTAGCGCTCTAGTTGCTCGTTAGAACACTCTGGGACATTCTGTCATTGGGCTATACTTGGGCTACATCTGGGTGATATTTGTGCTACATTTGGGCTCTTTTGTCTCTGGTGGCCATCTTGGGAGACTTATTTGTTATGAAGTTTCCTAATTTCCTCATTTACTACAGTCTCCTCAGTAGGAAATACTTTCAGTTTTTTACTTTGATTCCATCAAGAAGGCATTCAGATGTGTCACACATTTGCCATAAATTCAGAATGTTAGCACTCTAGTTGCTTATTAGATCACTGTAGTAAAGCTACTGCTCACCAGGGAAGTCTGCTGCTGGTATTGAAAGTGCATGTTTCAGCCTGCATGTCAGAATTTTTTAATGAAATAGAAGAGGATTTGAGAAGTCACTCAAAATGTGCCCTAATTTTTCTTTCTACAGCACTAATCATACTTTCTATGGGAAAATGAACCCCCTCATTTTGTTCCTCTTTAAATTAAATGTTTTAAGAGTTACCACTTTATTCCAATCAAGATGGCTTAAGGTGTGGAATACGTTTGTCATAAGTAGGACTGTTAGCACTCTAGTTGTTCTTTAGAACACTCTGGGAAGCTGCAGTAGAACACAAAGGAATCAACTGACAGTATCTGCCCTTGTTGGATGTACATGTTTTACTGAGAATATCAGACTTCATTCTCACATGAGTGAGAAAGATAATGTGAATTTACAGAAAATATGCTCTCAGTTTAGCTTATAGATCACCTTCCAAACCTCTGTGGGAAAAGCATGTGAAAATAGTTTTCTCTCAAACATGATTCATGATATCACAGCAGAAGGCTTTTTCACATGGTAAAATCACCTTAGAACACACACCACAATTCCTAAAATGAGTATGGTACCATCAACAAATGATTTATAATGTAACTAAAGTCTTAAAACCATCAATTAACTGCAATGCTTTTTAATGAGGTGCTATCATGTATATTGGTCCCAAGATGGCTGCCAACACTTCTTGGATGAAGTACTGACAGCCAATCAGATCTCACGATGAGATGTGTGGTTAGGCTCTGCCCAGATATATATGTGATTTTGATTTAGATTTTCTCAAGAACTACTGAACGGATTTACACCATTTAAGCAAAAGGCACGACTCTGAACCAAGGTCTACCTTTCTGCCAAATTTGGTGTAATTCCATTCAGCAGTTCGGGCTGTAGCTGCAGCTAAAGGTCCTATGGGAAATTGCATGGGGAAAACACGTTTTGGGACCCCCCTTTTTTCTCAGCCCCCGCTACACGAATCATCCCGAGACTTTCAGGATAGGAGCGGACCGGAGCTGGACAAAAGTTTTAAAAATTTCGCGAAGATTCGTCGACGGGCGCCAAAGTTATTCCAAATAGAATGTGGCGGATTTCCTATGGAAAATAGGTCCTAACTATAACTACCTACTGGCGACCGCCCGAACTGCTGAACAGAATTACACCAAATTTGGCAAAGAGGTAGTCCTCAGTTCAGACTCGTGCCTTTTGCTTAAATGGTGTAAATCCGTTCAGTAGTTCCTGAGAAAAAAGATAGATATATCTATGGCCTCGGAGGATCCGCGCACCTTCCCCGCACCCAGCGCGCACCCTGCCGTGCACAAGCTGTATTCTAATTGGCTGTTAACACTCCAGATCAGGAAGTGCTGGCAGCCATCTTGTGCCTCGGTAGAACCGAGGCACAAGAAACCTATAAAACAAACACAAAAAAAGCAACAAGGGGGCAGGGTAGAAACACCCTGACCCCCTAGGCCTGCTCAGGGGGTCCCACAAGGACCCCCAGGGCCCAAAAAAATTTTTATTTTTTTTTAAATCGACGAGCTTCGCGCACCAGGCGCGAATTTTGGCCGAAAATAAATAAAAAGAAGAGCGGGGCTCCTGCGCTTCTTTGGTAATTGGGGGCAGAATTAAAAAAGAGTGTGGGGGGTTCCAATCCCCCCCAGACTGCCCCGGGAACCACCACCCCCCCGGGGCTCAAAGATACTATATGTGGGGGGCTCACGGCCCCCCCGCAGCCCTGGTGACCGCCACCCCGGGGGATTATTGAAAATTGGTGGGGGGGCTCTCAGGCCCCCCCAGCCCCGGGGACCGCTACCCCCGGGGCAATTGTCAGTGTGGGAGGGGGGCCACGCGACCCCCCTCCTGGAGCCTTGAATAGGCCCTGGGGACCGCCACCCCCCAGGGCCGGCTCCTGCAGTGTCCCGGGGTGCCCACCCCCGGGACACTGTAGTTTGCAATGACAGGGCGCGAGCCTCGCAGCTCCCGCCCTGTCATTGCAAACTGCTTTGCTTCATTGAAGCGAGAGCAGGGAAACCTGCTCTCGCTTCAATGAAGCAAAGCTGATTGCTTTTCCCCATGTGGAAAAGCAATGCCGGCTCCCGCAGGACGCGGCGAGCCAGCTGGGACCGTGGAGGGATTGGGGACCCCCCCACGGCCCCCAACAGAGGCCAGGCCCCGGGGGATGGGGTCCCCGGGGCCATAAGTGGCCTGGGAGGGGGGCCACGCGGCCCCCCTCCTCAATTAAAAAATAAATACATTTTAAAAAACAATGGCCGGCCCCGGGGGATGGGGTCCCCGGGGCCTTAAAGAGGCCAGAGGAGAGGGGCTAAGCAGCCCCCCTCCATTAAAAAAAAAGAAATACAAAAACCGGCCATGCCCTGGGGAATGGGGTCCCCGGGGCAAATTACGGCCTCAGGAGGGGGGCCACGCGGCCCGCTTCCCGATTTTTTTTTTTTTTATAAACAAAAATTGGGGGCAGGTCCTGGGGGATGGGGTCCCCAGGGCCAAAAAAATGGAAAAAGAAGTGGGGCTACACAACCCCCTTCTATAAAAAAAAAAAAAAAAAGACAGGCATCGGGCCGGAGGCCACGCCCCCTCCTTACACCACTCTGCAAACGCGCCCCCTGGAACTAATTCCCCTTGAATACTGGGGGTCCCTGGGGGCCAACTAGCCCACCAGGAACCTCTAGTATGCGCCAGGGGGCTGCGTTGCAGAGAGGTGTAATGAGGCCACACCCTTTTTTACACCTCTAAGCAACACAGCTCCGTGGCGCTTACTGGACGTACCTGGTGGCCTAGTTGGCCGCAAGGGGACCTCAGGATTCAAGGGGACTTAATCCCCCAACTTAAAACGCGCCACGGGGCGCGTTTGCACAGTGGTGAAGGTAGGGGGCGGGGGCTGAGGTGATACTGTGCAAACACGCCCTGTGGCGCGTTTTAAGTTGGGAAATTCATTCCTCTTCAATCCAGAGGTCCCCTAGGGGCCAACTAGCCCACCAGGTACCTCCAGTAAGCGCCACGGAGCTGCGTTGCAGAGAGTTGTAAATAGGGGCGTGGCCTCTGAACACCTCTCAGCAACACAGCTCCCTGGCGCATACTGGAGGTACCTGGTGAAGAAGTTGGCCGCCAGGATTCAAGGGGACTTAATCCCCCAACTTAAAACACGCTACGGGCGCGTCTGTACAGTGGTGAAGGTAGGGGGCGGGGCCTGAGGTGATATGTGTGCAAACACGCCCTGTGGCGCATTTTAAGTTGGGGAATTAATTCCTCTTCAATCCAGAGGCCCACTAGGGGCCAACTAGCCCACCAGGTACCTCCAGGAAGCGCCACGGAGCTGCGTTGCAGAGTGTTGTAAAAAGGGGAGTGGCCTCTGAACATCGCTCTGCAACGCAGCTCCCTGACGCATACTGGAGGTACCTGGTGGGTCAGTTGGCCCCCAGGGGACCGCAGGATTGAAGAGGAATTAATTCCCCAACTTAAAACGCGCCACAGGGCGTGTTTGCACACGTCACCTCAGGCCCCGCCCCCTTCCTTTACCATTGTACAAATATTCCTCTAAAATCAGCCGATCTACGAATTCCAATTTACTCACCTGTTCTCAGGAGAGAACCCAGGGCTGCATCTTTTAGCCCAGCACTGACCCTGACAAATAATTCTAAGCATACTTACCAGTAACTTGTATTTCTTTCCATAGGAATCCATTGTGTGGTTTTCAGCAGAAAAGTTTCGAAGTGTCCATTTTTGAAACATAGAAATATTCCTCTAAAATCAGCCGAACTACGAATTCCAATTTACTCACCTGTTATCAGGAGAGAACCCAGGGCTGCATCTTTTAGCCCAGCACTGACCCTGAAAAATAATTCTAAGCGTACTTACCAGTAACTTGTATTTCTTTCCATAGGAATCCATTGTGTGGTTTTCAGCAGAAAAATGTCCATTTTTGAAACATGCAAATATTCCTCTAAAATCAGCCGAACTACGAATTGCAATTTACTCACCTGTTATCAGGAGAGAACCCAGTGGTGCATCTTTTAGCCCAGCACTGACCCTGAAAAGTAATTCTAAGCGTACTTACCAGTAACTTGTATTTCCTTCCATAGGAATCCATTGTGTGGTTTTAAGTAGAAAAGTTTCTAAGTGTCTATTTTCACAAACTAAAAATATTCCTAAAAAATCGTCTGTATGACTTAAACACATTCTTTCAACTGTTTACAGGAGATTCACCTGTGCTGGATCCAGGATCCACCACTGAGTAAGAAAAGGTAACAATAACACTACTTACCTGCTAAGTGAATTTTCTGCTGTACGATAACATTGGTGATTCTATGTGAAAAATGTTCCAAGTGTCAACTTTTAAAATACAATAAAAATCCTTAAAAATCACTACTGTAACCAAAACGCTTTTACTCAACTGTTTACAGAAGATGTCCAAGGACTGAATCTAGCATCCAGTCCTGTGGTTAGAAAAGTAATCCATAAAGTAACTGATTGCATTTGACTAGAAATTCACATTGAGCTCAATGTTGCTTTGTGTTTGAAATTGGGTTGCCCATTGCAACAACTGTAACTACTGTACTTAAAAGTCTATTGCCTATTTGCAAAGTATTTAAACTAAAGTAATTCATTCTGAGAAAGTATATTTTGTATTGTAATGTATAATGTAAATAAAAAACATAAAATATCTAAAAATAAACAGTTTAAACAATGTAGTAAATCAGTATAAAAAAAATCAGTATAACAATTAATACATTAAAAATTGTCATTTACAAAACCTTTGAAATTCACTGAAAAAACCATAGGTTTCAGGCTTGATATAGTTAGGAATTAGCATTTAAAAAACCTTTGAAATTCACTGAAAAAACCATAGGTTTCAGGCCTGATATAGTTAGGAATTAGCATTTAAAAAACCTTTGAAATTCACTGAAAAAACCATAGGTTTCAGGCCTGATATAGTTAGGAATTAGCATTTAAAAAACCTTAGAAATTCACTGAAAAAACAATAGGTTTTAGGGGTGTTATAGTTAGCTGGACATTTCACTCGAACGAAACCATTGAAATTCCTCCGATATAGTTAGTTGTACTAACTACATCTCGCGCGCCCGCAATCCACTGTTGATGATGTCACATATTACATCATTCATGACATGGTCAGTGACATCACTGATGACATCTCAAATGACATCACTGATGACTGATGTGATCAAAACCGGGTTTACCCGGTCGAAACGCGTCATGCTGCTATTCATGGAGCAATAAAGCACTTTCATCTTTTTTCACGTAATTGAGTGGTCTGTACCTGATTTGCGCGATCTGCATTCCTTCAGGATTCTTGGTTTCTAAATATATATATATATAGAGCACAAAATTTCAACAGGTGGAACAGAGCAATGGATGAATGGGTTCAATCCCACCAATTGAAATCTGAATTTTATGGCAAGAAGCGGAGAGTGACACTATGAAAGTTCAAAGTCTTACAACACCTAATGCCCGTTCATGAGATATATATCCAACCTGACACCCCGTGAATGAGGAGAGCGCAACATTTTTTTTTGTGACAAAATGTGCATAACTTTCACCAAATGTCATGCAGAATTTTAAGTGTTGTGTGAAATGTATTTGGCTGGAATCTCATGTGAAAATTGCAATTCAATGGCATGTCATGGTACAAAAGGACCAAAAGAACCTGACAAGAGACTGGTTTGAGGTGAGAGTCGTGTGCTGTGGTTTTACTGTTCCAGTAAGACATTTTGCACTAAAGTCTGTATATTGCTGGTAAATTTTGCTAGAATTTGTGCAACCATGAAATTGCTAAAAATGTCCCTAATTTCATAAGATTTCGTCCCGGTGATAACGTTTTTGCCTAGTTCAACAAGTCACGTGAAACCATCATCTTTATAAAGATGGGCTAAAGATTTTTAAAAAAAGTCATTTTTCTCAAGTGCCTCTTCCAAAACGTAAAAGTGCTCATAACATGTAATCTAGTTCAATCTGGAAAAGCGGTGGAGAAAAGAGATTGAAAAACATATTATTTCTTATTGATATGTACATCCAGGTTCCATCCAGCCAGTACTCTCAGCAAGAGACATCTGTGCTGACACATGTGGCACCCGTGTAAGGGAAGCAGAGAGAGGACTTAAGTAAATTTAGAAGACAGGCTACAGAGTGTAAATTAACCATTATTAGGGAAACTTCAAAACTGTCCTAAACCTTTCTCCAACTCATCAGGCAGGTGTAACTAGCCAATGGTGCCCTATTTCAGATGGCGCCGAAGAGCCTACAGACCAGCAGATTCGACCACTGGACCCTACTGGCGAGTGATCTACCTAACCCTATAGCCTTCATTAATTCTTAGGCAAATCCTCTCCAAACAGCCTAGCTAAAGACTACACCAACTCTACCAATGATGGAGGAAATGGATACATCAACCATTTAAAACACCAAGAAAACCATCTGCTCCAAGTGGGCTTGTACTCGCTTGGCACCTATAACATTCAGATAAGAGCTTTATATGTTACAAAAAAGAAATACTAGTTTCCTTAAGAGCCAGTGGCAGATTCACCTGGTGCACCAAGTTATAACATTCTCCGGCCCTACCAAAGTGCGCTTCAGCGCCAGCCTGAAGGTAAGAAACACTATTTTATTTTTTAATTTTTTTATTTTTTTGAAACCGTTTATTACAAGACTCAAAAATATACAAATATGGGCCTACAACCTTCCGGCCGGCCGCTAGCAATGAAAGGAGCATACGATATACATTTATAAAACACATGGTGCTGCGGCTGAGCATGCACAGGAGTTAACATCGTTGCGAGCCACACTATCCAGACCCCACTATGCGGTTCCATTTTAAACTTAAAGAACAACAAATACAAACAAACCCAGAAGGCAATCCTCAATCGGAAATAGCAACACGTGCTCCCCTAGAGGGGGGATCCTAGCCATCCATAGGAATCTCAAGAGGGGGGAGAGATCAGAACTAGGGCTGGGTAAACCCAATGCCCAGGTACCGGGGGGATGAGTTGGCTAAGGGGACGGGGCCGGCGACGGATCAGGCAATAACGGTGGAGCACAGATTCCCCCGCGGTAGGCGTTCCAGGGGCCCCATACTTTCACCCATGTCCCAGGCTTACCTCTCGCCACGTACACCACCTTTTCCCGAAACATGCACCAATCCATATGTTCCTTCCAGGCCGAGACAGTCGGGGGCCTCTGGGATCCCCACAGTTGGGCAATATCACGCTTGGCAACCATATACCCCAGAGTCACCCACCACGTCTGCGGCACCAAGTAATCGGTAGGCTCCCACACATTCAACAGGCATCTCCTCGCTTCGGGCAACAGCGCCACATGCGTAACCACTCGCAGCACCTCATGCACACCACGCCAGAACCCCACCACCTCCGGGCACTCCCACAAGATATGCAGAAAAGTCCCCAACGCACCACACCCACGCTTACACAAACCGTCCTCAGCATAGCCCATACGCAGGAGCTTTGGCCCCGTCATGTAGACCCTGTGGAGTATCTTGAGCTGGACGAAACGAAGGCGAGCCGGTATGGCCACCTCTTTCGGGGAGGCCACCGCGGAGATCCAGTCCTCGTCGTCCAGCTCCAGCCCATCGGCTACCCAAGCCTCACGAAGGGCAGTCAACAAGTCTGAGTGGTCATTGATCAGTTTTTTGTAGATCAGTGAGATCGTGCTGTCAGGGACGTGTCCATCCAGCACTCTGTTCTCCAGGGGGGAACACTCCGGGATGGAGGCAACGTCCGGAAAGACGGAGCCCAGCGCATGACGGACCTGCAAATACCGAAAGTACTCGCTGCCCTGCAACCGAAATTCCGTCTGCAGCATCTCGAACGTTTTAAATCCTCCCCTTGTCCAGAGATCCCCCACTTTGCTAATGCCTATTATGTCCCACTTCTCAAAGCCCTTCGAGGTCCACAAGGAGCCCAACCGCTCAGACGCGTATAGTGGTGACGCCCGGGTCAAACGGTCCTTCCACCCCATAGCTGCATTGGCCGCGTGCCACACTCGCACCATGACACGTGTGGGGCCCGTTAGGCGAGCGTCGGGCGCGCTAGAGTAGAGCGCTCGATTATGGTCACCACCTGGAAGTAGCATCCTATCCATTTCAAACGCCGGGTTTAAGGCGGGCCCATATAGGCCCTGATTAATCGCAGCTAGCTGGGAGGCCCAATAGTACCGTTTAATATCTGGGAGGGCAATCCCCCCGTCATACCATGGGAGCGTCAGCTTCGCCAGGGCAATACGTGGCCTCCCGTCCCAGAACAGGCGGCGCTGCAAACTCTCCACTTCGCGGAAGTAGCGCGCTGGGACGAGGTCCATAGTGTTCTGCAACGCGTCCAGGAAACGCGGCAGGGACATCATTTTAAACAATGCCGCCCGGCCGAGCGGCGAAAGCGGCAAACGCCGCCAGCACGCGACATCCTCTTTCAGACGCTGGAGGGGGGGAAGCAAGTTCCGATCATACCGAGCCTCCGGGTCCAGAGTAATGAAGACACCCAGGTACCTAAATCCCTGCGGGGCGACCTGGATCGGACAGCCCCGCGGGAGGATAGGAGCCTCCCCTGAGAGAACATACACACACGATTTAGCCCAGTTGATGACCAGACCGGAGTTACGACCGAATGAATGCAAAACATCAACCAGTACTATGAGTGATTTACGTGGGGAAGCTAGGTACAAGAGGATGTCATCAGCGTATAGGGATACGCGGTCCTCATACTCAGGGGTCCAGCGGAGACCACGGATGGAAGGCTCCCACCGCAGCCACTCCGCCAGGGGCTCCAAGGCAAGGCAAGTGCAAAGAGGACCGGCGATAAGGGGCAGCCCTGCCGTGTGCCCCGGCCCAGCTCGAACGGAGCCGATACTCTTCCGTTCACCACCACCTGCGCCAATGGGCCCGAATACAGCAATTTGACCCAACTGATGAACCCTGGGCCAAATCCAAACTTCGCAAGCATCGCCCAGATATATGGCCATTCAAGCGTGTCAAACGCCATGGTGGCGTCTAAGGACACCAAAATGGCCGGCTCCCGTATGAACGGGACACGTGCGAGCACACCGTGCAAACGCCGCAGATTAAGGGCTGTGTTGCGATGGGGAATAAAGCCGGACTGGTCCTGATGAACCAAATCGCCCACCACGCCGACCAGCCGATTGGCCAGTACCTTGGCGAGAATCTTGGGCTCCGCATTCAGTAGCGAAATGGGCCGATAGGATGTAACCCGGTCTCGAGGTCTCCCCTCCTTGTGGATGACCACGATTGTAGCCAGACGCTGGTCCAGCGGGAGGGAGCCCACCGAGTGTGCCGCCAGGAACATAGCCCGGAGGTGGGGTGCCAGCGTATCCGGTCGCAACTTGTACAACTCGATAGGGAGACCATTCGGACCCATGGCCTTGCCGGAAGCGACGCGTATGGCGAGGGCGATTTCGTCGGAGGTGGGAGCGGCGTCCAGCGACACCCTGTCATCCCCGGAAAGGGACGGCAGCGCGATATCACTGAGCAGGGCACGGGAATCCTCTTCCGAGCAGGGAGACACAAATAATCCGCGAAACAGGAGACGATTTCTTCTGGCTCAGTTACACACACACCATCCGTTTTCTCAATCAGCGGGACCACACGATTCGCTCTCTCTTTTTTGTCCAACCACGCTATAAGTTTACCAGCCTTATCACCCACATCATACAGTCGCCCCTGTTGCTCTCTACTGAGGCCCCTGGCCGCCTCCGTGACGAGGGCCCTATAGGCCGCTTGCTTGAGTTGGAGGACATGTAATGCGGCATCCGTCACCCCACCTTCTAGATTACCCTCCAACTCGGCTATTTCAGTCTCCATCCGGGTCACCTCCTCCCGCTCGCGCCTCCGGGCGTGGGAAATAAGGGATAGGGCCTCCCCTCGGAGTACTGTATTGAAGGCCTCCCACAGCGGTACAGCCGAAGGCACGGACCCCACATTCTCATCAAAATATCGCTGAAGGGATTTAATCAATTCAGCGCGAATGGTGGGGTCGCGCAGGTACCAAGGATTGATTGGGACCACCCTACCCTCACCCCTCGGAAAGACATCAAAGTGCAGTAGGAGCGGGGAGTGGTCCGAAATACCCCGTGGCAAATGGCGCACCTCTCCCACCCTCCCAACATAGGCCGCCGGGACAAGGACATAGTCTAGTCGTGAGATACTACCATGGGCTCCCGAGTGGAAAGTGTACTGCAGCTGCGTGGGGTGTTTTAAACGCCAGCAGTCCACTAATCCAAATGTATCCAAGAGGCCGGGTAGCCACGCCTGTGCCCGGGGGAGGTCCCTAGGGGGGTGACGATCCACAGTCCCAGATACCACCGCATTGAAATCCCCCCCACAACTAAAAGCCCCCCCGGAAGGCCGAGGAGAAGGCGCCCCAGGTCTGCAAAGGTGGTCGACTGCAGCCCCGGTGGGATGTATACTGACACAAAGACAACCACTTTGCCCTCCAGTCTTCCCACCAAGACCGTGTAACGTCCCCTGTCATCGTGGAGCACCTCATCAATCTCCAACGGGAGCGAGTTCTTCACCATGATGCCCACACCCCTTGAGCCGGACGTGAAGCCCGAGTGAGCCACTAGGCGATAGCCACGCCGATTCATGGCGCAGAAGGAGTTGCCAATGAGGTGTGTCTCCTGCAGAAAGACTACATCGGGCGAGATTCGCTTCAAAAACTGCAGGACCACACCTCGTTTGATCCTGTCCCCCAGTCCATTCACATTCCAAGACAACAAAGTTAATTCCCTACCCCCCATCATATACAGAAGCCATCATTCGTCCCCCGGAGAGCACTTTAGAACTAACACAAAAATACGTTTGCCTTGTGATAAAAACGAACAACACCCCATCCCTACCCACCCACCCCAACAGAACTCCCCCCTCCCTGCACCCCTGCATGAGCCCGAACAGCCCCCCCAACGTGCAGTGTGCCTGTCGCCCCATATATAGTTAAACTAACTAGACCCCCTAGAGGAGGAGGGAGAACCCCCAATAGACCCAACACAACCTCCATAGGAGGGGAACTTACAAAGACTGACGCAGAATCGAAAGTGGCATCATTTTCGTCCAGAGTGAGGCCCAATATTAAACCCTCAGTCCCGATCCAGCGTGCCGTCTCCCCCCGCCGCCCCCCCCGCCCCCCCGATCACGATCCCCGGGCAGAGTATCCAGCCAGTCCCCGGCCGCTTCGGGACGATCAAAGAAGTGCGTGCGACCATCCACCTCCACTCGCAGCTTGGCTGGGAAGAGCATGGCGTATTTGAGGTTTAGGTCCCGAAGACGGCGTTTGACGCCTAGGAAGCTCAGTCTCTGCTTCTGGACCGCTGGGGTGAAATCAGGGTAAAAATTTACCTCCATATTGTCAAACTTGACCGGTCCATGCAGTCTGGAGGTTTGCAGGATAGCGTCTCTGTCCCGAAAATTGAAAATCCGGGCAATGAGAGGTCTCGGAGGGGCTCCGACCTTCGGCCTTCCCCCGGGAACCCTGTGGGCCCTCTCCACAGCGAAGAGTTTACTCAGCCCCGTGGCTGGAGATGGGTAGCAATCAGGTCCTCCACAAAGAGATCCGCCGCCGCCTCCTCGCGTCCCTCGGGCACCCCGATGATGCGGATGTTGTTCCTCCGTGCCCGACTCTCGGAGTCCTCCAGGCGTCGATCCATAAGCGCACTCGCCTGACTAAGCCGGCGCACCTCTGTTTGTAAGGCCGCCACATCTGTCGTTAGGCCCGATGCGGTGTGGGCCAAAGAATCTACTCGGTCGTTGGTTTTGGAAAGATCGGCCCTCACCAGGCCAACATCCACGAGGACCGAGTCGATCTTCTGCGCCAGTGTATCGAACCGCTGGCCCACCGAGGCCTTCATCTCGGCAATGGCACCCATGACATCTCGCAGAGTCAGATCTGCGGGCAGGTCTGGGGCATCAGGAGGGCTCTCAGGGGACTTGCGCGGTCCATCGGGAGATCCCTTCTGGAGGGTATAGCGGTCCATACTGTTGGCCTGATGGACTGCGCCACGCCGGGTCGATTTGGTCTTTGCCCGGTCTCCATCTTGTTTCGTGGCCATGGCCACCAGTCTACCAGTTGCACCAGCCACGTCGTGTAGGGCAGGAAAGCAGGGCCACGAGCTCCGGGGGGGGCCACCTCAGAGCAGCGGGGTGGATCACAGCCTGCAGGCAGGCAGGGTCTCCCAGCAAGGCCACACCAACACCAAGGGCTCCGCGACCCAACCTCGCAGAGACGGCAAGGGGGTGTGAAAGCGAAAGCGAAAGTGCGGGGTACGCGAGCCGCCAGGCCCTGCCTGCCGCTGTTGTTCGCTATGTCACTGGATCACCCCACAGCGCAAATCCGGGGTCCGGCGAGGGGAAGGCCGCAAACCTCAATCGGTGCTCACTCCGGTGTCCGAGGTCCGATTCGGAAGCGGGAAACGGGTGCCACCCCAGCTCAGGTTCACCAACATAGTCCCCTCATCCAGGGCAGGATAATTTCAGGATAATCGTAGGAGGTTGCGGAGGTCCTCGGGAGCCTCGCACCTACGCGGCCATCTTGGTTGCGCGCTAGGCTCCTCCTACGAAACACTATTTAAATGCAAAACAAACAGTACAAGTACATGGGAACAAGGGAACCACAATGACAACAGTGATAGCTCCAGAGCAATGGTCTGAAAACTTGGGATCTCCATATTGGATCAATTCTTATCACCCTTAATGCCCCTATCTCACCACATCTTTAGATTCATTTAGAATGCAGGGACCAAGGATATGGCTTCCAGCCAGCCTCTACTACTGGAATATATTTAGGCCCAGAGCTCTACATATGACCCCCAAGTGAATAAAACTGGTAGCTGGTTCATTCTTCGTGAAGGGAGCATGTCCTTTCTTTTTCAAACTTTATTTTGGTTATTAACCATAAAAGTTACATTAAAATACAGTTCTCCATTTGAGAAAATAAAAACTGATTCAGATAAGCAATTACTACATTATTTAAAAAGAGAAAAAAGTGTTAAAAGTTTAGACCTATTTTTTTCCGTGCAATTGTAACGGCTAATAAATACCTGCTACAGCTAAAAACAACAAAATGCAGCGTTTTCTACCTCAAAACTCTCAGAGCTTCCTGGTGCTTTCTATATCCCAACTTCTGACAGAGGGGCAAATCCACTTTTTCCTAATCTTGTCATAGAATGTGCAAAAAACCAAAATATGTGCAATACTTTTTACATTTGCTGAAGGGCATTAAGAGCAGAGGGATTCAGCGTTTAGCCCATTATCCATATTCCAATTTACTGTATAGGCTTTATTTTGAAGGATACCATAACGAAACATCAAATATACTGTTTTTGCAGGGGAGGATAAACCACATCCAACAACGGCTAGAACGAGAACGCTGGATAAGGCTTAACTTCCAAAAATTATGTGGTTAATCTGCCTAATCTTGGGTTACAATGAGGTATGTTCAGCTGGTACTCCAATATATCTGCTTCAATTGTTTCTTGGAGTTCTCGGACAGTGTTTGTGGCTCGTTCCAATAATTATTTAAACCAAGGTTAACGAACCATGCTTTCACATAACGCAGCCAGGGAAGAGTTAGCAGTTCATCTAAGGCTATTATTTCTCTAAGGTCTCCTCTATAGTGTTCCAACTCCTGTATCGTCCACAACCTCACCCAGAAGAGCAGAGGTCTCAAGTTTGCAAAATAATCTATCCTTTTTACGTTAAGGTCCTGGAAAATGGATGTTAATGGTGTAGCGGCTGGTAGGCCTAATAGGTCCCTCATGAATATATTTTGCTCAATGGAAAGCTACCTCTAATTTTCTATGCCCCACAGTTCAGCCCCATACAATGCTGTGGCCTTAGCTTTGGACTTGTAGATCTCTAGAGCCGGAGTAACAGCCTTTATTGTAGACCTATGATATTTACTGCAGACCGCTCTTGCATCTTGTAAGAATCATTCTTGCAGGATTTATTTGGGGGTTCCACGACACCCTAGAGTCTATATTAATACCCAGATAATAAAAATGTAAGATCATTTTAAGATTTTCCTTACCAACATGTTTTTCTTGAAGGACCTATGAGGGTTTAAGGACATGCATTTCATCTTGCTAAAGTTTATTTCCAATCCCTTTCCAGTGTAGTATTCATTGAAACTATCTAAATGATTTTGGAGATCCCTCTGTGTCTGGGAGACCAGAATAGTATCATCAGCAAAACGTAGTGGTGGAAGCGGAGACCCGCAGAGATTCGGGGAGTCATGACTTCACATGTTGAGATGGTCAACAATATTATTAATGAAGAGTGAGAACAAGGTAGGTGCGAGCACGCACCCCTGTCTCACTCCTCTATTAATTGGGATTGGTTCAGTTAGTTCACCATTCACCCGCCAATGGACCCTAGCGTATTTCATCTGGTGTAACCTAACTATCTGAGTCAGGATCTCGTCTGGGACTCCATGTGTTTGTCATCTGTGCCCAGAGCAGCCCCCTTGGGACAAGACCAAATGCTTCCCTTAAGTCTACCAATGCAATATAAATATGGGCATCTCTTATTTTAACATATTTCCTTACAAAGCACATTAGCTCAAATACCTGATCAATTGTGCTAGTTCGAGATTTAAACCCTGCCTGGAAAACTGTCAGCATAATATTTCCACAGATCCAATTATTCAATGTATCCAGAAATTGCCTGGCATAAACTTTCTGCATTGTGTCTAAAGGACTTATTGTCCTGTAGTTCCCAGGATGGCGTTTACTCCCTTTTTGGAATACCGGTACTATTTCAGCACCCTTCCCAGTGGGGGTGGGGGGAGGGACCGGTGCACCTGAAGCTACTGCATTGCTAATTAAGTTAACATAGGGACCCCATACTTCTAAATCATGCCTAAGCAAATCTCCTGGAATTTTATCTAGCCCTGGAGCCTTACCCAATTTAATAGTGTTAATTGACTTTATAGTTTCCTCTAATGTGAAGTGGATCCTATAGGCTGAGAAATTGTTAACACAATTGGTCAATCGAGGTTTGCGCAAAAAAGTCATCTCTTTAGATTGGGACAGCATTCGGGAAGCGTTCAGGGCCTTGACCCCGCCACCTATGCCGGTAGCCCGGACTTAATAATTGTTGTATCGCCTAGCCCCAGTCCTTCAGGTTCCATGATTAATGTATTCCATTGTTTTTGGGGGGATCTTGTGCCATAGGGAGCGTATATACATACACTTTAAATGTTTCTGTGCAGTCGGGTGTAGACAGGAGCACACCTTGCCATATGCGCTATGAGTGGTTGGTGCCAGACGAAGTTGGGGGAGGGAGGGTTGGGATAGTTGTATTTATATGTCATAACCGCACTGTACATGATAATGGCAGTATACTGTACGGGGATTGCGCTGTACTATGATGTTGTGTATCTATCACATGTCGTATTGCTGGGTTGTAAATTGAAAATTGAATAAAATATGTTTTTTTTAAAAAACCACAATTGGTCAATGACCCAGACTGGTCATTGGAGATCCCCTGGGCCTCTGTGTAGAGGTTGGCAAAATGTTAGGTGCAGGTGGCAAGATCCAAATAATATTCTGCATGGGAGATTGAGCCTTTACTACCATGCTCAATTATTTCCAGAAAATAAACAAATCTTTTGTTTTAGTAGCATAGAGTAGATGATTCCAGTTGCCCTCGTCCCATTCTCTCTGTGTATAGTTTAATACTTTTTTGTAATTAGTCCTTGCCTCCCTTATTAACTGTACATTTCCCCTTTTAAAGCAATCTAGTAGGATTATCTTGGCCTCTTTACATTGCATACTGTACCAAGGCTAACTCTTTCAATGTAATTTCTTTACATTTGATAGCTTTTGTCAGTGCTGGTCTTAGGGCAGTCAGAAAAGATCGATGGATAGTCATAAATGATGTTGAAGATTGGACACATTCTACATGAGAGCCAATCTTCGGATTATATATTTCTGTCATTGTCTCAGCATTATTCACAATATGGGGCCACCTAATAGACCTTTGGTTATTTCCTAGGGACGGTTGCAGTTGCAGGTCCTTATTGATCTCTAGTTGTGTTTCAGTGAAACCCCCTGACATTTCTAAGCACAAGGGAAGAGGATCGCTATATTCCTTATCATCAATTTTAAAGGCAGTAATTCTATGCCATTCTTCTGTACTATGTCAAATGTAATCTATCTTAGTCTGGGTGTTTTCTCTTTTAAAGGTATATAATGATGACCCATCTATAATTTCGGGCATTATTCGGCCATTACATGCACTTATTCCATGTTCTAACTTAAGATGTCACAATTGCAAAGCTGTTTTAGAACACAGGACAGATGGACCTGCTACTAATTGTGGGACCCAAATGGCTAAGTCTTCCTCCTCCATGTCTAGTTCCAATCCAATAACAGGATCATATGTACAGTTAAAATCACCACCCAATATAACTATATCGTTTAGAGCTATACATCCTAGGGCGTTGCCCAATATTTCCACAACGTGTGCCTCCCAATTATTTCTTCTTGGGCTAATATAAACATCAAACAGATGCAAAGGTTTACCGTTCTTCAAACTTTGGCTCCCTCCAAGTATATCAGGTGAATCTATTTTATGAACTCTTATTTCAACATCCACGGTGATTTGAATCCATATAACCAATACTCTCAAAGGTCTACCACTTGATGAGGGAATAGCTTCAACACAATAGGTCATATATTCAAGCTTATATGGGGCATCTATTGCCATGTCTGTTGAAAAAGGCAAAGTTGTAAGTCTTCTATATATTCATGCCTTTCAGGGTCCAGGAGTTTACTTTTTAACCAAGCTAAATTCCAAGAGACCATATTTACAGATTTGCTATTCATTGTTTATAAGGAGTTTAATTCACTAGGGCTTCTTTCTTGGATCTCTAGAGTGTTGACTACCTGTGCTGTGGGTATGTTGGATAATGGTACTATCTCGGGTTCACACCCTTCCATTTGATCCCCTAAGCAGGGATCTGAACTTCCGCCTCCTAACCCTCCTAAGACTAACGCTTCCAGAGCCATAGAGGCTGGAAGAACATTGCCGAAGTCAAACAGGCTCAGCCCTCCCACAATATTTGACCCATCAATCTAAGGGACACGCCTCACAATGCTCACACAGGGTATGTGTGGCCAGTTCATAACATCCATTGTGATATCTAAAAGATAATTGAAAGTGTCCCCTTCCCCATTCCCACTTTCTAAATTTTGAACGAACGGCCACAAGTCAGGTCTAGTACTCTCTAGCGCCCCCTTTTTATGAAGTCAATCCACACCCTCCAATGCTTCAAATCTGTTTGAAGTTGGGAACCCATAGACAGGGCTACAATGTGCCTAATGTGAGCATGTTCACTTTGAGGGGCCTAACTATCCTTCCATTCTAACAAACGCCTGTGTCCGTCCATAATAACAGACATCTGACTACAACGGCCAACTGCTTGGAGCTTCAAATTGCATGAAGCTCAGTCTTCCTTTTGATTCCCAGCTTTCAAGCAGTGGTCCAGAAGGCAGGGACATTTGCTCCTAGCAATGTCTATGAGTGACTTTGTCAGAGGGCCACCTAACCTTGTTTTACCAGACCTCTGAAACATTATTCATTCTACTGGATTAGCTTTCACTTGGCAAGTTTTTTTAATGCAGGCTCCTCTCTCCTTCTCTCCCAACATTTCTCGTCTTCAGTATGATATCTGGCCTCCATGAAACTGCAAGAAGGTTTGGTAAGGATGTTTTGCAAGGAGGAAACACAACTGTATTAAGAAACACACAAGAACAACTAAGAGAAGAAAAACATCCCAAAGGGAAATAAATCAAAAGGTGCAATGTAGGGAAACTGGGTGCAACTATACATAAGCAAAGAGACTACACCGACATGCACTGCTGCAGGCAAACAGCCGTTCTCTTCTGTCCCTCTTATTGTATCCCTTGTCACTGTTGACCCAAAAGAGGAGGTTGTCATGAACCACGACGAAGCCGGTGCCATCTTTAATTGAGAACCATAATTTTTGTTTGTTAAATTATTCTGGCCATAATCCTGAATCCAAGAGGCCACCAAAAAAAAGAATGGTGGGTCCGGCCACTACAGAACCAATGTGTTGATGCATAAGCTGCCATGCTGCTCCAGGTGCCAAGACAGTAAGCACCTGGAAGCGCCAAACGCACAAGCAGGAGCGTACAAGGACCAATTGAGAGGTCTTAGCACCATGCTGGTAACAGAAGGTAATGAAACAGCCATACACATTGCTCTGTGTCCCCAACATCCTATCAATCAATCATCAATCATGAAATGTATATCGCGCACTACTCACCCGGAAGGGTCTCAAGGCGCTTGGGGGAGGGGGGCTGCTACTGCTCGAACAGCCAGGTCTTGAGCTGTCTCCTGAAGGCGAGGTGGTCCTGGGTCAGTCGCAGGTGGACGGGCAGGGAGTTCCATGTCTTAGCCGCCAGGTAGGAGAAGGATCTTCCCCCGGCGGTGGTCCTCTGGATGCGGGGGACGACGGCGAGAGCGAGGTTCGCGGATCGTAGCTGGCGGGTGGGCGTGTAGAAGGTCAGTCGGTCGTTGAGGTATCTTGGGCCCAGGTCGTGGAGGGATTTGTGTGCGTGGGTGAGGAGTCTGAACGTGATCCTCTTGTTGACAGGGAGCCAGTGCAGGTCTCTTAGGTGGCTCGAGATGTGGCTGCGTCGGGGGACGTCCAGGATGAGACGGGCGGAGGCGTTCTGGATACGTTGAAGTCTTTTCTGAAGCTTGGCTGTTGTACCGGCGTAGAGGGTGTTTCCGTAGTCAAGTCTGCTGGTGACGAGGGCCTGGGTGACCGTCTACCTGGTCTCGGTCGGGATCCATCGGAAGATCTTGCGGAGCATGCGAAGGTTGTGGAAGCAAGCTGAGGAGACGGCGTTGACTTGTCTGGTCATCGATAGGGAGGAGTCCAGGATGACGCCCAAGTTGCGTGCGTGGTCCGTTGGTTTGGGTGCGGTGCCTAGTGCCGGGGGCCACCAGGAGTCGTCCCATGCGGAGGGCGACGGTCCCAGGATGAGGACTTCTGTCTTGTCCGTGTTCAACTTCAGGCGGCTGATGTTCATTCATTCGGCGACGTCTTTCATCCCTTCGTGTAGGCTGGCTTTGGCGGTGTCGGGGTCTCTGGTGAGGGAGAGGATCAGCTGGGTGTCATCGGCGTAGGAAATGATGTTGAGGTTGTGTTGGCGTGCGATGGCAGCGAGGGGTTTCATGTAGATGTTGAAGAGAGTGGGGCTGAGAGATGATCCTTGCGGGACGCCGCAGATGACTTCGGTGGCCTCAGAGCGGAACGGAGGGAGGCGTACTCTCTGTGTTCTGCCGGAGAGGTAGGAGATGATCCATTCCAGGGCCTTCCCTTGGATGCCTGTGTTGTTGAGGCGTTGGGCTAGGGTGCGGTGGCAGACAGTGTCAAATGCTGCGGAGAGGTCTAGGAGAATGAGTGCCGCTGTTTCGCCGTTGTCGATGGCTGCGATGAGGGCGGTCTCGGTGCTGTGGTTGGCTCTGAATCCGGACTGTGAAGGGTCGAGGGATCCGTTCGTCTCGAGGAAGGCGGCCAGTTGCTTGTTGACGATCTTCTCGATGACCTTGACAGGGAAGGGAAGGAGCGAGATGGGGCGGAAGTTCTTGAGGTCGGTCGGGTCAGCTGTAGGTTTCTTCAGTAGTGCGCTGAGCTCGGCGTGCTTCCAGCTCTCCGGGAAGGTGGCTGTGTCGAAGGAGGTGTTGATGATGTCTCGGAGGTGGGGTGCGATGGTAGAGGCGGCCTTGTTGAAGACATGGTGGGGGCACGGGTCGGTCGGAGATCCGGAGTGGATGGTGTTCATCATGCGTGTCGTGTCTTCGGGGGTCACCTCGGTCCATGTCTGGAGAGTGGCGGCGGGGTGTGTAGGTTCGACCGATGGGTGCGGGGGTGGAACGCCGAAGCTGTTGTGGATGTCGGCGATCTTGCGGTGGAAGTACGAGGCGAGGGAGTCGCAGAGGTCCTGCGTGGGAGTGATGTCGTTGTAGCCGATGCTGGGGCTGGAGAACTCCTTGACGATGTTGAAGAGCTCCTTGCTGTCATGGGTGTTCTTGTCCAGTCGTTCCTTCAGGGATTTCTTCTTGGTGGTGCGGATGAGCTGGTGGTGTTTGCGGGTGGCCAGTTTGAGGGCAGTCATGTTGTCGGCGGTCTTGTCGAGGAGCCAGGCCTTCTCGAGGGTGCGGCAGGCCTTCTTGGAGTCCTTGAGTTCGTCGGTGAACCAGGGGGCCTTCTTGCTTCTGGGTCTGGTGAGTGGGTTCTTCATTGGGGCGAGGTCGTCGGCACAGGAGGTCAGCCACTGCGTGAGGTTGAGGGCAGCTGTGTTAGGGTCCGTTGTCCTGACTGGTGGGTTCTGGCTGAGGGAGGTGGTGAGCTGGTCGACGGTGATCTTGCTCCAGTTTCTGTGGGGAACCTGCTTCGGGGGGTGGAGGATCGTGTTCTTTTTGAAGCTGAAGTGGACGCAGCTGTGGTCAGTCCAGTGAAGTCCGGTGGAGTGGCTGAAGGTGACGTGCTTGCTGGATGTGAAGAGGGGGTCGAGCGTGTGGCCGGCGTAGTGGGTGGGGGTGTTGACCAGTTGCTGGAGTCCGAGGTTGTCCAGCAGGGCGGTGGTGTTGTGGTCATTGTTGTTCTCCAGGTGGAAGTTGAGGTCCCCGAGTAGGATGTAGTCGGCGGAGGGGAGGGCGTGAGGGCTGATGAAGTCTGTGATGTCTTCGCAGAACTGTGTGCGTGGTCCAGGGGGTCTGTAGATGAGGGTGCCTCTGAGGGTAGTCTTGGGGTCGGTGTGAATCTGGAAGTGCAGGTGTTCGGCGGCGTTGAATGTGTCGATGGAGTCAGTCGAGATGCGGATGGTGCTTTTGTGAACGATGGCGATGCCCCCTCCGGTCTGGTTGACGCGATCCTTCCTGATGATCTTGTAGCCGTCTGGGATGGCTATGGCGATGTCGGGTGCTGAGGAGGCGTTCATCCAGGTTTCCGTGAGGAAGGCAACGTCAGGAGATGCGGTGTCGAGGAGGTTCCAGAGTTCCACGGCGTGTCGGTGGACGGAGCGGGTGTTGAGCAGGATGCACTTGAGGTGGTTGGTGTTGTCCGTCTTAGTGGGCGCGGAGCCAGTTCGGAGGCAGGAGAAGTTGCAGGATCGGCAGGCGAAGGGTCTATGGGTGCGTCGCGGGGATGCTTGGTAGCACCCGGGGGCTCGGGCGGTGTTGAGTGTGATGATCGTGGCGGCATCGTAGGTCCTGCGGGGGGGCTGACTGGCGCGGGGGCCAGGGGGTCTGGCGCTGGGCACGGTCCAGGCGCGGAGGGGCGCAGACGGGCTTACCTTTGGCGCACCTTCGGCGCTCAATCGGCGCTCCCGCTGCGCGCGTCCGCTGCGCGCGTCCGCTGCGCAGTCGCTCAGGGGGCGTCATAAGTAGGAGCCGGGAGGGAGGGTCAGCCGGGAGGCGGGAGGACTTATGGGTGAGGAGGGGAGGCGGGGCTACGGGGCAGCGGCGGCGGGAAAGTACGGAGGTGACCGGTGCAGCGGGGCCGGTGAACAGGTGAGGAGCGGGGGCAGAGGCGGCAGGCTGCGGGCGGAAGGCGGACCTGAGGAAGATGCGGAGGGCAGCGGCGGAGAAGAGGTGAGCGGTGATCTGCAGCGGTCAGGACGCGGTCAAGAAGCAGGTAAGGCAGCAGGTAAGGCAGCAGGCAGGCGAGCGGCCAGAGCAGCGTGGAGGGAGCGACCGCCTGTGGGGGCACAGGGGGTCCTACAGTAAACTCCTCCGACAGAAGTGGGGCATCACAAAACCTCACATAATGTGACCTGATGCTATTGTGTTTCAATCAATCAAAAACTTTATTTTGCATTAAAAATGCATAAAAGTACATAACATTTCATTTCAAACAATTATTAATACATTAACTCCACCTTTAAAATAAAATAATTTATGACCAGATAAAAACCCTTTAAGATATCTATAAGATATAAAATCTAGCATAACCCAGTACAGCTAATATCAGTTGCTCCTGGAGATAAATAACATATATACTGTCATAACTAGTGAAATGTATATTTCATTAGTGTACAATGTACATAGCTAGTGTGTTTATTATTGGAAGATGTATATGCCTACAAAGAAACAGAGCACTTCTAGCAGTCAGCTGTATGTAAAATGCGGTCCGAAGAGATCCTCAAAGCACTCACTCCCTCAAACAAGCGGCACCAGTCTTAGGATCATCGGACTAGCCAAAGTTGAATAGGAAGGCATGTGAACCTCCAGTGCACCTTAATTTTCCGCTTTGTGCTGTTCAAAGGCGTACAACCCGCACTTTGAAAAAGTAATGCCTCATCAAGTAATTTATATTTTTCAAAGTGACCTCTTTTTGCCCACCTTGATTTCTGCTAGCAACCCTGGGTTAGTCCAGGCCTACCAATGAAATGATGTCTTTTGACAAATATTTTAGATATCACCTCAAACAACAGGATTCTGGGCTTGTCTGAGAAAAGAATTGGGATGGCAGCCACTCGTGGTGGAACACTATTTTGTAATCTTTCACTGTCCCCAAAGCATGCAGGGGCAACTTTGCCCCTTTCAGGCCCTTTGCAAGCTGCCCAAATCACATAAGCCCAAAGATTTGTCAGTATTCAGGATACTGTTGTTTTCGCCGCAACCAGTGAGGGGTTACAAGGACCTGGTGCATGGTCAATGTCCATCAGGGCATTGCTGCCTGTGCAGGTCATCTATGCCAGCGACCAGGTAAAGCTCTCCTTGACCCTGGCCTCACCTGTCGCTGCCAGGAACTGTAACACCGCATATCCATTTGTCAGCTTTTCTTTCTGACTGAAATTAATTTGACTCCTCTCTAGGCCTCCAGTGGATCTTTGTCTCCTTGGTGAATGCAATGAATGAAATGTATGAAAACAAAAAGTTATTTACCTAAAGGAAAGGCGGGTGGTACTTAGAAGCAAACAAGTAAGTTAAGTTATGCAAGTGTAAAATACCTCCCTTTATTAAAAATAAAATTCTGCTATTCGAGGATAGATATGAATTAACAGAAAACGATAAGGAGAGTTTGATCACAAAATGATCATAAAATTACAATATTTACTAAAACTGAAAATCTGGATTTTGGATAAAAAATTAATCTTGTTCAATTGAATAGGTAGACAGGCAGGCAGGCAGGCAGGCAGGCAGGCAGGCAGGCAGACAGACAGACAGACAGGCAGGCAGGCAGACAGACAGACAGACAGACAGACAGACAGACAGACAGACAGACAGACAGACAGACAGACAGACAGATAGATAGATAGATAGATAGATAGATAGATAGATAGATAGATAGATAGAAGTCAGGTTCTGTGTACAGTGTTGGCCAAAGTAAATACAAATGTCATTGTAAAGGAATTGAAGAATTATTACCTTAATTAGGCTAACAAAGTAATTTGCAAACCTACATGACATGAATATTTCACTTCTTCAGGCATTTACCAATTGAGACTTTGAAAGAAACATGCACAGCATTTTTTCAACTCGTTCAATATCTGTCCTTCCACCACTTATAAATTACGCTCAGGAATGCAAACCTGTCAGTCTAGGTTTATTGCATCTTTTTATCTTACATCCTACGCAAGACAATAACAGAATGTATTGTCCATTACATAAAGGCTACATTCTAAAAATATACTCACCAATCTCTGTGACAATCTCTAAATTCTTGGGTGCAGAATAAAAGTCTTATGCTTTGACAGAATCATTATGTAAGGCGCACACGAGCACATGAAAATATGCGAGATTTGTGCGATGTCTGCTGTGGTACGCTGTCCAAGGAGTGTGTCACATCCCAAACAACGACGTGGAGGTATGACGAATAGAGCTAGAATCTTCCCTTCTGTAAGGCTTCTATTTATGACGCAGAGACTGACAAATGTCTGCAGGGTTTCCATGAGGTTATCCCGTCTGCATCAGAGAGAGACTACCAAACCAGGTGTCACTTAGTTTGGGGTCATGTCAGAACCTTTGGCCTCTGGAAAGCCAGCAACGCTGGGAAGGAAACGGTCCAGTCAGCACAGTTACTCTGAAAGTATGGTGTGGAGATGCCCTTTAGTATCGGGGCCCAGAGTATACCACCGGTCCGTCCGCCCGCCCGCCCTCTCTACTCCTAGAGCCACAAAACGGTGGTGCAGGTTGTGGCGCACATTTACCATAAGCGACCACGAGCCCTTTATTTATCCCCTCGGGCTGCGCACAGCGCTCGGGGTGCGTGCTGCGTGGTCATGACGTCACGTGGCCGGATGGCTCACTACATATGGTAGGACTTGGGGTCCCATCTTTGGTATTCATGGTTCTTCTGTGAGCCCCCAAGCCCCCATCGGCAGGAACACCTGTGTGTGGTACGCAGGGAAAGGCAATAGAAAGAGAAGAAGGACCAATGTTCGGGTAGTTACATTGTTAGCAGCTTCAATCCACTGACTGTCACTGTAAATCAGGCGCGCAAAACCCATTGGACTCAAAGGGCTTCAGCACCCACAACCCCCCCCCCCCCCCCCGTCGTGTGTGAGACAGCTACCGGGCACACACACAGCCGCACCCGAGCACTTCACAGGTCTTTAAAAGACCATTTGTATGTTAATGAGGCCTCGCTGTTGTTTCACCCCTCCTAAGAGCCCCTGCAGCTCCACTCTGCCTATTGCTTAAAGTTTCAGCCCCCCCCCACATTTTTTCTTAGCACCCCCCCCCCCCCCTCCCGAAATTTGGCTCTAGTTGCGCCTGCTGTAAATGACATATGAAGAGCAAGAAATTGGACAAGGGCATGCTTTATGTTTTGTTGCAGTGAAGGATAACTCTGTTGAGCATGTTGTGCACCACTGCTTAGCCCTCCAACTACAGGTCTCTCAATGAATACCAGCACAGCCACCAACCAGCGCCACGCCCACAATCAAGGTGGTGGTAATAGTTGTGGCATCTGCCATTGGAAGGGGGGATGTGGTAACCTTTCTGGCATTTGAGGGTAAACTGAGAATAAGGATAGTGCAAAGGAAGAGGGCACAAAGCGCCTACTAGGTCTGACAGAAATGCACCCGAAAACATGAGGATTACTACTTGGAGCAGATTGAGTGTTGCATAAACAGCTGCTATTTTAACTACAACAGCAGGGAGATGCAGCGACTGCAGAATGGAAAGAATCAACAAAAATAAGCCTACCAACCCCTCTGTAATCAGATGTGAAAGCGGATGCAATGCATGCTGGGAGGAACTTGACACGTCTCACTTCCTTAATTGACTCAACTTTTGGAAACCACAGAGAAGTGTGTTAAAAGAAAACAAAACTACACTTTTGAACTGTCCACCAGAAGTACAAACTGCAGCCATGGCGGAGGGGAAGCCAGGTGGAGCTGGGCTCTTTGCAAAGAACATGCAGAAGCGCTTCAGTCGTGCCCAGGAGAAGGTACCGTTATGGGTGTTGTAGGGAAGCTCTTAGGGATTTAACAGGCCTACAGCGATATGCTCAGCCACTCTTCCTGTTTTCTTGTTTTTTTATTATCTTTGTATTTCTAGTCGATAAGATTTGTGCATGTTCCTGTGGAATAAAAACAGCACGCAGTACTACTGCATTTGAGGATCACGTCAGACACTGCTAATCCCGTAGGCTTTGCCAACAGGCATATAGACAGTTGCACCACAACTAATATTCTATGTACTATCATTGGGGAGGGGCCATGACTGTGAGCCCAGATGCGACTGACTATTCGCAAAAATGGCAAAAAGAAATGGCATAGAATCTCAGAGAATCTACATCTGTTGTTTATACGATTCTTCTTTTTCCTGTGCAAATGGTATAGACAAACATATTTACCAAAATCAGGGCACTCTGGGGCGACGCCTTTTAGCAAAGTAAAATCTTAATAAATTGCCATTATGAGCATGGTCACAGATGTCTTCCTCGGCAGAGTGAATTCAAAATAAATCCTAAATTAATGGACCTACTGCAATGTGGTAATAAATTGGAGTTGGACCTTTATAATGATGTAGTAAATCTGTGAATGTTTATGTGTTTGTACATTCGATCACAATTGAATGCTTTATTGGGCCACATTTATTTTCACAGATGGGCCTTGTGTGGGTGGTGGGTGTGTATGTGTGTGTGTTGGCAGTAAAAAATATGTATGAAATAAAATATAGGCATAGATATTTTTGTATGCCAACATCCTCATTGTGAACATGACCCAAAGTATACTTACAAAATTAACACTCTATTCACAAAAAAATCACCCAGCGCAGCCCTCGCGGGGATGCGCTGGGTTGCACGACAGGGAGGAAGAAGGAAGCGCCATATCTCCAGACATATGGCTCTCTTCTTCCCTTTCCCTTGCGCCGGCGCTGATTTCAGCTGCCATGTGCCCAACACACCTTAGCATCATAGCGCTAGGATGTGTGCATTAGTCTAGCATAGGTTTTGTACAGAAAGGGTACCGCAACTGAAAAGCAAAAGAAAATTATATTGACACGTTAATAATGTTAAGTTATTATAATTTTTTTTTCTTCAGTAAGAAGCCAGCCAGGTTTGGATGGGGCGGGCGGAGCAGGGCTAAGCTTGTTACAGCCTGGGAGAGGGAGGAGGAGTGGTTCCTGCTGCACCTTAAGTGGGCATGACGCTTCGGCCGGCCATCTAGGGCCAGCCAAACTGTCATGTGCACTTTGCATATTCTCTACAGGCTGTTTTGTACAGCCTGGGTGGAGACCATGCCCAACCTCCCAGTCCTTGTCTGCGCGCCAAACCACGGCACTCAGACCAATCACAACACGGCTGTAACACAGTGCTGTGATTGACTAGGTGATTCTGGGAGCTAGGGTGCTTTCTGTTACTGCATCGGAGGAGAGGCGGCAGCTGGTGACCGGCGACAACAAGATAAGTCTTCTTTTTCCTCTAAACCGCCCCCATGCCGAACACCACCGTTGCTAACCAGCCACCACTGGAAAAGGGTTGGATCGGAGTTTGTGAATACCCACAAATCGACATCAGTGTTCCCATACTTAAACTTCGACTGCAACGTATGTCTTGGGACGGACAGTTCTCACCCCCTGAGTTGAATTTACTACTGCAGATTTTTCTACAGTCGTGGCAGAGAATATGCTGTACAGAATGTTTTTATGGCTGCCAGGAACCGCTTTGTGATTTTCTGGTAGGGATCAAAAAAGGTACATTTGGTTATAAGCTTATGTTTCTATTCAATTTTACCATTCTGCATAGAGACCGCAGTGAACAATCACAACAGTTGCAGTTCAATCCAGCACATCACATAGTAATTTATAATTCTGACCATGCGTATTCTGCAATTTGTTATACTAGTGTGTATGTCCCAATGTAATTTTAAGTTTCTATTGCTGCAAAGTTACATGTTTTTAACCGAAATAAATTAGATAATTGTAGTTCATACAGCAAGTCGATTCTAACAGTAGTGCTTATTACGTACACAGTGTCTTTATGGAAAAAAAATATTTTCTTCCAGGAACTCTCCTTCTCAGATGTTCCGCAGGGTGCAGCCACACCTTTAAATGGTGTACTTGCACCTTATGAATGAATATAAAAGGAAAAAAGCACTGCCTGCTACCAACAAGCTTTTGGGCCCTGGAGATTTTTGTTTTTAGACGAGTTAGGATGAACACCTTAAATATGGCACAGCTCCCTGTATCAAAACCACGAGTTTGAAAGTAATTTCTAATTCAGCATCATCATCGGTGAAGGTCTTAGTCAGATAATGGGGGGAAAGGAGATCTCGGTCTGCACTGCTGGTTAAAAAACACCATGTTCCATGTTCCAAGTTTCAGATTCCTTGCTTACAATTTCAAGACATTGCTGATTTATCAAAGTGTTGCGTTGCCTTTGCATCACACAAGGTAACTGTTAGACCTGGCACCATTGGTGTGGGTCTCCCTTCCATTTTTTTGCTGTTGCCTCATGTGTTTTTGATGGTTATAGATGCTTTGGGCACTGTGCCACTGCTGTTCAGTGCCACAGTGCAAGTGCTTCCTATAGTAAATTGATGTATGGATTAGTGACTCCATGATTGGCTTGATTGGTTTACTTGTCAGACCCTAGTACAGTGCACTGCGTGTGCCCAGGGCTTGTAACCAATGCTGTTGGTGGGCTTGCAGCACTGATTGTGCCACCCACCGGAGCAGCTTGTAAAGTGTGTCTCAGGTCTGCCATTGCAGAGCCTGTGTGCAGTCTGGTACTGCCATGCTGACTGGGCAAGTGCACCCACTTGCCAGTCCCTAAACCTTTCCTTTTATACATATTAGTCACCCCTATGGTAGGCCTAAGGGCAGGGTGCATTGTAGGTAAAAGGTAGGACATGCCCTGGTGTGAGTGGCATGTCCTAATAGTGAATTACAGCCATTTTCGTTTTCCACTTTTGCAAGGCTACCTGTTCTCCATAGGCCCGAATGGGCAGTTTGGTTATTACATTTTATAATTCTAACTGACTCAGGGAACATGGTAGAAATTCGAGTTTCATATGCCTGAATTCAGAATGATAAAATACATCTTTTAGTGAAGTTGGTTTTAACATTCTGGGGCCGATTCCGATCCTGGAGAAACCAGGTACGAATCGTCGGACGGAGCGTTTTCTCCGTCCAACTCGTACCCGGGAAAAACACCATACAAACATGCAAGTACGATTCGTACGGAAACACCATTTCCGTATGAATCGTACAAAACACCGACCGACACAAAAATACATCCGAATGTGATCCGGGACAGCGCATACGCGACATGCGGTCGGAGTTAGGCAGCCTTCAACGTACCAGCAAGTACGATTCGTACCGACAGCACTCCGGACGGCAATATTTTTACGGCACCCAAAAAGTGCCGGAAAAGCCAAGTACGCCGCGAAGCGTGAGGAAAGGGGGCCCGGTACACTCCGAACACCCCCCCAGCCCCCCGTATGTACGCGCCGGACCCCAGCCCCCCCGCGGACGGACGCGCCGGACCCCCAGCCCCCCGCGGATGTATGGTGCGGACCCCCACCCCCGTATGTACGGCGCGGACCCCCACCCGCGTCTGTACGGCGCGGACCCCCACCCCCGTATGTACGGTGCGGACCCTCACCTGCGTCTGTACAGCGCGGACCCCCACCCCCGTATGTACTGTGCAGACCCCCACCCGCGTCTGTACGGCGCGGACCCCCACCCCCGTATGTACAGTGCGGACCCCCACCCCCGTATGTACGGTGCGGACCCCCACCCCCGTATGTACGGTGCAGACCCCCACCCGCGTCTGTACGGCACAGACCCCCACCCCCGTATGTACGGCGCAGACCCCCACCCGCGTCTGTACGGCACGGACCCCCACCCCCATATGTACGGTGCGGACCCCCACCCACGTCTGTACGGCGCGGAACCCCACCCCCGTATGTACGGTGCGGACCCCCACCCCCGTATGTACGGCGCGGACCCCCACCCCCATATGTACGGTGCGGACTCCCACCCCCGTATGTACGGCGCGGACCCCCACCCCCGTATGTACGGTGCGGACCCTCTCCTGCGTCTGTACGGCGCGGACCCCCACCCCCGTATGTACTGTGCAGACCCCCACCCGCGTCTGTACCGCACGGACCCCCACCCCCGTATGTACAGTGCGGACCCCCACCCCCGTATGTACAGTGCGGACCCCCACCCCCGTATGTACGGTGCGGACCCCCACCCCCGTACATACGGGGGTGGGGTTCTGCGCCATACATATGGGGGTGGGGGTCCGCGTCGTACATCCGCGGGGGGCTGGGGGTCCGGCGCGTACATCCTCGGGGGGATTGGGGGGGTGTTCGGTGCGTATGCGGGCACATGTTTGGGCGTCTACATGGTTGCTATAGAGGTTCGCTCCGTACGGTTGTGCATTCGGACGGACGGGACTGATCGTACTTGCGCGTTCGGACGGACGGGACTGATCGTACTTGCGCGTTCGGACTTCGGTTTCCCGATTCGTAGGTAAAACTGTCCGGGGACGTGTCGGACACTTTTTCCGACCCGGGGACGTGTCGGGGAATTTTCCCAATGCGATTCGTATGGAGTTTTTTACATACGAATCGTACTTGCCAATTTGTACGGGACTTGTACGATTTGTACGTAAAAAAATCTGGATACGAAACGTACGGGGAATATTTTACATGGATCGGAATCGGCCCCTCTGTCTTTGAAAATGCCACTTTTAGAAAGTAGGCATTTTCTTGTCTAACCATCCAAACCTGCCTCTGCTAGGTTGTGTATTCCTTGTCTGGAGTTTGAGTGACAGGGCTGGGGGGTTCCATGAGACAGGGTGGGTCAGCCCAGTGGTGAATAGAGAGATCTGCATCTAGTTGGGAGGGAGGAGTTGCACCTGGGACCTGTATAGGGCTGGGCCTTCCCTCCACAATGCTGGTTCCACCTCCTGTGGTGTGTCTGATGTCCCTGCCCTGCACTGTAACAGGAAAGAAGTAGACATGTCAACAAAGTGCTCCAGGACTGACCAGAACTGGTTTGGACTAGGCAAAGGCCTCTCTGCCTTCAGAGAACAACGGGAAAAGGAATATAAATATTGGGCCCAGACCCAATAACTTTAGATCACTTCTGGGAATCAAGACGAACCTTTGCTGAGGAGAATAATCTGGAAGCTGAAGGAGGAGACTACTCCTGTTCTGTGTGTTTGGGGGTTGGCCTGCAGTGGTTGCTTCATTGCCAAAGAGAGGAGAAAAGGACTGAGTGTGTTGCCTATCAACTTGAAGAAGAATCTCCAAGGGCTTGAACTAGAGCTTGCCTCCTGCCTGAAGTCAAGGGATACAAGACTTCACCAACCAGCTCCCCCCTGAATTCCCTTGCTGGGCACTGAAGTGCCTGCTGTTGTGCTGGGCCTTCTGAGAGACTACTTGTCGCTGGGAGCTGGAAACGCGACGCAATAACGAGAAGCATGTCGCCGCCGCAGCCGCTGTCATCGCATCGCAGAGTAAGCAAGCCGCCGCTGTCATCATCGCATCGCCGAAGCGCGGCGCATCGCCGGAGAAGCGGGTGCTGCCACAGAGGTCATCGTCGCATCACCGGAGAAGCGCGTTGCATGGCCTGTCGCGGCTCCAAAGATCATCGAGTCGCCGCACGGCCGTCGGGCATGTCGCATCACACCAACGTTGTCGCATCGCAACCATGACGCCATTTTGTCACATCGCCCCGGAGAAGAGTATCGCATCGAGGTGCCAGCGTTTCGCATCGCTACGGAGAGTAGTAAGAAACCAACGCATCAACTCCCCACACAGTAAGGAAGCGAGCATCAACTCCCCTGCGCAGCAGTAAGCAACCGACGCATCCACTCCCCTGCGTGTAAGGAACCGACGCATCACCTTCCCTGCAACCCTTTTGTTTTCTTTGCGCTACACATCTAAGGTACATAGAGAGTAAAGTGTCGCATTTACAACTTGAGAAAACTGAGCTATTTTATAACATTTAAGAGACTATTTTTGAGTACAGTATTGTGGATTTTTGTCGTCTGGTCTTGTGTTAAGTCTATATAAAAATACTTATTTTTATAATACAACCTGTGTGGTGTCCATTTGTAGTGTTGTCACTGTATTACTGTGTGTATTCACAAATGCTTTACACACTGCCTCTGAGATAAGCCTGCCTGCTCATGCCAAGCTACCAAGGGGGTGAGCAGGGGTTATTTTAGGAGTGTAGCCCCTTACCCTGACTAGACGCAAGGGTCCCTATTTGTCACAGGTACCTACCTATGTCAACTAGAGACCCCCAAATCTAGCAGTAACGCAACACTAAAGTCAGATTTACCAAGCCGCAAGGCCACCTTGTGTGGCCCTGTGGTACTTGTTAAATCTTGAGCAATACAAGGTAGCGCAAGTCCCAATCCCACGCATCCAACCAGGGATTTTGGCGCATTCCAAGATTTACCATGGGTGGTAGACCTGGGAATGTGTCAAAATGCTACACCTTCCCAGGGTAGGCATAACAAGGTGAAATATTTTTATTTCTACTCATTTTTTCCTCTTTCTCTGTGTGCTGTCAATGTGTGCTGCATCACATGTAAAAAGAGGAGAAATCCTCAGAAAATTATTTTTGTGCAGGAAAGTGTCTTTTCCTGCACAAAAACAGAAGTGGCAACACACACCCTTTGACTTCAACGCCATCACAAAAAGTGTGCCCCAACTCTTCAGGATTAACCCTAAAGAGCAGTGCATGCTTTCTATCTAACAACAAGTTTCATGCTCTGATTTTTACATGCATGGGTATTATGCTGAGACTGGCTGATTGCAAGAGAGGTACAGGAATGAAGTCCAGCTGACAACTTGTGAGCACCAGCTTGGGTCTCTGAAGTTAAAGAAGAGTGAGGTTGAAGAGGGTGGTGGTCGAGCTCAGTTTCTGTGTGCTGATATCTCATGAAAGACAGCTTGTTTAGTTTCGTTTCGCTTGTAGATTTGTATAGCGCGGCTTATCACCCATGAAGGTATCGAGGCGCTGTCCATGGGTACAGGGAGATTAAGTGATTTCCCCAGAATGACAGGATGTTGCGCCGACGCCAAGATTTGAACCCAGATCCCCAGCTCCCGAGTTTACAGCTCTGGCCACTGCGCCACATTTATACACACTTACAATCCTTCGTGCAACGCAGGCACCCTTGAACATAGATGCAAGGGGCATCTGCGTTGGCATAGGCAGCCAGAAGTGTACCAGTGCAAAGAGAGGTCAGAAATACACCATACTGGTAAATATGGCACAGTCTAGCCCTCTCCTCTTCACGCAGCGCAGCAACGAGTCCTTCTGCGAAATGTGAAATATTGATAAATCTGCCCCTAAGTTTTAAATGGATGGAGAATCCCAGCTCCAACCTGTTACTTGTTTGTCCTGGAAAGAGGCTGGAATTGAACTGATACCGTAAACCGGGCTGCGAATTCTTCGTGCTTTGAGGTCTAGTTTCAACAGGAAGAACAATTTTAGTTTTACACAGAGGTCGAAACCGAACATAAGTTGCATATATTTTAAAGTGTGGGCTGAAATGATACCCACTTCTCTGCTGTGAGACGGAAACAAGTTGTGCAATAGTGGAGATTCCTTTGTATCTCAATTGTAATATCCCTATTGAGGCTTTTGCTTCTGTCTGTGAAGCTCATGGTGCCTAAATCAGTGAAATGTGGAGGTGAGTTCCATGGACGTGGAGTCATCAAAATGTTAGGGGTTGCAGAAGTGGCAGTACACACCCTTTGACTTCAACGCCATCACAAAAAGTGTGCCCCAACTCTCCAGGATTAACCCTAAAGAGCAGTGCATGCTTCCTATCGAACAACAAGTTTCATGTTCTGATTTTTACATGCATGGGTATTATGCTGAGACTGGCTGATTGCAAGAGAGGTACAGGAATGAAGTCCAGCAGACAACTTGTGAGCACCAGCTTGGATCTCTGAAGTTAAAGAAGAGTGAGGTTGAAGAGGGTGGTGGTCGAGCTCAGTTTCTGTGTGCTGATATCTCATGAAAGACAGCTTGTTTAGTTTCGTTTCGCTTGTAGATTTGTATAGCGCGGCTTATCACCCATGAAGGTATCGAGGCGCTGTCCATGGGTACAGGGAGATTAAGTGATTTCCCCAGAATGACAGGATGTTGCGCCGACGCCAAGATTTGAACCCAGATCCCCAGCTCCCGAGTTTACAGCTCTGGCCACTGCGCCACATTTATACACACTTACAGTGTGATTTTAAAATGATTGCTGTCTTCTGCATGTTTTATATTCTAAAATGAGATATTTAACAGGCAGGAACAGGTGTTTTGGACATTCCAAGTCTCGAAATGGGAGACTGACGCATGGAACTAGCCATTCAACATCTGCCGAGAAGCTCTGGTACTGTCCCAATATGATATTAGCATGGCAGCCCTGCTAAAAGGGGCTAATACAGTTCCATTAAAGGTACAGTCGCTCTGCAGAAAAGTGCTACTACTGTCCATTACTAGTATAATAATTCTTCTGGAAGTGTTGATGTTGCATTACTATGAACTGGACAGATCGGTTAGCAGTTTCAATCACTGCAGGTATGTTTGTTTGACCCCATAGCAATAGGTTTGAATCTAGCCAACATTTATGTCTCAGAAGTTAATAAAACAAAGGTCATTGAGTGGGGCAATAGTAAGCATAAGTGCTCTCAAAGGAACACCTTGCGGTGAATATGCACTTTTCAAGCATACATTTTGGGATACAAGTATAGAGAAGCAACACTGCACGCAAAAGCGGTGAAGAGTGACCGTACTACTGTATTTGTGGGATGACTGATACCTGAAGTATATTGTGTAATGAGGGATGTTTGCTGTCTGTTTCAGTGCGTCAGTGGCATGCATGATTAATGGTAGTGAATTGTAACCGTCAGTTTACTCCTCATTCATTGTGTTAAGAAACATTTGACTGCAGTATGTGACTTTAACATCATATACAAAATGGTTGAACTGCAAAAGTATTTCAAAGTTCTAATGACAGTAGATAGGTAAGCTAAAGGTATTTCTGAGTGTGGTAAAGTAAGAGGTCCAGTGAACCACATGGAGTACACCAAACCACAATGCACTCATTGAAGACGGCTTTGGGGCTTGGATGGAGCCTGGGAAGATTGCACCAGGCGTTGGGGCTAGTGCTGGAAATATGGGCCTGGGGCTGATCCTGGAGCACTTGCACCATGAGTTAAATCAGTGCTTAATTTGTAAAATAAATAGGTGCCAGTGCCCTTGTCAGGAGGCCACTGCAGTTCGCACCAATCATAGCACCTGCCACTGCTGCCGGTGACGGTACCTACACAACTACTAACCATCACACTGCTACAACTGAGGCAATTCAGATTGTTAAATGCACCAAAAGCTAAAAGAATGGAATGGGCAACATGCATTAATTCTTTTCAATTATTAAACAACTGCTGCGCTACTCATCTCCAAGTTACACAAACACCTAGCAGCTGTCACAAGTGCCGGTGCAGACAATTAAGTGCCGGTGCCGAGCACCGGAAACCACCGGCTCAAATTAAGCACTGCGTTGAATGCTGGAGCTGCCACTGGGACTCTTGAGGCTTGTGCTGGGTACTGGAGGTTGGAGTTGGGACTCGAAGACTGGAGACGCACCGTAGGAGGTTGCACTGTACACTCAATGCAGGGGCTGCACTTTTGGATGAGCCATGGGCCATGGAACAGCCTTATGGAGCAGGTACTACTTTATAAGATGGCAAGTAGCATGACTCTATTGTTTCTTACATATACTCCTCTACACGACAGTTGGGTTTCAAAAGGCGATACACTCTGAGTACAATATAACATAGATTACAAATTTCATATAATATATAGTATGAAATTCATAATTTGCAGGCGAGAAATGAAGAAATTACATACAATTGTTTTGCCTAGCTATATTAGGATTCTATTTATATACAACACTGTTAGGCTATAATGGCTGTACAGGGGTAGGTGAAGACTGATCCCTAGAAATATCATGGTAGTACCCTACCTACAATATAGTGGTATCTAAACGACCACACATGTGCATTAGTAACTGTTGCGTCATTATGCTAATTGTGCAATTATTATTGTGTTCTTACCAATGATTTCAATTTGTCTGACAGCATCACGGTCAAAGGTGATTTGTCATCAATTCATAACAACATTGGGAACATTTCCTGTGATGTCAGTGAAGTCAAAGGGTGTGTGATGCCACCTTCACTGCCCTAGACATTTTGGTGAATCGAAAGCCATACAGAAAGAGAGAGGGCTTTGTTTCAGTCCCCTAAAGCCAGTAGCTTTCATATATTTTTCAGGGTTTGCAATTGGTTGAAAGGGTTGCCTATTGGGGTCTCGGCATTTTGTAAGTAAAAGCCAGTATGCATTCTTTCATTAATTCACTTTGCAGATAAAATTACATTTTAATTTCTTATTTATGGCGTTTTTTGTTTAGGAAGTACTTGTTGTTTGGATACTGAAGCCTGACATAAAGACATAGAGTTACTCACCAACTACCCTTGCATATTCTTTTCTTTTGCTTTACTGTCATGATAACATGTTGTTGGATTTACTGCTTTTTTTCCTCCCATGGTGAAGACATGTTATCATAAGATACATGTCCAAGTACACCAATACTAGCCTTAAGCATCATCAGGATGGACTTTCCTCCATTGATGTAGCTTCGTAAAGGATTTTGAAAAATTAGCCCAGAAAACATTGAGCTACTCAAAGGCAAATAAATGGAGTATTTTAACAGGGAAGTAGGGTCTTGATTAATAATTAATCCTCAGTCTCAGGAATCCTGTATTGGTACTGAAGCATAAAATAATGTATACGCATCTCTGGTCAAAGACGATTTAAGCCTGAGGGTACCACTCACCTTATTGTTAGCACTATTTGTAACATATATCATTCCAAACGTTACCTTGGAGCAAGTTGGTCTATTTCCTGTGACTAAGATGTAGGTATTTATTGATTGCTTCCTCTTCCTGACCTTTGCTTTTCACTGTAGGACAGAAATGGCACTACTATCTACGTTAGTGGTTGGGACTCTTTTGGGTGCAACATTTCAGGGACACTGGCCTGATCTTGAGGGCCAGGCCTTTTTACGTTTCACATCTGTCCATTCTCTGTTTTGTGCTACCCTATCTGAGTTTCTCGTTTGCAACCTGGTAAAGTTACAGCCCCTGGAGAGGGATGGAAAGTGGCATGCATTGTATTAGGTATTTTGTGTTTGTCGCTCAGGTTATTTGCCGTTTTAATTTTTTGTACTGTAAACTTCAATAGCGCACTCGGTGCCATCAGATCATCCAGTGCAATTCATTGAAGAGCCCTTACTTCAACTGGATTCAACTGCTAAGTAGAAATATGCTCCTCTGAAAGCAAATCAATAACTTTACAGTTGCACAGATGCCACATTGTTATGATAGCTGCTACGTAAAAGACATATCCGTGTGGATATCTGAAGATTCTGTCATGACGACTGGACAGAAGCCGCAATGCTCGAAATAGCCACTTGTTATGGCATTTTTCTTGTGTCCACCTTGCAAACATAAACAAAGGTGGAACTACCCTAGTGCCTTTTTTCATGCATTTTAGCAGTCCACACAGCAGACTGAAATGCTCCAAGAAGCCAAAAAAATCTCCTGGGGCATATTATTAGTAGAATATTTCTGTAGCATCGCATGTACAAGTTTGTTAAGGCTCTGCAATATAAACCTGGGCTGGTCCTAAGACAAAGGAATACTCTGTGGTCACATAGAGCTTGACTAGCAGTGGGGCAGTAGATTGTCCCAACAAGCATCAAATATAGGGCAATTTCCATGGAAGGGGTGATGGACAAAGGTTTCTTCGCATACAGCTGCAAACATTCTTTCACTAGCTAGGATATATACTAACACAAAGATTTCAAGTAATGTATATACAGTCTACGTGAGGCGAATATAAATAAATCAATACGTGTTCAACATCATCAAAAGGAAAGCATTCAACCATATAAAATTGTAATATAACGAATTACACATACTGTTACATACATTTTACAATGATATAGACATATAAACTAGGGCTGGTCATAAGTCACATATTTCCGTGTAGTGCAATCACACATAATTACCTAAAAATTCAGTGTGTTAATGCGGAATTACACAAAAAGAAGAATTCTGCATTTAGCACTATTTTCTTAGCACAAAAATACCCCATGGCATCCCAAGTGGATGCGAGGATATATTTTGCGCTAATAAATAACTCTAAATGCAATGGAGCATAAACAGCATTGTGAGCAGCCGCTCGTGCTTGTTAAATGTGCTCTCGCGGTAGGATTTATTTCCCTCCACATAATTCTTAACTACATGAGCAGGCGTAATCGCAATATTATCGATAATTCCATGACAAAGGGTAATGGGCAGGGGCGTAGGAGACACTAAAATTCTGGGGGGGACAGGGACAACCTTGTGCACTTTCCAGTGACCCTATACAAATCACCGCCCGTTAAACAAATACAATCGCATACTTTCGAAGTGAAATATTGAGAAAAGCAGGCATGTAGATACAGTTTGCATGTATGCTTTATTGTTATTTACATTCATATAGTAATGAGACCAAATGTTTAAAAAAAACATATATATGAATCTTGCATCTTAATGCACAAAGCAAACAAAGGCCGCTGACTTAGGGTGGGGGCGTCGTGTTTGCAAGTGCATTAGGGTTTGAAAAGTACCTGCTGCTGCATTCCTGGTCACCAGCAATTTTCAGGCAACAATAAAAATGTGAAGATAACTTTGGTGATTAATGTTCTTTTTTTGAGAGAGATCGAAGGCTTGTCTAGTGAATGTTTTAATTCAATAGGTCAGTGAGTTACTGCTTTTGTCTGAGATATTCTTTTGTTATTTGAAGTTTATAAGTTAAAATCCTAACATTGAACAGTGAGCTATTAACCGTCATCAAAGAGCTGCATAAAAACTTCAATGTATAGATTAGAACGTTATGATTTTTCCCCAGTCTTTCCCTATCCTAATGTTGGAAAATGCGTTAATTAGGATAGAAATCAATTCTGATTATTGAAGAAAACCCCCCCACCATGGTGTTATGTTTTACATTCTGAGTTTGTGTTTCTCTAGTGTTGCAAAGCCGCCCTGGGCACTCTCCAACTTTTTGCTGACTGGTACTGGTGGTACCTGACTGACTGACCCTGGCCTCTGCCTAAACAGCCAGTGCTATTCTGTAAGAGGCACTTAAAAATACAGTGAAAACACCTACATACACTAGGGTGCACTATGGGTTAGGGTACCCCTATGATTGGCATGACCTCTCCTATAAGGCCCTAGTACATAATAGGGCAGGGGGATCAGAACTACTTTTAAGTCCCTAGAATATAATAAGCCATGGCAGTTTAGAGGCCAGCAGCCCTTTCTGCGCTTGCATGTGTGCACTGCTGAAGCCTGAGGTCAGTTTAAAAGTAGCCCTGTGTTATAGGGCTGCTTTTAAAATGCAAATTGTGCCCAAACTCGACTTTTGGGTTTGGGGAACTTACAAATTGATCAACTACAATGTTGGGGCAAAATTAAGTGGAAAAATGTTTTCCACTTAACTATGGCTGTATCATATTTGCCACATAATACCTGCTGCATAATCTAACGATTTCCTCCAAAACTATTTTGTAGCTCAAACGGATCCCGAATTACTAAAAGAAATGTGACTTGTGTTGCTGTGAAGTTTAGGGCCCTTTGCAAAGGTTAGTAAAGAAAACAATTCCTAAGAAAACAATTGGTCCCAGACACTCCTAATGACACTCAAATTAATACCTGTAGGAGAGTGTAGTATGCAATCAATTCATACAACCAAAAATGTATAATGTAAATGCACATTCAACAAGGAAATCTCATAGATAAGAGGCCAAGCAAAGTCAATTAAATTGCAAACATCAATTTATTTCCCGCTGAATCATATTCATAAAATGCAAATTTAGGGGCTGACTACGATGGCAGGCGGACTTCAGTACCACCGCCATCGAATCGGGGAATGGGACGGCTAGCCTTCAAGGTGGAGGCCCCACGATAGGCATTACAATGCGACTGCCACTACTGTGTTCGCAGTGCCTATCTTTTACATTGCAGCAGGTGCTGCTGGCTGCATCATCCGCCGCAAAGTTAAAAAAAAAGGAACATGTTAAATATATCGGTGCCTGCCACATGGTGCAGTGATATGTTGTGGGGCATCATAGATGCCCCCCAGGACCCATGTCTGAGGGCCAGGGGTAAAGGGGCCTGCTACGGGCCCCCAATGTCCCTTTCGCCAGCATTTCCATGGCAGGTGAACCGCCATTGATAAGATGGCGGGTAAGGGACATCGTAATCCCTGCTGCGGTGCATGGTAGGCACCACCAGCATTGTAGGAACCACGAGCCCCTCCACCACACCGGCGGGCTCAAGAAGCCCGTCGGGTGCGCGGTGGTTGGTCTTTCCGACCGCCAGGTAACCACCCGCCATTGTAATATGGCGGGCTGTGATGCAGTCACCAATGGCGGTGGGACCGCCACCGACAGGGTGACGTGGCGGTCCCACTGCCATTATAATCACCCCCTAAGTTTGGTGTGCATGCAAATCCTACATTGCCAACCCCTGGCAAGTTGCACTGCTAGTGCTGGAAAAAGGCCAATGGAGGTACCAATGGGTGAGGTGGACTGGCCTCAAGGGTCTTGTGACCTCAGTGACAGATTCACTGTCGATCTAGGATGTGCTCCTTCATATGCCTGCCCGTAAGACTGGAAGTGAACTGCAGTATGGATTGTGGTGGACAGGTCCACCTGCGGGTGCTAAGACACCTGGGCTTCTAAGGTCTATCGGGCATTCTAAGGTGTATCATCGGAATAAGCTCTGTCAGGAGGAGTGTGGTATGGTGAACTGGTCATGAAGGTCTGAACATGGTTCTCCAGTTCCAAATTCAGCAGCTCTGGCCAGAGTGCCACATTCTCTCCCACACTGAACACCATACTGCCCCACTGAGAGAAACTCGCACTGCCTTCAGCACAACTCAATTGTGCTGCGACTAAATTCAAATTATGCACTAGACAACAGTAAAATGCTGCCTGAAAAAAAATGAATAACACCCTGGAAAAAGCAAACACTCATAGGGAATGCAAGAATAAGCAAAGCATGTGAACTGTAATCAGAAAAAAACATGGTTACTTTAACGGTTCTAAACTCATTATTCAGAAATCAGTAAGTGATTTTGCCTGAAAAGTTCAAGACATGGCTACAGGACCAGGAAGGGACCCCTTTCAATGTCCATTGCTTATATCCTTTCAAAATGTATGCAGTTTGGTTTAAAAAAGACCACATCCCCAAACACAGAGCCGCGCTAAAATAATTAAAAAGTTGAAAACGATCATACTAAACGTTTCCACCCTACCCATCAACCAGGTATTGCAATCCCTTTAGGAATGGCGCATTTACCCACCCTGGGAAAACCATGTTGTTCAAAGAAAGAAGATAAAAAGAAAGTAGCGCTTTCACTGGCAAACTCTGTAAAGTGGCGCTAATGTGTGTGGGTGTAAATAACAGTCTGGCCTGTCTGCTGACCACTCTGTATTGCTTTATTTAGGTATTCAACTATTTTTTCTCTCCATTCCGAGGTTTTTCTTTTCAATAGAAAACGGTCAGAAAATGAGGACATTTACAGCCAAAGTGTTCAGCCTTTTTTGGATCAATTTCACAGGGGAACAAATAAAGAAAAGGAGAGGCAAGAGAGAGTACCTTAAGAGCTGCCTCTTGAAATCAGCACGTAAGCAGGAGCGAGACAGAGACAGAAAGAGATGGAGGAATAAAGAGAGGAGGGCAGCCGCCAGAGGGAGATCAGGAGTAGTGGACACGGTCCTTGCCATGAAGGAAAAGAGACAGCGTTTATTTTTTCTCCGTTCTTTCCCCTTCCCAGAACGGCTGAGCCTTCCTGCAGCATAACAAAAGGCAGAGGGCGGTTGGCCTCTGACTCCAGGCAGGTCAAGTGCAGGGCCATTAGGTAGCGCTTTCGAGTGGTAATGGCCCTGAGATAACAGAAGGGAGAGGGGAAATTCCTTTGTCCCCTCGTCCCCCCACCCTTGTCCCCCGTGTCCCACACTCCAAAATCTGGGGGGGATATATCCCCCGCGTCCCCCACACTTCCTACGCCCATGGTAATGGGAGAATTACTGAAATTACTCCGGAGAAAATGAAATTCCATGCTGGCCTTATATACGCATAGTTCTATTTATAAACAAGCATTAGCAAAGAAAGGGGGCAGGCAACTCCAAAGCAATACATGGGGGAAGGGGTATGTACGGGAGTTGTGGGCCGGGGGAAGTATGAAGAAAAAGAAAACGTACCTTCTCCGCCGCCGCCCCACGTCTCCTTACTCTCTGCCACCGGAAGCATCCTTGCTCCCAGACTCTCCCAGCCAATCACGCCGCTGCAGGGGCAGCGTTTTAATTGGTCTGAGTGGCCTATTTGTCCGTTCAGGCAGTACCTGGGAGGCTGGCATTGCTCTAAAGATCAATAAAGGCACTCAAAAGGAAGGTGACACCCATGGCTTTAGGGCACATTATGAGAACATGGGTTTCCCAATGTGATGACACTAACATTTATGTTTGTTTATTTGGGGTGAAGTGTCCTAGCTAGAGAGCAACGGTGGGCTGGACAAGGATCAGAGGCCTGAATCATGATCAGGTCCACTGCAATTATGTGGCAAGGGAGCACCAAAATATGTGGCAGGGTTGACAAAATTATACGCCAAGAAAAGGCAAATTCCACTCTCCCCTCTGGGTCCACATTGTCCTTGATGACACCCCGGTGGGACGCATCGCCCGATTAACCCCTGGCATCTCAAATGCTCTAAGACGCGGGCCAGTCTCATTAAAGCCATTGATAATTACTTCCTCGATAGCGAAACCTCGGTAGATTCCCTGCAGACGCTGTGGGAAGCCTTCAAAACAGTGGTACGGGGCGAAGCCCTCTCCTTAATAGCAGGATCCAAAAAAGACAAGATAGCGGAGGTCTCCGATATAGAACAGGACATCTACCGTCTGGAGAGCGATCTTGACCCTGATCCTACGCCGGAGTCCCTACATGCCCTTCACCTCCGACAGGAGGAGTATCGTGCCCTAGTCACCGATCGTGCCAAGACACTAGGATAGTGCAGACTGGGGCGGATTTACGACTGGGGTGACAAAGCTGGGAAATTAATCGCCTGGCTGGACAAAAAGGAGCGCACTAGCCGACTAGTTCCCGAACCAAGAGATTCTGGGGGATTAGCCGTAGTGGATCCCCAAGAAATAGTCGACCACTTCGCAGCCAACTACCGTGCAGTCTTCCGCTCAAGGGTGCCACATAGCGAAGCAGACTCCTCTGAACTCCTGCGGGACATTTCTTTACCAGTACTATCGGATGGCGATTGTGCCTTTATGGACAGCGCTCTTATAGCGGATGAGATCGCAACTGCAATTAGGACACTCCGGCCAGGCAAGGCCTTGGGCCCTAATGGCCTCCCCATCGAACTCTACAAACTTCGCCCTGACAAATTAGCAATCCATCTGAAATCAATGTTTGAGGCCAGCCTTGAGCAGGGATCCCTTCCCCTGGACCAGAGAATAGCGACTATCGTCGCGATTCATAAGGAAGGGAAACCTAAAACTGACTGTGCCTCTTATAGGCCCATCTCATTATTGAATGCTGATCCCAAGATACTAGCTAAGGTACTAGCCAATAGATTGATCAAGGTCATAAGCGGCCTAGTGCACCCCGATCAATCGGGATTTATGCCATGGCGAAACATCGCACTTAATCTTCGCAGACTGCACGGGGTATTGGGCAGGGCGCCGACCTTGCGCGAGGACGCTGTGGTGGTCTCCTTAGACGCCACGATGGCCTTCGATTCGCTCGAATGGCCCTACCTATTCGCAGTGCTTAATAAGCTGGGATTTGGGCCCGGATTTATTAAATGGATACGTTTGCTGTACAGCTCCCCAATGGCTCAGGTGGTAGTGAATAACAGGAAGTCTGATCCTTTCATGCTCAGTCGAGGGACCCACCAGGGATGCCCCCTATCCCCTCTGCTATTTGCTTTGGCCCTCGAACCCCTGGCGGCTTGGATCCGCATGGATGTAATGATCCGTGGGCTGCAGTGGTCGGCAGACTGGGAAGACCGAATTTCCCTATACGCGGACGACATCCTTTTGTACCTCACTTCTCCCAAAAGATCCCTCATTGCAGTATTCGATATCCTTTCTGTCTTTGGTAGGTATTCTGGGTTTGGCATCAACTGGCAGAAGTCACTCCTCTACGTCTTGAGTGGTGAGGCCCCTCCAATACCCCGAAACTGTCCTATACCGGTAGTCCCAGATGGTTTCAAATATCTGGGTATCTTTATCTCACTAGATAAAACCCTCCGATTCACCCGAAACCTCGCTCCCCCGATACAACGACTGAAGCAAGATATCGCAAACTGGAAGTCACTCCCCCTCTCCTTATTAGGCAAAGCGGCCCTTTTCAAAATGATGTCCCTACCCCGCTTTCTTTACGTCCTCCAGAACTCAGCAGATCCAGTACCAAATTCTTATTTCCAACAAATGGAGGGATTACAACGAGAGCTTCTATGGAATGGGAGGCCTCGTATTTCTCTCAAGAAACTCACCCTCCACTGGTTCGACGGGGGGGATAGGAGTGCCTGATATTAGAAAATATTACTGGGCCTCACACTTAACACCAATAAACCACTGCACATATGGGCGGCCCGATGACCCCGCATTCAATATGGATAGGCACCTCCTCCCTAACGGCACCTTTGCAAGGGCCCTTTACTCCAAACCAAATAGGTACCCTCTCACTGGCCCCACCAAGCATTCCGTCCACATTTGGCACACTGCGACCGCCTCCATGGGCTGGACCAATAAACGGACCCTTTTCACACCCCTGTGGGACTCTCAGAAACTTGGGTACTTGGGCAACACGCGGGGATTTCAGAAATGGGACCTGATTGGCATATCGCGTGTCGGAGATATGTGGGATGCAAAAGGGATTAAATCCTTTGACTCCCTCCAGCTTCAGTATACCATGGGAGACTCAGAGCGTTTCCGCTATCTGCATATACGCCACGCACTACTAGCAACACTGCCCCACGACGCCCTCCCACCTGATTATACACCACTGGAGGATAGGCTGCTAGACGGCTATTTGCCAGATAGAGCCATCTCCCTAACATACAGGAAACTCATCAATAATATGGATGACCCACTGGCGCCTCTGCGAGAAAAATGGGCAAGGGACGGTATAGAATTAGACGATAAGACTTGGCAGGCTGCGGTTTCCTCCCCTAAAACTGTCGCCATCTCGGCGTGTCTCCGCCTTGTTCAGCTGAAAATCCTACACCGAGTTTACATCACGGGGCCCCAATTGGTACACATGGGTAGTTCAGTCGACGGTTATTGCAGAAGGGGATGCACACAGCCGGGCACGTTCACTCATATAATCTGGCATTGCGACCCTATACAGACCTACTGGCGAGACATCCATAGCATTATGAGCCAGGTACTCGAGCTTACTATACACCCAGAAGCTCCTAGATGCCTCCTCAATATCTGGGAACCTACTGACCTGGGCTCACACGCTATACAATGGGTCACACTGGGTTGCATGATTGCCAAAACGAACATTGCTCAACTCTGGGGGGCTACGCAAGCCCCAAGGGCCATAGATTGGAAACCGAACTCGATTGGTGTATGCTTAGAGAGAAGACAGTTTACGCAGCTAGGGGTTGCCCCCGAAAGTGGGCCAGGATTTGGTCTCCCTGGAACGCATACCGTGGTTACATATCTGCCCCACCAGACGATCCCGAAAGTGATGGCTCCCCCTCACCATAACTTCCTCCTTTCATCCTTGTTATCCTGTATGATTTGTCTTGCTGTGCCCTCTGTTAGTGATCTGATGGAACTGTACCCATGTTGAATATATTGCATAAGTTCAATAAAAAGAGTAATAAAAAAAAAAGAAAAGGCAAATTATGCAGTGATTGACTTGGCCCTTTTTGCAGGGTCATCACAGAACTTTTTGCCTTCCTCCTGTATTTTTTCTGACCTGTTGTTGCTGGTTTTATGACTCTCGGCACTTTACCACTGCTGATCAGTGCTAAAGTGCATATGCTCTCTTTTGTAAATTGTGTTATGGATTAGGGTTTCCATGATTGGCTAGTTGATTTACTTGCAGTCCCTAGTACAGTCCACTATATGTGCCCAGGGCCTGTAAATCAAATGATGCTGGTGGGCTTGCAGCACTGATTGTGCCACCCACAGAAGCAGCTTGCAAAATGTGACTCAAGCCTGCCATTGCAGAGCCTGTGTGCAGTCTGGGACTGTCATGTCGACTTGGCAAGTGCACACATTTGCCAGTCCCTAAACGTTCCCATTTCTACATATTAGTCACACCTAAGGTAGGCCTAAGGTACCCCTGTGTGGCAGGGTGCATTGTATGTGAAAGGTAGGACATGCCCTGATGTGTGTGGCATGTCCTGATAGTGAAATACTGCCAATTTAGTTTTCCACTATTGCAAGGCTATCTGTTCCCATAGGACAGAATGGGGAGTTTGTTTATAACATCTTATAAACATAACTGACCCTGGGAACAAGTAAAATTTAGTATGCCTGAACTCAGAATGTTAAAGTGCATCTTTTAGCAAGGGTGATTTGTACATTCTGTGATGAAAATAACACTTTTTGAAAGTAGGTATTTTCTTGCATAACCATCCAGTGTGCCTCTGCTAGGTTTTTGTATTGCATGTCTGGCTTTTGGATGACAGGGGATGGAGGGAGGCAGTAGCTCCAGAAGTCTGATGAGTCAGGGCTAGGCTGAATAGACCTGGGCTGCATTTAGAGTAGGGGAGGAGATTTCCTTTTCACCTGAATGGGCCTGGTTTGCCTACAACAATGCTGTCTCCACCTCCTACCAGGAAGCTGCACCAGTGAAGACAGAACAGGTTTTGGCTAGGTACAGACACTCTCTTTCTTCAGAGAACAAAGGATTTTTGGGTATAAAAAGAGGGGCCCAGACCCAAGACATTTAGATCACTTCTGGGAATCAAGAGAAACCTTTGCCAAGGAGAAGAGCCGGAGAAGCTGAGGGAGAATACTGCCCCTGTGCAATTTGCTGTCGGGGGTTGGCCTGCAATGGCTGCTTGCTGCCAAGGAAATGAGAAAATTACTTTGCTGTTTGCCTTGTCAGCTTGAGGGAGATCTCCAAGGGCTTGCAACTGAGCTTGCCTCCTGTTCTGAAGTCTCAGGGACACAAATACTTCATCCCTTCTGTCTCTCTGCATCTGGAACTGCTGTTTCAGCTGCTACAGAAGGAAATTGCAACACCGACGCCGGCGAGTGAATCTGTAGTTTGCACTGAAGCCGTGGGCACCGCTTGTGAAGAGCACGATGCACCGCCCCGACATGCACTGTAGGCTCGACGCCTGCTGAAGCCGTGCCGCATCGACTCCGAAGCCGTCATCAAGCCGCTGCCTGCACCGGAGCCAAGGACACCGCTCGTGACGTCCACGACGCACCGTCCCGACTCGCACCGCAGTCCCGACTTGGATGTATGTCATTACATCGCATTCTAATACCACGCATGCCATTACAACGTGGGTATTACTACGCGATGTCAATGACAACGACATGCCATTACAACACAAATTTTTAACATGACTATGTCTTTACCACGCATGCCATTACAATGCAAAGGCATGCGTGGTAAAGCTATACTTGTGGTGAAAGTTTGCAAGGTAAGTGACTACCCTACCCCTACACAACCCTCCCCCGCCCCCAGGCCTCTCCCTCTCCCTACAATAACACTGCACTACCCTGCACGACCCCACAACACTACACTAAAACACTACACTACACACTACACTACCCTAAACCCTAATGCACTACAATACACAAACACTACAACACTACCCTAAACCCTAAAACACTACACTTCTAAAACTCTACAACAGTATCCTAAACCCTAAAACACTACAACACTACCGTAAACCCTAAGACACTACACTACACAAACACTACGACACTACCCTAAACTCTAAAACACTACACTACACAAACACTACAGCACTACCCTAAACCCTAAAACACTACACTACATAAACACTACTACACTACCCTAAACCCTAAAACACTACACTACCCTAAACTCAAAAACACTACACTACACAAACACTACAACACTACCCTACCCTAAACCCTAAAACACTACACTACCCTAACCCCTAAAACACTACACTACAACACTGCCCTAAACCCTAAAACACTACACTACACAAACACTTCTACACTACCCTAAACCCTAAAACACTACACTACACAAACTCTACAACATTACCCTAAACCCTAAATCACTACACTACACAAACACTACTACACTTCCCTAAACCATAAAACACTACACTACCCTAACCCCTAAAATACTACACTACTCAAACACTACAACACTACCCTAAACCCTAAAACACTACACTACATAAACACTACTACACTACCCTAAACCCTAATACACTACACTAAACAAACACTACAAAACTACATTACACTACACTACAAAAAAACACACTAAAACATTATAAAAAAAAAAACACACAACACAAACTTTACAACAGTACTTTTACACTAACCTAAACCCTACAAAAGTAACCCCCACCGCAAGCGCAAACCCCCTTACCTCTCTCCTCTCCAGCGTCGCCGTCTGTGCTCCGGGTTCCTGCTTCCTCCTTCCTGCTTGGTGCACGTCGTTGTGTGGAAACAGCCTCAGTTTCCTCACAACGACTTGGATAGCCGCCGCCGCCATTACACATTACATCGCATGCGTTGTAAAAGCACATGCGATGTAATGGTATGCGTGGTTTTTACCACACGTTGTAACATCGCATGCGTTGAAACGCATGCGATGTAATGGCAACGTGTGGTAAAAACTGCGTTGTAATGGCTGTTCCCCTCCCGACTTCAGCGACGCCGGTGCTTCATCAAAGCAGAGCCGATCCTCAACGCGGGTGACTCCCGAATCCATGGACATCATATCGTCGCAAGGAACCGAAGCCTTGCCGCCATTCATGACGTCACCTCCCCGACACAGTAAGGAACCAACGTCTCATCTCCCCTGCACTGCAGTAAGGAACAGAGGCATCACCTCCCCTAGGGTCGTAAGGAACCGACCCCGCAAGCGCCAACGAAGCATCACCTACCCAACGCCGTGCACCGTCTTTGCTTTCATCAATTCCAAGGTACTGTTTTTTGTTGGTCTTTTGACTCCGGGCCCGACGCAGCGCACCTCGCGGTCGGCTCCGTATTTTGGGATTTTCATCTGTCATGATGTCGTTATTGTTGCTACAAGCTTTATTTGAGTGAATAACCCATTTTTAAGGATATCTTGATAACTGTATTGTGGATTTTTGTCGTTTGGTCTTGTGTTGGTTTATATAAAGATTACTTATTTTTCTAAACTTGGGTGGTGTCCATATGTAGTGTTTTCACTGTATTACTGTATGTGTTCACAAATGCTTTACACACTGCCTCTGAGATAAGCCTGTCTGCTCATGCCAAGGGGGTGAGCAGGGGTTATTTTAGGAGTGTACCCCCCTTACCCTGACTAGAAGCTGACTAGAAAATGGGTCCCTATTTGGACAAAGGTACCTACCTCTGCCAACTAGAGACCCCCATTTCTAACATGCGGTATAATGCGGCACATTTTATTATAATATTACTTCAACATTTAGTCTTTTTTACACTTGGTAATACTGTCTGGGCAAATATTTCACCTCATTAGTACTAGTTAACAACCAAATACAGAATTAGGCAACTGAAAGATGACCAATTAACCTTTGCTAAAGGCAGTCAACTGCGAGCGAATGTGTTCACACATTTTTTGTAACTTTTGATCCATTTGAGCTGGAAACAAATTGTATTTTTGTTAAAAACTTTATAATATGCAGCAGATGGTGGATTATGGAGCAAATGCAGAAAATCCTTAAGTATGCAAAAAAAATAGAATGGTGGCAGCAGAATCACATAATTTCAGTGACCCTGGCCCTGAATCTGGATTTTGTTTATAGAGGGTGTCCTGTTCTTGGATGGTGAATATTATTGTATCGAAAGGAAGGGCTTTTTGGAAAGGGGAGTCTTCAGCTCTGTTCTCACATGCAGAAGGGCTGGGCTAGTTTAGGGGCCATATTATACATACGGCGCATTTATCTTGAACAAAAATGCGCCATATTAGGGTGAATGCCCTGCCCCAGGGCAGCCGCGAACAGGGCAGCACATTCATGTGAAAAACTGAGTGTTTGAAGCCGCTTCATTTTTTCACAGTGCAGGAGGCATCAACCTGCACTTCTAAAGAGGATTAGAGATCCCCTTGCAGGCGGGTGCAGTGAGTGACTGCACCCATCTGCAAGGGGATGTCTGGGGTGTCCATGGGATCCCCTTTCCTCCCTCCAGAGGGCTGCAATCAGGGGGTGCACTGAGAGTGCACCCCTTTTAGGTGGTGCACTATCATTGCGCCTTCTGAGAGCTTCTTTGCCTCTGCGCGCGCATCCGTTATAAGGCGCTGGCACAGAGGCACAGGAATTTCCTCGCTTACATGGGCCCACACCCTCATACAAATGAGGGAACGCCCTCTTGAGGAAGTGCTGGCTCTGTATGTGCACCAGTGCTTTCAGTATTACAGAATGGGACACACAAGCGTCTGCGGCCTCTTTTGTAATATCAAAGTGCCCCGAGGGTGCATAAACCAGGCGCAAACGCTTGCTGCGCCCCCCCAGTGCACTTCTGTAATACGGCTCCTGAGGTTCATGTGGATATTGTTCCAGGTCCTGAAAGCACAGATATGAAAGACATACTTTTTGGTTGTTTTTGCATTCTATGACAAACACACAAAGGTCAATGGGAGGAATGCATGCAATAAGTCGAACAACTGGCAATTGCTCGGGGGCAGTTTCCAACCCATCCTTCTTTTGCCCACCATGCCGCCTCAGTTTGGACCCAACCATAAGCAAATCAGTCTAGGCCCTGCCCTAGTCGGAACAGTCCAGCCCAAACTGCTTTCTATACAAAGCAGCTTATCTGAAAGATCTTGCAGGGCTGGAGAGTGCAATCGTCAAGCCAGTCCAAAGCGCCTCAGAGCACAAGATAAGGTGGTATTGCCAAGTGAGTATCGTAGGAAAGAGTTTAAAAAAACATACAAGCACTTTTCTTTCAGCCTGAATGACAGTCATTGACAGCCGCGATCGGTAGTAGGAGTAACAGCAGGGCGGTGACGTGGGGAGGGGCAGGGTGGGGGGTAGTAAACTATGGATTACGGAGGTTTACAGGTAAGTTAACATATAAATTAATAAAACGAATTTCGTTGCGTGCACAGCATCGCATTTGGGGAAGCAGAGCACGCAACGAAATTCGTTTTATTAATTTATATGTTAATTTACCTGTAAACCTCCGTAATTCATAGTTTACTACCCCCCACCCTGCCCCTCCCCCTCCCCACGTCACCGCCCTGCAGTTACTCCTACTACCGACCGCGGCTGGTCATTGGTAATTGTTGCCTGGAGAAAGTTTGTTGTGGATGGTCTGTCCAGTAGTGAGGCGTTAAAGCTCTGCCCATTAAACATGTGGATATAACTATGGCCAATTGCCATCACTGATCGAGACTGTCTAGGAATAATAATGGCCACTGGAATTATGCAGCAATGGAGCACCAAATTATGTGGCAGGGTTGACCAAACTCACACGAAAATGCAAATTACGTGACAGAGCATCACATTTAATGGCAGTATTATTTTGTTACAAATGTTCAAAGTAATTAGTACCATTAACACCCGAACACAGCAACTAGCAACAGAAAAAGTGACCAATTAACTTTTGCGAAGGATCTTACCATGCAGGACACCACTTGTGGTTCTTTTTCTGTAACTTTTGATTCATTGGAGCTAGAAAAAAAAAATCGGTTGCTAAAATCTACAATTTATTCACCATTTGATGGATTGTGTGGCAAATGGGTTAAAACCATAACTATGCAAAAATCGTTACAGTCACAGATTTGCATTAATCAATTAGCAATGTGCATGAAGCATTTTAATAGTTCCTTTGTCTTTAGATGGGGATGTTCGCTTCTTTTTTGCCCCCAATCCTACGATTCTTTCTTTCTCGAGACCTTCCCCGAGGATAATGAGTTGATTGTGCAGGATGCTGGGGAATCGTAAGTCTCATACAGTCTGAGTGATATGGAAGTAGTCCGTTGTTACATTGCGATCCTTACTCACAGTGTAGGAACCCGGGCACACTATCTTTTCCGTCTCTTCGTCGGAACTCATATTTGCGAAAAGTATTTGGAGCACAACATTGCTGAATTATCTAAGAAAAGGTTGGTCGCTCATTCATTTCCCCAGAAATTAACAAGGTACCATTTGTGTCCAGCAAACCTTGGATGTAGAGTTACAATACTACTGTTGGTCCGTTGGTTTTTAAGTAGCTATTTTCAGTAGATTTTTTTTTTTTTTTAAACTACATTTTCAAGGTGTTTTCTCTTTTTATGACGACCTTTAAAGTTGTTAATGTTTTTTCAGTTACATTTTAAATAAAAATCAAGAGAGTTAGCAAAAGCAAATTGGACTGTATTTTAGTGGTGCTGCACTTTTCAATATCTTAATTTGTGATGGGGTGAATGTTATGTCTGTAGGAAGTATGCATGTTCATCTAAGATTACTATTCATTTAAAACAATTTTTCTATTTCTCTCTTGCACTGCAGAAAACCATTACCACTTTCCGTAAGTGTTGCTTTCACCTCTTTGTCTTTAGTAGTTACATATAAGGGGGTGGCTGTGGCAGCTGGTGGAACCACACAGCACACACACTGACAGGCAGCATGTGTGAAACAATGGATGCTCAGAGCAGAGTTTTCACAGGTACCACAAAGCACAGGACATGACCTCGCCCCTAGCACAGCACATGACTTTGCTCTCTAGGTTCTGAGAAATGGAACCTGCAGTCACCACAAGACAACAAGGCGGAAACATGGCACACGAGAAACGCTCTTGTCTGCTATTTGTGGCATTCTTTCTACGATTGTGTGATCCTTTGAGTTGTTGTCTGTGTTAGAAATATAGGCAGCAGGTCACTGAGTTGGGGAGATGGGTTCTTTATTGGGTGGTGTGATGTCCTGTTTAGTCATCCTGCTAGTGCACTAGTCGGTACTGTTAAGCGAACCACCACCCGCCAGAACCTTGGGACCCTCACGGGTGAGTAGTTGTGCTTCACCAACCCTGAATGATTGATTGATTGAAGTGCAGGCATTGGGGCCTCATCCTGGAAAGAAAATCCTTAGGCTCCCTTGGCAGTTGATCTGCTGCTTTTTTGACCCATAAATGTGTATTTCGATTTAAGGAATTCTTAGATCACATTAACCCAGGGGTCTCCAACCTTTTCTGCAGCACGAGCTACTTATGTTCAATGAAAATCATCCCGAGCTTCTAATAGTATTAGCGTTGGAATGTAACCGTATAAGATCCAATTACCTTAGTAGGCACTCCATGCAAGGTTGTCAGCAGTGATCACCTTAATGCTTCATGCAGAGCTTTTAACAGTAATGTAGAAAGGCTTTCTCAATTTGGAATGCCTCTACATGAATAATACAAAAGAGCCACAGCTGCAAAGCCCCCAGCATCAAGGTAATATGAGTAGGATGTCTCCCTGAACCCAAATGTTTTATCAGTCATTTCAGTATTAAATATTGTTTGCAAAATCAACATTTTTCTCCGAACATCAGATTCTGACAAAAGTTCTAAAAATACACACATTCTCACCTCCAATACACGCTTTTCAATTTTGGTATACACGTATTAATTAAATCAAGCAAAACCTTCTAATTAAATAGGCTGACCTGCACAGAGGAGAGCTACTTACAGGTAGCTCGAGAGTTACTAGTAGGTCATGAGCTACTCGTTGGGTAAGCCTGCATCAACCAATTCATTATTGTGACCCCTCTGTTTGAAGTTCAGATCTGGTGTTATACCAAATGCCGCTTTTACATCATTTTGGTCGCATTCTTCTATCAAGTCTGACTTGTGCTCAGCATTTTGTTGCTCCCTTAATCCGAGGAAAATGTGTTGCTCTTCTGTTTTGCTAACTAGATGGATTGCGCCTCTCTGTTGGTTATTAGGGGGTATCTAATCGGGTTAATACATTGAGAATTTATATAACCAACACAGCGCACTTGTGGTTTTTGCTCTTTCTAAATTCTTATTTGCAGCATGGCACATAAGATTGAAACTTGAAGTAATGATGACACGTTATCATTTGACCATTAATTGTAAGAGGGGAATGTAAGGTTTTTAATTCCTCTTTTTAAAATCTGATGGATTTAAATACGTAATGTTTATAATATCGATTGTTAAACTGATTGTGTTTTGTTTTTGCGATTTCTATTATCCAATCTGACAATAAATACTGATTAATATTGATATTGATTGACGGCCCCATGGTTGTTTCCTGGCTTAAAGTGTCCAGGTGGGACAGATCCCCGGAAACATCAGACGGGAGACACGCAGGCTCCTAACACAAAACCTATTATGACTTACATTTCAACCATTACTAATTATCCACAATTAGGGGAGGTATGGTTTATACATGTTACGATAATTAACTATCTTGATTTCATAGACCTGCCCTGAACTATTTATTCACATTGTCAATCCCACTCTTCTGACCAGATTCAGAGGTCACCCCAAAGAGCACCTCAAAGTCTACCACTCAGAGTTGAGAGTTACCTACACCTTTCGTTCATATCATCAAGGACCGAAAAATGCTAGCAATTTTATTTGTAGAAGCAGTTCATAACTACTCTCATACATTTTCTGGGTTTCAGTCAGTGGCGGCTCCTCCACTAAGGAGAAGGAGCGTTGCCCAACTGCTTTCAGTAGTGTAAATAAGGAAAAATAAAATGATAATAACTCAATGTTATTATCATTTTATTATTCCCTGCTGCGGCAGCTTTGCGGGTGGGGCGGGGCTTCTCTGCTGACAAAGGAGCAGGGGGAGGAGTGATAAGGACTCTGTAAATACGCATGAATGTTTGCCCGGCCGCATTACAGCCTGGGTGGAGAACATGCCCAGGCTCCCTGTCCCCATCAGAGTGCCGAAACATGGCGCTCAGACCAATCACAATGCTGCATTACAGTGTTGTGGTTGTCTTAGGGGAGCCTGGGTGCTTCCTGTTCCGGCTGGAGCAGAGGGACCACGAGGAGAGACGCGGCAAGGAGGTAAGTGTAATGTTATTTTTCTGTACCCCCTCAGCCCCCAACTCCCGATCTGTGCCAGCCGCTACTGGTTCCAGTTATTAGAGAATCCTTGGGGAACTGACCGCACCCCATGGGAGAATGGGAAATCAAAAATGTTTTCAATGAAGCGGCTCCATTTTCTGATAATGTCAGAACGTGGAGGCGTTTCATTGACAACATTTTTTTTATTTGGAAAGGAGGCAGTGATTCCCTAAGTGAGTATATCACGTGGCTGAATGCAAGCGATAGCAATCTGAATTTTACAGCTAAGAGTAGTGCCCATTCTGTTGAGTTTCTGGACATCCTGATCTCAGGGTTCAATAACACACTGGGGGTCAGTTTGTTCAGAAAACCCACGGCAAAAAATACCATCTTACAATATCAGAGTTACCATCCCAGTATCCAGAAGGACTCTATTCCGTTTGGTGAGTTCCTACGGGTGAGTAGAAATTGTACCAATATGTCTATTATCACACACATGGAGATGCTCTTAGAACAAGATTGTTAGCTAGGGGATACCCCAAGAGATTGGTTCGACATGCATACAAAAGGGCAAAGTACTATAATCGTGATGCCCTCTTGGAGGGAGCACAGCGGGCCTCGAAGGAGCGGGTGTTTGTGTAATCAATCACTCTCCTTTAAACTATAAGGTAAAAAACATTATCCAGAAGAATTGGAAAATTTTAAACACCAATGATGACGAAATTCAGTTACAACAACCTTTGGTAGCCTATCGCAGAAATCGTAACTTATGCGATATTTTAGTTCACACCAAACCTAGTACACAGGATACTATGCGTCAGACCACTATAGCAGGTCTTCCGATCATGATGGGAAACCACAGATGTGAATCCTGTCATGCCTGCGATTCCGCTGTAGTTACGTACTCTATTGTATATCAGGGATACAATGTGAAGCTTAAAGACCTTACAAATTGTAGAAGTAAGAATGTAATCTATATTCTGACTTGCCCGTGCAACTTAGCCTATATTGGTGAGACGTCACGTGAGTTCAGGGTAAGGTATGGCGAGCATAAATCTGCGATACGCACCAGCAAGGCCGCTGCTCCACTTGTCCAACATTTTCTTGCTAAACACCACACTGAAAAAGATATTAAGTGGTGTGTTTTAGAAAAAGTTAAAGGTCAGGTAGGGACACCTATGGAGATCATACGAAAAAGAAGAGAAACCTTTTGGATTTTTCCCTTGGAGAGTGTAAAACGAGGTTTGAACGAAGAGATCCAATGGAACATCATGAAACCATGGTGGATTTTAGGTATTACGATGATATTGGTGCAATGCACATGCAGGATAGTAGTGGCCATATAGCTGTTGTGACAATTGGCTTGTTGAGTAGAGTTTCGTCATTTTGACAACGTTTTGTGCTGTCATCCGGTTGTTTGGGAGTGGTATTCTCCAGAGAATTGGCAGTGCGAGACTATGATGTTGTAAGTGGATGGCTGTCCGTTTCCGTGATTGTGGTCTTTGGTCTGTGCATCAAGAAATGTGTTCTGTAGGCCCACTTAGTTCTAGTGGGAGTAAGATGTAGGTGCATGTTGGATAAAGGATTTAGGTTTAAAATGAAGTATTGTAAATACTTCTTTGATTATCAATTGAGCACAAGTTATGAAGGTTATATATTGATAAAGACCGTATTTGGGTACCTATGAGTTTATATTACCCATAGGATCTGATGGAGAGATTATGGTCTTACTATGTGGCAAGTAAGGCGGCTGCCTCTTGCCATTGCTGTATAAAATCCTACAGGAATTCGACCTAATCCCTAACAAACTGTGAATTTGTGGCCGCGTTATGATCAATGGTTTAAAGTAAATGAGACCGAGAATAGTAAATGAGGTTCTTCAATGTCTATAACGAGTATAGCAATGGTGAAATAACACTGACATTTTTATTTAAAGTATTGTTTTTCTTTTTTCCTTTTTCTGAATATTGTAAATGGCTGTGATTACAGAAAATACAAGTAGTTTGAGTACGATATTTTTTGATTGAGTTTTCTAACCATACCTAAGATGGCGTTACCGGGTTGAGCGCGACAGTCCGTCGTCGCTGTGAATTATGTATAACGCAGGTACCTTTCCTGAAGTTGAGAGAAGTGGTATACTTAACCAAGGTGGCGTCCTCGGGAAGAGAGATGGTTGAGTCCGTCCTTGGTGTTTGGGAACTCACCAGGTGATGTATGTTGGTAATTTCGCGTGTGTTCTAATTAAGATGTGACGAGTATAAATGTGGGTTTATCGTACAGCGTACTTCAGCGATCTCCTGTGGGAGAGACCAGGTTACTAAGGCACGTGAATTGAGGACGGATACGCCGATCAGAGAAGGTGAGTGACGAGATGAGAGGTTGGGGTTAGTTTGATCGGTGGTAATTTAAATAAAATAAAATAGAGGGTATCTTCCTGTACTCGTGCAGAAGTGGATACTTTAGTGATTGGAAATCGTAGTCATGGGTTGTCGCTCTGGGGGTTCGCCCTGGGGGCTCACTATGTTATTGTATTTGACTCTGGCTACGAATAAGGTTGGACTACATAACCGGCTGCCAGTATGGCAGAGATTGTGGGATGTTTTATATCTACGGGATTAATGTCTATATGCAGAAGACTTACTCGATTTCCCCACAAAGGGTTAGAATTTATGGTTTTTGTCGACGATTTTAATGTAAATACGTTGTAAGTTAGTAAATCATGTCCTCTTTCTTGGTAGTGGCACAACGAATAGAGTGAAGGACGGGGCTTTGATTCGTTGCCTTGTTGCGAAAAGAGGATGGCCACCGGCATCTGTGAGAGAAGAATTACACTGTGAATTCAGGAAGAAATACACAATTAAGGTACTTGAGTCTTTCTTTGAGACAATTACGATAGGGATCCCCTCAGGATTGGCACCAAGGGTTAATACAAAATTTAAATTTTTCTATGCAGGTTTTGGGGCCTATTAGCAGACTATTAGCGGATTGGTAGTGATCAACCCTTATATATTTAAGGAGCAGAAAGAAGATGTTTGCCCTCTGGTAAGAACATTTCTTCTAGATGGAGGTTGGGGTAAGGACTAATGGAGGAGAGTTTAGTCACTAATAGCTAACAATAACTTATAGCCTTCTTCCGTTTTACTTTGTTAGGACACGTGCAAACTCCTGCATATGGTACCATTGTGGGTGCTGTCCCACACAATATTGGGAAGTATCTTGTCCCAGTATTATACTCATATACAGTAAGTACCGCTGTGCGAACTATGGTAGGGTGAAACTAAATTATTTAGGAATGTGTTGCATCCTCTAATAGTTGATATATGCAGTGTATGTGAATTTGGAAACGGTAGTTGAATAGGTTGTTTTGTTACCCACCAGATTATTCTGTCTTATCCTTGCCCTCTTATAGTAAGGGCTGGATAACTACGGAAATATCACTATCACTAATGTCTATATCACTAATGTCTATATTGTTGAATGGGATAAGGTTGCACTTGTGTATTTAATCACATTTTGTAAATATGTTTGAAAATGTTGGTAAACTGGTTCAATCTGTGTCTTTTAATCCTATGAGTCATGGGCTAGTAACTGATAGTTTTACATTTTTTTCAGGAAATCCCAGGGTTTTGAGAACCATTGGTGTGATATTTGGCGGGTCCTGATGAAGGTGGCTCTCATGTTTTTTTATGCCACCGAAACGCGCTGACCAAGTCCTTTCTAAATCCTACTATTTTAGCAGCAGCCCTGTTTAGGGTCATAGAGACTGTAACCAACTGAATGTGTTAACTGGGATAGCTATATAGAGTTGCGTATGGGATGTGGATGTAATGTGTATGTACGAATGAGTGGTATGTGTGGGTTTGTTCTTTACCTGGGTGTGTATAGGAAAATAATTTTGTATTAGAGATTGTTGCAAACAATAGAAATATGTAATTTTGATAACTTTGTAAATGAGCAATGATAAAAGAATAATACTAGAACAAAATTTAAAAAAGTAAAAAAATAAGTTGGATATGTTATTGAATTCTTGGTGGAATAGCCCATGTTTAAAATGTATTTTGAAATTATAAGTAATAATATATAGGTCGTGAGGGAGTATTTTTGTATTGTTTGCTTTTATTGCCCCTCTTCTCCCTGGCCTTTGAAAAGTAAATTGTGCAGAGGGGGGTCCCAAAACTTTTTGCACTGACCGCATCCCCCCCCCCCCCCATAATAATAGTAATAACAAAACTTAATTGTGGTTTGATCAACAATTATTCGGACTTCTATTGCTTTTTCCACCTCCATGTTAGAAGGAATTATCTGGGGTGGACGAGGGCCCATAAATGCCTCGTATAAAAACTTCAAATCACAGAGACATTAAAAAGAAAAACTGTTTCGCCTTCCGATGAAATTTACTCTACTTTCCGATGTTGCCTTCGAGAAAAATCCGGCCTAGATGATCAGGATTCCATTGATGACAGTGTAGTTTAGCTAGACGTTTACACATTACATAGATTGCACTGATCTTTGAAATTCTGCATTAACTTTTGGACTGGCTAACCCGTATACAACTGTCATTATGTACTGGTCCGTCAGTGCAAATGCCTTTTCATTGGTCAGGTGTTGTGTCGCGTGTCTTGTGTCCACTGCTACTGCTGGGGGCCTAGCCGGACAATGATGACTCGGGACACAGAGCGTAGTGGTGTAGTCCGCCGCCGCAGCCTTACTGGCGTACGTGCGTGCGCGACTCTTCTTTTATTAACACCCATCACGTGACCTGACGCGTACGCCTCAACGTATCGCGTCAGTGTCACGACATTACATTCCTCCCCAACACACAAAAAAACGAAACATTCAAAGACATATCATAATACTCCGGACTTCGAAAGACTGTCCACTCTGATATTGGCCCCACCTTAACATATGCCACCTTATCGACCCCAAATCAAAACAATCTTACTTGACGTAGTCCTTAAGGCGACGAGAGGGCTCGGGGTGCTGTCGCAAGTTGTAGCGAGACTCCCCACTGTCCGGCACTACACCTGAACTTCTGCCCACACAGTCATTGTTGGCATTTCCATCACCGACGGCCGGGGCATCCGGTTCACTTCGCAGTGACACATCTGGCTGGTGGCCGAGCCACCTTGAGTCAGCATCCCGAGACTGGGGATCAGCTCCTCCAATCGCTGTGTCCATGGACTCAGTTTGCTCTGGCGACCCCTCCACGCTCCGAGGGCGGCCCTGGTGCATCCCCTGATGCAAGCTTCCTGTTCCGATGGAGGGCTGAATCTTCTTGAAATATGAAATATTTCGGGTTACCTTTTCCCCTCTTCGCCTCACAGTGACGCAGGTACCCTTGACCTCTTCCACAGTCCATGGTTCCGTTTCGAACCGCAGTCTGAACTTGCTGCCAGGTGTTCGATTCTTGATAAGTACCACGTCACCTGGTACCATGACCGGCACCACCGCTCGGCGTCGGGTATCGGCATGCGCATAGGCTCCTCGGCGCCAGGTGTCAATGGCACTGTCGTCTGGGGCTCCAGGTCGCCACCCTGGATGATGTGGTATAGTGTCCGTGACCACCCTTCCCATCAGCAAGTGAGCGGGGGCAGCTCCAGTGGTAGAGTGGGGCGTCTGTCGATAGCTTCGGAGGAAGGTAAAGATAGCGAGCTCTACAGACTGGCTTCTGTCATGAGCAATGCGTATTTCCTTGTTGAGGGTCCTCATGAAGCGTTCGGCCTCCCCATTTGCTTGAGGCCAGCGAGGCGTGATTCGCCGATGACGAATACCCAAAGCCTGCAGATACGCCGCGAACTCTTGGCTCTGGAAGGGGGACCGATTGTCCATTCTGATTTCCTTCACCAGTCCATGGGTAGCCATTATCTTCTCTAGTTTTGGAATCACCTCACTGGCGCTTAAGGCCGCCAGTATTTCTACTTCTGGATACTTTGAGTGGTCATCGATGGCGACTAGAGTGTGCCTTCCGTCCGGTAGGCTGCCAAAATCTACGCTTATCTGGGACCAAGGTATTCTTGGACGAGGTTCCATCACAATGGGGGCAGGCCTGGGTGCTTCCCTGGTGACCTGGCAGGCGTGACAGGCCTGAACCATGGCTTCTACTAGGTCGTCCATGAGGGGAAACCAGACCTTAGTGCGCAGTCTCGACTTGGTTTTCACCATGCCTTGATGGCCGACATGGGCTAGGTCCACCATTCTTTGAGTTAATGACGTCGGGATGACCAGTCTATGCCCCCTCAGCAGACATCCAGTGTCATCCTCAGTCAGCTCCTCCCTGACATGGTAAAGGCTGTCCATTATCTGTTTTGCCACGGGCGTCAGGCTCTTCCACTCTTCTCTAGCTCTGTTCCAGTTGTTGTTCTGGACGGCTTTGCAGACATTCATCCTGACTGGTGGCACGTAGCAGGCTGGCCATGGACACCGGTATGGGACACGACTGAGCGGTGACACATCGTACATACTCCTCGGTTTCCGCCGCTTCCTCCATTTCTTGAGGAGTGGCCTTACGAGGGTGACGAGAGAGGTAGTCCGCTGGATTCCGTGCCCCAGGCTGGTATTCTATTTTGCAGTTGTAATTTTGCAACTGGAGCATCCACTTCTCGATTCTCGGTGGTGGTTTCGTGGATGTACCCGAGAAGAGGGCCACCAGGGGCTTGTGGTCAGTAGCCACTACAAATGGTTTTCCGTACACATATAAGTGGAAATGGCGACAGCCCCAATGAATTGCAATTGCCTCTTTTTCTATCTGGGAATAACTTTGTTCCGTCTCGGTGAGTGACCTGCAGGCGAAAGCCACTGGAGTCCATTCCTCTTGACTCGTCTTTCTTTGCAGAAGGACCGCGCCCAGTCCAACCGGACCTGCATCCACGGCGATTAGCGTGAGCTTGGCAGGGTCAAAGAAGGCGAGCGTGGTTACTTCTGAAAGCGCATTTTTTATTTCTTCGAAGGCCCGAGCCTGCTCGCTGCCCCACGTCCACGGGGTGGACTCTTTTGTCAGTTCTCTCAGAGGCGCTGTTAGGTTGGCCAAGTCTTTGATGAATCTACCACAGTAGTTTACCATTCCTAAAAAGCTTCGAACTTCAGTGATGTTTGTGGGTGCAGCCGCCTCTTTAATGTCCTTCACTTTCTCCGGATCCGGGTTGACTCCCTCCACCGAGAATGTGTACCCAAAGAACTGCAGCTTATAGCACAGGAACTCGCACTTTTCTCGATGCAGCATGAGACCTGCGTCTTTTATCCGCCGTAAGCACTTGTAGCAGTCGCTCGTTGTGTTCTGCGATCGTCGTGGCGTGTACCATAATGTCATCACTGACATTAATTGCCCCCGGAATTCCCGCGATGAGCTCCTGGATCACGTTTTGGAACACCTCGGCAGCACTCGATACTCCGAAACTCAACCGGGTGTACCGTCTTAGCCCAACGTGTGTTGAAAACGTGGTAATGTTCCGGGACGCTTCATCCAGTACCAGTTGGTGGTACCCTGATCGAAGATCCAACTTCGAGAACCACCTGGCACCCGCCATCTCTCCAATGAGATCGTCGATGGTGGGGATGATGACGCTCCCTCTTGATGGCGACGTTGGGGAGTCGCATGTCAACGCATATCCTGACTGCGTCAGGTTACTTGGGCTTCCTTGCTACTACTATGGGAGACACCCACGGGGTAGGTCCAGATACCTTTTCGATTATTCCGGCCGCCTCCAGCTTTTTCAGTTCAGCCTCCACCAATGGTCTGAGATGGAATGCTATCCGCCGGTGTCGCAAGGCTATTGGCTGAATGGTGTGATCTATGTGTAAGTGGATTTCTTTGCCCCAGAACTTGCCTATTCCTTGGAATACCTCTTCAAATTCCTCCAGGATATGGTGCATATACTCTTGGTGCACTCCGAATGCGAAAGTCACTACTCCGAGGTCTTCAGCGGCTCGGCAGCCTAGGCGCATGCCTTGCCCATCTTCCGTGACGTAGATGTTTGACGTGATCGACCGTGTTCCATGAGATATCGTGGTTTTGAACTTCCCACACACCTTTAGCGGTTCCTCCTGTCCATACGCAAACACCGTTATTGTTGAGGGGTGTAACACGGGCTTCGGGTGCATGGAGCTGTGCAGTGCGGCAGCCATGATGTTGATGCTGGCCCCCGTATCCACCACTGTGGTGATCTCTTGCGATCCTACCCGGACGTTGCACTGCGGGAGCCGTCGCGCCTTGCACATTGCATTGCCTATCATGTGTATCCTGTGTACCACTTTCTCTTCTTCGCCATCGTCATCCATGTCACTGGCCACGAGTTCTCCTTCATCCACGGCGTTCACTGTTTGGCGGGGTTTGCGGAATCTTTTCGACCGGCACACCTTCTCGAAGTGGTTGCAGCGACCGCACCCCAGACACTTCTTCCCTCGTGCGGGACATTCCTCCGCGGCATGTGGTGGTCCCCCGCAGTATCCACATGACTTCGGCTGTTCCGGAGCGGCAGCTCCCGCCCCCTTTTTGGGCCACCTCTGTTTCGGCCTGACTGCTACCACGTTGACTGGCTCCACCTTCACCGGTGCCTGCAGGGCAGCTTCCATGTGCGTGGCGCGCGCTTTCGACAGCCCCTTCGTCCGACCCATCGTTAGTATCTCCGCCAGAGGTTTACCAGATTCTTCCAATATTCGCTCCCTCAGTTTGGCTGACGCACACCCCTGTATTATCTGTCCTCTTATCTCTTCCGTCTCATCTCGGAAGTCACAGGTGGTTGCTAGGTTCTTAAGGCGGGCGTGGAACTTGTCTAGCGATTCCTTGGGGAGCTGGCGCGCCTGGCGGAATATGAATCGCTCATAATCGCGGTTCGCCATTGGTTCGAAGTGTTCATTTAACACGGCTATCAGTGTTGTGTGAGTTTTAGGGGTATTTTCCACGAGCGTCTTGACTATATTGTGAATGTCCTTCCCCCCGAGATGAATGATCATTGCGCGCTTTTGGTCCTTGTGGACCTTCATGGCTTCAAAGAAGATCCGTAATCTGTCTTCCCAATCCTTCCATCGGGCTGCCACTGCTGACGGGGGCCCCTCTACTGTGAACGGCTCAATTGGGGGGATGTTTGTCATGTTGCGCATGTGCCGCCTGCGCTAGGCGGGACCTGTAGCTGAAATGGGTGTAGTGTCTTGCAGTGTCCCTCTCCCCTGTGGCAGGCTGACGCCCCTTGATGTCTAATAGTGGGACCACTCCCGGGCTTGTAGGGCTGTGCAGTCACTTGGGGGCCTTCTGTAGGGCTGTGCAGTCACTTGGGGGCCTTGAGCAGCTGTCCCACAGCACTTCTCTGTGCTCCAACCAGGGAAATCCCTCCACCAAGCATGCAAAACGCTGGGCTCATTACTCACGGTGCTGAGAACTCCCAGAGTGCACCGCCCACAGCCTGCGTGTGACAGCACTCCCGGCCGGCTTCAGGGGGGACAGACCACTTGGCAGGCAGCGCGCCTAGGGTGAATCACGGAGGCACCGTGCAGCGATCCCATCTTCACCGGGCCACAAATGCGTGGTGCGCGCTCCAGACTCCGCACGTGGTCACGCGCGAGCGTCGCTCCAGGGGCACAACGTGGTCTTCTACTTCCCTGCGGGGGCACGAGCACCGCGAGCGGAGCTCGCTACACGGCCGGCACACCCGCGCGAGGCACAGCAGCGAGGGCACGCCCACCCTCGTCGCCACTTTGTTGTGTCGCGTGTCTTGTGTCCACCGCTACCGCTGGGGGCCTAGCCGGACAATGATGACTCGGGACACAGAGCGTAGTGGTGTAGTCCGCCGCCGCAGCCTTACTGGCGTACGTGCGTGCGCGACTCTTCTTTTATTAACACCCATCACGTGACCTGACGCGTACGCCTCAGCGTATCGCGTCAGTGTCACGACATTACAGTCAGGCTGGCAATGAAAACATTGGCCCAAAACTCAAAGGGCACCAGAGCAGCGTACATGTAAACGTGCCCAGTGGTTGCCGAGCTGTAATAAAATATTACAGTAGATACAATTTGTCAGTTTTCATTAAGATTTTTATACTATTGTTTTGACCTCCTTTTTTGTGGTTTGAGTATTTTCTTTTTCCCCACTTTTTCAAATTGGAAAAGAGTCCCTAAAATCCACCACAAACCTCATAAATCGCAGCTCCGTGTACTACAATCGTGAATTATCTCAACACTTTAAACACAATCTAATGTGAACGAACATTATATCACACCTGGTTCGGCAAAAAATAAGTCTTGATATAGCATTGTTAGCCAACAATGTTTTGTTTGTTTTAACCAAAAGCCATGTTCATTATGTATTTGATCGAATATAAAATAGGCTATTAATATATTTTCAGTTGATGCTGAAATTTGGCTCCAATCGTAAGTGAAAAAAACACATGTAAGTAAATTTGAAGCTTTTACCAACTAATCAGTTGTGTTGTAGAAATGAAAACTGTATTGGCACCGTGAACTTGACATTGAATGCCTTCAATGACTTTCAGGTTGTGGAGCTAGAAAGCCCAATAAATTGTAATTCTCCAATGTGGCATTTAAAGTTTGGCGAAATGCGTCATCAGATGCCCTTAGATGCCACCCTCTCAGTTCTCCACCACGTTTACATGTCTGGGAAGTGTTGTGTTTCTGATGGTGGAACCACAACAAGGTGTTTGATGCATACAACTCAGCTCTGTACCGCCTGTTGACATGGCGGCGGAAGGCATGTGTTGCAGACAGGAAATAAGAACCAGTGTCTTGAGAGGGTCAAAGGTCATCAATGTCATTTTCTATGACACTGCTGGAGTTAAAGATCGAGCAATGTCACTTCTGGCGTTGTATTTTTATGTATGTGTGAGGAATTGGTATAGTGTGAATATACAAAAACCATAAAAAAGAATGCAATAGTGTCCACTGTAATGCCTAACTGGGCACCCAGCAGATCTTGGGTAAGTGGTAGCCCTATTGGTGATCACAAACGGGGCAGTTAGATTGCCAGTGCCAGTTAGATTGAACGAGGAAGCCTCTTCCACTGATTGTGGCACACTTTACCCTTGGCAACCTCATCCCACCCTGGTAAGACGATGCTAGTAGGGCAGACTCAACCTCATTAGAGAGCAGTTCCTAACAAAGGTATACTGGACAAAAAATAAATCCAGAAACGCTAAAAATACCTTAAAGTAGACCCAGGATTACACCTTTATAATTGGGTACATTAGGTATCGCTAGAAACGGAAAGGGATGATAGATAGATATGATGACCAATCCATCTGCAATAGGCCAATATGTTTCTGCCCACCCTTGTGCTGATAATACTCAGGGGCATTCGTCAGGGCAATGGGGATTCCTTTCTCCACTTTTTACCCTAACTAGAATGACTACCTTAACAACATATGCAGCCGTGGTTCCTAAAAAGGAGCAATTAACAAAACAATATTCCATTAAGCATTCATGGATCATTGAATTATGGCACCCGTGATAATTTACAACCAGGGTGAGGATAAACATACACAAATATACAACACTGCTCGTGCAACACTGCACTACAAGTACAGGCAGAACACTTGTGTAAAGTGGATGCATGCTTAAGCAAACTGCATACCAGCTTATTCTAACTTCTGTGGACCAAATCTTCATGGTCTGGTTACAGGTGGTAGGTATCATCTGTAGTCACACTCTGTATGTGAGGCAAATGATGGAAATTAAAATGACAAAACTGATTAAGCTAGTGCCTCCAAATAATTCAGCAATAAAGGTGTATTATACTTGCACTGACTAAAGATTAAGTCCCCTTCAATCTTGATCTCAACAAAACAAAAAACTAAAATGAGTATGAATTTCAGTTAACCTGACAGTTGTTCTGAGTAAGTCAAACGCTGAGTTCTGGGCCTAAACTCAAAACAAAGATTCAACAGTTTTATGACACCTGAAGGAAATAGAGAATCACCCATAGCATAGTGTCTACCCAAGTAAAGTTATAAGTATGAATGTAAACCAAGAGTTATATCAATGGAGTACTAAAATATTTAAATTATAACTATCAGGAATTTGTCCATCCAGTAGTGAGCAGAAGAGGTAATAGAGAGACAATAATAACATCTAGGAGACTCACCTTAATGTATGTGTCTTCAATTGTGAGCTACCAGAAAAGTCATAGAGAGGTGATAATAACATATAGGAGACAGTAATGTATGTGTCGTCAGGGGTAATCCAGCAGAAACATTCTGGAGATACAAACCACTCATTTGCCCCATTGGCACATAGCCATCATCAGTTTCCTCAACCACTCGTAATATTGGGAGATAAACAGGAACACAATAATCTGTAACAGAGGTGCCCCAGGGTCGTTGGTGGCAGCGGGGACATCCGTCAACACATACTCACAATTCTACCACAAGTTTGGGAGCAGACTTACTTCGCCAAGCAGTATATCGGGCGGAAGACCTACTAGGCCTCTGTGACACGAAGGTGCTCGTGTGTTGTATCGAGCTCTGACATCATTAAATGCAGGATCGAGGCATCTGACGTCTTCACTGCAATGCTCCTTGCATGAGTCCGTCAACAGGACTGCTGGGAAATGTAGTGCCTACAACGACCAATCTTGACCTTTAAAAGCTAAAACCAACAGCATATTAGCATTTGAGGTGAAATAACCAGAACCCTGGCGAAGATTCAATGCTTTCATCAAAAAAAGGGGGGAAGTTGAAGGCACACTCCGGACATACTAATTTTTAAAGGAACTTTCTGGTACGATCCACCAGAAGAAAAATAAAGTCTTCATTAGAACTAAGGAACACAGATATAAACGGTGGGAAAAGTATTATTGTTAAATAATAGTGGTATGAACAGTCAGAATAGACCAAATTGCTAATGCACATATTAAGTCCACTATAGCGTAAGCATTTCATTTAATTAGTTGGAATATGAATAGTAGTTGGATAGACCTAGGCACAAGTTGTGTACTGTATGTTAATGGCTGATAGGGTTTTGAACCAAATACCTACGTATCCATAGGTATTGTTTGCCCAGAGGGCTTATATCTTTTAAGTGTCTCTATGAGCATTAAGAGCTGGCCCTGCAATGTTGTCATTAAGCCCCCTCAAGTCTGTGTGCAGCGTAATAAATCCAGCGTTGTTCAAACACCAACAGTGGTACTGTCATATCCTTGAGTAAGGGTTTAAGTTTCTCAGTGACATACCAAACTAAATCCTGATTGGGGTGCCCACGTTCAATAACGTTTTTCGTCAATTTCGTGGCTAGTAGCTATACACTTGCATCTTAACATGCTACAATGCTCTCTGATACTAGTGTGTATGCCTCTGGGGTCATGCCTATGTACATCAAATTGCATGGACACTAAATGGCATACGCCTAGTTCCTAGAATTACAGATGGTCAATTATTTCAACCTCCAAAGTGTATGTAATCCAAAGTGTATTTCATTCACCTTCCGTGTGAGGCAACACACGTTGCAGTTACTGCAAGGATGGTGTCCCAGCGGGGCCAGTTGTTTCCACAAGGCAAGTTGCTTATCCTTGGCTTCAGATTTAATTGGGCGTGTATGTACAAGGATGACTTTTAAACCTCTGCCTCTCTTGAAAGAGAACATTGCCTTCTGAAAAGTAAGGGTACCTGATGTAAGGCCAGGCCAGTGCTTATTGATGCTTTTTCTGATGGTGTTGGAAATGGGACCAAATGTAGTTTAAAAAAATAAGCATATCCATTCTGGGCTTGTACAGGTAGCCAGTAGTTGGTCCCTGTTGTTATTCAAAGCCCTCTTCCTAGCCTTGGCATGGATAGTTCTTCTCCAGTAATTCATTTGTGAGTTTCTTGGCATGTGCTGTATAAACTTTCACTTTAGTGCAATTATGTTTAAGTGGTAACACATGCACCACAGGAAGAGTCTCCCTGGGAGAATGAGGGTGATAGCTCTCAAACCAAAGAAGGTTGTTTCTATCAGTCGGTTATAGCACTGCCATCTTTCGAACACCCTTCTCAGCGGAAATCATTAGGTCGAGAAATTATAGCGTCTCCTTATTCATCGTAGTGAAAAATATGAAAAAGTGGTCAAGGGAGTTAAGCTAGTCTGAGAAGATCATGGCCTCCTTCTCATTTCCTTGCATACCAGAAGGATGTCATCTATCTACCTTTTCCATAACCTTACATGCTTCTTGAAAGGATTACTGGTGTAAACATGTACTCAATTTTCAAAGCATGTACATATAAACATGCCAGGCTTGGAGCAAAGGTGCTGCTTATAAACGTCCTGAGTATCTAAAGACAAATATTTCCTCTCATATTCCAAGTATTTACATGTCAGGGCCATGTGTGCACAATCCAACACATAGAACAATGGTGTAATGTGGTTCCAACTCATGTTTGAAAAAAAGTGTGTCTATTACTTTCGATGTGGCTTGTTGGGGAATGCTGGTATACAGGGACTCAACATTCAAACTAATCAAGCTCGCTTTCTTGGTGTCAAACTTCCTGTCTGTCAGTAGATAAAGGACATCCTTAGTATCTTTCAGAAAGGAGGGCATATGTGTAACAGCTGGCCTCGAACAATGAAAACAGGGGCTCAAGGAGAGAGCATGAATCTGTTCAAAAGCAGCAGAGCATTGTAACGGGACAACGTTTACAGTTAACATGTGATTGAAGTGGTAGCCAGTTTCTTACAGTGAGAGTGGCTTTTGACTGAGTCATGATGTAGAGTTCGTTAGGCAAATGTGTCTTCAGCTATTTGCTAGATTGAATCAGAGTTTTGGTGGTCCTGATGAATACCAGGATGTCACTCCAGAACCTTGGTACCTAGAGGCAGAATGCCCTTTGCCTTGGTTTTTAAACTACTTTGTCTCCCATCTGCTTCAGTCCTCATTGCAGGTGTGCCAAGAGCCACCAGAGATGGTGAGCTTGTCAGCCAGATAAGGAGGTATTCCAGTAATTATGGCTCTGTAGATGATGCAGCTGGTTTTAAAGAAGGTGTGGTCACCTAGGGGAGACACTTACGTTCGATTGTGGTGAGGGTAATGTGATCATATTTCTTCATACCCTTGATGGGGAGTTCTGTGGTGTGGAGGAAGTCTTTTGGAGGGCCCAGTGTTGGGTCTTTAAAGCCATTCAGCAGGGCATTGCCATGTTCCTGTTGCAAAAGAAGAAGGGGTTGGAATGCAGTTCCTCAGTCACTTTCTAGTACCAGGTTCTCTTTGTGATTTGCTTGGATCACTGACAGAATATCGAGAGTCACAATATCGACCTACAGAAATATCGACACAAGAATATAGATGTCAAGAATATCGAAGTCCTATCTACATAATGGTAAGTACAAAAATATCTGTAAAAAAAATCATTGTTAAAAATATCGTTTTTTTATGCATAAAAAAGAATGTAAAATAAAGTAAATAACACATATAACTCAAATAAACTGTTAAAATATTAAAAAATGTTTACAATTATAAGTAATACATTTAGGTGCTGTAAAAAGGCCCTACGAATCTCCGTACGGAGCGTTTTCTCCGTACGACTCGTACCCGGTAAACTGTCTGTACAACCTAGGAAGTGCGAGTCGTACAGAAAGCTTATTTCCGTATGAATCGTACAAAAAACCGTACGGGTAAAAAAACCCTACAAATCTGATCCGGAACAGCCTGTACGCGACGTCCGTACGTATGTAAGCAGCGTTTTACGGCCCAGCAAGTACGATTCGTCCCTACGGCACTCCGTACGGCTCTTTTTTTACGGGAGCCAATAACAGCCGTAAAAGCTGAGTCCCCAGGGGTACGAGTCGTACAGGCCCCCCCGCGTATGTACGCACCGTAACCCACCCACGTATGTACGCACAGTCCCCCCGCGTATGTACGCACCATACCCCACCCACGTATGTACACACCGTACCCCACCCGCGTATGTACGCACCGTACCCCCGTGTATGTACGCGCTGGGGGTACGGTGCGTACATATGTGGGGGGGTACGGTGCGTACATACGCGGGGGTGGCCTGTACGACTCGTACCCCGGGAACAACTTTTCCCGGGCTACGAGTCGTACAAACTTCACTTTGTAGTGGGTAGAGTCATTCCCTGTGTACGGGACGTTTTCCGTACGATTCGTAAATCGGATAGCCGGTCCAGATCGTACTTGTACGCTCGGACTGTATTTTTACGACTCGTACGGAAAAGTGTCCGGGTACGTCTCGTACAACTTTTTCCGCTACGATTCGTACGGATCGGGCCGATCCATATGTACTTTTTCCCATACGAATCGTACTTCACGGGTCGGACGTGACTTGTACGGAAAAAAATACGGATACGAGTCGTACGGAATTTTTTTTTTTTACCGGATCTGATTCGGCACCATAATGTAAAAATGAATTAAACATATATATCTAAAAAATATAATATATACTTACTTAATAATATTTATAAATAATTATTTTAATAACTTATAAATTGCTAAAAAACAAATGAAAAATTATAAATACATATATATACACATACACCAATAATATAAATTACAATAAAAAATATATATAACTACTTAAATGATTACAATATTTTAAATCTTTTTAAAATACATATTACACTACATTAACTAAAACAGTTGACAAAATATTTGATAGCGGAGAGGATAAAATTATTATTCCTACTCCAAAGAGTGCAACAGTAGGGAAAGTGTTGGATAGCATAGGGGTATAAATTACTATTCCCACTCCAGTGAGTGCAACAGTAGGGAAAGTGTTGGATAGCGTACAGGTAAAAATAACTATTCCCACTCTAGTGAGTGCAACAGTAGGGAAAGTGTTGGATAGCGTAGGGGTACAAATTACTATTCCCGCTCCAGTGAGTGCAACAGTAGGGTAAGTGTTGTATAGCGTAGGGGTAAAAAATTACTATTCCCACTCCAGTGAGTGCAACAGTAGAGAAAGTGTTGGTTATCGTAAGGGTAAAAATTAGTATTCCCACTCCAGTGAGTGCAACAGTAGGGAAAGTGTTGGATAGCGTAGGGGTAAAAATTACTATTCCCACTCCAGTGAGTGCAACAGTAGGGAAAGTGTTGGATAGCAGAGGGTTACAATTTACATACTTATCAATTAAATAATTATTAAAAATAAATACCCAATTAATAATTAATAATTTATACATTATTTATAAATACGAATAAATAAATATTAATATTTACTTTTTTATAATTACATTACTTCCTGCCCTATTCCCCTATAAACTCACAACCCGCTCATAAAAAACACAATAAATATAATTATCAATAAATTATTAATACTAATGAATACCCAAATTTTTAATTAATTAATAATAAAATAATTCTAAATAATAATAAATACATATTAATAATTACTTTATTAAAATTAAATTACTTCCCACCCTACTCCCCTATAAACCCACAACCCGCTCCTAAAAAATAACAAAATTAATACAATGATCTATTATTTAATTAATATTAATTAATAATTAATAATACATTAATTACACATACTAATAAATAATTATTAATAATGACTTTATTATAATTAAATTACTTCCCACCCTATTCCCCTACAAACCCACAACCCGCTCCTGAAACAATTACACAATTTATATAATTATCTATTAATTCCCTAATATTATTAATAACCAATTAATAATTAATTAATAATAAATGAATTATAAATACTAATAAATAAACATTAATAATTACGTTATTATAATTAAACTACTTTCCACCCTATTCCCCTATAAACACACAACCCGCTACAGAACTAAATTACGCAAAAATTAATTTACATAAAAATATTTACTGCTAAAAATTTAACACATTTAAAAAAAACTACACTAATACCAAAAAATAACGTCACATACTTTTAACACACATGCTAAAATACAGAACACTAATATAAACCTCGATATTATTAACAACGATATTTTTACAAACGTTATTACTGTCTTCGATATTTAAAAAAACGATATTTCTTACCTTACTGTCGATATTCTATACCACAACATTCTTGCTGTCGATATTCTTGACCTACGATATTTAAAACTCGATATTATGGTAGGTCAAAATAAAAAACTCGATATTCTGGCTGTTTGCCAATTTGTTTCTTGAAGGTGAGGTTGGTGCTGTGGGTGAAGTCAAGTAGCATAGCATTGGGAAAGGGTTGGGGATTGGATATGTTCCAGTTTATCTACATTTAACTGAGCCAACTTTGGACTAGGTATTGCTTGCTGTTCTTGGCAAGTAGACGGAATTCTGAGTTGGTGGGGGTAAGCTTCAGGTTGGGGCTGAGCACTGTTGTTGGCAAATGGTTGATTTCAGATGCTGTTGCTGGTGAGAAGAGTCCTAAGGGGCTCAAAGTATGGGTTAAAAATGGCGGGGGAAAGATGGAACACTGAAGGACTCTGTAGGTGATAGGGATCTTCTAGGGCCTGTTGGAGCCCAAGTGAATGAATTCTCTGGCAAGAGGAAAACCAGTTAATGACATTACCCAATAATCCCTTTCCCGACTTCAAGGTGTGGATGATGGTGGGATGTTTGAAGACTTCAAAGGCATGGTTATATGACTTTCCACAAATGTTTTGAAGTAATTTATTGGGGTGTTGACATCAGATGTGGAGGTGACAGGGTGAGAGATACGTTCATACTTTAAGTTGCTTATAAAGAAGTTTTAGGAGGATATGAATGTTTGTTGTTTTCTTTTGGGTTGGTCTTAGTGGTTTGGTTGGACTCTGAGCAAGGTAATGAGGATGAAAATTTCCTAATGCCCTCAACCCCGTTTGTACTGCAGAAGTTGGTGGTGTAGGACAAAGGAAAAACAGGATTGGGAAGCGAGAGAAAATAATGTTGTCCAGGTAGCTCAGGAAAATAGTCAGGAGGTCGCTATACATTTTTGCAAGTTTAGGAATTTAATACTAATTAAAAACACCCTTGACAATATTCAAGGAAATTTAATAGCTGAGACACTTCCCACCATTATTCCTGAGGAACACTTGAGCTAGGTGGAAGCTGGAGACTGGTTCCTATTAGCAAGGCTTCAAAAACAACTAGAAATAATTAAGTAGTAAGCTGCTACATAAGAAACAGAGGGGGGGCCCAATAACACAAAAATTGTGCATGTGAAGGAAGTGGGCCTGGTGAGCGTCTGCAGGGGGATAACCCACCAACAACGAATGTTACCAGACATAGACCTAAAGGAGCACTGTCATAAAGATTGCCAGAATTTGGAAATTGATAAATCATCAACCCGGAAGTCAATGATAGCCATCTCTGATTGATAAATTGGCTATTAGGGAACCTAAGGTTAGAAAAAGGAAGTGGCCATTTTGAACCAGGCAGGACTGTAACCGTGCACAAGGCAGAGTGTGATGGGCAAATAATCTCCATCCCTGCCCTGGGGGCATCTTCCACACCCACTAAAAACTGGAAACTAGGGACCACTAACAGCTCGTGGTGAAGATAGAGAAGCTAAATGCAATGTATTGCTGACAGGAGACGCCAAAGTCCGCAGGTACCCATAGGTAACTCTTGGCATTAGGATGCCCTGAGGAGGTTATTGAAGTATGAAGATGGCACAAGGCCATGTCACTACCTGTGGGGATGGATGTTAGGGGATACGTTTTGTCTTTTGATTCTTCGTTTAAAGATGGTTTTGGCAGGGAAGCAATGGTTTTAGTTCCTGTAGCATTGGATGTTGGAACCTGCAGTGATGACACTTGCGGTGGCGATGGATGTTGGAGAAAGAGGTCCACCTGTGAGGCTCCTTCTTTTGAACATGTGACTATTGATGTTGTGCATATTTGCATGTATGTCGAGATTGTTTAATAAAAAGATTTATTAAAAAAAAACTGTCTTGCTAAATATTTCACTTCGAAAGGCCTTCACCAGGCTGACGATCCCGACTCGGTCTTGTAGTTTTTTCAGGAAAATCACTGGATTTGGCAAAAAGGATTTTTTTTTCATTTTCACAACTCAAAGTGAATTTTCAACAGCCTGTATTTGTCAGGCTGGCTTCCTTCATTTTAAGAATTCGTCATAAGGAGGTATATACTATCTGGTATATATTATAACAGCATATGTTTTGTTAGGGAGAGTGAATAAGACTCAACATGCACTCTGACCTCCTCGTGCTTCGCAGGAATGTCTTTATACTTCCTCTTCTCCTCATATCTGATGGTGTCTTTATACAGTATTTTATTTATTGTATCTCATTCTAAGGCCCCTCACAGCTGAGGTTAGCTATCGGCATTGAACTGAGGTGTAACTGATGACGTCACTCTACCCACCAAAGCAGTCTTGAGCATCAGTGGCGGGGTAGGGCAAAGCAGTGACCGAAAATGCCAGTCACCTTTTTGGGTGTTGTAGGAGGATGGACTTTAGATTTATGAGACGGAAGGAACACTGAGGCCAAACTGGACATGTAATGCTGTGCACGTAATTAACAAAGGGGCATATCAGCAAGGGCCAGCGATAAAATTATCGCCGCTTTAGCGTCTGTTTTCGGACGAAAAGCGGCGATAATTTTATCGCATTATCAGCATGGACAGGCTAACGCGTGTTTCCATGCCTCAATGCCCTTTCCCTTAACGCCCAGCTTTGCATCTCTAATGAGATGCAAAATGGGCGTTCCTCCCCAAAATAACTGGAAAAATGTTGCTAACTGACATTTCTCCAATTATCAAGCTGCACGCTAACATGCAGAGCGATAAGAAAAGTAGCTTTAACCGCGGTTATCGCTACTTTCCTTATGCCTGCTCTCAGTCTGACTAAGCCATGATATCCAATGGAAGGTGGATATCATGGCTGAGTCTTTCCTGCCCTATCAGCAAGCTATCACCAAACATTGTGAGATTATCGCTGGAAATCCAGCGATAATCGCACATTTGGCATCTTGTGCCTGGAATTTTATCGCTGTTGAGATAAGCGTTGCTGATAGCACGCTATCTCAGCGATAAAATTCTGCATTAGCTGGCGATAATTATCCTCTCGCTAAGCGTGCTGAGCGATAATTATCGTCTGCCCTTGCTGATATGCCCCAAAATACTTAGGAATTACGGCCAGTGCAAATTAGCATGCGTGTCTGGGTAGGCCTTTCCTCGAGTCTAGAGCAGAATGTGGTTTGACATCTACTTCTTTATTGGTCATGTGTCACTCTCACTTAAGAGTTTTCTTGCTGTAGGTGCCCATAAAATAATAAATACAAGAAAAAGGCGCCTAAACGAGTTAGTGTGAGGGAAATGTGTGAAAATCATAAGGATGTCATTGGGCCTGAAAACTCAGCTGCACAACGTTCAGCAGCTGCAGCTAGTGAGCGTCTTAAGGATAATGTTGTCGAGCAGCCCCTGTGACTTATTGTGCTCTGCAGTCATTCTGAGAGGAGTGTGTGTAAGCATTGTTAATTTTGGGACAAATTAGGTAAAGTTTCCCCAAGTAAAATATAGAGTAAGCCTTCATCTCGCCCCACATTTGCTGTTTGAGTAAAATCTAATGGAACTTGTCAAAGTGCCATATTACATAATGCTTTTTATACAGGACAAAAAAATGGGACAACCTTATATGGCAATGTGTTGGAAAAAAACCTGTAGAAATGCTGCTTTCACATTTTTCAAGTAAAAACATAATACAAAAAATGATATGGGGTCTATTTACAAAATTTTCATGCAACGCAGTGCAGCAGCCAAAAATGTTGCACTCTGTACGAAGGAGACAGTAGGAAAGCACCATATCCACAGAGATTTGGCAGGCTTCTCTTCTCTCCCTAGTGTTGAGGAACAATCAGGCAGCTGAGCACCATGCACTCACCTCTGCACCACAGTGTAAAGGTGTCTGTGTAAGTCTAATATAGGTTTTGTACTGGAAGAGTATCCTATGCTAACAGTAACTTAAAAAAAATTCTTACTTTGTATGTGTGCCGTACAGCATTAGCACCTATGGAACTAGAAAGAGAATGGAGAAGTAAAAGCATTTCTCCTTGATATTAAAGGGCATTATTTTTTGATGCAAAACCCTATGTACTTTTTTTTTTGTACATAGGGTTTTGTGTAAAAAAAAGTTGGGCAGTTGTATGGGAACACCCATGCAGGGCTCCCTTGGCATAAAGTAATGCAAAACATCACTTGAATTTCAAGTCAATTTCAAGTGCAAAAAAGCCTTGCGCTGTAAAGTAAACTTGAAAAAAATAGATTTTGCATCAATTTGTATCACTTTTGTGACTCAAGCATGACACAAAATCTCAGTAAATATCAGTCTATATGTTTGGGACATAGAACAAGGAATGTACAATGCGCTCCCTAAAACAAAGAAAGGCAAATTACAAAATATTTAAAAAAAATCTTGAATAATCCATGTCAGATGTAAGTAAATCTTTCAATACTGCTATTTATTTACATTCTGGTCTTCATAGTCCGGCATTTATGACCAAAAACAGAATTTTATGTACCAAAAATAAAATGTAAGGAAGCAACTACAACTGGATAAACTAGTCACTCCTGCCAGGGGCACCCTGGGGTCTGTATTAATGTTGATACAGGCTTTTCATGAAATAACAATCTTCTTGTATTTTTCTAGGTGCTTCAAAAACTGGGCAAAACTGTAGAAACCAGGGATGAACAGTTTGAGCAGTGCGCATACACCTTCAATCAGCAGCAGGTAATGGGTCAGCATGGCTGACATGATTGGGTCGGAGGATGGCTGGTAGGACGTGGCATTTCAGGCCTTGAATGACACAAACATTTGCAACTACGTTGACTCCTGATATAAAATCACACGTCCAAATTCAAAAGTTACTGAATATTGGAAATCACAGGGTCACTGTATTCTCCACACCTCTTTAAAAACAACAACCATTCATAAAATTGATGACATCATTGCTATTAGATTCCCTTTATTTGCTCGTAAAACTTTAATTTTTTAGGTCTACTGCTAGCCAAGATCTTTTAATTTTAGGAAAGCACTATATATACTAACCTATAAGGGTTTCAACCACTACTTCTTCGTCCATGGGTTAGTTTTGTGTGAGTCATGTTTTACTTCCACCCCTTACGGCATAATGTATGGGACATTGGGTCAGCCCACTTTAGCCATTGCCAAACTTCATTCTGTCCTTTCATAATAAGCACATCAGCACTCAAAGTAGTTTGCTTTAGTGCTAGGAACAACTACAGGAGTGTGTGCTTTTTGAAACCCCAAAAATATTTTTGTATTGAGCCAACATTATTAAAAGAAAACAATTATTGGCAAGTGGCCTGCAGCTCCCGCACCAATACCATTTTATAAAAACCACAACAAACCAAAACAGGCACTGACAAGTCCGAAAAGGCTGGCAGTCAGTGCTAGACCTATGCTTGCCAATGCTTTCTTATGTGCATGGCACCAGAGCTTTCTCAGTTTAAATAACGTTGATGCCACTGCCAAGTGATTTCAGACTAACTGAAAGTCTCTGAATATTAAACTGTGATCGGTGATACTGGTTTGTGGTAGCAGCTGCCTCACCTTTCAATTCTTTTGGTCCTCTGAGGTGAACATCTGCCTGACTAAAGTCTATTCAATACAGAACCTTGGATTCCACCCTGATATGACCTCTCTTCAGACAAGGGAATGCAATGTCCTATTCCTGTTTTCAATAATAACCAATCTCAATGAATATCTTATTGGCTTTTTCAAGAGAGGGCAACTTTTTGGCCACCACTGCTTTCAGTAGGGTCTAGGGCAGGCAATTTTTTGTTTGTTTACCAAGGAACGTCTGGCTACCTTCATAATTAACTTCACTTGGAATGGGGATCTCGAAACATGTAGACTTGTAGGAGTGTATTTGTTGTGTCTTTGAGTCAACAGCCCACTACCTAAGAACTCTTGATTGGCTCACAACTGGAGAACGAGTGGCCCTTAAGAGACATGGATGGCCCTTAAGTATCACATATTTTTCCATAGACACAGAATGGTTAAATCCCTTTGATGCATCAGTTGTTTGTTTGCCCTGTGCACAGCTGTCCCTTGGTTTTTAAGAAATAAGCTTTGGCCTTTATTACTGACTCTTACATTGAGATCTCTCGCACTGAATTTCCTACAAGTTTCTGTGTCAAGAAGCACAGGTAAGGTGTTTATTTGTCTTCTGTTTATGATTGCATTTTGTGGAAATTGTTGCCCTTGGGTTTCGAATAGAACAATCACTATTGAGTTTCCAGAAGAAAAAAACAGTTTCCGTTCAAAGACTAAAGAAAGAGATGTTGCTACATCCACAACCACTACACCATAGACATTTACATTTCACCGCCACATCGACACAACACTGCATCAACACCATATGATTTACATGTATTTAACCGCCACAAAAACAGGTTGTCCCCATCTTCACATTGTTGTTTTCTTTATGTCCTCTGGTATACTATTACACTGTCAAAGTGTACTAAAGTGGCTAATTTTGACTTTTCAAAAGAGTATATCTTATCCTTAGTCCTCAACCTAAACCCGACCTCTCTTTGGGTTAGAGTTCATAGGCCCAAACCCTACCTCAACCTCTAAACCTAATCCAACACTTATGTCTAAACCTAACCCCAACCCAAATTCCTAATCTCTCATTGAAATGCATTTAAAATGTTAATTAACAATGTAAATGTTAACAATGTAATGATGGATGACAGCACAAATATTTATCTAGCTACTTATTAATTCTAAGTTTCTGAGAATTTCTATTCAAGTCCTTTCACTTTCCTCAGCTTCCCGAGCTTATTTGCTGCAAGCAAGGGTAGCTGCAAGAGAGCGAGAAAGAAAGGGGGAAGAAAATAGAGAAAAGTGGTGAAAGGGTAGAAGGGAAAGGAGAGAGAGAGAAAATGGATGGGATGAAAGAGAGAGTGACAGCACAAGAAGTTGAAGGGAGCAGTACCTAAAGTATCAATTTGAAGGATTTCCACCGGAAGGTCTGATGAAAGCAAGCAAAAGGAGCATTATTCCATGGGATATTGTTAATAAATGTTTCATATTGGGTTGTACATATGCGGGGTGCAGTTGCTGAGGAAGCGAGCAAAATATTTTGCTTACCTTAAGAAATGGGTTAGTGATAAGTATCTTTCAGATTTAAAAAACTCTTTGTGATTTGCCAATGCGAGCCATAATCATGCCATGCTGAATTTGCAGTTTTGTTTATAAAAAACCCTGGTTTTGGAAGATGGGGGAAGGCTTTCCCTTTTCCTCCCAAGACTCTGCCCTATTATTCTGATATTTTTCTCCTCAATAGAATGATGTAGTTCTCTTTTTGAGTTTGACACGAATTTAGGTTCTGACATACTTTATGATTCTGTATTTACTGTAAATCTAAGTCTTTATGACTACAATCTGCATTCCTCTGTATTTGTTCTATCAATGCCTCTATAATAAACCTCTTGAACCTAATTTTGATCCTAAACTCTGTTCTTAAATGGTCCCAGTTTGTAAAAATGGTTTTACTCTGTTAAATGTATTCGATTGAAGGGGAGGGTGATCTCTTGCCGCTAGATTAATGCAAGTGTTTCAGAGTTGAACTACTAAAGGTCAATTTTTGGGTTATACGATATTGGGGTTCAGGAGATTATTGGGGTTTGGCTCCTGCAGAGTGGAGGGGCGTAAAGTGGTGTGGAGTGGCGTAGAGTAGAGTGGTGTACAGTAGAATAGATTAAAGTGGAGTGGCATACAGTAAAGTGAGGTAGAGTAGAGTGGCATGGCGTGGAGTGGCGTAGAGTAGAGTGGCATCGAGTACAGTGAGGTAGAGTAGAGGTAGAGTGGAGTGGCACAGGGTGGAGTGGCATTGAGTAGAGTGGCATAAAATGGAGTAGTGTAAAGTGCCTTAGCGTGGAATGGATTTGAAAGGCATGCAGAGGATTGGCATACAGTGGAGTGGCATAGACTAGAGTGGCGTAGAGTATAATGGTGTAGAGTGCTATAGCGTGTAGTAGCATGAAATGCCAATGAATGGCACTGTGTGAAGTGGAGTGGCATAAAGTGGAGTGAAATGGCGTAGAGTGTCATAGAGTGGTGTAGAATAGAGTGGAGTAGAGTTGAATGGTTATAGTAGATTGGTATAGATTGGAGTGCCATAGAATGGACTGGCATAGACTAGAGGGGAGCACAGTAGAGTGGCAAAGAGGGGGGTGGAGTGGAGTAGATTGACATGGAGTACAGTTGTGCTGCGTAGAGTAGAGTGGCAAAGGGGTGGAATGGCGTAGAGTAGAGTGGAGTAGCATGTAACAGAGTGGAATAGAGTAGAGTGACATGGAGTAGTACAGTTGTGGGTGTAAGTGACCAAATTGTGGGTGAAGGTAACTAAAGCGTCAATAGAGATGGCAAATAGGGAGAAAGCAACATACATAAGAAGTGGTATGCCTGTATTAAAAGTAGGAAAAGACATTGCATGTTCAGAAGTAATACTAAAATGCTTATAATAAAATAGCGTGTTGCAAAAAGATGAGGAAGAACACTTGTACTTGGTCGATGCTCCTTGGAGGAGCTAACTCAAGAAAGGAAGTGAAGCCTACAGGAGCTAAGCAATCGAAAGACTGACAATGAAAACAACTAACGGTATGCTGTAGGTGGGTTGTATGCCCACTGAATTGTAAATAAAACGTCTTACAGTGCATGTGCTGTGTAAGCGAAACCTAAAAACTGTAAACAAGATCAACAGCGATGATACAGATGGGTTTGAAAAATGCAATTCTTACTGAAATAGACTCCGTCCCTGATGCTCCAGATGATTGTGATTACACATCCAGTAAGTGGTGACTCAGAACTGTTCGACAATACCCCAAGGAACTGTGCTTGTTTACTTATTTGATTGCCCCTAGTTCTCGGTGGATAGCAACCAGCTCCTGTAGCAGATATTTGTGTTCATGGTTGAAGGGGAAAACACATAAATATTTCCAGAAGGTTTTCTGTAAATCACTTATTTCTTCTTTTTCAGAATGAAGGATATAGACTATACAAGGACCTGAAAGCTATCCTGAATGCATCAAAAAGTGAGCATTTTGATCATATCTCACAAACTGTTTTTTTTTCCTGAAGGTGTAAATACAGATGTGTGATTAAGATTGTACATGTTGAAAACAGTTTGGACAGATTTTATAACACCACATTTGATTCACAACATTTTCAAGTCACCAAATTTGTAACTTTACTATCATCTTTCCTTAACTCGTCTACCAAACTTGGAGGAAACCCCCGTAAGCCATATTTATAACCATCCTCTTCTATTCCTTTTTCCCATGACAAATGTGTGATTTTCTGGGTATGTATAAAATGTGCTGAATTAAATGATTACCCCTGGACAGTGGGTGCCAGCTGTATCTAACCCTGTTTTGAAAAGCCCAAAAGCCCCTGTTCTAGTAGCACAATGAACAACAAATGTTAAAAATATCTTTCAACCTGGAGGTGGCTGGTCTCAAAGGATAGAATCTCACACATACTAGGCACTCACCGCAAAATGTCCATAGGTACTGATGAAAGGCGTTTTTTTTAATTGACGGTAGGTGTATCCAGGTTCAAGCTTCAGATCTTCAGGGTAGACGCACATTTGTACAGCAGGCACAATGAACCACAAAGATCTCTTAGAAGCTCGAATCAGATGTGTTGGACTGGGGCCACCACATGTGCTGGAAAGGAAAAAAGAAAAAGAATCAGAAAGTACTGAAATAAAAAAAAACTGAGGATATTTAGAATAACCTTTATTCTAAAACGAATAATACTTTAAAATAGAGTTAAAATTGCAAAACATAAATGGTTTACAGGTGACTACTCTCTTTGAAACCTGGGGGCATATTTACATGCCCCTATTGTCCCCACAAGGTCACTTTTCTCAACATTATGGTAGCGATAGGGGCTTCGCCTTATTCACTAGGTGGCGTTAAGCCACTTAACGTGGTTTAATGCCGCCTTGTGAACAAGGCACCCTTTCACACTATATTTAGCGTGAAAGGGGAGGGAAATGGGTGTTGTGGTGGGCATTCCACCGCAACACCCATTGATTTTTACGCTGCCCCATATTTACAAGGGTGGCATAAATATGGGGCAGCACCAACATTAAGACCAGAGAAAACCTGGTCTTAAGGTGCCTGCCACGAGGTGCTGGGATCAACAGGGGGGCACCATAGGTGCCACCTTAGCCGCCATCCGGAGGCCATGCCCCCATGACGGCCATGCTGGGGGCTCTCAAAGTCGACTTCCAACAGCCTCTCCGTGTCGACATTGTAACCCTCGGGTGGAACGCCCCATAATCTTTAAACAAGAGAATATATTTCATTAAAAATTTGGCAGTTATAGCTTGGTTCCTGAAAAGACCAAAAGAAAGAAAAAGGCACAGCAGCCACAAGAACATTTTCATGTTAACATGAATTAGTTAAACTGAGGCCCACATTAACTATGGTCACCTTTAACGTGATAAGCACACTTTATATAAATACATGTGCAGTGCAGATTAATTCAGTTGTTGTGCAAAGCATAAAATAGTGACAGAGCATCACCAGTTGAAAGCCATACATTTAATGGACTCCTTTACATAGTTCGAGGTTATCCTGAAATCTGGCATGGACCGAGCCCTTATTGATCAACATTATTTAATCCAGGCGAGAATATGAAACACTAAGATTTGAAGTAGTGGAATTAAGACCAGCAGGAACACTTGATGTAATGCACTAATATTACTGCTTCTTCTCTTTCAGTAATGCACGAAACCTCGAAAAGACTCTCAGAGACGCTACAAGAAATTTACAATCCAGTGTGGGACGGGCACAAAGACCTGACGTCGATAGTGGAGGTACAGAGACCTGCTGGAATCATGTGTAATTATACTTTTTTTTAAAAGCGGTAAATGTAGTGACCTGTCTTGTTTAGACCTAGTTCTGTTCTTACTTCATCAGTCAAATTGTTAGGAAGCATTATATTGGGTACACTCTGTGCATGGGCATAGGAAAATAATATTGTATCAGGAGGACTTTGTCCCTCGCGAACAGTGCATTAACCATTATCTGAGCTGTGCCTGCCTTTCTGAAAAAGGGGCTATTCAGTTAACGTTTATGAACCTGTCCTCCGCTTTTGATAGGCCACACAGGTCCGAACTATGGCTTGTCTTCAAGGACATGGAAGTTGACCTTGACTTGGTCGTTTTGTCACACAAACTCATGAACACCTTCAGGCAACCATTAAGTATGGTCAAAAAGGCAGTGCACTTTTCCTTTTGGCGTGTCTCATGTCAGCTATGGAGCCAGTATATGGGTCTACGTTAAATGTTAGTGGTGGAAAATACATTTTTATAAATATTATTTGGGTCTTCTTTACATACAATCTCCAATTTCTGTATTCCGGGAGGAGCTTGCAGCCAGGTTCAATTGGTAGAAGATTAAATGGGCACCATAGGCTTTGAGGATGGTGGTTTAGAAAAATCCTTTAATACCTTTCTCTAGATTCCTTTTAAATGTCATCAGTAGGTTGGATAAGGTTTATCTTATTCCTTGCTATGATTCTATAAGAGACAGTTATCGTGTTGGATGTAGAGTATGACTTAACAGCTAATTATTTGATTAACTACTGAGGAAGCTCATTCCATTACCTGTTGTACTCTATTGTGAGACTACTAGAGTGAGATGCATCTAAATTTGAAAAACTCTCAGCCAGAGCTGATGTCGCATTAAAAAGCAGCACTGTTATTGAACCATATTTTCTCTGGGATTTTTCTTCATTTATTAGAAGTGTCAAGAGTCGGGATAGAGTTGAGCTTTTGTCTTCCCAGTTTAGTTTTTCAAAAAAAGTGCCTTAGAGGCCAGTCCTGCATGTTATCATTCTGACAATGTGTCACTACAAGAATGTGAGCATTTTTCTGTGTTGTACATTTTTCTCAGTCCTAAGAAGAACATTTATTAAACTTATTTTACTTGAGCTTGGTTAAATATCTTGCAGACAAGCTTTTTAAAATCGTGTGCTGCTATTAAAATGTTTATATGTTTTGCTATTAATACATTTGTACAGGCTGGTATTTACATCAGGAAGGCGCGTGGGAATTGATTACGAGTTTATTGTGAATTTGTTTCACTTTTTCAGATTTTTTTATGCACAGTTTAAATGACATTTCTGTCGAAATTAGCAATTTATGATGATAAAAAAATGTTTATTAATAGATGCTACAGAACTACCTGGATACACAGAAAGCCCAAATCCCCAACCCCAGGGAGTTTATCCAGCTACCTGGTAGTGATAGTGGCCAAAATCAGTAAAAACAAAATAACAAAATGATCACAATATCTCTCTCAAGGGATACATTTTGCACAAAAAGGGTTAGTTGAGGTGGCATAGATCGTTATACAATAATCAACAAATATAACAGCGAATCTCCATGAAAAGGATACCAATTTTTCGAGGGGAGACCTCGCCAAAAATCACCTCCACATCCATCTAACATCTACCCATAGACGCATGGTTTATGGTTATGTCTCTGAGAAGAGAAACATTCTAAATGATTTGAAGATGTACGTTCAGGTTACCGTGGTCAGAAGATGCTTTGTGCACGACAAGGGGCGGGCACCAGATCAGAGCCTGGTCTGCACAATCACAATGGAACATGGCAGTGCGTTCCATGCACATCTAAGACTCTAATTTGCTTTCCTAAACTTTTGGGAAGGCATGAAGGGGTGCAACTGTTTAATCAACATGTTCACTCCATTTCCATTGGCTCTTACCAACCTCTCATCATTCAGGCACATTTTCATTGCCAACTTTTGTGAACACCAAGTCAGTCAGATGTCTCAATCTAGGCTCATCACGTGCCAAACACACAGTGGATTTATAATAACGGTGAGTCCCACAGCAAAGCTTGGCCATCAGTTGAACTCTCCTCTAAGTGGACTTATGCAACTTTACAAAAAAAATGACATTAAAGATAAAACAATGTAACAACCATGCTGCCTTCTGTACTGTCTACAAAAGCACCAAACTGTCAGGATTCCAATGAATGTATCCTTCCTTTGCAGAACAACGACCTTCTGTGGGCAGATTACGAGGAGAAGCTCTCAGACCAGGCAGTACGTGTCATGGAGAATTACGTCGCCCAGTTTCCCGAAATGAAGGTAAAGTCACTGGAAAACAGATGATATTTCAGTCTGCCTCATTCCTTTTAGGCTATTGTGATTATAGTTAGTACATCATAGTAAAGTCCTTATAATATTTTCAGATTAACCACAGACTGTGTAACTGATTCCAGTTTAGAATAGGATGCGCCCACCACACTGGCGGGTGCATCCCGCATTCATGACATTGCAGCGGGCGGTGCTGAAAGCACCGCCTGCCGCAATGCCACAAAAGCAAGTTGTGCCTTTCCATGCACAACGTGACAGGCACCGCGCGGTGCCTGCCACGTTGTACATTGAAATGCAGGGGGGTACCATAGGTACCCCCCATGTGCACCCCCCACCCCCCAGAATCCCTGGGGGCCTGCTACGGACCCCAATGTGGAAGACCGCCTGCCTTTAATGCCACCACGGAAAGGCAACACCCCGCTGGCATCATAATATGGATGGCGGTGTCTACCAGACACCGCCACCATATTAACTGCTTTCACGCCCGGTAGGCAATCGGGCGGATTGCCTACCAGCGGAAAACCGGCGGACGGTCGTTCCGTCCGCCGGGGTCCCCCCCGCCATAGTAATATGGCGGGGGGAATTGACATGCGGGCGGGAGGAAATGTCGGGCGGATCGCCACCGCCATGCGGGCGGTGGTGGTCTGCCCGACATACTAATGGGCCTCCTAGGAAAGATTCAAAATTTTTCATGGGGTCCCGTACGGGGAACCACTGCCTCAAGTGGATTTGTTCTTTGAGAAATCCAAAACAGAATTTCCTCCCATTTGGGAGGGACTTTACCCATAATACCATTAAATGTAATAGGACTAATTGCAGGCACAGCTAGCTGAGCCTGACCAGCTAGAGGCGCCCTTGCTGGGGCAGTAGTGATTGCATGCAGAACATACTGCAACAAACGTCGATACATTCTAACCAAATGGTTTAAAAGTGAAAGTGTCTCATGCTAAGCTCATGTATTTATATGTGGACAAGGTGTATAGCCTGCTAAAACTGGCCAGGTTGCCCCATAATTACTGAGAGGATCTAGTCTAACATCTTGAACTGAATGTGGGAGGGTACCTTGGAACCAATTATGATGTTCCTGGTATGTTAAAGGAATTTCTAAATATTCATAAGGTCTATATGCAGCTAGAACTGTAGCCTATGTGTAACTGTGAAAAGTTAACGAATTTGCATCGACTGCTGGTAGATCAACCAAGGAATAAAAAAAACTCACATCTGTACGATTTGTGTGCCTCAATCACGAAGGTAACTTCTCCACCGCAGTTGGCAAACCCATATCTAGTTAAGTGCGCAGTTACTGCTTGTCTGTAATTGAGAGGAGTAATAACTGGCAGCACCATATTTGATTAATGGAATTCAAAGAAAGGAAAGCATGATAGGAGGAAATCCTTTGAAAAAATCAGACTTGATTAACCTTCAGACATAAATAGGTGCTACCTATTAATTCAAAGCAGAATGAAACACTCATCACCACGGACGTCTCCATATAGAGGTAATAACGGAGCTTTGGACACACACAAGTGAGCTACTCAGGAGATCCATTTAATAGGTACCAAAAGCTTAAACGTTGCTGGCGCCATGTTGTACGGTTCCTACGACTTTAGTAGGACTGTGTATTTAAAACAACAGAAATGTATAATACATAGACTAAGTCTAATTAAGTAAATGTTGGTCAGTTTAGCTAGCTCACAGTACTGCATCTAAACTCCTAAGCTCACAGAGTTATAGATGTTGTCAGTAACCTCGAACATGACTCTAAGATTCCCGAAGAATTTGGGCAAACAGATCTAACCCTTTTGTTTGTCACTTATACAAGCCCAAATTGTCACAAAGAAAATATATGAGAATACATTTCCAATTGTTTATTCAAAAGCTCTAATCTTTGTAAATAAAACAAGAACTGTGATTATCAAAAAGTTGAGACATTTTATTATTATAAGCATTATTAGAATGGTGAAAAACACAAACACTTCAACCACATTAATTGTTCAGAACGTTACTAAGCTTACTCCTGTCTATCACCATTATTTCTATGCTAAAGAGAGCGTATAGGGAGTACACATATGCTGGGCCTATTGGAATGACCTAACCCCATACCTTGGTACTGTTTGTCAGGAAGCCAGCCTTGCACTCCATCTTCAGTGTGCAAGCTGGCATACTTCTTCTTGCACAACTTTCTTCTATCTTACAATGAAGGTCGGGGACAGCTGGACTGTATCTCAGTTACAGCTCACAGTAGCATTGCATGATGACTCCGGTGGGTGGTGAACCTCTCACAGACTTCAGCGTGGACGCTGTTTTTATATTAAAATTGCAAACTTATTGCACTGTGCCAGAGGTGCAGAACAACGTTTTATTTAGACTGAAGCAGAAGAGTTGTTTTTGAGAGCAGAAAATAAAACAATAGATCGTGTTCTGAGTTGTGCGACCCTGGAACTAAGTGTGAAAATTACAAGGCGACAATATGTATGAGAAAGGACTGCGTGCATGCCATGTTCTCGCAATAGGGAAAACAAGTGCAAACCCGTGTTAGAAAACGATGCTAAGTTAAAACTAAAAAGCTAAAATGGAGTCTAAATGTAAGCTACATAAAAATGTCCAGATTACATTTGGAGGGAAGGATTATGGTGTTGGTTACCCCCCTCTAGCAAGCCCTAAGGGGTAGAAGACTTCCATTGTAGTAATTCCTGCTAGTGTCTATTCAGCAGGCCTGACAGGTTTAGGTTTTTGCTGGGATCTTGTAATCAAAATATGAGTAAATAATTTTGTGGGAAAACGAATGCGAACTCCAATTCCTGGTGCAAAACTGATTTATTGAGTCCTTACACCGCCATTACGTGTTTCGGCTTCAACAGGCCTTGATCACCATATATATATATGTGATCAAGGCCTCCTGAAGGCCGAAACGCGTCATGGCGGTGGTGCGAGGTGTTGGGATGAAATAAAGAACCTTGCACTAAACTCCTGGGTCCGTGTTCGTCTTTCCGTGAACTACTTGGGAGTAGCAGACGGCGTCTCTTGCATATATATATCGCTAGTAGGTAGTTATAGTTGTAGTTATAGTTAGGACCTATTTTCCATAGGAAATCCGCAACATTCTATTTGGAATAACTTTGGCGCCCGTTGACGAATCTTCGCCAAATTTTCAAAACTTTTGGCCAGCTCCGGTCCGCTCCTATCCTGAAAGTCTCGGGATGATGCGTGTAGCGGGGGCTGAGAAAACTGGGGTCCCAAAACGTGTTTTCCCCATGCAATTTCCCATAGGACCTTTAGCCGCAGCTACAGCCCGAACTGCTGAACGGAATTAAACCAAATTTGGCAGAAAGGTACACCTTGGTTCAGAGTCGTGCCTTTTGCTTAAATGGTGTAAATCCGTTCAGTAGTTCCTGAGAAAATCAAAATCACATATATATCTGGGCGGAGCCTAACCACACATCTCATCGTGAGATCTGATTGGCTGTCAGTACTTCATCCAAGAAGTGTTGGCAGCCATCTTGGGACCAATATACATGATATCACCTCATTAAAAAGCATTGCAGTTAATAGAAGGTTTTAAGACTTTAGTTACATTATAAATCATTTGTTGATGGTACCATACTAATTTTAGGAATTGTGGTGTGTTCTAAGGTGATTTTACCATGTGGAAAAACCTTCTGCTGTGATATCATGAATCATGTTTGAGAGAAAACTATTTTCTCATGCTTTTCCCAAAGAGGTTTGGAAGGTGATCTATAAGCTAAACTGAGAGCATATTTCCTCTAAATTCACATTATCTTTCTCAGTCATGTGAGAATGAAGTCTGACATTCTCAGTAAAACATGTACATCCAACAAGGGCAGAGACTGTCAGTTAATTCCTTTGTGTTCTACTGCAGCTTCCCAGAGTGTTCTAAAGAACAACTAGAGCGCTAACAGTCCTACTTATGACAAACGTATTGCACACCTGAAGCCATCTTGATTGGAATAAAGTGGTAACTCTTGAAACATTTAATTTAAAAAGGAACAAAATGAGGGGGTTCATTTTGCCAAAGAAAGTAGGATTAGTGCTGCAGAAAGAAAAATTAGGGCACATTTTGAGTGACTGCTCAAATCCTCTTCTATTTCATTAAAAGATTCTGACATGCAGACTGAAACATGCACTTTTAGTACCAGCAGCAGACTTCCCTGGTGAGCAGTAGCTTTACTACAGTGATCTAATGAGCAACTAGAGTGCTAACATTCTGAATTTATGGCAAATGTGTGACACATCTGAATGCCTTCTTAATGGAATCAATGTAAAAAACTGAAATTATTTCCTACTGAGGAGACTGTAGTAAATGAGGAAATTAGGAAACTTCATAACAAATAAGTCTCCCAAAATGGCCACCAGAGACAAAAGAGCCCAAATGTAGCACAAATATCACCCAGATGTAGCCCAAGTATAGCCCAATGACAGAATGTCCCAGAGTGTTCTAACGAACAACTAGAGCGCTAACAGTCTTACTTATGACAAAAGTATGGCACACCTGAAGCCATCTTGATTGGAATAAAGTGGTAACACTTAAAACATTTAATTTGAAAAGGAACAAAATGAGGGGGTTCAATTTGCCATAGAAATTATGATTAGTGCTGCAGAAAGAAAAATTAGGGCACATTTTGACTTCTCAAATCCTCTTCTATTTCCTAAAACAATTCTGACATGCAGAGTGAAACATGCACTTTGAATACCAGCAGCAGACTTCCCTGGTGAGCAGTAGCTTTACTACAGTGATCTAATGAGCAACTAGAGTGCTAACATTCAGAATTTATGGCAAATGTGTGACACATCGGAATGCCTTCTTGATGGAACCAAAGTAAAAAACTGAAAGTATTTCCTACTGAGGAGACTGCAGTAAATGAGAAAATTAGGAAACTTCATAACAAATAAGTCTCCCAAGATGGCCACCAGAGACAAAAGAGCCCAAATGTAGCCCAAATATCACCCAGATGTAGCCCAAGTATAGCCCAATGACAGAATGTCCCACAGTGTTCTTCAGAACAACTAGAGCACTCAGTGTCTTACTTATGATAAAAGTATGGCACACCTGAAGCCATCTTGATTGGAATAAACTGGTAACACTTAAAACATTTAATTTAAAAAGGAACACAATGAGGGGGTTCATTTTGCCATAGAGATTATGATTAGTGCTGAAGAAAGAAAAATTAGGGCACATTTTGAGTGACTTCTCAAATCCTCTTCTATTTCATTAAAAAATCCTGACATGCAGACTGAAACATGCACTTTTAATACCAGCAGCAGACTTCCGTGGTGAGCAGTCGCTTTACTACAGTGATCTAATGAGTAACTAGAGTGCTAACATTCAGAATTTATGGCAAATGTGTGACATATCTGAATACCTTCTTGATGGAATCAAAGTATAAAACTGAAAGCATTTCCTACTGAGGGGAATGCAGTAAATGAGGAAATTAGGAAACTTCATAACAAATAAATCTCCCAAGATGGCCACCAGAGACAAAAGGGCCCAAATGCAGCACAAATATCACCCAGATGTAGCCCACATGTAGCCCAATGACAGAAGTGTGCAAAACACTTATTTTGTTGTGTTTTTGCAGTTTTATATAGTGCAGACTTGTCAGGTATTGGAGTGCTTTACATGCGCATTGGTTACATCACACAAGATCAAATTCATTTTGGTTGTAGACATGGGGAGATTAAGTGATTTGACCAGAATCACAGAATATTGAGCTGAAGCAGAAACTCCAACCTGGTTCCCCAGTTGCCCAGTCTGCAGCTCTGGAAGTAACACCACATCCTCTCCCCTAAGTGCAACATTTAATCAAGTGGTCAACTAGATCAAAAAACATAAAGATAACAAATAATTTAAAAGTGCTTTGTCGCTATTTGAAAACTCAGAAAATCTGTCCTCATTTTAGTTTTTTAGAGCACTAACCATAATTTTGATGCAAATAAGACCCTCTCATATATGTAATTTCTGAAGGAAATGCTCTAGGTATTAAAGTTTTGATTACATCAAGATCACGTCAGGCGTTCCACACTTTTGTAATAAATATAGAATGTTAGCAATCTAGTTGTTCATTAGGCTACTGTTGAGAGGCAGAGACCAGGGGCACGGACTCTGAAAATTGAAGGCAGGTAGGAGGGTGCAGAGGCAACAATTTGACCACACTGGGCAGGCAGGAAGGGCAGTGGCAGCACAACAGACTATGGAGGGCAGTGGAAAGGGGGGCAGGGGCAACAAACCAACAATACAGGACTGGCAAGAGAGGCTGTGGCAATATAATAGACCATTGTGGGCAGAAAGAAGAGGCAGTGGTAGTACAACCATACAGACCCAATTCAGCCAGGAAACGTCCAATTTTTTTAAGCTCAAATGGGCTTTATTTGATCTGTCTCCTGTCTACAATCTCCTCTTTTTCAATGTAACTCAAAGGGAAAAATCAATACCCCATTTTTTTTCAAAATCTCCCTCTTACCAAGTTCAAAATGTTTGCAAGTATGGTACATTGGATCATGGAAGGCAGGAGGAATTGGGGTAGGGACATGGACTCGGATAACAGAGGACAGGAGGGACATGGAGAGGTTCACCAAACTGACCCTACAGGGCAGACATCAGGGTGTGCAGCAGCACAATACACCACACAGGGCATGCGGGACGGGAGTGCAGAACAACAATCCATAGAAAGCAATAGGGAGGGGACAGGACCATGCACATGGACAACAGAGAAAAGAGGGGAAAGAGGCAATGGTAGCTAGCTGACCATAATGGACAGACAGGAGAGAAAGCTGCAGCATAACAGACCATAAAGGGCAGGCGGGACGGATCAGGGGCATTACAATGGAACAGAAAAGCCAGGAGGGAGGGAATAGGGGTCTGCACATGGAAACAGAGGGCTGGGGGCAAGGGGGCAGGGCAGGAGCAGCAAGATGACCATGGAGGCCAGGCAGGATGGGCATTAGAAACAAGATACACCATGGAGAGCAACAGTGAGACTATGATGGCATACAGACAGACCACACTGGGAAGGCGGGAGGGGCCGTGGCAGTACAGAAGACCATGCATGGCAAGTGGGAGGGTTAGTGGCAGCACAATGGCTATGATGGGTAAGGAGGGTGTAGGGGCATGCACAAAGGACCATGGAGGATAGGAGGGAGGGTCAGGACCTGGGCACAGACAAGAGAGTTCAGGGGAAGGGGCCTCACAACAGACCGCGCGGGGCAGGCAGGAGGAGCAGTTGCAGCACAACCGACCAGGGAGAGCAGAAGGGTGTGGCAGTAAAATGGACCATGGAGGACAGGAGATAGGGGATAGGGGCATGGCATGTGGACAGGCAGGGTGGAGGTGACAGGGAGAGGTTAAAGTCATCTGACAATGCTAGGCAGGTGGGAGGGGAGTGGCAGCTCAACAGAACACTCAGAGTAGATAGGAGTGGCAGGTCCATGGAACATGGTGGGCAAAAAAGATGGAGCAGGGGCATGCACAAAGACATCGGAGGGCAGGGGGAAGGAGAATAGGGGCAGCAAGCTAAGCACAGAGGCTAAGCAGGAGCTCAATGATGGGGCATGGAATTGGGCAATGGAAGGCAGGAGGAGTGGACTGGTACACCATGCTAAATGGAGGGCAGTGGCAGCACATCAGACCATGCATGGCAGGAGGGAGGAGGCTAGTCCATGGATTTAGACAACAGAGGATAGGGAGGAGGTGGATGGGGCAGCAAGCTAACTGTTCAGAGAAGGTGGGTATTAGGAACGTTATTGTTTTTAAAATGTGTGTCTGTGCGAAGTACTTACAATATGAACAAGTATGCAGGATAATCTCACTTTTATTCAGGAAGAAGAGGACGTTTGTGACTGTGACTCCAGGCTCACTTGGCAGAAACACCCCCTGAACCCTCCACCCCCCCCATCGCAAAATGTAATGCCAGTGAAAAGGGTAGGTGAACGCAGTGTTATATAGAACATAGTCCTGAGAGCACGATTGAAAATGAAAACTAGATATAGTGTATGAAGATGAATTGGGGCGTGAAATATAATATGCAATACATTGTGCGCAATGACAGATTCATTGGAGAGCGCGAGATAGCACAGGCACTAGCGCGTGCTATGCGATATGCGCCTTGGAGTGTAATATGCACAGGGCAGTGTTGTGTAACCTAACTAGTCTCTAAAGTTGTAACATAAAATATGTGCTGGGGAGTGTAACGTTGCATATGCACTGTGACAAAGATATGGATCCCAGATTGTAATATGTATGGCATAGCGCTGTGCGTTATAACATAGGCATCGAGGAAGGCACGTTAGATGGGGCAATATAACCCGTGCGAAGGCAAGTGTGGCATGACATATTCACGGGGTGGTGTTACAGTGCACATGGGCTAGAGAGTGTCATAGCATATGCACTGGCTGGTGGAATACAACACAGAGGTGTGTGGCACTTGGCGGGCACTGGTGGGTGTAACACAGCATTGGGCTCAGCCAGGAGCGCACTGTGACTCTCAAGTGAGGTTCGTCTCCTTTCCAGAGAGTAAAATAAAAAGTATTACACATCCGGCGGTGGATGTGTGTTTTATTAACCGTGAGGGAGGTTTCTTGCATAGTTTTGGTCGAATTTTTGTCGAATCCCCTTTGAATGGCTTGGTGTTCGTGTGTATTAAATGTGCCCATCAATAGCTACCCATGTTTGTATAAATAAACGACAAGGGTGTCTACTTGGAAGTACCCACTGGCGGGGGCGCCGGGATTAGGCACAGTAGGGCGTCAGACATGTCAGAGCTTCACTAGCGGTGTAAATACATTCCACGTGGATTCATTGTATGCTTAGTCGCCTTTTAATGAATATCACGCAAATCGTCATAGTGATAGGTACATACGGTTTGTTTAGCATGTCCCAGGTGTTTCTATAAATATATATTTTTTTAAATAATAAAAAACAAAGGCCGGCCCTGGGGGATGGGGTCCCCGGGGCCATAAGTGGCCTGAGGAGGGGGGCAACGCAGCTCCTCTCCTAAAGAATAAAAAATAAAAAAAAGGCCATGCCCCGGGGGTTGGGGTGCCCGGGGCCGATAAATTAGAAAAAGAAGGGGGGCCACACAGCCCTCCTTCTTAAAAAAATAAAATAAATAAACGACCGGCATCGCGCCGGAGGCCACGCCCCCTCCTTGCAGCACTCTGCAAACGCGCCCCCTGGCCAGTTGTAAGTTGGGGAATTAATTCCCCTTCAATACTGAGGGTCCCTGAGGGCAAACTAGCCCAACAGGTATCTCCAGTATGAGCCAGGGAGCTGCGTTGCAGACAGGTGTTCTGAGGCCACGCCCCTTTTTACACCTCTCTGCAACGCAGCTCTGTGGCGCTTACTGGAGGTTCCTAGTGTGCTAGTTTGACCCTAGGGACCCTTAGGATTCAAGGGGACTTAATCTCTCAACTTAGAACGGCCACAGGGCAAGTTTACACAGTGGTGAAGGGAGGGGACGGGGCCTGAGGTGACGTGTGCAAACACGCCCTGTGTCGCGTTTTAAGTTGGGGAAATAATTCCCTTTCAATCCTGAGGGACCCTGGGGGCCAACTAGCCCGCCAGGTGCTTCCAGTAAGCGCCACTGCGCTGCGTTGCAGAGTGGTGGTGCAGGCCGTGCTCCTTTTTACACCTCTCTGCAATGGCGCTCACTGGATGTACCTAGTGGGCTATTTTGCCCCTAGGGACCCTCAGGATTCAAGGGGACTTAATCTCCAAACTTAAAACGGCCACAGGGCGTGTTTACACAGTGGGGAAGGGAGGGGACGGGGCCTGAGGTGACGCGTGCAAGCACACCCTATGGCGCGTTTTAAGTTGGGGAAATAATTCCCCTTCAATCCTGAGGGCCCCCGGGGGCTAACTAGCCCACCAGGTGCTTCCAGTAAGCGCCACTGAGCTGCGTTGCAGAGAGGTGGTCCAGACCGTGCCACTTTTTACAACTCTCTGCAACGCAGCTCTGTGGCACTTACTGGAGGTACCTAGTGGGCTAGTTGTCCCTAGGGACCCTCAGGATTCAAATGAACTTAATCTCCCAACTAAAAACGGCCACAGGGCCTGTTTACACAGTGGTGAAGGGAGGGGATGGGGCCTGAGTTAACGTGTGCAAACACGCCCTGTGGCGCGTTTTATGTTGTGGAAATAATTCACCTTCAATCCTGAGGAACCCTGGGGGCGAACTAGCACACCAGGTGCTTCCAGTAAGCGCCACTGCACTGCGGTGCAGAGAGGTGGTCTAGGCCGTGCCCCTTTTTACATCTCTCTACAATGCAGCTCTGTGGCGCTTACTGGAGGTACCAAGTGGTCTAGTTGGACCCTAGGGACCCTCAGGATGCAAGGGGACTTAATCTCCCAACTTAAAACGGCCACAGGGCGTGTTTACACAGTGGGGAAGGGAGGGGACGGGGCCTGAGGTGACGTGTGCAAACACGCCCTGTGGCGCGTTTTAAGAGGTAGTTTTAATCCCCCTGCCCTATTATATACTAGGTGCTTACAGAGGAGGTCATGCTAATCACAGGGGGACCCCAACACATAGTGTTCCCTAGTGTATGTAGGTGTTTTCACTGTATTCTTAGTGTCTTTTAACATAGCACTGGCTCTAGGACTGGTTAGTCAGACTCAGTTAGACTCAGTTACCACCAGTATCCTTCTGAAAAAGTTGAGGGTACAGGATGATTTTGCAACAAGGCTTCTTTCTGCTCTTCTGTTTGTTCTTTCTGCACGTTATCCTTCTTCCTGTACTTTTCTTCGTCTTTGAGGACTTCTGTTGCTTCTTTCTGCATTTCTTTTTTTTTCTTTCTGTGCGTTTTTTCTTCTTTCTTCACATGTCCTATCTCGGTAGGCATAGTTAGAATTTAGCATTTAAAAAACCTTTGAAATTCACTGAAAAAACCATAGGTTTCAGGCACGTTATAGTTAGGAATTAGCATTTAAAAAACTTTAGAAATTCACTGAAAAAACCATAGGTTTCAGGGGCGTTATAGTTAGCTGGACTTTTCACTCTTACAAAACCATTGAAATTCCCCTGTTATAGTTAGTTCAGCTAACTATAACTCGCGCGCCCACAATGCACTGCTGATGACGTCACATATTACATCACTCATGACATGGTCAGTGACATCACTCATGACATCACTCATGACATCTCAAATGACATCACTGATGACATCACTGATGACATCATCCTTGTGATAGAGTGGCAGACCTCCTCTCACCCTAATATAACCTTTGATACACACATTCAAAAATAGAAGCTAACATTTTCAAAACAATGGACATACCAATACCAGTTACAACAACCTATTCAGTAATTCTAAGATCCACATACACATCCACTCATTCACCAACAGTCCTATACTGTTACTCATACATGTACTCACTCATCATATGTACTCATACACCTATACATCCTGTTGCACAACGCCACTCATCCATAGAGTTACTCACACACATAGTCACTCATGCTAATAAAGTATCAAACATCCATTTACTTGCATATACAGTTATACACACACCACCACACTTACTTCTACAGAAACTTACACATACTTAGTCTTTTAAACAATCACTTATAGAAACACATACTTATTCATACATGAACTCTTCCAATCTCTCACTCTCACATATACTCACTTATATACACCAATAGTCACATATACTAGTTTAAAACATATATAGTTACTCATAAAGACACTATTGAGACTGTCATTCACTCACTAACACACCCATGCACACACTCATCCACCCATACAGTCCTGCACACATGCTGTCTTCAACACATACAAACAGTGAGTCACTCATTCATGCACCTATGCACTACGTAATACCCCCCACTGAACCATACAGACACTCAGACACTGATACTCAAGAAACCAACTAATAACCTATATAGACACTCATGAAGCTACTCACCAACTAATGCAGCCACTTATACACAAAGTGAGAGACTGATACAGATATTTACATATTTAAACATTACTCACTAAGCCATGTATTCACTAAGATACACTTAATCAGTCAGTTATACAATCAATTTTTCAAAAACAAATCATCCATTTAGACACTTATATACTCATTTATTCTTCCATCGACCTTGAGATATACAAATATAAAACATTTAATTTTCAGAAAAACACACATTCACTGGATGATGTCATCAGTGATGTCATTTGAGATGTCATCAGTGATGTCATCAGTGATGTCACTGACCATGTCATGAGTGATGTAATATGTGACGTCATCAGCAGTGCATTGCGGTCGCACGAGTTATAGTTAGCTGAACTAACTATAACGGGGGAATTTCAATGGTTTTGTACGAGTGAAAAGTCCAGCTAACTATAACGCCCCTGAAACCTATGGTTTTTTCAGTGAATTTCTAAGGTTTTTTAAATGCTAATTCCTAACTCTAACGTGCCTGAAACCTATGGTTTTTTCAGTGAATATATATATATATAGATGTTTGCGTTATTTACTAATTTTTTATGACAAGATCCCAGCAAAAACCTAAACCTGTCAGGCCTGCTGAATATGCATGAATTGCCCACAGCAAGATCCAGGCAGGTGAGGGGAAGAAGCAGACACTACCCACTGGGGAGAGTACTTACGTGTGAGTGGCTGCTTTGTACAGACTTGGAGTGCCGAGTACGGGTCATCCTGCCCTGGCCTGTCAGAAGTGCCTCAACCAATCGTAGCGGGGTATCCTGTATTTAAAGTGGGACTTGGAAGCATTCTTTATTTAACGGCATCTGAGGAAGGCATTCACGCCGAAACACGCCATGCCATGTGAATGAATAAAGAGCGACATGCATATACATTGTGAAACTTTGGGTCAGCCTTCTTCTGCAGCCTTCTTCTGCTATTGGCCTGTTTGAGTGAAATGTACACTCTGCTTCGGTCCATGACAGCGTACTGTCTGGGTTAATGGTTCAGTCTACATCAATCATTGGCTATTTTGCCCTGTTAATGACAGCATTTTCTGTTTACATGTGCACATCACCAGAAATTAAGTGTGCTTCACTGTCAGAGCTCGTTGGCCAGTCCTTTATCTTTCACTTTTTTCCTTTTGTAGTTCCTCTTTCACTTTCTTGCACCTTCTCTTTTTCTTTTAATTTTTCTTAGGAGAATACTACAGCTCTCTAGACAGTGCTATCAGGTCACTTGCTTGCCACTCATTTCAAGTGCTGTGCTTCACATTCCATGTGGTCACTTCCTGTAAACCAGGTGACCATTATGTAATGCTGTTGTCCATAGTGTATTACTGTTTGATAATTCCAAAATGGGCAACATATTGGTTCTAAATGTGATGAAACTTTGAAACAACAATAGACGGTGTGCAATATCTCTGCAAGATGGACACCTGCTCTTATGTTTAGGTTTGGTGTTATAAGCATACACCTGTTGTGTTTAGATGGCAGCATATTCTCTTTTTTCAACTTATATTTTAATTTATCTTGCATCTGTAGATGCACATGTGTGTTTTATTGCGGTTGTGTCAGAAATTAAGTCCAAGAATGTCAGTAGATGGATGAATCAATGCATGAGTTGAAAGATTAGTGACAAAGTGCATGTATGATGATCTGATGACTGCCTAAATCTATCAATGACCCGAAAAGCATTTTCATTCATGAGTAAGACTTATTGGCATTGCCAATGCTTGTTAATCTGAGTAAATCTGAATGTATTCAAGTGAGACTAACATTCCCAACGCAAATCCCTTGCCTACTCAAATACTGCAAACACACATTTTTAATACCTATCCGGATTCTTCGTAGTTAGCCAGTCATCTTTTTGTATTTTTTTTGTCTATTTAAGTTGAGCAGCTCTTTGAAGCAAAGTGCTATGAAATACAATAAATAAATACGCATAATATTTTTCCCATTGAGGAGATTCTAAATTAAGTTTTTACAGAAAGAATATGGGGTTGTTTTGTGGTATTGTTTGCTAAGCTATCATATGTAATGTAATGTGTTAACCTGCTGAGTGGTAGGGCGAGCTGAGGTATTGTGTGCTGTGTTGTGTTGTGGTATGGTATTATTAAGGTATGCTATGCCCTTCTACTGGGTGTAAGGTTATGTGCTGCTAAATTGTGTTATACTACCCTTATATAACTGGTGGGGAAAGAGGGCTATAGGAAGAGGGGACACGGTAGGAGTTTTTTAATCCAAATATTGGCCACATAATGCTCGCACCACATTGGCTGTGTGAGCTACCTTTAGGCTCCCATTTGCTGAACAGGAAGGTAAGAGAAGTGAGAAAGACAGGTCAGTAACATAACATGCTTAGCTACTCTGTGCGGTTTGGTTTTTGTTGTATGGCAGGTTGTGTGTTTAGTTGGGTTTTGTAATGGCATTTCATTTGAATTTCTTTTTTGGAACACAGGAGCGGGTCGCCAAACGTGGGCGGAAGCTGGTGGATTATGACAGCGCGCGCCACCATTTGGAGGCGCTGCAGAATGCGAAGAAGAAAGATGAAGCTAAAATTGCCAAGGTAAAACCGCACCCAGATGCACTCCTCCTACACAACACCTTTCTGGCAGCTTACATCGTCAGACTTTGACCCAGAGCAAAAGAGAGGAAGACAGAAAAGTGAGAAAGAAGGATGAAGAGAAATATAGACAAGCATTGGCATAGCCAATAGGTCTCGCCTTTGGGACCTTACAAGTGTTTAGCCATGCAACCGTTGCATAACTAAATACTTATAAGGTCCCAAAAGCGAGACCTATTGGTTATGCCAAGCGATCGCGATCAAACATCAAAGCGGCCGTGAAAGTAATCGCGGTAAAAGCGGCGCGCGCGCTCCGCGCACATGCACTGTAGCTCTAGGCTGGCCTGGTAGCACTTTTTGGAGCCCTCTCAATAAGTCTCGCCAGACCAGCGCATGCACTGGGTCAGGCGAGACCTAAAAAACAGTGACAGCAGGGATGAAAAAGAACCTGCAGGACTGCGATAACAAGGCAGGAATTGTACGGCGGGGGAATAAACAGGCATGAGATGCAATCGAGAACAGGCAGCTTTGGTATTAAGCTACCCCAGCATTCTGCAACAGTAGAATCTTAAGAGAAACGTTTGGCTCCCGCAAATATTTTGTTTCTTTTTTTGTAGAAATAAGAATAATTTATAGCAAACTGCGGAAAAAGGTAATTCATGGATCTCTGCTGCCCGCCACTTGCCACTGGTCAGGGCACAAGTCTTAAAAAAAGAAGTGGGGGGACTAACCTAGTTAGGCAGTATGCAAGTGACATCACGGCGCGCAACATCATGGCGCACAACGTCACACATGGCATCACAGGAATTGACATCACAGAAAGCGGCATCACAAGCCACGACTTTACAGGAAGTGGCATCACAAGAAGTGACTTCATATCTAAAGCCCTCACATATATGTTTAGCAGGGAATAGGACACGTTACAACGCAAACATTTACAACGCATGCCTTCACAATGCGGTTTTTACATCGCAAAATCCATTACAATGCATGATTTTAGAACGCATGCCATCACACCGCATTTTTAGAAACTACATTTACAACGCATTCCATTACAACACATACCATTACAATGCATACCATTTCAATGCATAATACTTTTAGGGCAACAGTAGGGTAAGTGTTGGATAGTGTAGGGGTAAAAATTACTATTCCCACTCCAGTGAGTGCAACAGTAGGATAAGTGTTGGATAGTGTAGGGGTACACATTACAATTTCCACTCCAGTGAGTGCAACAGTAGGGTAAGTGTTGGATAGTGTAGGGGTAAAAATTACTATTCCCACTCCAGTGAGTGCAACAGTAGGGTAAGTGTTGGATAGTGTAGGGTTAAAAATTACTATTCCCCATTGCTTACCTTATAATGCATTGTAATGGCATGCGTTGTAGTGACATGCGTTGTAATGGCATGCGTTGTAGTGACATGGGTTGTAATGGCTGCGTTGTAATGGCATGCGATGTAAAGGCAGTTGTGTTGTAATGACTGTGTTTTAAATGTAGTGTGTTTTAATGACTGCGTTGTAATGGTTGTTTCCCTTAGCAGGTCTATCATGTGTACGTTTGAGCGCATTCCGAGGATAATAGCACAGTGAGCTATGGAAGATGATATGTGACTTCTACACATTGCAATCCCGCAGTTTTATGTAACAAACTTGTACATTCATTTACAAACTTATATAATTTATTGTACATGTAATATGCACACCTTGATGTAAAGCACTCTGACACCCTGCATTGGAATGAGTAGAGCTATACAAGAAAAAATAGTGGTACTTAAATTATTTCAATGCCTCCTCAGGGGCAGTAAACTCTATATTAAATGCAATTTGCTTTGTGTAAATACCGGGAAAGACCAACACATCTGATATTCTTACAGTGCAAGCATATCTCCCAAACTTGGACTGAACAAAGTGAAAAGCTGCCTCTCTTAAGTATGTGTGAAGTACTAACAAGGTGTGAGCCTTTGTTTCCCCTCTGCTTCATTTGCATCAGGTGTGGGGCTCCTGACTGCCAAGAGACTCGAACAAAAGGAGGCATGATGACCTCTCATATTCGGCCTTTGTTATGGGCCAAGCAGGAGTCTTAAATAAGAAAGCCCGTCCCAGCCTGCACGTTGTTGCCTTTGCAGATGGAAAGCAGATAACGTGCAGGCGCTGCTGAAAGTGTCCCGGTGTTTGGAAATTTCACCGGGACGAGTTCAGCCCCTTATTCAGTAGGGCGCACATTTTTGGCATGGTGGACGGCGTTCACCCTGTGAAAAAAGTGGTTGGACGCCGTCCACCCGCGTGTATCCCCAAATGGTGCTCTGAACGCATCTTTTAAATATTAATTAAGTTTTCATATTCAAGTGTCGGCTATATAAGCAACCATGATCACTAAATTGCCTCCAGGTTAAAAGAGTGTTAACGATTAACCTGGGACCAAACACAACTTTGGAGGTATTTTTAAGAGATATCAGAAAACCCTTAAAAGTTAATGATACAACTTTATCTCCCACTCTTCCGAGCACTCTTCATGAGCTCACACATTACATCACAGATGCCATAACAAATGACATCATTAGTTAGATTAATACATCCAGTACCACACCCTCGATGATCACTGAGCACAGCTTTTGAAATGAATGTGCCTGATGATACTGGGTAAAGGATGTCATCTTTAGACTTTCCCTGTGCCCAGTTCCCGATCACCATATCTGCTGCCATTTTCAGTAAGGCCCTGTCTTTTTCCATGCTCTGCCCAATACCCATCCCAGTATCGAATTAATAATTTTCTATGGGGATTGCAATGAACAATGCAACTCTTGGGAGCCCTGTGTCCCTATAACCTCCACCCGTTTGTGAAGATTCATAATATAGAGGAAAGGTATGACCAGTCCAAAATTATTTTTCTTACACTTCCGCGCAATACCAATATGTGTTAGTACCAACTGGCAGTGGTGACAGGGCATGGCCCTCCATAGTACACATTGATACCAGTTTAAATTTAAGGTTAGAATTAAAGTTTGCTGTGTAAAGTTAAAATGTACATGTTGTCTGCGGATTCTGGTGGGTAAATACCACATTTTTAAGTCTCGCCTAGTAGACAGCCCATGAGCTGTCTGTTTTGAGACATACTGTGGTTCTACCAAGAATATACAGGGGCTTGGAGACCGCTCATTGCTTGCCACGCTCTGCCACTGTCACTCTCATTTGCCTACTTCTTATTTGTGATCCAGCTTGTCAACCTTGCCAGCCTATGTACCTTAAGTTTTGATTGGCTACCTTCTATGCTTCCACTGCTTGCTTTTCAAGCACAAAGTTTTTTCTTTTCAGCAAAGCACTCATGAATGCATGTTTCTTCTAGCTGCTTCCCTTGTGTACTTCTCTCTCCACTGCACACTGTGTTGTTCTCTGTTGTCTGTGTGCCTCCACCTGCCCACCTAATGTGCTCACCCATATGTACTACCCCCGTTGCTTTCTCAGCCATGTACTTCTACCCCACATGTTCAACCTTGCTCTCGCGCATGTTGTTTCATGTCCCCATCTGTAAAATCCTCTCTCGCCTATTGCTTCTTCCTCACCCCTGTATTCCTGCTGTTGGCTGCTCGCCTGTGTGCTTCTCTCCTGCCCGCACCATTGCTTGCCCATTGCTTTTCCTTCCCCGGCCTGCGCCCTTAGTGTTGTTTCCACCCCCTCTGTTGCTTCTGGCACTGTTCTGCTTTCACCCTTCTGTGTGTGTGTGTGTTTCTTTTTAGTTACCGAGCCTACTCAGAATTTTTAAGAACTAAACAGAAAAAAAGTGCACCCGTCAGTTTGTAGGCGCGCTATGCGTGGTGTGCGGGGCTACAAAATTGCACGTGGAGCCGCATCAAAGTTTTTTCTTTTTTATTCTTTAGCCATGCTGCACAGTTTTGGGGATACTGTGCAGCATGACTAAAAACCATTGGCAAAGCCAATAGGTCTCAAATTCGAGACCTATTGGTGTGGCCAAATGCTTGTTTTCTAGAGGACGCAGCATTTTTCTTCCCCTGAAGTGAGGCCTTGACCCTCTAGGGGTCACACCCAAGCCACCAAATTGTTCAACACAAGCTTTTTCTTTTGTGACAGAAGTGAAAGAACTCCATGCATTTTTTCAACCTAGCATTGTTCAGTGATGCAAGCACCAGTTGTTGATAGCAAATTCAAGAATCACTATGATTTTCTTTTGATCATGTAAAAAAATCAGAACTGATTTGCACCAAACAAACTAAAGGAGCTCACAAGGGTCTATCAAAATGTTATGTTAGATTTTGAGTAAATCTATTCTATTTTGCTAATTGGATTGTTTTATTAATAAAGTAAATCTCAAATGCCCATTAAAATTGATAAGGGGACAAGCTGCAACAGCACAACAGGAGATCCACTTTGTACAAGTCAGGGTCCACGTCTGTTAAGACACCCTGAGACTAATAAAAATAAAGTAATGACTTATTCTTAAATCCCTTGTTTGACCAAGGTAGATGAAATATAAGTCAAAGTTTAGAAGAAGGGCAGGGAGCGACTTCTCAGATGTAATTTCAGATCTATGCGTGGAATATTGTTAAAAGTGTAACAACGTTTGAATAAAAGCCTTGAGACTGCTTTGTTTCATTAACCCCGTTATTACATTCCAGCCACACAATTCGCAGTCATGTGCCAAATTCTGAAAATAGCATTACTAAAATCTGCTTTCTTTAAATCTGGGTAGTAGATAGCATACTACATGTACCCATGCCCTCCTCATCAACTTTAGAAAATGGTGCCTTCCAATATTCATCGGAAACCATTTTTAAGAAGAAAGTATACTACATTACTCACATAGTTGCTAATACACAGGCCTGAAATTCAGGACAGACTTGCTAAAGAGGGACACTAGAGAGGTATCAAAATATACCGAGAGAGTATCTTGTTGCTTATAATACAATACTGCAGAAAAACTGGAAAAGTGTAAATTGATGCTAGTTAGACTTAGTGGGCAAAAGCCAGGTTTTTAGAGAGTTTCTAAATTTCAACAAATTGGTTTCTGCTCGATGAGAGATTGGCAGAGCATTCAATTTGATAGCTTCAGCATAAAGTGAAAAATACCTGCCTCCAATCGTAGCCCACTTATACCTAGAAATTTCGACGAACAGGGCTCCAGCTGATGAATGTGAGGATGATATCTGCACCAGTTAAAACAGTGGAACAAACGAGAGGGTCTAAAATCATAAGGGGCCTAGTGAACCAGATACAGAAATCTAAAAAGGATCCCATACTTCCCAGGGAGCTAGAGTAGGGGGTAGTCACTGGTGAAATATAGCGACTCTGCCTCAAACCAATTCCATGCCTGGCAGCTGAGGTTTGAACCAACTGAGGTTTTTGTAGACCATGGAGAGGAAGGCTGTCTAAGCAGACCACTTTGAAGTAGTCAAGGCAGGTAGAAATGAGATTTGTACTTTGTGAGAGAAAGAAAAACAGCTATAAGATAACTTTCAGGGTGCATTATTGAAGAAGACAGCATTAGACTAATACGGTGATTTGATTAAAGAAATTGAACTGGGATTAATTATTCATAGCTTTTACACAGGGAAGAGGTATCGGCTTTGAATTGTTTGACTGTGCCCAAACAGAAACTTCCCAAACTGGTGTAAAATTTAAGGCAATAGAAATGTCTGTCTTGTCTCCATTCAGTTTTAATTGGTTGAAACAAATCCAGCTATCAAGTGTTATAAGACACTCAGCTTATGTTTAAGGATTACCTGACATTTGAAAAACATTTTGAGTCTCATCCGCATACATAAAAAAGGAGAAACCAAAAGACTGAATGAGAGAGACAAATGTGTCATATATACATTAACAAGCAGAGCAGATAGAATGGAGCCTTGAGGAATGCCACGTAAAAGATATTGAAAAGGTGAGGCAGCAACTTGAAACTACCTGTTTCTCAGAAAATCTGTGAAGCACTGTAAGGCTATGTCTTCAACACCGATATCCTCCAGGCTTGATAGCAACCTCTGTCGATCTATGGAGTCAAAAGCGTCAGACAAATCAAGGAAAGTTAGGGTGGCTTGAAAATCCTTTTTTGCAAGTGGTGCATCTCATCTATAGCCAAGATTACCATAGTCTTGGGGCTTTGGCCATATCAAAGTCCAGCTTGCATTAGATGGAGAAAGCCACTTGTTTTTATATAGCCATTTAGTTGATCAACACATTCTCTACGAACCTGGATGGATAAGATAGTTGTGAGATGGGATGTAGATTTGAGAAATTGTCCATACCAAGAGGGGGATGGCATAAGTAGGGTAGACTTTAACATATTCAGAATAGTGCCTGATCTCAAAGCAGTATTTAAAAGTAGGCATTTGTGGCTACTTTCAGTTACCAATCAATTTTTGGGGTGTTTTGCTGAAAGAGTGTCTGCTGATGATCCAGAGGACTGGCTACTTTGCAGTAGTTGAATAAAATGTTCAGTATCAAGCAAGGAGAACTTTGTCAGCTAATTGAATGCACAGCTAGGACAAGGGTACCATTTACACTGTGGTGATAATACTATAACAATTTGACACTTAACAACATTAAAAAACATTCATTCTTGATATACAAGAAGGTCATCCGTATCTTTAAAAAAGTTTAGTGTGACGCAACAGTTTAAGCAATTTGTATCAATTCCAATAATACATACACCATAGGTATTTCCTATACTACAGTCATTCTCTTTACCAATTCCAAAAATATAAATGAGTTCTGAGAAGCTAAACCTAAGAAGGAACGAGCAAGAAAAGAAAGCAGAAAAAGAGGGAATAAACCGAAAAAGAATGGAATGGAATGAGATGCTAATTAAAATGGAGATGGAGAAGAAAAACAACACCAACCATAAACTAATGATCAACCTCACCTTTTCGAATTACACACACCGACTTAATAGTCCTCTGCGTTAGTTCAAATACCGGGTCCAATAATCAAACGCCCGAAATCTATCATCCAATCTGTGTCTAAAATAAATTAATGTATAATGCCGTTAGTAAAGTCTTAATGTGTGTGAGGGTAGCGTAACGCAATTTTAGACATAGAATCAATGTTCCAGAATGACTCAAGGAACATGTATTTAAAATTAACCGTGAACATCATAGTCAATATTTAACCTATCACATTTTGAGACTTACCAAGTCAAATCAATATGTAACAGTAGTTTATAGAAGGATAAATGCCTTCGATCCCCAGTTGGGTGATCTTCGCCTAACAAATAAGGATAAATATAGAAACCATTACTAAAAGGGAAAAAGTTTGAATCACAAAAATCTCAATGTATGATATACAATGTATACACAGATGGCCAAAGTATCTCACTTGAATACCTGAATTACCTTTAGGTTTATTGGAAAATAAAAATTCAGGATACACAGTACAAAACTTGCAGAAAAATCGTTAAAATTGGAAGCTTGCAAGGTAAAGAATTTCGAGATATTAGGAATCATGAAAAGCATGAAATTAATATAAACAACACGTGAATCTTACCCAATGTTGTAGCGTTATATCAGATAAAACTTCACTAAATAACTACAACGCAAAACTAAAGATTTAAGGATTAGTTTAGCATTTGTTTAGAGATCTGTAACTCGTGTAGCAACATCAAATTTGTCACAACTTGAGAAGAACAGGGTTGACCATACCAATGCTCTATATTAATAACTTAGCAGACATCGGTATCAGTTCCAAAAATCAAACACCCAGAATTGTAACTCGTCTGTCAACATCAAGTTGTCACAAAATTAGATGAACAATGCTGACCATACCCATGCGCTATATAAATGACTTGAAAAACATTGAAGGGATATTTTCAGACACCAAACTTGCAAGCAGCTTCACCTTACGAAGCAAATGTCTAAGCCTTCCTGCCCGCACCTCAAGACCAGCCGAGAGGTATTTATAAAAAGCCCCCCCAGAAAAACCCTCCACGGAGCCTCACCTTAATAAGCGGTCAAATACGCTGTCTTGCCGACACAATCCACGGATAGAGTAGCTCGGCACCATACTGAAAACGGCTTTATATACTGTGACAAACCGCGGAGAATAAGCTGCACCTGGACCTTCTGGCAAGTAGAATGCTTGGTGCTCGGCAATCAACGGAGAAAAAGGGAACGCCATATTGGTAACGGCAAAAAGAACCTCAGGCAGTAGAGGCGGGCGATCGTTTAATCGATGTGTTCCACTTTGAAAAACTAGCACCATATTGGAATGGCTAAAGGGAACTAAAGAGGTGTAGACGTGCTTTAACTAAATAAATGCCATTTTAAATTAGTCAAAAGAAAAACGGCAAATAAAATATAATCAGGCCCGATATTAACAATTACATTTATAAAAGTATCCACTTTATTAAAACTGTATGCCAATGATAATATCGACTACTTAAAACAACTCCGCTATAATAAAACGGTGTCGAAATTGTAAATGAGACCACCTAAAAGCGCCGTTACCTTAATGGACGCCATATTGAAGTGGGTAAATAAACCTAAGAACAGTGTTGAAAGTTATGTAAATGCCAGAACATTGCATTCACCTGTCTGGGCATACATACAATTATATTAATATACCATGGAATTGCACAAACTATAAAACCATAGGCCATAGGCAGATAATGTCATCGATATACCTCCCCCAGAACACAATATGTCAACAGGGAAAGGGCTGACATGTACGAGCATAACCACATGGTACTGGAAATGATCGATCAGATTTTGACAAAAAATTACTTTCTTCACGATGGGCACTGGTACCATCAGGTGCGGGGTACAGCCATGTTCACCAGGTTTGCCCCCTCTTATGCATGCCTGTTAGACCTGGCACCCTTGGCATGGTTTCCCCTGACTTTTTGCCTCTACCTCTGACATTTTTTACACTGTGACGGATTTTGTTTTGCTGGTTTAGATGCTTTGGGCACTTTGCCACTGCTGATCAGCGCCAAAAGTGCGCCCTGGTTAAATTATTACTGTGATTGGTTAGCCATGATTGGCATATTTGTTTTACCAGTAGGTCCCTAGTAAAGTGCACTGAGTGTGCCAGGGTGGATGATTCAAATGCTACTAGTGGACCTGCAGCACTGATTGTGCCACCCACATGAGTAGCCCTAAAATGGTGTCTCAGGCCTACCACCGCAGTGCCTGTGCACAGTCTGTGAACTGCCATGTTGTCCTGGCCAGTGTACCCACTGGCCAGGCCTGACCCTTCCCTTTTCTAACACATTGGACACCCCAATGGTAGGTCCCAGGTACCCCCCTGGGCAGGATGCAGTGTATGTGAAAGGTAGGACATGTACTAATGTGGGTAACATGTCCTGATAGTGAAATACTGCCAATTTCGTTTTTCACTATTGAAAGGCTATCTTGCTCATAGGATAACATGGGGAATGCTGTGTAACATGTTTACCTGCATATCTTCCCATAACGGCAAGATAGACATGTGGAATCTGGTATCCCTGAACTCAGAATTTATTAACACATCTTTTAGTGAAGATGGTTTTTAAATTCTAAGTTTGGAAATAGCACTTTTAGAAAGTGGCTATTTTCTTGTTCAGCCTTTTTGTGTGCCTCTGCCTGTTTGTGGAATGACTGTCTGGTTTGTGAGTGACAGGGGCTGGGGGTGGCTCCAGGAGACTGGGTGAGTCCGCACCAGGCTGAATAGCCCCATCTGCATGTAGAGTGGCGGGGAGGAGTAGCACCTGGGTCTGAATAGGCCTGTGCCTGCCTGCCTGCCACAATGCTGGCTTCACCTTCTGCGGTGCGTCTGATGGCTCTGGCCCACAGTCACTAAAGAAGAAGATGTGCCCTGGCAGAGTGCACCCAGAACTGGTTTGGACTGGGTCCAGGACCCCTCACACAGAAAGAACAAAGACTTATGGGGTATAAAAGTAGAACTGAAACCCCTGCAAAAAGAGATTAGGAAACTTCGTGATCAAGAAGGAATCCCTGCCAAAAGAAGAACAGCCAGGAAGACTGAGGAAAAGTGCTGCCATTGCTGAGTGTCTGGAAGCTGACCTACAGTTGCTGTGATTGCTGAGGAAGAGGACCAAGGGAATGTCTGCTGTGTGCTGTGTCCCCTTTACTTGAAGAGGAGCTGTGTTGTGTGATTTGCCCCTCTGACGCCTGCCCATCTCCAAGGGCCTGAGAAGAGCTGGCCTCCTGTTGGGAACTCAGGGATACAAAAGTTCCCCAGAACCCACCCTTCCAGCTGCTGTGTGCGTGTCTCTGCGCGCAGCCTGTGCCTTCGTAAAGCTGCCCCCAGCGAAATCTGTCTCGGTGTGCTCATCGGCACACAGCTGGGGTGCAAGGTCATGTGGTCTGCTCTGCCTCAAGCGTGATCTGCCCCAGGTTCTGTGCAGATTAACGCCCTGCTGAGGAACTTTGGAGCGCCTGCTTTGCCCCAGAGCGCTGTGTGTGCATTGACTCCACTGCCTCCCCTCGAGTTGTGTGCCCGAGGCCGGGTTTGCCACTCTGAAAAGGAGCCTTGAAAACACCCTGCCGATATTCACCACCGCCGGCCTGGATCGTCATATCTGAGCCGCGCTCTGATTGGTCACAGCCTCGAGGGTTTCCCACAGCAACGCGGAGGTTCGTCAGGTCGAGCTGCATTGAGTCTGGAGCAGCGCGAGGCATCCCCTAGCAACCGGGGTCCCTCGCGCTAGTCATCGAGGAAAGGAGCTGAACCTGAGGCCGAGGCGCGTCCCATCGGCGAAAGCGGCTTCACCGGAGATCAGCGCGGTGAACACAGAGCCCCCTTCACATCCTAAGGTAACCGGCTCCAACCCGTGACCGGAGTTTGCACAGGGGGTGAGATTGTGATCACACGCGCTACCGGCGGGCCGCCGCTGGGGTGATTAAATCTTGGTGACTTGATTACGGCAATCACGGGGGTGATTGGGAAAACACTAGTTTTGTGATTGGGAAAGCGCTACTTTGGGTGATTCTCTGCCTTCACGAGTGCAGCAGGGGCATTTGCGAAAATCGTCTCAGCCACCTTAGTTTTGAAATAACTTTCCATGCGCTAGGAGCAGGAGTCCTCCAAGCAGAAGGGCTCAGTCAATTTCCTTATTCACCAGACTCAAGAGAACAATATCCAAGTGAACATTTTTCAAGAGAACATTTTCTAAGACAAGAATGATTGTGTATGTGATGTTAATGACGTTTTTGATCTGCCTAATCTATACAAAGTAATTTATATTTTTATAAATACTTGGTGTAGTGTCCATTTGTGGTGTTGCGCTATGTTACTGTGAGTGTTGGTACAAATACTTTATACATTGCCTTGGGGATAAGCCTGTCTGCTCGTGCCAAGCTACCAAGGGGGTGAGCAGGGGTTATCTACAGTGTGTACCCCCTTACCCTGACTAGAAGTAAGGGTCCCTATTTGGGCAAAGGTACTTACCTCTGCCAACTAGAGACCGCCAGATCTAACAATGCTTCTTTATGGGGTGGTATGAGAGGGAGCATGCCTGGGGTTGCGATGCCTCCTCCTGGACACAACATATTGTGTTCTGGGGGAGGTATATCGACAAAATTATCTGCCTATGGTCTGGCTCAAGGGAAAGCCTGGATGAATATCTTCTGTACCTTAACGATAATCTGTTTAATGTGCAGTTAACTATGTCCTGTGACAGTGAAAAGATTGATTTTTTGGATCTCCGTTTTTACATAAAAGACGGGGTTGTACAGAGCACATTGTATCGTAAGGAAACATCATGGAATGGAATATTGCATGCTACCAGTGCTCATGCACGCTTTGTAGTTAAAAACATCCCTTACGGAGAGATGGTCAGAGTGCGTAGAAACTGTTCGGAACAGGTAGCATTCAAAGCCAATATTGTGGACACACTGGACTGGTTTCTTAAAAGAGGTTACAGCACACAGGATGTGGGTAGGGCGGAAGAAAGAGTTTACAAACTAAAGAGAGAAAGTACGTTAGTGACTAAGAAAAAGAAAGAAACAGTACCCACTAACAAACTACAATTTGTGACCAAGTACACGTCATATAGTGGAAAGATTTTTAGTATTTTTAAGAAGAACTGGCACTTACTTTGGGAAATACCAAGTTTGAGGAACGATCTCACTGCTAATCCATCAATTACTTACAAAAGAGGTCAAACCTTAAATGATATGCTATGCCCGAGCTATGCCACAACAGCTAACTGCTCTGGGACATGGTTACCAAAAAGACCTCATGGTTTCCATACGTGCACTTCATGTAATATATGTAAATTTGGGACAAACAAACTTCAGCATTTCTCTTACAATAGTACAAATAAATATAAAATCAGGGAATTCATAAATTGCAATACCAGTTATGTAATTTATGTTCTAGGTTGCAGTTGCAACTTGATATTACGTAGGAAGCACTGTACGAACTCTTAAACTCAGAATTCAGGAGCACCGTCGTGCCATTTTGAAAGACGGCACAAGGTACCCTATGTCCAATCATTATAAACAACAGCATATATCTGATCCGACTTTTTGGTTTCATGGAATTGAACATGTGCCAATCAATTACAGAGGTGGGAGCCGAGAGTTAATATTGAGACAGAAAGAGGCAAAATGGATTTGTAGACTGCGTGCTATTAAGTATGGTCATAATACAGATAATGAATTTCATTATTTTTTAAATGAAATCTGTATTTATTAATCGTGCAAGTGTGGTATACTCTCTCATTTTACCATTTACAATCAAACCTGATGCCAACCTTATAAGAATCTTGTTGAAGGTGCACTGTTGCATCTGACTCCATCCTCTCTTTATATTTGACGCAATTTCTGATTCTATGAATTTATGTAATGTAATATAGTATATTTTTGTGTATCTTTGCAGGCATTGAAAATCTGTAAAATATATTATAGACAAAGCATTAAAAAAAAAAAATTCGATCCCCTTTTTCTTTTCTTAATTTTGACTTATTTTTTCTGAACCTTCAGTTCTTTATGACACTACACTTAATTTTAATTGGAATGTTGGATGCGATGGAGATACAACGCTAATAGCTTGTTTTTGATTGAGGATATTTACACAAGTAATTCTTGTGTCTTTTCAACATCACTTGAGCTTTGTGACGTAATACTGATCTTAATTGTTCAGTATTTTTATTAATTTTCGCTGTTTTTTATTTTTGGATTAGGCACTCTTTTATAATTAAGTTTGTGCGATTCCATGGTATAATAATATAATTGTATGTATGCCCAGACAGGTGAATACAATGTTCTGCCATTTACATAACTTTCAACACTGTTCTTAGGTTTATTTAAGCACTTCAATATGGCGTCCATTAAGGTAACAGCGCTTTTGGGTGGTCTCATTTACAATTTCGACACCTTTTTATTATAGCGGAGTTATTTGGCGTTATTACATTAATTTTCGGCACGTGAATGTGACCTGGGACCCTTTTTTAAGTAGTCGATATTATCATTGGCATACAGTTTTAATAAAGTGGATACTTTTCTAAATGTATTTGTTAATATCGGGCCTTATTATATATTATTTGCCGTTTTACTTTTTACTAATTTAAAATGGCATTTATTTAGTTAAAGCACCTCCACACCTCTTTAGTTCCCTTTAGCCATTCCAATATGGTGCTAGTTTTTCAAAGTTGAACACATCGATAAACGATCGCCCGCCTCTACCGCCTGAGGTTCTTTTTGCCGTTTCCAATATGGCGTTCCCTTTTTCTTCGTAGATTGCCGAGCACCAAGTATTCTAGCTGCCAGAAGGTCCAGGTGCAGCCTATTCCCCGCGGTTTGTCACAGTATTTAAAGCCGTTTTCAGTATGGTGCTGAGTTACTCTATCCGTGGATTGTGTCTGCAAGACAGCGTATTTGACCGCCTTTTAAGGTGAGGCTCCTTGGAGGGTTTTTCTGAGGGAGCTTTTTATAAATACCTCTCGGTTGGTGCGGGCAGGAAGGCTTAGACGTTTGTAAGGTGAAGCTGCTTGCAAGTTTGGTGTCTGAAAATCTCCCTTTGATGTTTTTCAAGTCATTTATATAGCGCATGGGTATGGTCAACACTGTTCATCTAATTTTGTGACAACTTGATGTTGACAGACGAGTTACAATCCTGGGCGTTTGATTTATGGAACTGATACCGATGTCTGCTAAGTTATTAATATAGCGCATTGGTATGTCAACCCTGTTCTTCTCAAGATGTGACAAATTCGATGTCGCTACACGAGTTACAGATCTCTAAACAAATGCTAAACTTATCCTTAAATCTTTAGTTTTGGGTTGTAGTTATTTAGTGAAGTTTTATCTGATATTACGCTACAACATTGGGTAAGATTCACGTGTTGTTCATATTCATTTAATGCTTTTCATGATTCCCAAATCTCGAAATTCTTGACCTTGTAAGATTTCAATTTTAACGATTTTGCTGCGAGGTTTTTTCTGTGTATCCTGAATTTTAATTTTCCAATAAACCTAAAGGTAATTCAGGTATTTAAGTGAGATACTGTGGCCATCTGTGTATACATGGTATATCATACATTGAGATTTTTGTGATTCAGACTTTTTCCCTTTTAGTAATGGTTTCTATATTTATCCCTATTTGTTAGGCGAAGATCACCCAACTGGGGATCAAAGGCATTTATCATTTTGACCTTCTATAAACTACTGTTACATATTGATTTGACTTGGTAAGTCTCAAAATGTGATAGGTTAAATATTGACTATGATGTTCACGGTTAATTTTAAATACATGTTCCTTGAGTCATTCTGGAACATTGATTCTATGTCTAAAACTGTGTTACGCTACCCTCACACACATTAAGACTTTACTAACGGCATTATACATTAATTTATTTTAGACACAGATTGGGTGATAGATTTCGGGCATTTGATTATTAGATCCGGTATTTGAACTAACGCAGAGGACTATTAAGTCGGTGTGTGTAATTCGAAAAGGTGAGGTTGATCATTAGTTTATGGTTGGTGTTTTGTTTTTCTTCTCCATCTCCATTTTAATTAACATCTCATTCCATTCCATTCTTTTTCGGTTTATTTCCTCTTTTTCTGCTTTCTTTTCTTGCTCGTTCCTTCTTAGGTTTAGCTTCTCAGAACTCATTTATATTTTTGGAATTGGTAAAGAGAATTACCGTAGTATAGGAAATACCTATGGTGTATGTATTAATAGAATTGATACAAATTGCTTAAACTGTTGCGTCACACTAAACTTTTTTAAAGATACGGATGACCTTCTTGTATATCAAGAATGAATGTTTTTTAATATTGTTAAGTGTCATATTGTTATAGTATTGTGTGGTATAAGTATATGATGTATTGTTTTTTAGTTGGTTAAGAATATTTTTTGCAATTTGTGGTTGTGTCCGTCAGCTATGTCACATTATATGTTTGTCTTATATATTCTTTGTTACTTCGTCTGCAGCCCTGAAGAAGTTCTCTTGGCGATGTGCCGAATTGAACGAAACGTGTTGGCTGCTTTGGTTGCTTTTTCATGAAACTTCATTTGAAATTGAAAATACATGACTGAAAGAAATATTTAAAAGACTGAATAAGTTCTTTTTGTTCAAGTGCACTGCTCTATATGTAAAGTATTTTTGGAATCTGTGAACAGTGGTACCAAAAGGCAACAGATGCTGAGAAGAGTGCACAAACTATTCACCTAATAAGATTGCAGCACAGTGGTGAGGTGCGTTTTTGCTAAAGTCCATTGCCTAAGCCTCACTTGGATACGTATACACTGTGGTGATATGTTTGCTTCCAATAAAACCACATTTTCTGTAATTAAAGATATCTCATTTTAAAAGTAGTCTGCAATTTGATTACATCTTCTAATAGAGTTTTGAAGGAGCTCTTAAGCTATTTTATTGTAGAAAAGATAACTGACATTATGTTTGTGGCTGACAAAGTTTTATGAAAATAGAAAGATGCCTGTGTGGCCTCAGTCTGTTTCCAGACCCCCCCCCCCTATTAAAAGCCAGGAGGAAGGCGTTATCTTCTGTTATTCACTCAATTCATTTTCCACAGCCCAATGATTTGTGAGTGGTGGTCACAGAGGGGTTAGCCAAAGAAGCACTTCAAATGTCCTGCCTGTGCTGACAGACTGCAGTATTAACTGCAGCCAGGTGTGCTTTGTATTCCACACCTGTTCTTTGATCGTCACGTTGACTATCAAAGCACCCATTTCTAAGTCGTGAATACCCACCAGAAGCAGAAAGCAGCAAATTCAAACACAATATTAGCACTGACTTCCACACGCCTCACGTGTGTCCAATTAGGGTAAATACGGAATGTTTTTCAGCTTTATTACCGTCCGATTACAGTTTCAGCAGCACCACATGGCAGACACAAAAGAGTCTTTCAAGAGCGTCTCCTTTGTTTTGTTGCAGGCAGAGGAGGAGTTCAACAAGGCGCAGACTGTATTCGAAGACATTAACAACGAGCTCCGAGACGAACTCCCGGTTCTGTACAGCAGGTAACCAAGGCTGTGAATTTATTTGACACGTTAAAACTTATCAGGGTTATTTCTGATGTCTGGGTGGCTCTGCTTTTTGAGGAACGTCTATACGCTCGGACGTGAGATGCCCTCTCTGAATTGTGCTATGTTTGAGTACAACATTACTATCTGATATGGAATTTTAGGAGCAGCGACGGAACCTGTCTTTCGTGTGGTTTCTGGGATGGATGAGGCTGCGGGCGTTATGCTGCCAAGAATGTGTTCTGAGAGCAAATTCCTATGGAACCTATATTAAGAAAGCCTATTTCCACAGATATCACATATGGAAAATGTATTTTTGAAGATACAAAGCTAATTAACGAAAGAATCAAAACAGACCACCGAACCAGGTGTGAAATAGGGGCAAGAAAAATAAAAAATAAAAGTTATTTCTGAATGCCTAATACATCAGCTCTTACAAAAGCAGTTAGTCAGACGGAATAACACATTAAGAGGAAGTGAAGCTGGCAATCACTGACCAAACAGGATTCAGCAAATGAGAGTGACAACGAAGCCAACCATTAGTAAGCAATGGGTGTGCTAACAAAATGTATTGCAAAGAACAGCACATACCTGTCTCAGGTGAGACCTAAAAAGTAGCTGCCTAAAAGTGAGCAGTGGAAGGTTGAAGCCAGTCAGCCGGAAATATGGTAGGAAGGCTATGCTCCATGGAAGGAACAAATACAAGATAGACAAGGGAAGCTATTGAATGAGAAGCAAATAAACAAGTGATAATAAAGTCAACCAATGGTAAGAAATGGGTCGGGCGTAAGCTCTTGGTAGTCCCACAATAGGTCATATGCAACAGACAGCTGCACTGTCTAGTAGGGTCCACCTCAAAAAAGCTATTCAAAACAAGTAAAAGTGGCATACTTACAACGTCTTTTCACCTTTGCATACATTTCTGAAAAAGGATCAATTAATCCAATCTGAATTTTATTTCAGAACAGATATTCAGATCCTGGTCGAAATAAAGTTGTTTTTTTCCTTTCATTGTAGTTCGACATGATACCATAAAACCTGTAGTAAGTCTGGATCCTGAGCTATCCTTAACGTGAAAACATAGAGTCAAAAGTTGGAAGAGGAAGAGTAGAGGCTGTCTGGCCTATGTGTAAATTGTGATCACTACTCAGCCACTGCATCCCTCAAAAATGCTGTTGCTCTCTCAGCATACATGTGAAAGGTCCTGCACTCAGGGTAAAGGTATGTAGTAGCAGCCAGAGACGCTGACTTTAGAAGTGTGGAATCAGGTTCTAGTCCCGACGTCAGCTTAACATTCTGTGATTCTGGACAATTTACGTAATTTCCGCGTGCTTACAAAAAATGAATCTAAATGTATTTAACGTAATCTAGTTGTTATGTAAAGTGCTTTAATGCCAGTGGGTTAAGTTTGCACTAAATAAAGGTGCTAGAATAAACAAGCATTGGAAAAGCCAATAGGTCTAGCTTTGGCCGCAAGCCTTTGGCAATTCTTGTTTTATCTTGTCATGATTTGTGCAAAACCTTATTGTTGGTGATGCAGCCAGGAGTTCATCAATCTAAAAAATATTTTTGGCTAAAGGCAAAAATATTTTTGGGGGTTTAAAAAGAGAACACATTACTATATTAGTCCCTGACATGGAAAGCGACTACTTTGTATATGCTCCTTTTAAAAGGGCAGCATGCTGCAACTCAAAGTGAAGTCCGTCAGTGGCTGAAGTGTGCTAACCCACTGGCCGTGATGCATGCAGCAGTGACTGGAAGAAAAATGTGAATGACACAACAAAAGACTAATGGATGAAGTCATGCTGCAAACCCCTCCTAAGTAACTATGTTATAAATATAATTATAGTAAAATCAAAAGGTCTTTGCTAACACCAATCTATAAAAAAAAAAAGCAAATCGGTCTGACGTTCGCTGCCAATCTCTTGTGTTTGATAATGCTTTTTTGTAATATTTTGGTAATTCTTTCCATAAATAGAATGGCTTGCAAAGACAGATAGAGAGGCTTGAAAAGACAGATATCGATAGATAGATAGATAGATAGATAGATAGATAGATAGATAGATAGATAGATAGATAGTTAGATAGATAGATAGATAGATAGATAGATAGATAGATAGATAGATAGATAGATAGATAGATAGATAGATAGATAGATAGATAGATAGATAGATAGATAGATAGATAGATAGATAGATAGATAGATAGATAGATAGATAGATAAACAGACATAGACAGACAGACAGGACATACAGATTACATTGGTTTACAAATATAACTGTAACAGTCAATTAAAATACATACCAGCATTTCATACAGGAGTGCATTTAGAAATGCACTTCATTGCACGCATACTAATAAAGTAACAACTTCATTAAGAACAGTTTTAAAATGCCACAATTTGGTATGCTGTGAAATATCAGCAGTCACATAAACAAAGGAAACTCCAAAGGGAATTTACAACAGCTTTAGCAAGAGGCAGGAATTGATAATAAATAAAAAACTTTTCGAAATAACTAAACATTTAGCGGGATGTGCTCCAGATCTTAATCCCCCTTGCTCACAAGATGTCTGTGATTCACTGGCATCATTTTTTTTTTTCACCAAGGTGAATGACATATTCTCTGCGTTCAGCCTAGGTGATAAACAGGACCCAGATAAAACAAACAGATCATCCTCAAGCAATAATTTTTCCCGCTTCGCAGAAGTTACAGAGGATCAAATTCAATACATCATTAACACTATTAAATCTGGATCAGCTCTAGACCCCTGTCCTCTGAATACCCTTCGTTCACTAATGGACATTGTTACTCCAGTCATCACACGAATATGTAACGTCATGTTTTGCACTGGCATCTTTCCAAATCAATTAAAAAAGACTTTACTGAAACCCCTCCTGAAAAAACCTGGCTTAGATAAAACAGAACTAAAAAATTATAGGCCTATTGCAAACTTACCCTTTCTGGCTAAAATAATCGAAAAAGCCATGAATATCCAACTCGCGGAATTCATCGAGCAACATCATCTGCTCGACGAATCACAATTTGGATTCCGCAAGTTTCATGGCACAGAAACTGCGCTCATCAAAGCGGCGGATGACATCCGATTAATCAGAGACCAAGGCGGTACAGCGCTCCTGGTACTTCTAGATTTATCGGCCGCCTTCGACACGGTTGACCATAAGATCTTAGTCAACCGTGTCGAAAAAATGGGCGTGCAAGGCCTAGCAAAAAATCTATTGGCGTCTTTTCTGGCAGAGAGATCCCAGTCTGTCATACTGGGCCAGTTTGAATCCGCAGAGCTATCACTGCCATGTGGGGTACCTCAAGGTTCATCCCTCAGTCCGACGCTATTTAACATATATGTGTCGGACCTCGCAAACACCATCAAAGCGCATGGGATGAACCTTACCTCATATGCAGATGATACACAGCTGATACTGGCTGTCAGAAATGATGGGGAAGCAGTGGCGCAGCGTTTCAGAACAGGTATGCTGGCCATAGGTAACTGGATGTCAGCAAACAGTTTGAAACTTAATTCTGATAAAACCGAGGTGGTCACCTTTGGCCACCTCAATCCTAGCTGGTCCCCAACCTGGTGGCCTTCTTCCTTCGGAGCGGTACCTAAGCCGGTCACGAAGGTGAGAAATTTAGGAGTCATCTTCGATGACAATCTAAATTTCATGGCCCATGCCAATCAAACGGCCTCTACGGCATTCCATAAATTACGGCTGGTTAGGAAGATTCTCCCTTTCCTTCCAAAAAACGTGGGAAAAACATTGATCAGCGCCTTGGTTTTGTCAGCATTGGATTACTGCAATGGCTTGTTTGGGAATGCGCAAGTCAGGATTATCAAGAAAATGCAGACAATCCAAAATGCAGCAGCCAGACTCCTTCTTGATATTCCTAAATTCGCGCCAGTGGCTGAGACCTTGAGGACTCTCCACTGGCTTCCTGTTAGGAACAGAATAAAATTCAAAACTTTATGCATTGTCTACAAGGCACTGCACCTTCAAGCGCCTCAATTCCTGTGTGAACATCTGGTTCCATATGTCCCCACTCGAACACTACGATCAGCAAAACTACATGACCTTGTAATGCCACGGACCAGGCTAGTCAACTGGGGAGACAGGCGCTTCCTAGTAGTCGCCCCAAGACTATGGAATACACTCCCGCAAACCATAAGATCTTGCTCAAACTTAATGTCCTTTAGGAAAAAATTGAAGACCTGGTTATTTAACCTCTAACTACTTATAAGATCACCGGGAGAGTAACAACAGTACAGCGCCGAGACGCCTGTGGGCATTTGTTCGCGCTTAATAAATGATAAAAATAAATAAATAAATAAATAAAGCTGAAATGTTCCATGAGCTCAAATTGAAAGAACTGGTAGAAAACGTCCAGCTATCCCACTAGACTATAATCACAAAGGCAACACAAAAGTAATAAAGTAAAAACAAAAACACTTGCACTGAAGAGAACTACCTTGTGTGTGGGTGCCGGTCCTCGTGAGAGAGCAAAATACAGTCACTTAAAGAGAAGTTATACAGTGGCTGAAGTGGGTTGGCCGCTGCCCAAAGATGTATGCTGTAGTGGGAGGAAGCAAAATGTGAATGACACAACAGCAGATTAAAGGATGGAACAACTGGCTGAAAGCCCCTTTGAATATGTATTGTATATATACATACATATATATACATATATATATATATATATATATATATATATATATATTTATATATATATATATATATATATATATATATATATATTACCTACTGGCGGTCGCCAGTAGGTAGTTATAGTTAGGACCACGTTTCCATAGGAAATCCGCAACATTCTATTTTGAATAACTTTGGCGCCGGTCGACGAATCCTCGCGAATTTTTCAAAATAGGTGGGGCGCTACGCTCCGCTCCTACCCTGAAAGTCTCGGGGTGATTCGTCAAGCGGGGGCTGAGATAAAAGGGGGGTCCCAAAACGCGTTTTTCCCATGCATTTTTCCATAGGACCTTTAGACAGGGCTACAGCCCGAACGGCTGAACAGAATTACTAGAAATTTGGCAGAGAGGTAGTCCTCAGGTCAAGGAAGTGCCTTTTGTAGGTTTGGTGTAAATCTGTTCAGTAGATTCTGAGAAAATAGCCTTTAAATCAATATATATATCTGAGCCAGCTTACGGTGCGCTTACGGTACGCTTACCGTACGCGTACGGTGGCGTGCGCGAGCGCGATTCTGATTGGCTGTTACATCTAAGTAAACATTCGAATCGGTCGAAACCAGGAAGCGGCGGCCGCCATTTTCTCTCTCGCACTCTGAGGGGGGGGCTGTAAACAAAGGCAAAAAACATATAAAGGGGCTGTTTAGACAGCGCCCATGCACATAGCCATGTTAGTTGAGTCCTCAAAGATCCCCCAAGGCCAAAAACGGTAAATTTTTATTTTTTGAAAATTTCGCCGATTACGCTTACCGTACGCGTATGGTGCGCTTACGCTAAAAATTTTAATAAAAAAAAAAAACACTCTCTGTGCATGGCATATTATTGTCATCACTTACAAATTAAATTTAACAGATTACCTATCACAAGGAAGTGCATAATATGTCCTCCATGTGCGCACTGTGCGTAACGTGGGCACGCGGTGCACGTAGCGCACTGCGTGCCCACCTTGCGTGTATGGCACTAACTGCGTAAAGTGGGTGCGCGGTGCGCAAAGCGCACCGCGTGCTCACTGTGCGCGCACGGTGCGCGAAGCGCACCGTGCGCGCACGGAACGAACTGCGTTAAGTGGGCGTGCATGCCACGAATGGCGTAAAGTAACTTAGCATTTAAAAAAACGTACAAATTCACTGAAAAAACCATAGGTTTCACACACGTTATAGTTAGGAATTAGCATTTAAAAAACCTTGCTAATTCAATGAAAAAACCATAGGTTTCACACATGTTATAGTTAGCTGGAAATTTTACTGATAAAAAACCAATGAAATTCCCCCGTTATAGTTACTGTAGGCAACTATAACTCACGCGACCGTAATCCTCTGCTGATGACATATGTGTCTTTATGAAAAAAAAAAATTTGTAAAATATGTATAGCTAAAATTTAATGGAAGAAGACATGGGCAAATAAGTGTCTAAATACAGTATTAGCATCAGCAGAGGATTGCGGTCGCGTGAGTTATAGTTGCCTACAGTAACTATAACGGGGGAATTTCATTGGTTTTTTATCAGTAAAATTTCCAGCTAACTATAACATGTGTGAAACCTATGGTTTTTTCATTGAATTAGCAAGGTTTTTTAAATGCTAATTCCTAACTATAACGTGTGTGAAACCTATGGTTTTTTCAGTGAATATATATATATATATATGTGTATATGTATATATTACCTACTGGCAGTCGCCAGTAGGTAGTTATAGTTAGGACCTACTTTCCATAGGAAATCCGCAACATTCTATTCCCAATAAGTCTGGCGCCGGTTGACGAATCTTCGCGAAATTTTCCAAACTTTTGGCCAGCTTCGGTCCGCTCCTATCCTGAAAGTCTCGTGGTGATTCGTCAAGCGGGGGCTGAGAAAAAAGGGGGGTCCCAAAACGCATTTTCCCCATGCAATTTCCCATAGGACCTGTTGACACAGCTACAGCCCGAACTGCGGAACGGAATTACACCAAATTTGGCAGAAAGGTAGACCTTGGTTCAGAGTCCTGCCTTTTTTTAAATGGTGTAAATCCGTTCAGTAGTTCCTGAGAAAATCAAAAGTAAAATCACATATACATCTGGGCGGAGCCTAACCACACATCTCATCGTGAGATCTGATTGGCTGCCAGCACTTCAACCAAGAAGTGTTGGCAGCCATCTTGGGACCAATATACATGATAGCACCTCATTAAAAAGCATTGCAGTTAATAGAAGGTTTTAAGACTTTAGTTACATTATAAATCATTTGTTGATGGTACCATACTCATTTTAGTAATTGTGATATGTTCTAAGGTGATTTTACCATGTGAAAAGCCTTCTGCTGGGATATCATGAATCATTTTTGAGAGAAAACTATTTTTACATGCTTTTCCCACAGAGGTTTGGAAGGTGATCTATAAGCTAAACTGAGAGCATATTTTCTGTAAATTCACATTATCTGTCTTAGTCATGTGAGAATGAAGTCTGACATTCTCAGTAAAACATGTACATCCAACAAGGGCAGAGACTGTCAGTTGATTCCTTTGTGTTCTACTGCAGATATATATAGATATGCAGATTATATATATGTTTATATATGTATGTATATATATATACATACATATATATAAATGCATATGCATATATGTGCATATGTGTGCGTGTAGAGAGAGGTAGAGAGAGGTAGAGAGGTAGAAGTGTAGAGGTAGAGACGTAGAGAGTAGTAGAGAGAGAGGTAGAGAGTGGAGGATGGGTAGTAGAGAGTAGAGAGTAGAGAGAGAGTAGTAGATAGTAGTAGAGAGAGTAGCAGAGAGTGAGTAGTAGAGAGTAGTAGAGTGAGTAGTAGAGAGTGAGTAGTAGAGAGTAGTAGAGAGTGAGAAGTAGTGAGTAGTAGAGAGTAGTAAAGAGTGAGTAGTAGAGTGAGTAGTAGAGAGTAGTAGAGAGTGAGTATTAGAGAGAGAGTAGTAGAGAGTGAGTATTAGAGAGTGAGTAGTAGAGAGTGAGTAGTGGAGACTGAGTAGCAGAAAGAGAGTAGTAGAGAATGAGTAGTAGTAGAGTGAGTAGTAGAGAGCAGTAGAGAGAGAGTAGTAGAGAGTGAGTAGTAGAGAGTAGAAGAGAGTGAGTAGTAGAGAGTAGTAGAGAGAGAGTAGTAGAGAGTGAGTAGTAGAGAGTAGTAGAGAGTCAGTATTAGAGTATTAGAGAGTGAGTAGTAGAGAGAGAGTAGTAGAGAGTGAGTAGTAGAGAGTGAGTAGTAGAGAGCAGTACAGAGTGAGTGGTAAAGAGCAAGTAGTAGATTGTGTAGTAGAGAGAGAGTAGTAGAGAGTAGTAGAGAGTGAGTAGTAGAGAGTGAGTAGTAGAGAGAGTAGTAGAGAGTAGTAGAGAGTGAGTAGTAGAGAGTGAGTAGTAGAGAGTAGTAGAGAGTGAGTAGCAGAGAGAGTAGTAGAGTAGTAGAGAGTGAGTAGTAGAGAGTAGTAGAGAGCGAGTAGTAGAGAGTGAGTAGCGGAGAGTGAGTAGTAGAGTAGTAGAGAGTGAGTAGTAGAGAGTGAGTAGAGAGAGTAGTAGAGAGTGAGTAGTAGAGAGAGAGTAGTAGAGAGTGGTAGAGAGTGAGTAGTAGAGAGAGTAGTAGAGAGTGAGTAGTTGAGAGTGAGTAGTAGAGAGTGAGTAGTAGAGAGTAGTAGAGTAGTAGAGAGTGAGTAGTAGAGAGTGAGTAGTAGAGAGTGAGTAGTAGAGAGAGAGTAATAGAGAGAGAGTAGTAGAGAGTGAGTAGTAGAGAGTAGTAGAGAGTGAGTAGTAGAGAGTGAGTAGTAGAGAGTAGTACAGAGTGAGTAGTAGAGAGTGATTAGTAGAGAGTAGTGGAGTAGTAGAGAGTGAGTAGTAGAGAGTAGTAGAGAGTGAGTAGTAGAGTGAGTAGTAGAGAGCAGGTAGTAGAGAGTGTGTAGTAGAGAGAGAGTAGTAGAGAGTGAGTAGTAGAGAGTAGTAGAGTAGTAGAAAGTGAGTTGTAGAGAGTGAGTAGTAGAGAGCAGTAGAGAGTGAGTAGTAGAGAGTAGTAGAGTAAATGTAAATGTCAAGGTACTTATAGAGCGCACTGTCACCAGACGGCCACCTTGGGGTGTCGCCTTAGCGGTTTCCTGGCGCTGATACTCATACCGCTGTGGAACCCCTCCTGGCTTTCCCTGTGAAGTGTCCACTCCTGGGCACCCCCAGGGTGAAGCCAGGCATCCTTAGCGCTGTTGGGGCCGGTGTGGAGGCTAAGCAAGCTATTGCCCAGAGTTGCAGCGTGGGGCCCGTGATTAGAATAGGCACCGAGGCGAGAATAGACAGGTCCGAGGAAATTGAGCCCGAGCCCCGCCGAGGCGGGAATCGAACCCTGGTCCCTGGCCAGAACTCTGCTTCAGGGTCTACCACTCTAACCATTCTGCCACACTCCTCCAGAGTAGTAGAGAGTGAGTAGTAGAGTGAGTAGTACAGAGTAGTAGAGAGTGAGTAGTAGTGAGTGAGTAGTGGAGAGTGAGTAGTAGAGTAGTAGAGAGTGAGTAGTAGAGAGTGAGTAGTAGGGAGAGCAGTAGAGTGAGTAGTAGAGAGTGAGTAGTAGAGAGAGAGTAGTAGAGAGTAGTAGAGAGTGAGTAGTAGAGTAGTAGAGAGTGAGTGGTAGAGAGTAGTAGAGAGTAGTGGAGTGAGTAGTAGAGAGTGAGTAGTAGAGAGAGTAGTAGAGAGTGAGTAGTTGAGAGTGAGGAGTAGTGAGTGAGTGGTAGAGAGTAGTAGAGAGTAGTAGAGAGTGAGTAGTAGAGAGTGAGTAGTAGAGAGTAGTAGAGTGAGTAGTAGAGAGGGAGTAGAGAGAGTCAGTAGTAGAGAGTAGTAGAGAGTGAGTAGTAGAGTAGTAGAGAGTGAGTGGTAGAGAGTAGTAGAGAGCAGAAGAGTGAGTAGTAGAGAGTAGTAGAGAGTGAGTAGTAGAGAGTGAGTAGTAGAGAGTAGTAGTAGAGAGAAGTAGAGAGTAGTAGAGAGTGAGTAGTAGAAAGTAGTAGCGAGTGAGTAGTAGAGAGTGAGTAGTTTAATTTAAAAGGAACACAATGAGGAGGTTCATTTTGCCATAGAAATTATGATTAGTGCGGAAAAAAGAAAATTAGGGCACATTTTGAGTGACTTCTCAAATCCTCTTCTATTTCATTAAAAAATTCTGACATGCAGACTGAAACATGCACTTTCAATACCAGCAGCAGACTTCCCTGGTGAACAGTAGCTTTACTAGAGTGATCTAATAAGCAACTAGAGTGCTAACATTCCGAATTTATGGCAAATGTGTGACACATCTGAATGCCTTCATGATGGAATGAAAGTAAAAAACCTGAAAGTATTTCTTACTGAGGAGACTGTTGTAAAATGAGGAAATTAGGAAACTTCAAAACAAATAAGTCACCCAAGATGGCCACCAGAGACAAAAGAGCCCAAATGTAGCACAAATATCACCGAGATGTAGCCCAGGTATAGCCCAATGACAGAATGTCCCAGAGTGTTTTAAAGAACAACTAGAGCGCTAACAGTCTTACTTATGACAAAAGTATGGCACACCTGATGCCATCTTGATTGGAATAAAGTGGTAACACGTAAAAACATTTAATTTGCAAAGGAACAAAATGAGGGGGTTCATTTGGCCATAGAAATTATGATTAGTTCTGCAGAAAGAAAGATTAGGGCACATTTTGACTTCTCAAATCCTCCTCTATTTCATTAAAAAATTCTGACATGCAGACTGAAACATGCACTTTGAATACCAGCAGCAGACTTCCCTAGTGAGCAGTAGCTTTACTACAGTGATCTAATGAGCAACTAGAGTGCTGCCATTCAGAATTTATGGAAAATGTGTGACACATCTGAATGCCTTCTTGATGGAATCAAAATAAACAAGCATTGAAAATGCAATAGGTCTCGCCTCGTTTAAGTTAAATCAATTCTGTTTGTAATTAGGTGGCTTTTTAGCTTTGCTTGTATTAGAGTTTTTCAAACTTTCATGTACATACCATGCATATGTATGCATATATGTATATGTATATGTTTGCATGCATTTATATTTATATAGATATGAAGATTATATTGATATGTTTATATATGTATATATATACACATACATATATATAAATGCAGATGCATATATATGCATATATATATGTGCATATGTGTGCATGTACAGAGAGGTAGAGAGGTAGAGGTGTATAGGTAGAGGTGTAGAGGTAGAGTGGTAGAGGTAGAGAGTAGTTGAGAGAGAGGTAGAGAGAGGTAGAGAGGTAGAGAGTAGAGAGCGAGTAATAGAGAGTAGAGAGTGAGTAGTAGAGAGTAGTAGAGAGTAGTAGAGAAAGTATCAGAGAGTGAGTAGTAGAGAGTAGTAGAGTGAGTAGTAGAGAGTGAGTAGTAGAGAGTGAGTATTAGAGAGTGAGTAGTAGAGAGTAGTAGAGAGTGAGTAGTAGAGAGTAGTAGAGAGTGAGTAGTAGAGAGTGAGTAGTAGAGAGTAGTAGAGAGTGAGTAGCAGAGAGAGAGTATTAGAGAGTAGTAGAGAGTGAGTAGCAGGGTGAGTAGTAGAGAGTAGTAGAGAGTGAGTAGTAGAGAGTAGTACAGAGAGAGTAGTAGAGAGTGAGTAGTAGAGAGTAGTAGAGAGTGAGTAGTAGAGAGTGAGTAGTAGAGAGAGGGTAGTAGAGAGTAGTAGAGTAGTAGAGAGTGAGTAGTAGAGAGTGAGTAGTAGAGAGTAGCGGAGTAGTAGAGAGTGAGTAGTAGAGAGTAGTAGAGAGTGAGTAGTAGAGTGAGTACTAGAGAGTAGCAGAGAGCAAGTAGTAGAGAGTGTGTAGTAGAGAGTGAGTAGTAGAGAGTAGTAGAGAGTGAGTAGTAGAGAGAGAGTAGTATAGAGTGAGAAGTAGAGAGAGTAGTAGAGTAGTAGAGAGTGAGTAGTAGAGTGAGTAGTAGAGAGAGGGTAGTAGAGAGTAGTAGAGTGAGTAGTAGAGAGTAGTAGAGAGTGAGTAGTAGAGAGTAGTAGAGTGAGTAGTAGAGAGTGAGTAGTAGAGAGAGAGTAGTAGAGAGTGAGTAGTAGTGTAGTAGAGAGTGAGTGGTAGAGAGTAGGAGAGAGTAGTAGAGTGAGTAGTAGAGAATAGTAGAGACTGAGTAGTAGAGAGTAGTAGAGTAGTAGAGAGTGAGTAGTAGAGAGTGAGTAGCAGAGAGAGTAGTAGAGAGTAGTAGAGAGTGAGTAGTAGAGAGTGAGTAGTGGAGAGTGAATAGTAGAGAGCGAGTAGTAGAGAGTGAGTAGTAGAGAGTGAATAGTAGAAAGTGAGTAGTAGAGAGAGAGTAGTAGAGTGAGTAGTAGAGAGTGAGTAGTAGAGAGAGAGAGTAGTAGAGTAGTAGAGAGTGAGTGGTAGAGAGCAGCAGAGAGTAGTAGAGTGAGTAGTAGAGAGTAGTAGAGAGTGAGTAGTAGAGAGTGAGTAGTAGAGAGTAGTAGCGAGTGAGTAGTAGAGAGCGAGTAGTAGAGTAGTAGAGAGTGAGTGGTAGAGAGTAGTAGAAAGTAGTAGAGTGAGTAGTAGAGAGTGAGTAGTAGAGAATGAATAGTAGAGAGTAGTAGAGAGTGAGTAGTAGAGATAGTAGTAGTAGACCGTGAGTAGTAGAGAGTAGTAGAGCGTGAGTAGTAGAGAGTGAGAAGTAGAGAGTAGTAGCAAGTGAGTAGTAGAGTAGTAGAGAGTGAGTAGTTGAGAGTGAGTAGTAGAGAGTAGTAGAGAGTGAGTAGTTGAGAGAGAGTAGTAGAGAGTAGTAGAGAGTCAGTAGTAGAGTAGTAGAGAGTAGTCAGTCAGTGTCAGTCAGTGTCAGTCAGTCAGTGTCAGTCAGTCAGTCAGTCAGTGTCAGTCAATCAGTGTCAGTCAGTGTCAGTCAATCGGTGTCAGTCAGTGTCAATCAGTGTCAGTCAGTGTCAGTCAGTCAGTGAGTCAGTGTCAATCAGTGTCAGTCAGAGTCAGTGTCAGTCAATCTGTGCCAGTCAGTGTCAATCAGTCAGTGTCAGTCAGTCAGTGTCAGTCAGTCAGTGTCAGCTAGAGCAGCTCTGCTGACTTGGTTCTCTGGCTCTAAAGCAGCTCTGCTGACCTGGTTCTCTCTCTCTAAAGCAGCTCTGCTGACCTGGTTTCTCTGGCTCTACAGCAGGTCTGCTGACCTGGATCTCTGGCTCTAGAGCAGCTCTGCTGACCTAGTTCTTATGCTACAGAGCAGCTCTGCTGAACTAGTTCTCTGGCTCTACAGCAGTTCTGCTGACCTGGATCTCTGGCTCTACAGCAGCTCTGCTGACCTGGTTCTCTGGCTCTAGAGCAGCTCTGCTGACCTAGTTCTTAGGCTCTAGAGCAGCTCTGCTGACCTGGTTCTCTGGCTCTACAGCAGCTCTGCTGACCTGGTTTTCTGCACTCACGATGCACGCACCCGACTTCGCGAAAATATATTTAAAAATAATATAAGTTTATTATAAGTACAAATATATTATTTTGATGAATATCTTACATAATCTCTTGCCTTAATACGTATATTAAAGACACATACATATCATTTTGGAACATACATTTTTTTTGCGGGAGTCGCGCACCCAGCACGCCCCAGCACATATATGATGTCACGCGGGACCCGCAACCGTGCAAACATCTCGTACCGTAATACGCATGTGTCGCGAATGCGCGGGAGCAGGAGTCGCAGACTGGTCGCATACCAATCACGCATATCACGCGCAAGCCGTCGCACACCATACGCAGATCCTTCATGACTTTTCTAAAATGGCGGCTAGAATGCGCGCACCCACCGTGATGTGTACACTTTGAGTGCGCGACTCCGAAAAACATTGGATTTTTTTTTAAAGAAAATAATATAAATATATTAAAATAAAAAATGAAATGAAGAAAATTAATCAATAATCCTGGACTCCTCCCTCTCGATGACCAGACAAGTCAACGCCGTCCCATCTTCATGCTTCAACACCCTGCGCATGCTTCGAAAGATCTTCCGGTGGATCCCCACCGAGACCAGGAAGAAGATCACCCAGGCCCTCGTCACCAGTCGGCTGGACTACGGGAACGCCCTCTACGCCGGCACCGCCGCCAAACTCCAGAAGAAACTCCAACGGATCCAGAACGCCTCAGCACGACTCATCCTGGACATCCCCCGACACAGCCACATCTCCGGACACCTGAGAGACCTGCACTGGCTCCCCGTCAACAAAAGAATCACGTTCCGACTCCTCACCCACGCACACAAGGCCCTCCACGACCTGGGCCCCAAGTTCCTCAACAGCCGCCTGACCTTCCACAAGCCCACCCGCCAGCTCCGCTACGCCAGCCTCGCTCTCGCCACCGCCCCCCGCATCCGCAGAGCCACCGCCGGAGGAAGATCCTTCTCCTGCCTGGCAGCCAAGACATGGAACTCCCTCCCCATCCACCTCCGGACAACGCAAGACCATCTCGCCTTCAGGAAGCAACTCAAGACCTGGCTGTTCGAGCAGTAGCGTTCCCCCCCCCCCCCCCCCCCCCCCAGCGCCTTGAGACCCTCCGGGTGAGCAGTGCGCTATACAAATGCCTATGGTTGATTGATTGATTGATTGATGATGTCACATATTACATCATTCATGACATGGTCAGTGACATCACTGATGACATCTCAAATGACATCACTGATGACATCATCCACGTGACAATCAGATACACCTCATCATACACTAGTATAACCTTTCATCACGCACTGTAAAATACAGAGTGCCAGATTTAAAACCATTGACACACCAATAGAAGTTTCGAAACACCCACTCAGTGATTCCTAGATCTATACACACATCTAATCACTTACCTATAGATTCACGCATACATGCTGTCAATGATCAATAGAACACTATCAAATATACTTATACACCTATATCGACATTACACACCAGCACACATCCTAATTACTGATGATGTCATCCTACTCACTTATGCAAACAATGGATCGTACTTACTTTTACTTAGCTATACACATATAAAAACACCACTTCATCTACTCATATAGATAATAACTCATACTTAGTGTGTTATAAAAACACTATTACAAGTATACAGTTATCCATACAGTCACTCATACAATCACTGAGTCTTATGTATACTTATTTTTATACAACAACTGACACATACACTGGCTTTTATTTTTCTAGTTTGTTGGACATGTACCATTGAGACATATATTGGCTCATCACCACACCCATAAAGATATTCACTCACCCAAACAACTGTTATAACATGTAGTTTTAACTTCATATACCTACTGAATCAACTATTCACACATCTTTGGGCAGTCACACCCCCCCCCCACCGAACCACACACACATTCACTCTCCCATACAAATACTCAGTTATCTAATCGATAAATAATATAGACTTTCACGTAGCTAGTAACCAACTGACAAAGTGATACATATATTCACACAGTTTAGTCACTATCCAATATATTTAGTGAGACACTATAAATTAGTCAAGTAAACAGTCAATCACACTGCTACTAAATCCTCCATCCAGATATTTATATTTATATATCCACTCATTCTTCAATGCAAATTGCTATATATATATATATCTAATACATATATAAATAACGAACCAAACCACATTCACTGGATGATGTCATCAGTGATGTCATCAGTGATGTAATCTGAGATGTCATCAGTGATGTCACTGACCATGTCATGAATGATGTAATATGTGACATCATCAGCAGTGGGTTGCGGGCGCGCGAGATGTCGTTAGTACAACTAACTATATCGGAGGAATTTCAATGGTTTTGTTCGAGTGAAATGTCCAGCTAACTATAACATCCCTAAAACCTATTGTTTTTTCAGTGAATTTCTAAGGTTTTTTAAATGCCAATTCCTAACTATATCAGGCCTGAAACCTATGGTTTTTGTCAGTGAATTTCAAAGGTTTTTTAAATGCTAATTCCTAACTATATCAGGCCTGAAACCTATGGTTTTTTCAGTGAATTTCAAAGGTTTTGTAAAAGACAATTTTTAATGTATTAATTGTTATACTGATTTGTTTGATACTGATTTACTACATTTTTTAAACTATTTATTTTTAGATTATTTTTTTTAATTACATTATAATTACATTATATATTACAATACAAAATATACTTTCTCTGAATGAATTACTTTAGTTTAAATACTTTGCAAATAGGCAATAGATCTTTAAGTACAGTAGTTAAAGTTGTTGCAATGGGCAACACAATTTCAAACACAATGCAACATTGAGCTCAATGTGAATTTTTAGTCAAATGCAAATAGTTACTTTATGGATTACTTTTCTAACCACAGGACTGGATCCTAGATTCAGTCCTTGGACATCTCCTGTAAACAGTTGAGTAAAAGCGTTTTGGTTACAGTAGTGATTTTTAAGGAATATTATTGTATTTTAAAAGTTGACACTTAGACATTTTTTCACATAGAATCACCAATGTTATTCTATAAATTCACTTAGCAGGTAAGTAGTGTTATTGTTACTTTTTCTTACTCAGTGGTGGATCCTGGATCCAGCACTGGTGAATCTCCTGTAAACAGTTGAAAGAATGTGTTTAAGTCATACAGACGATTTTTAGGACTATTTTTAGTTTGTGAAAAGAGACACTTAGAAACTTTTCTGCTAAAAACCACACAATGGATTCCTATGGAAGGAAATACAAGTTACTGGAAAGTACGCTTATAATTACTTTCCAGGGTCAGTGCTGGGCTAAAAGATGCAGCCCTGTGTTCTCTCCTGATAACAGGTGAGTAAATGGGAATTTGTACTTCGTCTAATTTTAGAGGAATATTTGTACGTTTCAAAATTGGACACAAAAACTTTTCTGGTCAAAACCACACAATGGATTCCTATGGAAGGAAATACAAGTTACTGGTAAGTACGCTTAGAATTACTTTCCAGGGTCAGTGCTGGGCTAAAGGATGCAGCCCTGGGTTCTCTCCAGATAACAGGTGAGTAAATCGGAATTCGTAGTTCGGCTGATTTTAGAGGAATATTTGTATGTATCAAAATTGGACACTTAGAAACTTTTCTGGTGAAAACCACACAATGGATTCCTATGGAAGGAAATACAAGTTACTGGTAAGTACACTTAGAATTACTTTCCAGGGTCAGTGCTGGGCTAAAAGATGCAGCACTGGGACAAGATGGCAGGCGCAACTTAGCTTCACTCTGCCAGGGGACCTGTTATCTGGGCCCATCCGGACAGAGGAGCTGAGTGGGGATCCCCACCCCACGCTGCAGAGGACCAGAAGAATTGTGGGGAGCCGCCTTTTGAGTCAGTCAAGGAGAGAGGTGACAGCAGTGGCACCGATCGTGAGGGCGACAACTCGGGTCTGTACGGCCTACGATCCACCCAGTATCCCCTCTGGATGGACGGCGGTGGCTGCAGCCTGTCACAAGAGCTGGCTCGCTTCTGCTGCGAGAGATATGGGCAGGGAGCGCAGCACTGAAGGCATGAGCCACATTGGTGAACACTTAGAGCGCAGGGAGAGCTGTGCTACGGCCACACGGATGGGCCTGAAGGCCCAGACGGGGGCTGTGTGGAAATGTGACTCCCGCCCCATCTTGCATAGGCCTGGGAAGGAGGCATGGCATGGAGAGAGTCCCACAGAGCCAGGAGTAGGGGGAGTAGGTCAAGGTGCCGCTGACTGTGGAATCCCCGGAAGTAAGCTGCGGTGGCTGCTACCAACGGCACGCATGGACCTGCCCACAACCACTGCTGGAGTGGTCGGGGAGTGTGGTTCTACATGCCTGGGCCGTACTGATGGCCGTGGTTGGTTGTGCAAGAACCTGGCCACGCCACAGCAACACAGCACCCCTGGTGTAAACGATACTGCAAGTATGGAGTGAGGCTATGGAGAAAGGGCACCTATTGATGATGACAGGCCAATGCTTGTACCTGCAGCTGCAGACTAGGTGAGACTAAGGACCGGCATGAGATACCTTGGTTCCTCCGTGCCAAACCACAGGACACAGAAGCTGCCTCCTCTTGGAACCGCCCCTTCAGTAAGACTGCTCGTGCCCCTCCTAGACCAGGGATGACTTGTTCCCCCAGGTTCTGGGGCGAGATGGATCCTAGGGGGCCAACAACATCATCCTCCTACCAGAAGCATCAGACCATGCCTTGGGTAGCGGTGTACCCCAGCCCCCAACATCTGGACTTCTCGTCACTCTAGACCGTTCCGCACACCTGGCAGTTTGGGGGAAAGGAGGGCCATAGCATGCCGGCGACTGCGGCATATAATGGTGGGGAGAGGCCACTACCATTTTCCGATCATTACCTGCATCACAGAGGAGGAACGTATCCAGTGCATTGTACCGCTGGGGGCCAGTGGGGCGCACACCCTGGGCAACTGAACATAGGGTGTAGTGGAGGATGCAGAAAGCCGTCCCCAGACGACATGGCACCGACTAGCATAGCAGTAGAGACCTTGGACACTGCCAACACCAAGCTAACAAAATCCGCGGGGCCATCACGGACATCCCGCAGATTTGGGAGGCAGAGTGCATGCAGTGGCAGCCGAACTGAGTCTACAGCATTATGACCAACGCAAACTCACTGCAAGAGTAGTGCAAATGGAGACTGCCCTGAAATCACTAGAACCTACCATGACAGAACTTGAAGGAAAGGTCAAAGACATAGTTGCCAGAGTTCACATGCCAAAAAGCAGGGCGAAATATGCTGAGGGCAGATCGTGGCCCAATAACTTGTGCATTGTTTGCTTCCCGAAGGTACGTAGGGAGTGGATCCCATCGCCTTCACCAGAACTTGGCTATCCACTGTAGCAGCACATATGCGGCGGTCTTCCTTTTTTTTTAGTGAAGCAGCGCCACCTGGTACACCGCCATGACCGGGTGTTGCCAAAATAATGAACTTTAGGGACAAGGAAACCATCCTCCAAGTAGCTCTGAGCATGAAACCCATTAAAGCCTGCCTACTTCTGTTCCCGGATTACACCCTGACGGTCCAGCGCCGCAGAGCCTTGTTTCTGGGAGTAAAAAAGAAGCGGAGGTCCGCTGGCCTCACCCACTTCTTGTCATTACCGGCAAAATTTAAAATCATAACGAACCAGACGGCTTATTTCTTCACAGAGCCTGCGGATGCCTGGAACTGGCTGGAACAATGATGCTATGAACCCGGGACTCTGGACTGCACCACCATTTGACCACCATTGGGTGGTCATTGCGTCAATAGGGAAGTGACAGACAGACAACAGGGGTGCAAACCCCTGCCCAAGCAAAAGACAAGCAGATGGAGGAGCTCACAGCCATGACCAAAACGTGGGATCAGAGGAGGATCCGCAACGACACTGATGATGCACACTTGGAGGCAGGGCAAGTTCATCGGATATCAGCGCAGTCTTGGCCCACCTTCCAGTGGTCACACCACAAACGGCGCCAGACCTGGATGGTCCAACGATCCTGATTTCCATGGTGTCAATCTGGGTGAAATGAAACCCCCCCCCCACCACAGCATGTAGCCACCAACTGCCTGACCATCTTTGCAGACAGACCACCCCCCTTGTTCACATGGAAACCTTTTGGAAATCGAGGTTCAATGCCTCGGGCTCCAACATGTGAAATTGTATGCTACCTATTTGGGCAGCAAGATGTTACTCTGCCACTCTAGGGTTGGGAGTTGAGAGTTATGTTTACCATTATTGCCGAGCCATAAAACATACACACCTGCTGCTACACACGTAGATAGGCCCATAAGTGGAGTCCCCAGAGGTCACCGCCTAGCCCCCACCTCTTACCTTGCAGACAATGGTTTATCACCACCAGATAGCTAAACTCTTGCTACTAACATGGACTGTCTGAGCTGGGCACGGCAAAAAAACACCACACAGTACATCAACATGTCAGAAGGAGAGGCACCCACATTGTGTTCCTCCAAGAAATACATTCCGCTAAAGGAGAGGACCTTCAACTACAAAAACTTTTGGAGAGGCCAATGCTAAAGCAATACTTACTCGTGCTACACCAGGGAAAAACTCATATGGATCCAATCTTGCATGCTCTTCAAGAGTACGAAAGTTGAAACAGACCGTGAGGGGTGATACATGTTTGTGGGGGGACACTTTCATGATAAGAAAGTACTGTTGGGTAGCATCTATGCCCTGAATGTAGTACAATGACAGTTCCTGGTGCACTTCACATCACAGTTGACCAGATGGTCCAATCAACCCAGGATCTTTGGAGAGGACTTTAAGTGTGTATTAGACCCCCAGCTTGACCGCTTACAACCCCACCCCCATCCAATTCTCCCACAGTGGGCGCAGCATCCTACCTGTCCCAATGGCTCAAACATTAGTTCTCAGCAGACAACTGGAAAACAATACACCCAGACACTAGGGATTACTCCTACTATTCACCAACACACTACTTACATGTGCGCCTAGATTGCTTCCTATGTTACAGCACAACACAAAGGAATGTCATAGTGGCTGTATACTTGGGGAAGACCCCATCAGACCATAACCTGCTCATCCTACAAGTCACCTGGGGAGAACCGCTTCCACCAGTACCAACCTGGCACTTACAGCCTGCATCACTAGAAGGCCTGGCATACCAAGTATCAACTAGAACTGCCCTGAACAACTATATCACCGACAACTGGGGATCAGCCACCACACATGTGGTGTGGGAGGCCCTAAAATGGACAACCGAGGACATTGTATCCATAGCATTGTGGGATTGCGAGACACTCTTCATCGCGAGCTAACACAGGTTAAAACTGCCCTTGGAGCCCTTGAGCGGACTGCACGGGAGGACGTTGCTGCGAGGGCCGAGCTAATTGAGGAGAGGAATCGCCACACCGACTGCTGGAGTCACTGTGATGCATAGATTATGGCGCATACGAGGGCAGGATGCATGCAGAAGGTGATAAGCTCAGCCTCCTCTTAACATGGCTGCTGAGGAGTGGTATCAACGTTGAGCCAGTGACTGCCATTCATGTTTCTCCAACCACAGTGGTCACAACTAGGGATGTGCAGAACTCGCGGAATTTCAATCCATGGAATTCCTTGGAGTTACATAAAAGCTCTTCGAGATTTCGTGGAGTTTTGCAAGGGGGCGGATAACAGCACGTTGTGCTGATTTTATAGTGCTGGGGGCTTGTTCTGGGCTGTAAACTCAGTTCGAACTGCACAACGCAGTGCACCAGATGGCACTGCTTCGTTCTGCCGCTCAAGTAGATTTTCTACTTGAGCAGCAGCTTTCTCAACGAGAACGGTCATAATCTGCTGTGCTGAGAAGTCTCTCCAAAAGGCGATGGGAAGCCATGCACAAGAAAAAACTCTGCCAAGCAGCAGTTGGTGGAGTTTTGCTCGATCTCCATGTTCCACTTTGAACTTCGCCGGCAGAGCAGAATTTTTCACCCACCCATAGTCACAACCCAGGCCAAAATCCACAAAGCCTTCAGTGAACATTATCGCACACTCTATAACCCGCTCCCTGTTGATTGATAGGCCCAGATTCCTGAGTTCTTACACTTGGTCCCATTGCCAGCTTTGTTGCTGGAACTCAGAGAAGATCTCAAAGGCCCCCCTTACAGAACAAGAATGTCATAGAGTCATTTGTGATTCCCCCACGTGTAAAACTCCAGGACTAGACAATCTGCCCATTGAGTCCTATTAGACGTATGAGGCAGCATTGATCTCTAAATTTCTAAAGCTATATACAACGGGCCTTACCACTGGGCAATTGCCTCCAACCATTCAGGAGGCGCTACTGGTTTCACTTCCAAAGTCAGGCCGCAACCCACTTGAGGTTGCCTCCTGCAGACCGTTATCCATGTCAGACTGTGACTACAAGTTCCTCAGTTTAGCCATAGCGATGCGGTTTTAGAACATATGCCAACCCTGGTCCACCTGGGTTAAAAGAGATTCATACAAACTAGATTCATGACACTTTAGATATGAAGGCTATACAGATTGTTGGAAGAAACCCCACAACAGCCCCACAACGCTGGCAAATTGCGGCATGTGTTCTCCTAGACCATGAAAAAGCCTTTAATACCCTAGACTGGGAGTACATGTTCGTAACATTAGTCATGATGGGCATAACAGGCAGGTTGCAGAAAATTATAAAGTTCCTCTATATGGAGCACATGACGAGGGTGAAAATTGGACAAAAGTTATAGGCCCCCTACTCAGTTGGCAGGGGCACATGGCAAGGATGTTCCCTTTCCCTTCTACTCTTTGCCCTGACAATGAGAAACTTGCCCAGAGACTCAGGCAGGCCAGACAGATGTGGGGCATTCCTGTTGGAGACAACCCACGGTATCTCCCTATATGGTGATGATGTCCTAATTTACGTTAAAGATAGCCAAGAAGGTATTGCTCAGATAACATATCTTGGGTGCCTATAAACTTGCCTTGGGGCTGGAGATCAACTGGGACAAGACCTGCCTGTTCCCACTTCACCTAGATTGCCCACCGCTATATGTTGCAGTAGGCTCCCACTCCATTTGCTGGAAGTCCTATACCTTTTGATATTTGAGCATTAACATCTACCAATTGACCCAAGACCTGATAGACAGTAACCTCATGAAGGTGATTGCCTCCTTCCAACCCCAAATCACTTTCTGGTGCTCCCTCCCACAAACAGTGAAAGGCCTATTATTCATCTCCAAAATGGTGATGGGCCTGCATCTCCTGTATTACTTCACCAGTTTACCAGTACACATTCCCCACAGCATATTTAGATCACTGAACACAATGCTAGGGGGACTTCTCTGGAACAAAGGCAGGTGCAGCGTGGCCTCCCAAAAGAGAGAGGGGGGCTAGGTGACCTGCACTTTAAGCATTATTATCTAGCAGCACAGCTGCAGTGGCCTGCCTGTTGACTGGCAGGAAGATATCAAGTGGAAATAGGACTGGCACCCGAGAGGAGAGCGATTCAACTAGTGCAAGACCTATTTCTCCCGAATGCAACACTATACCTCCTTCCCGCAAGTGGCCCACGGGAGTAACAGACTAGCACTGCGGATCATAATGAAGATGCCACAGTACACCCCGGGGTTCCCCCTACGGTCCATAAGAGTGCTTTGAGAACAAATCAGACGAGAAGGGATGGAACGTTGGGGACTGGCAGGAGTGGAAATGCTAGGGGACCTGTTCCAAGGCAGTGTACTCGTCCCCTTTGACCAGTTGATAGATCAACAGTACTCCCGGTGGGCCAATTCCTAGCGTATAGAAAGCTGGTGATAGAAATTGAGAAGCTATGGGTATAGTAGACACAAAATAGGACCCACAACCGCTGATGCATATGCTACACTTAATGGACACAGGCCTCTGGCTGGTCACTTGGCTCACCAATGCCCTCTCACATACATATCATCCAGGATCCATTAGCACTGCTCAGATGAGCTTGGGAGGATGATATAGCTCGCAATGTTAACCCAGACGTTATAGGACAGAACAGTGTTACACCCTTGGAGGGTATCCCACAACACCCCCTTCTAATACATACAACGTAACATCTTACATAGGGCATACCTCACCCCTGCTAGACTTAATAGGATCTACCTTGATGCATCCTCTGAATGCCCGCACTGTAGCACTATTGGAGCGGACATAATTCACATGTTCTTAGATTGCTTGGTAGCCTGCACATGTTGGACAGAGGTCACAGACATGTCAATAGAATCACAGGATGCACAGACTGCAACTGCGTCGCCGGCACCTTGCTGGGGCTTTATAACCGCTGCGGGCCTGCTTTTTAGGACTAGTGCTGCTGCTGGCGCAGAGGCAGGTTGCGATGCACTGGCAGGCGTAGATGCGCCTGGGCATGGCAAGCTGAGAGGTGACAGTAACTAAGTGGAACAGAGGCCATCCAGGATGCATGCACGTCTGTAACTGAGAGAACGTATTGTACCAGATTGGTATTGATATTGTAACATCTGCATAGAATGCCATGCCCACTTAACCGTACAACATAAAATCTCAATAAGGATAGCTAAAGAATAATATTGGACACTCCTCTATTTATTTTCATTTACTTGTCACACTAAATATAGTTATAAAGGTACAGAGGAGAGTATCTCACCAGTGTCAATTGTAATGCCTTATTTGTACATGAGGAAGTAGTCTGCTAACTTTCCCTCTCCTTGACACCATCAGGGTCGTCACGTGCTTTGCTATTTACAGTGCTCACCCGCACCACTGCACACAGGGACCAACACGGCAGTAGTATGCAACAGTCCTATGACATGCCCTTGAGACAATATAAACAACTCCATTACACTGCTTTTTAAAGCTGGCCTGAGATGTGAAAATACTGTCATCACAGGCTGTCAGTAAAAGCCGTAGCAATGTACTGCAAAATTGGTAGGCTCTAAAACCTCTACAAAGTGGTAGCCAACCTCCAAAATTGGTAAGGTTGGTAAGTATGATTCTAGATAATACCAAATCACATTTCTTACCTTCATCTTAGTGACAAAGAAGCGCACCCAATCACCAAATCAAGTTGTCATAAGAGCTGAAAATTTAAATTTGGGAATGGGTTCTATTGACGATTCATGGTTAATGTGTTCCTTGTTTTCTTACTGTATTCTTTTTCATCTGACTCTCATTTATGTTTCTCTTTCCAGTCGAATTGGATGCTATGTAACTATCTTTCAGAATATATCAAATTTAAGGGATGTCTTCTTTAAAGAAATGAGTCAGGTGAGATCACTTTATTAATATACAAATCTTTGCAAGTAATGTGAACTCAACAAAGAGGGAAAGGCAAGGCATAAGGTCACCACCAAACTAATGACCTCAACAAAGAGGGAGATGCAAGGCATAAGATCACCATCAAACTAATGAGCTCAACAAAGAGGGAGATGCAAGGCATAAGATCACCATCAAACTAATGAGCTCAACAAAGCGGGAAAGGCAAGGCATAAGATCACCATCAAACTAATGAGCTCAACAAAGAGGGAGATGCAAGGCATCAGATCAACATCAAACTAATGAGCTCAACAAGAGGGAAATGCAAGGCATAAGATCACCATCAAACTATTGAACTTAACAAAGAGGGAAATGCAAGGCATAAGATCACCATCAAAATAATCAAAGTCTTAACCACTGTGTTGTCTTCAAAGAGAAAAGGCTAAGAGGCAACGTTAAGACAGTTGGCGCCTCAATTTATTTATGTTAAGTGTATATAAATCTCACATTGTCACAAGGTGGGCTCAGTGCGCTCATACACCAATAAAGGGAAGAGCATTCAGAGGCATTTAAGAAAATCATAACATCACTGACGATTTCAGAGACATATCCGATTTTTAAGATATCCACATAAGAAAAATTTACATGCAGGTGCTCTAAATGGAAACCATGCATGGTCATTGGTTATCCTGAACACCTCATATAGCTTTGGCCATCATGGACCAACATTACAAACCCCTTTAATAAAGAATGTTGGTTTTGGGATTCTTCAAACACTTGTTAGAAGAGGTATGTTTTCAGGCTTTTGCAATTTGTTTCAAAGGCTGCAGTGAAATTGAAGACCAAACAGAGGACGTTTCACAGGGTTAGGCATTAAAAGTGCATAAATAACGATCACTTGTTTTTATTTAGCACTTCATACAATACACCACTGTAAACAACGGGCATTGCAAATATCCAGTTTAATGGTACTCACTTCACCAACCTAGGGGGAAGAATGGAAGTCATTACCACACATGTATGCAGCAAGCCTTTGCATCACTGATTCATACTGAGCAGAGTGTCACACAGACTGGAGTGAGTCATAGCTTGTTTTGGGAGACGATTTGTAGGCATCTACACCGGTACTAATGTATCACAAGATTCACAATTTTGTGAGGTGCACAGCAATCGTCCATGCACGCCATTGCAGGGGTGATTGTCTCCATTTTCTACTTTCAGGCCCGGGAAGAGAGAGGTGTTCACTCATGTCCTTGTTGGCTGTGGATGGGAGGCCATTGTAAAAAGTACAGTTGTCCACTCAAGAGTTTCCACTTGCAAGTACTACCAAGGTTATCCAGTATGGCATCTTTAGCAATGCTAGGAAGTCACGGAGCTCACTGAGGTGGAACAAAGCCTTCCAGGCCACATTGTTAATTTTTGGGATGAACAGCATCTCTTTGTCAAAGATGACCCATAAAGTTTACATTTTCCACGACTAAATTGGTGAGATCTCCAAGGAATAGGGTCAGTCGAATTTTACAGAGGTGAGATCACCTAGCCATAAGAGCAGTGCCTATGTCATTAAACTATGAGGCATAGACATTTATTCTTCATCCAGTTTTCAACATCGCTGAGTTACCCCATGACACGGAAAGGTATCCCAGGCCCTCCAAATGCACACATTTTACATTCATGCACCTTTGTGTTACAGTCTACGGTTGGCTTCACACCGTTTGGCTATCCAACTTCTTTAATTATCAACACAGTTTTAGCATGAGTGCTTCAAAAGGGAAGGTATTATCATTTACTGAGTACAGGCACGTCTCCAATTTGAAAGGGAGAGTACCAGCACTTCTCAGCAGGTGCAGAATATTTTAAATGAAAGAGTACCACCACTACTCAGTAGTAAACCTTACTCTGAGATAGTGAGTATCTGCACTTCTACATTTCCATTTAAAGCACCGCCTCTCCTGCTTCTTTACTTATTCCTCCAACCCCAGTGATCTGTTTCTTCCATTTCAATGCATTGTCACCCAGCCTGCTAAGCAATAACTTCCTCCTCTAGTCCTGCATGATTTAACTTACCATTAACTATTTCCCACCTCACAGACTTACCATCTGCTATGAAGAGGAGCTCTTTATTTTGAACTTTGAACACTGTTTATTTACCCCTGCAATTTCCCACTTCTCTGTTATGAATTGTCTTTTCCATTTGCTATGCTCCATTTTCTTGTCAGTTCTGTTTACCGGGGCCCTGTTCGTTCAACAAATTCAACATTTTGAGCATATCTCTTTAGTTTGACCAAATGTGAGACTTTCTGACAACATGGTAAGTGAGTCTAAAATCTCCATCCCATTCTGATTCCAGCCCCATAGATTATTAACCCCTTCTATGCCCATGACAAGATAGTCTCGTCATGGAGAGCGGTTGCTCTGTGCCCATGACGAGACTATCTCGTCATGGACCCCGCCCGGTAATGAAAGGCCCGGCACAGGAGGGGGAAAGGGCGGGGCACTCAAGGGGTTAAAGCATTATAACCTAAATGCTACAACTGAGTAACATAATATGGACTTTAATAAAAACAATCCACAACTTGCTATCGTCTTCCTTCAATTTCATGTTAAATGTTTTGCAACTCCCTTTGTATTCTTTATATTTTCGTTTCAGTCCTGTGTTTGCAAATCGAAGACCTCGTCATTGTTTTCCTCCTTTCTCTTCCTTGTTTTCTCTTGTGACCCTATGCTGTGTATTTTCACCTTCCCCCACACAGTACAGCCTGCTAATGTTTATCCCACAGGTCACCCACGCTGTTGCTGTCCAACATAGTCAAGGAGGACCATATCCAGACCAGATCTTCAGGACATCTCCTTAAGACAAATGTATAAGTTATGAATCTAAATTTAATTCAATTACATATTCAGTCGTTACACTTAAATTATCTACATCGGTAGTTCAAACCCTGCCTCCGGGATATTTAATTCTGAGACAGGATCGTGAATTAAGTAGAGGCGGCGGTCTAGCTATCATCTATAAAGATAATTTAAAATTTCAAATCACAGCCAGTTTGATCCCTGATTGTGACAGCTGTTTTTTTTGTTCACGGCTTTTCCCCGATATGTACCTTTTCTGGTGTTCTTATTTATCGGCCGCCAGGATCTATTGGCCACTTTAGTAGGGAACTCCCAGATATCATAGCCAAATCAGTGAGCTCCACCTCTAATTTTTCCGTTTTATGTGACTTAAACATCCATTTTGATCTGGCATCCTCCCCTGATGCCGCGGCTGTAACTGATAACCTGGATGCACTGGCCTTGAAGCAAAAAGTCAATAAGACAAGGAAGTTGCTCCACCTATCTAAATTATATAAACGCTAGTAAGTCGTTATATCAAAAAGTCACTCAGGCTGGACCAAATATGGAACAAAAGAAAAATTTTACAAATCAGTTATTATGACAACATTTATTTATGTCTTGTTAATATTCATAACACAATTGTTCAGTGTCAAAATTCGTGATTATTGTATAATAAAATATGTACAACATCAATAGTAGCCCCCACAAAATAACAATTTAAATGGACAGCCTGACATACCTCATTCATACAAATCAAGCATTCAAAATCCCATTCACAGCCTAATTCTATACTACACACTTATCACCAAAACATTCGATCTGTATTAATGAAAATGTTTCGACCAAGGGTTGATACATATAATTTAGATCTGTTCGAGGGACAGGAAAACAAGAAAACACGCCGACGCGCGTTTCGGTGCTGTCACCCCTTCTCTGGGGTGTCACCTTCTTCAGGGCATAAAACACATATGTTTCAGGGGTCCAAGGGGCCTGTAGAATGATAAAAAAAGATATACGAACATACATATTGTTTGTTTGTTAAAACTTAACAGGAAGATCTGTTACAAATACATAAGTGGCAGTGATACTCATTGATCGCCTAACGACACATAAATGGTGTAGCCTGAGGACAACAGTGTAAGACGTGGGGTCTCCAAGCCTTAAGGGGGTAACGTGACACGAGCGGCTGGGCACCCAAAGGCCTATGTGTTAAGCGACCATACAACACACACATTCTCTGAAGCAGTAAACGCACACAATAAGGGACGCCACACAGTAAGGTGAATGCAAATTAATCAGATTTATCTAATCAAAGGAGCACGCACAGTTTCTTAGAAGGCAATGTATCTCAACTTATACGCATTAACATTTGCATTACCGCATCTCATTACGGTTACCTCAGCAATCCCTGCAGCATGAGCTTCACCAGTGCTGCGGGCCGGGGCCTGCATACACGGCGCTACGGGTGTCTACAAAGAAACAAATGCACATGAGCATAACGTGGTAATACAGCTCTTCTCGTATACTTTGAACCTTAGGCACCACTGAGCATAACTTGAGGTTGAAGCGCTACTCGTTTACATCAAGGGCTAGGCACTCCTGGGCATAACGTAAGGAGAACGCGCTGCACGTCTGCCTAACACATGGAGCACTTCCAAGCATACCCTGAGGATAAAGCGTTGCTGGTACACAGAGCGTATTGCACTTATGAACACCCCTTGAAGATAAAGCGCCGCTCATACACGGAGCGCACCACACTTAAGAACTCAACTTGAAAAGGGAGCGCTACTCGTACATAGGGCGCCTTGCGCACTCGTGAACACAAACTGAGGGTAAGCGCTACTTGGATATAGCACGCATTGAGCACTCGAGAACACAAACTGAGGATCGGCGCTACTTGGACATAGCACGCATTGAGCACTCGAGAACACAAACTGAGGATCGGCGCTACTTGGACATAGCACGCATTGAGCACAGGTGAACACACTCGGAGCATTGAGCACTCGTGAACACAACCTGAGGATAAGCGCTACTTAGACATAGAACGTATTGAGCACAGGTGAACACACTCGGAGCATTGAGCACTTGTGAGTCAAGCGGACGGCAGTCCCCAGGCAAGGGTAATCCCACGGAGGGGGAATTCAAAGTCCGGAGGGACGGAGGGAAATCCCACGGAGGGGGGAAAGTCACAGTCTCTGCATGCGGTGTCGCTCCCACTCGGCAGGGGGCGCACCGGGGCCTTCCCAAGTCTCCCGGGGAGCAGGGGGGGCGAGTCCCAGGCCTTCACATGGCCGCGCTACCTCCCAGCCCCCGGGGGTTACCTCTGTCTCGTCGCTCGGCTCCGCTCCGGGCCCTTCGTTAGATGCGCGCAACGGCGCGGGACACGTCACGGACACTCGCTCCTCCTCCTAACGCTGCGACGGCAGCGACGGGGCCCCGGGCTTCTCCGCGGGCCCCGACTCGACGTGGACACGTCCCTGAGGCCTACGGGCCGCGGCAGTGATCGCGCTGCTGGTCCTAGCACCAGGGGGGTCACAAATTAAGCGGGAGCTCAGCCAGCTCCGCGCTCGACGGTAGATCAATGCGGGGGATCCCAGGCCAGGTTGGGAAGCGCGAGGAACACAGCACTAGTACCTGGTTGATCCCCAGCAGTCAGGCAATCAGTCTTCGCAGGAAAGTTCAGTATTCAGCTTGGTGTCATGAAATTCCAGCACTCAGCTTTTGTCATGAGGTTTCAGGATTCAGTTCTTGTCATGAAGTTTCAGGATTCAGTTCTTGTCATGAAGTTTCAGGATTCAGTTCTTGCGGCGCAGGTGATACTGGCGCCCTTGGGGTTCTGTTCCTGGGGGGTAGGGGATGAGTTGGCGACTAGGTCCTTCCTAGTCAGGCTGGGCAGAGGTTCCCTGGGTCCTCCTACTGCTGGGCAAGATCAGTGGGTTTCACAGGATCCCTCACTCACTTAAGAGGCAGCACCTAAGCCCTGTCACTCTCAGAGGCATAAGTCCCTGGCTAGGCCCTACCGCCTAAAACTCCTGCATGGATTCTCCAGCTCTGCTTCACCCCAACTGGCCAACTAACTAGAAAAAGTTCCCTCCCTCACTTAAGTAGCCCTAGGTCAGGTGACCTCTAGCCAAGGCGGCAAAAGTAAAAACCACACCTCCCTTCTAGAAGGTTCCAGCACATTCCAGGAGCTTCCCCATTCTACCTATGGGACAAAAAAGGCGGGCTGGTGTCGCAACATTGTTGTGGGGTACCAGCCAGCTCCTGGCAGCTAGGGTGCTACTAATAATGACCACTCTGCAGTAGCAGGGGTCTGTGGCAGCCATCTTGGGAGAAGGGAGCACCTGCACCTTAACACTGATTGGCAATGAAAAGGCGCCCGGAGACCTAGTCCAACATAAAAATGAGGGTGGAAAAAATGAGGCACGATCAAAAATAGATGGGGAGACCACCCTAGGGCTGACAGGTCTAACAAACAGGATTCAATGTAAGATGAATAGCCCAAAGGTTAATAAAAACTGCACATAATCAAATGACTTGACACAAAACAACTTTTTTTTTAAAGAAAGCGATGAGATGAAACAGCAACAAAAGCAAAAGAAGAACTGATTTATAAACACAATATGACAAAAACAACAGGGAATCAGGAAATAAATCTGAAAAGACAAAAAAAAAAAAGGGAAAGATTTTTTGGAAATATAAAAAGAAACGAGTGAAGAAAAATCGAGCAAAAAGAACAACAGTGTAGAAATTAATCAGAAGATAGTTTGAAAATGAAAAGAGTCAGGACAACATAAAAAAGGAAAGGGTAGTGATATAAAAAGTCTAGTTGGGGATTCAAAGGACGACTCCTTTTATTAGCTCTACAAGAAAGGAGTGGACATATTAAAAAAGGGTTTTTGCATTATCAAAGACTCACCTAGATGTGTAAGAATCCTTGAAGCGATGAAAATGTACCAGATAGAAATTTTGAGTGATGAATCCAATATATCTATAGAGTAAATATAATACAGAAAAAATATCACAAGGCTCGAAGTGAAACAAAGATGATGATATGCCAATCGAGGGTAACTAACATTGAATAACGACCCAAACTTGCCTGAAAATTAGATGAAATAAGGAGCAAGGCTGAAGTTAGCAGGAATTCGTGAAAACACGCTGAATATGGAAAGAATTTCACACAGTGCGTGTGTTTGCTCTAGAATGTCGTCTATCTAAAAGTAAGCAAAGAAAACGAAAAAAACCAAAAAAAAGGGTGACATTCCGTTGTATCAAATGCAGGATACGAGGGCTATTATTTTCCAAAAGAATTAGGAAACCTAAGTTGGTCATAAAGGATAACAGGGTCAGAAAAGACCATCCTTGTAGATCGCCAATGATTCTATGATTGAGGTGGTATTCTACGATGAGTAGAGTTAGGATAAATGAAAACAGTGCTATCGGTAATAGAAAACTGCTGAGAGATCCAAGTTGATGTTTACGGATCTGAAAATAAAGAAGTTAGGACATGAAAAATAGTAAAATAATAATCGCACTAAAGTTGACACGCTGCAAGATAAACAGCCGATAGCTGTAATGTAAACCGATCATTCTTTAAACGGAGATAAAGTTTGAGATGGAAGTTTTAAAAGTAACCCATTTCAAAATTAAACTCGCAGTTTTAGATGCAGGTAACAATACATGTTAATCAAAATGAAGATATTGTAAGTCAACGTATACACGTAATATAAAAAGTAAATTTAATCATAACCACCCCGTAAAAAATATACCTTTAGTATATTGGGCAGGCTCGTGTTGATGAGATGGATATATGGGTTCCGAGAACTGCTGCCTGCCAAATGAGGGTGATCTTAGTATAGTGACCACACCGTCATCCGCTCCACTCAACACGCATGCACAGACGTCACCCAAAGATTACACTGACACTTTCATTGTGGGTGAAGAACTGCTGCAGGTTTATTTCATACAACATAAGTATGACGATAAGTGGGTTATCTTACGGGCGATCCAGGGCAAGCAGCCCCTCGCTGCTCCGCCCGCCTGGCGAGCCAGCACGCACAGTGGGTCGATGCCCGGAAGTGCGGCACATTCTTTTCAGATCCTCCTTTGGATCACGTGATCTGTCTAATACTCCCGCCCCTTTTAACGGGGGCGGAGCGTGTTGTGGCACAACCCCGGTTGGTCAGGCCTGCGCAATTGAGTTCATTTCTCTCCAGTTCCCTGGGAAAGGTTTGGGGGGCCAGGGTGATCTATGACGAGTCTGTACTCATTACGGTTTATGGTAAGCGTTTTGAGAAACATATGGTATAGTTTTTACTAGTTTTAGCTTTTGGCCAATGGTAGTTTTCGTCAGCCAGATTCGGAATAGCTGGTATTGCAGGACACTAGAGGCGGTTGTGTGTATGTCCAAGTTGGGGAAGGTTTTCTTGTGATACAGGCAAGCTTGCATTGTGGTGCACCAGTGCCAATTGCCTTCGGGATCGGGCCGGCATCATCGTGCATAGGCACGCACTTAATGGGAGTAAAACCCACATTTATTATGTCCTTATGCAGTGTCGTTTGAGGGCAAATGGTTTTTATACAACTTCAAGTCATGATGATGCTAATTTTTAGAGACTTTTATGGGCAACCCCCCCTTTATGCAAAACGCAGCAACCAGTCTAATACCTACATGAGACTCCTGCGCCACTGGCAATACTTCAGCTTTTCATATGTACACATGTAGGGCTTCATCTTTGTGTTGTCAGTTAAATTAAATTTTGAGGGGCAGTCGTACCTGCACTGCACGGTCACAAAAGTCGTGAGGCCGCTTCACTCAGCCATGTCTCTGGACCCATGCAATGCCGTGGCTCATTTTGTATATGTCAAAGGTTCAGCCTAAAACCCAGTCTCAACCATAATGCAATGGTCAGCTTGTAGAAAGGTGTAACACGGACATTGATCTACCAATGTTATTATTGTGAGTTCCACGCTTAAGTCAATAGATGCTGCTGTCTTTCATCTTTGCCTTGCTAGTCGAAAACAGCGGGTGTAATGTTTCTTTCAAACCACAGCTATAGTGGCAGCTTAGTCTATGCAGAAAAGTCAGCAGCCTGAGCTGTTTTGGAGACCAGCTGAAGGCCTGGGTTTGTGTGTCATACATAACATCTTGAAGGTATTTATTAGCGTGAGTTCCACGCTTAAGTCAAGATATGCTGCTGCCTTTCATCTTTAGCCTTGCTATTCGGTAACAGCTGGTGTAATGTTTCCTGCAACTCATAGTCATAGGGGCAGCTTAGTCTATACAGGAAAGGCAGCAGCCTGAGCTGTTTTTTGAGACATGCGGATGGCCTGGGTTTGTGTGTCATACTTAACATCTTTAAGATTATTCTCCCTGTTCCACAGGGAGGCAAGGGAAAGCCCAGAGTGACATGGTCTACCGAGACTTAGCCTGGTTTGCCTCTTCTGCGACCGTTTATTTATTGTATGAAGGTGCCAGAGGCTGTCAGTTGTTTGATAGGCACCAGAGCCAGATGACATTAAAGTGCATTGTGTGCTGGGAACTAAGGAGCGGGTCCATTTTTAGTAAGCACAAGGAGCTGTAAATATTTGGTGTCGCTCATAGATGCCCTGTGTTGGGTGAATGATATCTAGAGCTGTACTCCTTCGAAAAGGACATTGCCCAATAGTCAAGCCAATGGCACATCAAGTGATTATGGTGAAAATCTCGAAAGTAATTTTCTTTTGGAATCAAAAAAAAAAAAAAGAAATACTGCTCTCGTTTATTTATTCTACGATATGAATGTGGTGACGTCAAATGTTCACCTTGTCCACGTCACGACCCCCAAGATTAAAACTACATGTGGTGTTCCCCAAGGATCCTCTACATGGAAACACTTTGGGTGGACCTAGGTTTATCACACTAGGTCCCAGATATTGGAACCCCCTACCTCCAGAGATTAGGTCCTGCACAGACCTCATGACTTCCCTCTAACTCCTAAAACATGGCTAGTTAGACAGGTATATGAGTAACACACCACTCTAACAAGTTTCAGAGTAGCGCCAGGAAACCAATCTGGTACGGGTGCTCTACAAATTTAGTATAACATAACAAATGTGGGATTGGATTTCATATTCTTTTAGGAGCAGAACATAATGGGTTTATGCATAAACTGAGAGATTCGCAAACAGAGCTTGTGGATCCACACAGGTGTATCACAAGGTGACAGCAAGCCATACTGTGGAATAAACAATTACACTATTTTGAAATTAATTAAATAGAAGTCAACAAGTTTAACAATATTTTGGACTAATAGTCATGGTTAAAGGTGTGATAAGGTTACCTCGTGTTACATATTCAATCTACGAAATTGCAGTTCAAGTTGTATCAGTCAATAACATTAACTAACAACATTATATAACAAACGTTACACAAACGGTAAATAATTTCAGTGCCTAAAATCGCAATTGCACATAGGTTCAAAATTGTGGTGGTTAGCATTAGGTTTTGAATTAGGGAAGGAGGTGCTGAGCCAATTTCATTATTGAAACTGATTTTATCGCTATAAATATTAGTTCAAATTTCATGCCGTCTCCAGGAAATAAACTTTAATTTAAGTAAATTATAAAGGTAGGAATGAACCGAAATCTTTCGATAATATTTATCTTAGTTTGAGACAAAGCCAGAATAAGACTCCATCATCTAATTTAATGTAACTCAAGTTGAAAGAATATTCAATGAAACCTGTATTATCTGGTTAGTTAGGATAGATCCCCAGAATGCTAGGTCATTATTGGCGGTAGAAAGGAAAAAACAAGGAGATGTTGCTGAGTTATTGGTCATTTGAAGTACACAATAGGATAATAATACAATGTGAAAGGAAGCAAAAGTAGGGAGTTAATGGCCGAAAAGGTATTACGGCAGAGTTAGCTGTTTTACCGATCCTTTCATTGATTTGTATTAGCATGCTGTAGGAAGGGAAGATTGCCTCAACGAAACAGTTGCCAATATGCTGTCACTAGCCAGTCCTGTGATGGGCCGAGTCACGGCGCCTTGTCTCAGCGATGGATTCTCATGTGTCGAAGTCTGCGGTGGATGGCACAGATGTGTAAGGTGGCCAGAGATGGTTCTGGAAGGGAGCCAGCATGTACAAGATGCTCAGAATTCCCCACATAGCCAGGTGTGGTGAAGGCGCGGTGTTAACGAATAACTGTACTATACATTTACAGGAAAGTGTGTGCCAGAGCTGACAGGACGTGTTTCTGGACAGGCCCCGCCCAGCAAGCATGTGCAGGATAGTAAAGGATGGACGTGTAAGGTCGCCGACCGATCTGTGTTCCGCTTCTACCACTGCCCCGTGAGGGATGCGCGAGGGGCGGTGGTCTGTGTCTTGCAGGCAGGTCTGCGCACTGGGCCGCCTCACATCCATCTCGTTAGCGCCTACCCGCTGACGCTCGCGCTCTGGGCGCCAGGCTCGAGGAAGTTTAACTGCGCCCCGGGGAGGCTCCAAAGAGGCCCACCGATCCCTGCTACAGTTAATCAAAGCTAATTTCAGCGGCGCAGCAGAGAGAGTCCCGCGTGCGCCGAGGGGAAATGATCCGGCACGTTCCATGAGTTAACAGTAACCAGCCAGCTCTGGTCTTGCCAACGGTACAGCCACTCAGTCGGCGGTGCAGCCAGCGGACCACACCGCCCACGGGATCTCGACACGCAGGTCCTGGGGTGCTGTACATTGCATCGTATTTACATTACGCATTCCGGCACGGGGGATTAAGTGATTTACCCAGAAACACCGAGTGTGGGCGCGGCCACGGGGCTCTGTACATGGCCCGTATTTACATTACATATTCAGGTACTTGGGGAGTTACATGACTTGGGCCTTTTAACTTACGCAACCCTTTCGCGCCATTTCCCCCGCACCACAAGGGGCCCCCAGTAGTCGGGCTAAGTCCATAACTACGCCCGACAAATAAAACGGGTCCACATCCCAACCACCAAGCCAAGCAAGCAGAAATCAGGAGATGCCGAGAGCCGAACCCGGGGCCTCATACATGCGAAGCCTAAGCTCTCCCTGAGCTCCGTCCACCGGCTCTCGAAACCCGACGCAAGACCAGGAGGAGTGACCGGCATCAGGCCGTCCTAAACTCGCCCCGAGCATATCCCGCTGTGGCCGCACGAAAACCTGCCCGCCGCCCCCGACCTCATGCTACCACCTCCGCCCCCCGTGGTGTCCGACCACAGGGCCCCTGTACTACCCGGGCTTAACCCAGGGACGGGGCCGGGGGGAGGCAAGAGCATGGACATACCGTAATAATGACGACCACGACGACGGCGGCGGCGGGCCAGCAGGAAAATACGCGTGGCCAGGAGGAGCGGCGCAGGAAGCAGAGGAAGAACTGAGGGGGTGAGGCGCCTAAAAAGGGGGGTCAAGCCTCGCCCACCCTAGTGGCACGCCTCCCCAAGACAAACCCATTAGGGGCATCCCCTCCCCGAGGCGCGGCCTCACTAGAGAGGCGGAGCAGGGGGGGGGCTCCGACGGGCGGCCACTAGAAGGCTGCCCTGCTGATGTCCCCCTGCGTGGGACGCGGGCAGCGGCATTCCTTTTAGAACTCCTGAAAAAATAATGAACCGGAGCTAAGAAAAACATTGAAGATTAACATGAGCGAAAAAACAAGAGTATATGGGAGTGCTCTAACTCAGAGTTCTCACCAGGCAAATAACCGCTTAAAGATCAAACAGATGGCCACTCGATAAAGTCATTCAAACAGCGTCCTGCCGATAACGGTTGCAAAACACACGCAGGGAAACGCGAGGTTTAAATAATGCCGGAGGGACGGGCTAGTTCGAAAGTGTCCGGAAAGAGAATCTAGGAGCACATGATGGTGGCCAAGATTTAAAAGGACAGGGGCCCAAAACAAGGCACTAGTGAAGCCGATAGGAGGATAATATCGGTATACACAAAAAACATGGTCCGCATAAAGAGTTCAAAATAGATGAAACCCCGAGGGGCACACGATCTTCGAATGAAATAGGGCACAGAACGAACCAATAATCAGGGGAAAAGTAACAGAATAGGCAGCAGAATAGCTCAAATGGTAAAGTAGCAAATCAATAGAAAACAAAAACACAGAAGGGTCCTGTTCAAAAATCGTCATCATGGTAAACAGTTATCCTGGAACAGAAATCTACAGGATAAAATAGATGAATATTCGTGAAAAGTTCAATGGATTAAGGACGCATGACATTTCACACAGAAGGTTCGAAATGAAACCCAGAAAGTACCTGAATGCGGAAAAGGATTAAGTGCTGTTTACATAATGGCATTTGCCCACTGAAGAGATTCGTTCAGGCCATTGTTTTTAGAGTCCAAAAGAAAAATCCAGAATACCTCCCGTTATTTCCGAATGTTGTTATTATCAATGCCCTTGTGACTGCATATTGTTTCCAAAATGGTGTAGCGTAAGTCATTTTCATTGTGCTTAGCCTCTTTCCAGTGGGACACCAAAGGGGCTGAAAGGTTCCCGCGTCTAATGTTGGACTTGTGTTCCCCTATGCGAACTTTACGTTCCCTATCTGTTTCTCCAACATAGGGGAATTCACAAGGGCACAGGATAACGTAGACGCAATTGGAGGTTCTACAGTTAGTCATTTCACGCAACTCAATAGTTCGGTCTCGGATTTTGATACTTTCGTTTACAATGGCATTGGGGCATGTGTGGCATGTTCCACATCTGTGGTGGCCACGGATGGGTTGATTTCCGGTGATGGATTTCAGTATAAAAGTGCTTTTCAGGTGCGAAATTTTAGCCTTAACTAACAGGTTCCTAAGATTCTTATTTCGCCTAAATGCAAAAAGCGGTTTGGGAATCCTGGGTGTTTGATTGTCAAGGTTAAGTAGGTGCCACTGGGAATTGATAATGTGGCAAATCTTGTGATTGATCGAGGAATGTTTTGTAACACACATAAGTTGTTCTGTGTGTTTCTTCTACTTGGGAGAAAAAAAGAGTGTCTCGGTTAAAAAACCGAGCTCTCTTGAGGGCGTCTCAGACTAATTTCCTGGGGTATCCTCTCTGGATAAACTTCTGTTTCATCAGCTCAGAATGATGAAGATAATCTTTGATGGAGGTACAGTTTCTACGGAGTCGTAGAAACTGACCAAATGGAATGCTGTCCTTCTGGCTATGAGGATGGAAATTGTCAAAGTGGAGAAGCGTATTTCTGGATGTGGGTTTCGTGAAAAGTGATACTTTCAATTGGACATCCTGGTATTCAACAATAACATCCAAAAATTCCAATTTCTGATCACTCATCTGGGCCGTAAATTTTAAATTGGGATCCGCTATATTAATCCACAGAATGAATTCTTTGAATGTATCCTGGTCACCCCTCTAAACAAAGAAAATACGTCGGTAAAAAGTGCCCAATAGCGGATATTTTCATGGAAGGGGGCAACTTCATTATAGATATTCTGTTTTTCAAAGTGGCCCATATATAAACAGGCAACACTTGGGGCACAGGCCGCCCCCATGCTAACTCTCTGAATTTGATGGTAAAAGTTTCCATCAAATTCAAAGAAGTTTTCTTCTAGTACAATTTCCAGACACTCGATCAGAAATCTGTTGTTGTAAAGAGTCGTCTCAGTTTCAATTATATCCTTAAGTACTTTAAGGGCCTCTTTCTGTGGAAAATTTGAGTAGAGGGACTCAATATCCATCGAAACCAGGATTTCCTGGTTGTGGTTATATTGAAGTCCTTCAATTTTCGATATAAAGTGTCCTGTATCTTTGACATACGACTGGAGAGTAGTGACCAGTGGTTGTAAGAATTTGTCGATATATTTTGAGAGGGGTTCGGTGGCTGATCCTATCGTCAAGACTATAGGTCTCAAAGGAGGGTTCTTATGGTTTTTATGTGTCTTCGGGACCCCATAAATAATGGGGAACCTAGTAAAAGTTGTGTGAGGTACTCAGCCTCCTGATGGCAGATTTCTCCCCTCTCTTTTGCTGTTTCCATAATACGGAGAATTCTAAGTTTCTGTTTTGGTTCAGGATTGTTGGTAATTTTGGTGTAATGTTTGGGAGACCCCAGTAGGGTATCCATCCTGTGTTTATAATCATTGGTGTTAAATATGACAATACCACCGCCTTTGTCACATGGTTTTACCGTCACATCTGTGTTCTCCTTGAGTGTGGTTAGAGCAATCTTTTCTTCCCTAGAGATGTTATGTGGAGGAAAAGGAACAAATTTGAGAATTTTTTGAATTTTATTGAGGATTGCTTTTTCAAACAGTTCTACCTCTTTGCCGACCTGTTCAATACTAGGTGTGAAGTTGGATGGTGGTTTAAGGCCAGACAGGTTATCGTTAGAATCGGTTTCAGAGATGTTGTAAAAAAAATTAATTAAGTCTAACTTTACGAAAGAACGCTTGAAGCAAAAAGTGTCCGGTCCTACCCACCAAAAAGGACACCTTCTTGACCCGCTCTTCTCTAATATTGATAGCCTTGTAGTGGAAAAACCCATTCCACTACCTTGGTCAGATCATTATGTGGTCCCCTTTACTTGGACCCCACAGGAGGGTGGACAGCCAAGGGAAAGGGGAAAATCCTGAAATCGGAACTGGTCTAAACTCTCTATGGGTGCCTGGGCGTCCATTCTCGATAGTATGTGCTAGGAAACTACCCTGAATCTGACAACATTAAAGTTAATCACTGGCTTGAGACGTCATTAGACATTCTAGTCCCTAAAAACTGGACAACTAGCAAACAAGTTGGACACGGCGCAGCATGGTACTGTGGTAAATATTTAATTACCTGTACTATTTTTTATGCGGTAAAGTCTAGTAAGAATAACTCAGTAAAAATAAGAGGCAGAATCCGTGGTATTAGAGGTTCTGAAAGGCTTTATTCCTTACAAGGAATTATGGTTCGAACCATAGGCATCAAATTCCATCACCACGAGGGTTCAGGAAGGGAAGGCAATACATTATTGACAAGTAAAGATATTTATATGAAAAGCATTACATTAAGACAGATGCAGGAGGCGTAACAGCTGATAATATAGATAATAATACACATACGTAATGAAAAAAGGCGTAAACATAGGCGTAAACTAAAAACGTCATTAAACATGATGTCACAGGTGGGTGGATCCATAAGAGAATCCTGCAATGTCAGCAGAAATACTTGGCAGAGATGCGTGCGCAGCCGCATGACGTGTGATTGACGTGCAACTAGGGGGTGAAGGGGACTTGACATTTAGCTCTACATGTGGAGACAGAAGTCTGGGGGGTCATGTCAACCTAATCCCAAATCATATCTAATATCTTATGTTTAAAGAACTGTATTATCCAAAAGGAAAGGTCTCTCGGACGGAATCTATTCTATACTGACTGTTAGTGCGTGTACAAGCGTCTAAGTGTCTACATGAGATGCGAGGGGGCAGGAATCTTCCATAGTAACAGGGGCTATGAATTACTTGCATGAGGACAGTGAGGCCTGGCCCTTTGCTCGGTAGCTGGAAGAATGTTTACCTAAACTACTAGACAGGAATGCATCGGATGAGGAGCAGAGCAGATAATCTTGAAGGTGAAATACAGTTTTTGGCAGGCAACAGGCCGGATCAGGCACCGTTAGCCACGCAGGGAGTAGGACAAAGTTCATGGATACTGATGCGGGCTCGGACTGGAGCTTTCAGAGGCAGAAGGCAGGAAAAGGCTTGATGGCAGAATTCAGGGCCTACTTGCCTGAACTGTAAAACGTGGAAAGTGAACCACATAAAGTCGGTGGCCTTTCATACTTAGGAACGGAATATCCGACTCATTCATGGCGGGTCTGAAAGAGGACATATTGACGGTGGATGCACATGTATTTGCGTCTTCATAACTGGAACTGGAGGGAACATACATGTACTTGTAGCATGTACATGGAGCCGTTGGGGTCTAAGATAGGGGACATAACTGATCATAAAATTCATATTTCCTCATTCCCTCCTTGTCCCCTACGGACCCTCAGGAGATATCGATCTTCATCAATCCATCAATCTGTTCATATAGCATCATTTGTTCTTCTTTCTTCTTCCGGGATCTTGAACGAAAACTTGGATGCGGAATACACGATGTGGCACACAAACCACAAATCGCTGGCCCACATTGTAGACATAAGCAGCAACTGAATAGTATGAGAAAGCCAATACCTAGGAAGGATAGAATCCTCCATCCCCAGGCTGACAACACGCTCCAGAACCAACCGGACCAAGTCCAGGTGCCTGGACTCTGGTGCATCTGGCTTATAATCTTATGAAGGCGAGTTATGGCTTTATATACTGACGGCGAGTTTTCTGGTATGAAAACACAGCAACTTGATCCGATGACCCTACAAGCTCCGCCCCTATCGGCCAGGATGACGTCAAGGACAAGACGATTTTGAAGCACAACAATCCGCATCGCAGACTGCTCTTCTGTTAAATTGCCTAAGGCTGAAGTAGTCTCGTTCACTACTGCTTCAAGGGTTCTAGTTAATCTACGTATCAGTTTACTATTAGTGACTGTACCTATATAGGGAAAGAAACCTTTATTGAAATCTGTGTATTGCTCCCATGCCGTTTCAGTGTAATCGACAATCGGGAGATCTCTCTGCTGTCTATTGTGTACTAAATGGGTATTTCTGTGATAGTCAGGAGGGTCTAGGAAAACAGGTGGCAGAAGGAATGCTATGTAACAGGTACCATCCCAATCTAGAGGTAAACGTATATATGCAGTCTGGCCACATATGAAGTAGGAATGACGAGAAGCTCTAAATGTAGACTTGCCTTGATCACTGAATTTTATTACAGTGGTGCATTTACTATGGCCCATGTGTATGGAACCATTCTTTCTTACACATAATTCACCTTTAACTGGAAATACTGACATAGCGGGCAAGATTGGTGTAGCTTCGGATTCAACATTCAGAATCATGAGGTTAAGTGTAAAATTACCTAATCCATATACTTCATTTTCTAGATCAGTTCCTGTTCTTTTGGGAAGTCCCTCCTTGTTAGGGTAGCAGACTTTAAGCAAAACTAGGTTCAGGTTTCCCCATACCCAGTTGTCTTGATAAACTACTGAATTTGAATCTAGGGAATTAATCAAACTAAACCATGCTCCACAGGAGCCATTGTGTGTGAACGGATACGGAAAGAGAGGCAAAACTCCCTTATAGTTCTGATAGGGAGGGAGTCGGCCACATATCCAACAATTGGTAGCATTGCTGGTCTGATGGGAATGATGTAACATACTAATAAAAGTGTTGTTGCGCAGCGCAAATCTATAAGACAACTCATGCGGAGGTAGTTCACTAAAAGAATGTTCAGCAGTAGCATTGTAAGCACGCTTAGAAATAGGGTAATACATATGTAGCAATACACTAGAAATGATGATCAGAAGACTTAGAAAAAACAAAATTAATAATGTCACTATGCAGTGACTACGAAGCGATTTACAGTACGCATGTTTTTTAAGCTGTATCTGTCTATTTCTCTCTCTATTTCGGTCTAGAGGATACATGTCAGAGACAAATTCAACCGATTCACCTTGGAGAGGACTTAAACAATCAAATTGTCTGACTTGCTAGACCTTAGTTTCAGTTTATAGAGTTCGTTCTCCGTCCTTTCAACCAAGGGGAGCTTTGAGTCTGTCTGTGAGGGAATGCAGGGCTGAGTATTCACATCGGACGGTAGTCCATAAAATTTCTTTATGTGGCTCGAGTGCAACCACCCTTTACGTCCCTCAATCTTCACGGCTGTCCTTGTTGTCAGCAGGACGAGCTTGGGCGACTGCCACCTAGGCTCCAGCTGGGTCTTCCGGTCGAAATTCCTCACAAGAACCAGGTCACCTGGAACCACGTCATGGCGCTTCACCTCAGTGTTATCGGGAAAAGCTGCAGCTACCTGTGAACGACAAGATTGTAGTGCAGACATCAAGGAAGCCAGGTAATCTGTCAGCATATTACAGTCAACATCAGTGATTTTACGAGGTATAGGCGTCCCCCACATATTTGGTGGTCTACCGAAGATCACCTCATACGGGGATAGCCCTGTTCGAGAATGTGCTACCATTCTCATGTAAAAGAGCGCAACTGGTAAGGCTACTATCCAATCGACACCTTTTTCTCTACATACTTTGGACAATCTAATTTTCAGAGTTTGATTATGGGGTTCCACGAGACCTGCTGCCTCGGGATGTCGGACACAGTGGAATTTCCATTGGTAACCTAACAGAAGTGAAACGTGTTTCATTAGTTCGGATGAGAATGGCTGGCCGTTATCTGAGTATACAACACGTGGTAAACCGTATCGTGGGAAGAATTCTCGAACTAACTGTTTGGCAGTAGTCGGGGCAGTGTAATCTGAAACCGGGTAGGCTTCTGTCCAACGGGAAAGAGCACAGACAACTACGAGAACATATTTGAATCCTCGACATCGTTCCATCTGGATATAATCCATCTGGAGGACTTCAAAAGCATGATCGGGAGGTTGAAATCCACCCTGCTCTACGGGAATGCTTTTACCTGGATTAAACTGACAACATATCATACAGGTACGTACTTTCTGTTTGGCTGCTGCTCGCAAGTGCTTGTTGAACCAAATGTGTTGAATGCTGTCTAGCATAGCTTTTTCTCCTAGGTGCGCTGGACTATGTATTGTGTTAATGATGACTTGAACCATGGAGTCGGGAAGAAACCATATAGATTTTCCCTTCGTCATCCATCCTTGATCCGTTTGGATCCCTCCTAATTCAGTCCATTTCTTTATTTCTTCTGGTGTAGCATGTGTCTTTATGTCAATTACATCAAGGGCGGGATCCTTAACTGTCATGCAATGTGTTGGTGTCGGAACTATTGTCTTTGTCGTGTCAGTTGTATGAGTCTGATTCTGAGCAGTCTGTTTAGCTGTTCTGTCAGCTAGGTCGTTACCCTGGGAAATGATATCGGTAACTTTTGTATGGGCTTTGCATTTCATAATCGATATTGCAGTAGGTAGATGAATCGCGTCTAATAGGGCTTGAATGAGGGGTCCGTGTTGGATGTGGGCACCGTGAGAAGTTAAATAACCTCTCTCTCGCCACAGTACGCCGAAGTCATGGACGACTCCGAATGCATAACGTGAATCTGTGTATATGTTGACTTTCTTATTTGTGGCTTGAATACAGGCTTGTGTCAGAGCGATGAGCTCTGCTGCTTGAGCTGACAAAGTGTTAATACAATTTGTTTCAACGACTTCAGTGTCTGTTGTGACTGCGTAAGCGGCCACTAACTCTCCTGTACTTGTTCTCATACATGAACCATCTACATACAATGTTAGGTCCGGATCTGATAAAGGGATATCTGTCAAGTCTTGTCTGGGTTTCGTCGTGATAGTAATGACTTCAATACAATCATGTGCTAATGGATCTGTTCCGTTTACTGGCAAAAGTGTGGCAGGATTTAATGTATTACAACGTCTGATTTCTATGTGTGGCTGAAACAATGTTAATTCATAACCGGTGAGTCTTGCTATAGTCAAGTGTTGTGTTTGTGTGCGGTTCAAGAGAACCTCTACTGCGTGTGGTACTTGTACTGTCAATTGATGTCCTAATACTATGGCATCGCTTTGTCTGATTGCTAAAGCTGTTGCTGCCACTGATTTCAGGCACGCAGGGAGAGCCTGAGCTACGGGATCTAATGTACTAGAAAAATAAGCACATGGTTTGTGTGATCCTGCTTGTTCCTGAGTGAGTACTGACAAGGCAGTACCTTCGCGTTCTGTAACAAAGAGTGTAAAATGTTTACTGTAACATGGTGTTGCTAAAACAGGTGCTTGACATAAAGCTTTCTTTAAGCTTTCAAAAGTTTGCGTATGTTCTTGAGTCCAAGGGAGGACAGTCGATGTGGCTGCCTCCTGTGTTGTCAACTGGATGAGTGGTTTTGCTAGAAATGCATATTGAGGGATCCACTGCCTACAGTATGAAGTGAGGCCTATAAAAGGCCGCACCTCCTTTTGTGTCTTGGGTGGTGGCATGTTAGCAATTAACTGGATGCGGTCAGGTGTAAGCTGTCTTCCCTCCTTGGACAGTAAGTGCCCAAGGTAAACAACTTGCTGGACACAGAATTGCAGCTTAGAAGGGGACACCTTGTGCCCCTTGTCGGCCAGAAATTGTAAAACCGTCAGTGACGCTTTTTCACATTCAGGTTCGCTTCGGGCGGTGATCAGCAGATCATCGACATATTGAAGCAGGGCAGTGTTAACTGGCATGTGGATACAGTCAAGTTCTCGTTTCAGTGCTTGGCTATAGATGCTGGGGCTTTCTGTGAATCCTTGAGGTGCGCGTGTGAATTTAAAACTTCGTCCATTTAAACTGAATCCGAACAAATATTGACTTTCCGGATCTATTGGGACGCTAAAGAAGGCATTCTTGAGATCGATTACAGTAAAGAACGTTGCTTCTGAATCAATAGCTGTTAGTAATGACGAGATATCTGGGACCACAGGGTATTGTGGTACAATACATTTATTTAATTCGCGCAGATCAATAACTAATCGATATACTGGTGGTGCTTTTGGATCCGTTCTTTTAAGAATCGGAATTATCGCGGAATTACATACATTGGAGTCGGTTTCCACAACCACTCCTTGTGCAATGAGCTCGTCAATGATTTGCAGTAAAGCCACAACAGCATCTGGTGGTAACTTGTATTGTCGCATTCGTGGTAGCACCACTCCTGTTTTTAGTGTGACTCGATATGGTGTAATGTTCATGCAACCAACATCAGTAGGGCCTTGTGCCCATAAATGTGTAGGTAAATTCTGCAGCCGGTGATCCATGTCTCTGGACACGTAGTGACCTTTGAAGTCACGTAAAAATAATCGTACTCCTTCCGGAGAACAACATATTATAGCTCCTAGAGCTTTCAATGTTTTTATACCTAACAAGTTTTCTGGACATGATTTAGTAAGCAATAAATCTGTAGTTCGTGTCAATGGACCAACCGTAAGTGGAAGGGGTTGCGATACTTCATTAATGATAGGCTTTCCTGAGAATCCAAGGGAAATATTCTGTGAGCCTGAGAGGGGTGCCCCTGGAACTTCACTGCGTCGTATAGTTGTTCTGCTTGCCCCTGTATCAAGTAAAAACTTTCTGTCTTCCCCTAATAGTTCACTATGTACATAAGGTCCCTCTTGATCTACAGGAACCTCGATAAGGGGTAAGCCAACTTCCCTCTCTAGGCTATTTCATGTGTATCGCTGATAATCGGGATAATCAGTTTGTGCATACTGGTACATCTGTTGCGTTGTTGCTTGTGTGGCAGCAATAGGCTGCTGCTGTGATGTTGCTACGGTCTGTTGTGGAGCTGCCTGTTGCGGAGCTGGCCTAGATTGTGCATGCTGAGGGATTTGTGGTTGGTTCTGATCCTGTCTAGGTGGACGTGGTCTTTCCTGGGTTTTACCCGTGGCGATATTATGTTTCAGAACTGCACAATCGTGTATATAATGGCCTTGTTGTTTACAATAGTTGCATGTCCCTTTCGCCGGACCTGCGGAATCACCCTTTTTATGACCATCAGCTGGAACTGACTGAGCCACAAGCATTTTCATTTTCGTGTCTTTCATACGTCTTTGTTCATGTTCTTGTTCTTCTCTAATTCTATTGTGGTGATATTGTAACATCTGTAACATCTGTGACGGGGTGTTACCTTGCCAGGTACTCTCGAATTTCAATACTCTATTCTTAACTTGCGGTAGGGAATTTTCAACTAATTTTGTCACAAACAGATGTGGATATGACTCGCTACTTGCTTTTATGCCACTATTAATACCAAAACATTTTTCAAATCGGGAATAGAAATCACTAGTGTCTTCATCTTGCTTTGTTTACAGGCTGAGATTGCACCCCAGTCCTCCTTTTTCGTAGTTAATAAACGTGGCAGTACCTGCACTAGTAATCCTGGTAGTGCTGTCGTCTTTTCCCCAAGCCCTGATCCTGCAGCTCGGGCCTTTTCTTCGTTTTCTAATGCTGTCCAATCTATCTTTTGGTCTCCCACCTCCCATTCCTTTTCTTTGAGTTTCTCGTAAATACCGGCAGGCATTAATACTTTTAATATTTTCATAATGTCGGGGTAGGTATACTCTCCCATGAGTAACATGTCTTTTATCTCACGGTGGAAACCTGCTGGATCCTTGTCATGGCTGGGTACTACTTTCTTCATTTCTAATAATTCAATTTTAGTTATAGGCGTGTACACAAACACTCGTTTAAAGATATTATCTTCACCTCTGATTGGGTGCACTTCGCGTAAGGGATTCTGTCTATCTATGTGATACATTTTTCTTCCCATAGTGGGAACTGGAACATGTTCTGGGCATACGAAAACTATATACTGGTTTCGAAATTCTAGAATTTCTTTAATTAAATCAGTACCTGACCCTCTCCATTTATTCGTGAGTAATTCTGTCAATATGTCAGGTAGGGGTCCAGGATCGGAGTGTTGGCTTTTATATAATATAAGGAGGTGTTGAATCATGTATATACCAGCTAAACGCTGTTCGTATGGGGTAAGGTTCAAAAACGTGTGTGCTAGTGCATCATCACTGTATTTGCCGGGACTGTCAGCCCATTGTACTGCTGACCTGGCTAATTCTTGTTCATCCATAGAATCGAGCATATGGTACCCCCTTCGGTCTCGGAGTAATTTATCAGCAGCCTGGAATAAGTGTTCAGGAGACCTTGTATTTAACATAGGGGCTTGAAAATTTCTGTTACATTCTGGACGTATCGGATGTATCGGATCATTAAAGCATCTGGTATTATTAAAAGATCTTCCTTTACCTACATAAGCCATTGTCTCTAAGTGTCTTGTGTGCATTTCTGATTCTTCGTCCTCCTCTCGCTCTGATTCATGTTGGTCTGTCTCTAATCTTTCTTTATGTATTCGTTCCACTTCTTTGCGGATCTTTCGGCACATAACTACTATACATGTCTGTTTATCATGTTTCCCTTCTGATATATTCTGACCCCATCCGGTAAGTACCTGTATTTCCTTCTGCTCTACCTCAGGCCTGTCTTGGTTTCTGATCACACAGTTTATGAAGAAGCGTAACAGTTGTCTCTGTACATCCACTTTCTGGTATTCCATGGCTTCGTCAATACTTTCAGGGCCTCGCCCTGATTGGACAAAGTGATATATATTGTCTAAATGTGCCCCCATTCCTGGTAGCGTCGCTAAATACCTTGAGGCTCGTCGTATACGTAGTGATGACAGCAGCATACCGTCCCGTCTACCGGGCACAGGATCATATCTACAATCCACTAGATGCTCTTTAAACATGTCGGAAGTTGCTAGTTGGGGTGTACGTTCGTATGCTAAATCTCTAAGGGATAATTTATTTCCTCGGGGTGGCGTGGCAAAAATTTCTGTCGTACCTCCTGTCGCCCCGTCTGAGGTGCTAGGCACAAAAGGATTTGTTGGATGTAAGATAGAAACTGTAGATGTAGGAAAAGCGGTAGAAACAGATGGACCTGTGGGAATGTGCGTAGGAGTTTGTTGTTGCGGGGATACAGACGGATGATCTTGGCGTTGAGCACCATCGGTGGGCGGTGTGTGTGGCGAAGCATTAGCATATTCAGGAGCTACATCATCTAAATAGGAAGAAAGAAAAACATCTTTTACTGTTTTGGGATGCGCTTTTATCGGGAGTAATGGAGGTGTCAAGTCTTTCGGTATTTCCGGGGTGGCCTGAGGTAACCCTTCGGCCAGAAGAGGATACATACCATTCATAAGAGTGTTTCGTTGTCTGTCTACTTGTTCTGCTTTTACTCGGGTACCTTCCTCAATTAATATATTTTCTCGGGCTTTATTCGAATTCTCCCTACTTTTCTCTTCCTGTCTGAGCGCTTTTTCTGTACGTCTATATGATTCTTTACGCCATAATTCAATGGCATCTTTCTGTGACTGTCTGGCTTTATTTTTCCATAATTCTTCTTCTACTCTCATGATGCAATCTGCATCCCAGGTCCCAGCCGCGGGCCATCTCTGACTTTCTGGTAAATCTTTGGTGTAGTCCACCCATAAATCATGAAATAATACGGCATCTAGGCCATGCTTATGATACATAAAGTACCCTGGAGTGTCCCTAGGTGGAATGGGAACAGCTTCTTCGAGTACCCCTTTTCTGGTTTTGATCTGTCTTAATTTTGAAAAGAGCGGCATTTTTAGACCTTATTACTTAATCTTGAACACACCTAATACAATAAACACAATAATGAACAATCATTCACACCACAATATGTAGAACGTACTAAAACATTTAATATTTAACAGTTAACGAACGATGATAACTAATAGAAAACTAGTTACTGACATAATACTAACACTAGATAATACTGAATTATATGCAAAACATACTAGATATACTGCTAAACAGTACAGATACACTGCTGAAACAGTGCAGACCGGATTTGTGTACCCAAACCCGTCTTGACCGGCACAACCTAATGTGCACGTCTAAATGCCTCCCCGGCAACGGTACTCACCGGGTAGCACGGAACGGAAGGCCTCGGAACTGAACTGGACTGGACCGGACTGGACTCGACTCGGAACTTCGGAACCTGGTGGGCCTCTGTATACCTCGGATCTTGCTCTCTCAGCTAGGCTCTGGTCGGGATACTTCGCACTTCTCACCGCCTCGTCTGGGTGTTGATCGCAGCCTCAGTCACCCCCGCTTGGCCGGAGGGAGATACAGGAAATCCTGCGGGTACGCGTTTTTGTCCGTTCAGCTGTGGCAGGAGACCGGGCCTGCAACGCACCTCCGGCGCGTGAGATGAGAAAGTGTCCCTATTCGGGCGCCAATTTATGTGGTAAATATTTAATTACCTGTACTATTTTTTATGCGGTAAAGTCTAGTAAGAATAACTCAGTAAAAATAAGAGGCAGAATCCGTGGTATTAGAGGTTCTGAAAGGCTTTATTCCTTACAAGGAATTATGGTTCGAACCATAGGCATCAAATTCCATCACCACGAGGGTTCAGGAAGGGAAGGCAATACATTATTGACAAGTAAAGATATTTATATGAAAAGCATTACATTAAGACAGATGCAGGAGGCGTAACAGCTGATAATATAGATAATAATACACATACGTAATGAAAAAAGGCGTAAACATAGGCGTAAACTAAAAACGTCATTAAACATGATGTCACAGGTGGGTGGATCCATAAGAGAATCCTGCAATGTCAGCAGAAATACTTGGCAGAGATGCGTGCGCAGCCGCATGACGTGTGATTGACGTGCAACTAGGGGGTGAAGGGGACTTGACATTTAGCTCTACATGTGGAGACAGAAGTCTGGGGGGACATGTCAACCTAATCCCAAATCATATCTAATATCTTATGTTTAAAGAACTGTATTATCCAAAAGGAAAGGTCTCTCGGACGGAATCTATTCTATACTGACTGTTAGTGCGTGTACAAGCGTCTAAGTGTCTACATGAGATGCGAGGGGGCAGGAATCTTCCATAGTAACAGGGGCTATGAATTACTTGCATGAGGACAGTGAGGCCTGGCCCTTTGCTCGGTAGCTGGAAGAATGTTTACCTAAACTACTAGACAGGAATGCATCGGATGAGGAGCAGAGCAGATAATCTTGAAGGTGAAATACAGTTTTTGGCAGGCAACAGGCCGGATCAGGCACCGTTAGCCGCGCAGGGAGTAGGACAAAGTTCATGGATACTGATGCGGGCTCGGACTGGAGCTTTCAGAGGCAGAAGGCAGGAAAAGGCTTGATGGCAGAATTCAGGGCCTACTTGCCTGAACTGTAAAACGTGGAAAGTGAACCACATAAAGTCGGTGGCCTTTCATACTTAGGAACGGAATATCCGACTCATTCATGGCGGGTCTGAAAGAGGACATATTGACGGTGGATGCACATGTATTTGCGTCTTCATAACTGGAACTGGAGGGAACATACATGTACTTGTAGCATGTACATGGAGCCGTTGGGGTCTAAGATAGGGGACATAACTGATCATAAAATTCATATTTCCTCAGTACTCCCCTAAACTTAGAGAGCAGAAGCAGCTATGTAAGCGCCTTGAGAGAAGTTAGAGAAAGGATTTCTCCACGTCTGAGAAAATTAAATATAGAGACGCCGTTAAGGCCTAAAAGGCAGAAATTAGAACTGCCCAATCTTGTTATTACAAAAAGATAATTTTCCTAGCCTTCAATTCCCCGCGTGAAATTTTTTAAATAACTCTTGCAACCTCCTGAGCCCCCTGCGCCCCCTGAAGATGCCCCAGGACGGTGCAATAAATTGGCACACTTTTACTATAAGAAAATCCAAGATATTTATTCTGCCTTTCCCCCCCCTTTCTGCCTCGGCAAGTTCCCCCTAGACCAAGGACCAATCCCAATTCTTATACCCTTCTATTAAATCCATCCCAACAATGGATATGGAAATTTGTGACACTGCACCCCCCATCATTCTTAATCAGGTATTTGAATCGGTTGCCCCTGTTATTCTCGATCTGGTCAACAGCTCTTTCTCCTCTGGGATTGTTCCCTCTCTATGGAAATGGGCTATGGTTAGAGCCCTCTTGAAGAAGCCTACCTTGGATCCCGAAGTCCTTGCTAATTATCGCCCGATCTCGCTATTACCTGGAATTGCCAAAATGAGCGAAAAGTACGTTAATTCTGTTCTCTCTGCCTTTTTGGAAGAGAATAAATGCCTACATCCCTCCCAAACGGGCTTTAGACCCCAGCAAGGTACTGAGACAGCCCTGCTATCGGTTATTGAAGAATCGAGGAAAATTCTGGATGTCGGAGGGTCCGCTGCCATTATTTTACTCGACCTCAGCGCGGCCTTCGACACGGTCAATCATCAATTATTGATAGCAAGACTCAGAGAGAGTGGGGTGACTGGAATGCTGCTCAAATGGCTTGAGTCCTTCCTTGTAGATCGGCCCTTTCTAGTCTTTGAGGACAATTCCGCCTCTAAATGGATGTCGCTACAGTGTGGGGTGCTTCAGGGCTCCTCCCTGAGCCCCACACTTTTTAATGTTTATATGCGCCCTCTGGCAGAGGTAGTCGAGCCTTTTGAGGTTAAGATCATTACGTACGCTGACGACACTCAACTTATTGTGTCCCTTAATCTTTTAGACAACAATAAGTCCAATTTGGCCAATTTTCTGGAAAAGGTCTCAGCGTGGATGGACTCTTCTTTCCTAACGCTGAATGCTGCTAAAACAGAACTGATGTTTTTAGGAAAGACCACCAACTTGGAGATCAGTGCTCTTTGGCCTAAATGTCTTGGGTCTATGCCATCCCCCAAAGACCAAATAAAAAGTCTCGGCGTATGGTTGGACCATAACCTGAACTTTAAGAGACAGGCATCCAGGGTAGCAGGCACCTGTTATGGCATCCTTAAAATGATTAGGAGGATTCTGCCCCTTCTGCCTTTTAATGCCAGGAAACTGCTGGTGCAAGCCCTGGTTCTCTCGAGGCTTGATTACGCCAATGTGATCTACCTTGGTTCTCCCTGCTCGACCATAAAAAAACTGCAAACGGTACAAAATTGTGCGGCACGACTCCTTATGCAGGCTCACAATAGGGAATCTGCTAAACCACATATTAACTCTTTGCATTGGCTGCCAGTGGCCGAAAGAATTCAATTTAAGGCCTTATGCATTGCCCATAAATCATTGTTGGCTAGTGCTCCGCCGATTCTCCAATCTATCATTTCCCTGTATCTCCCTACAAGACCACTTTGTTCTGAGAAGAAACATCTTGCTACCGTTTCCAAAGTCAACCGAGCTCGGAGAGGTGGCTGTCTATTTTTTGTTATCGCTGCAAAATGCTGGAATCAGTTACCAGATTATATTCGGCTCGAGGCCAACCATCTCTTATTCCGCAAACATCTGAAGACTTTGCTGTTTTCTTGAATCTCCCGATATATGCGTTTTAGGCTCTGTCTTTAGCGCTGGGAGGTCTTTGGTAGCCATGCGCTTTATAAGTGTCTATTCATTCATTCATTCATTCATACTGCAATTCTGTTACTTAAATGAAGTTATTATTTTGACATCAAAAACATATACATTTCTTGAGGAGTTCGCTATATTTTGAAAGATTGTGTTGTGTACACATGCTTAAAAACATGTAGTTTTCTCAAGCAATATTCAAAACCACACTCTTACAACTTAGGCCCTCATTCATTTTGAGATGGCCAGTAACAAAGGGTCATACATTTGAGCTGGTGTTTGCAGGTGGGGCCCACCACTACTCGTTTTGGTGGAACAGAATTTATTTTATCATCAGATTTTGACCCAGTGCACGCAAGAGAAAGGCAGAAAAGAGAGAAAGAAGGAGGAAAACAGCGACAAAGGTAGAAGGAGGGATGCAAAAGAACCCGTAAGAGTGAGAGAAATAGACAGAAAGTGTTGGGTGATGGAAGAAAGAGACATGCGGTGGAATCAAAACTAGGCAGCCAGTTTCTTTGACAGACCCAACATTCTGCAGAATGTGACTTGATCACCTTTTCGTCATTCAGCCAATCTGTATATACCCTTTTGGGGGGTGCTCTTAATACATATATATATTTTTGTTTCCTTAATTGTTGCTAATTCATCCTTTACTTCCCTATCTTTATGTATCTCTCGTTCTAGATTCATTGGTTACATATAAAAAGCCCATATAACTCCTCGTCTGGTAGCAAAAGAAATGTAAACATAAATGTATTAGCTATTTCTCCTTCCTGTCAATTGCTGCTGTGATTTTTTTCTTGCCTAAGTTCCCTATGCATTCCAACTGCTAATCACTGCATGTCAGTGCTGATGCACCAAGTCTGGAGGTTGTCAGTGCTAACCAATGCAAAACACAATGTCCTCCAAGTGGCATAACTACAAATTCAACTAATTTCCATAGTCAGTAGTTATCCTAAAATAAATGCGAGTTCCTCCCTGCCTCCCTCTTTTGACGTACACTTGTGGTGTCAAGAAAAACTCCCAGAGAGCTAGACCCATACTGGATCTACCAGATAACCATTGATCATGCAAATTAGTTCTTATTTAGATTCCAATTATTGAAATATAACATGTGGATATCCTCAAAATATAACATCGATCCAGCTCTACATTGTTCACCCATGATGTATATTATCTCAAATCGTCTGTATGTCAGAATATCATTAACAAAAACTATTGCTCTAGTGAGTGTACATTTTCTATTATTACGTCTTATTTTACAAACTATATATTAACATAAATTATAGAAGGGAAGGAAAAATGTAGAGTGGTGTGCATTGCTACATCTTGATTGAAGATTTGATGCTCCATTTTTTGTTGCAGCTGAATCATGAATTGTACGAAGTAATGACCAAACTGGAAAAGCAACATTCGGACAAAGTCTTCATAGTGAAAGGAGTGGCGGGGTAAGCTTCTTCCCATCTATTTCATAATAGTTTGTCATGTAGAATTCAAAAATGAGAACAAACTCCTACTTTGGTGTTTCCTTGGTCATATTAGCCTGTAATACCAATCTGACGCGGAGTTTATGGTGGACACTGGTTTTAGATGTCAGTGATTCTTCATCTTGGAAACTTTCCTGGATTCCTAAACTTTGAAATCCTTCCCCATACGGAAAAAACACATACACGATCCTCTTCGCCCCTCCACTACAAGAGGAGCTTTGTGCTTTGAAAATGTCAAGTTTCAGCAATTACACCACTTCAAGAACTTTTCATTATATTTTCCCTTTTTCCATAGATATATTTACATTTATTCTGATATTATTTTTAGCATTTTGCCTCTATGAAGGCTGTCACAGCCAGGTACACTTTTCTCCAAGGGTCTCCTAGCTTCCAGTTTCCTTTGATACTAATACTTCCACTTTCACATTTTGTTTTGGTTACCTTGAGAAAACAGCAGCCGCTTCTCCTTTAGCTCATGCTGAACTGTACCACTGTTAAGGGCATGGCCCGTGATGCAATGACCAGGCACATTAGTAGAAGGAGGAGTCCAAATTTTTAGCAGTTTGTGTCAGTGCGGCCATACAATGTCCTTCTCCTCTATGCATCTGGAGTCCTTCAACTTCCAGAATGTGGCCACTTATGGCTCCACTGCCAAGGATGCCCAGATGTAGGGGCCCCCTACCTGTCCATTTGTCCTGCAGTCGAAAGGCCCTCTGCAGTCACTTTTAGCCCATCAAGAGGCACTAATATATTTTGATACAGTGTGGACATTTGGTCACATTTTGAGGTTGAGAAAGCTCTTGACGTCGAGGTCAAACTCAATATCAATTGGACGCTCATTATCACGTTGTTTGGCTCAAGGATGCTCAATGTCAAGTAGACACTGAGGTGCCGATTACTATCCGGTAAAAACCGGGTACGAACCGTCGGTCGGAGAGTTTTCTCCGTCCGACTCGTACCCAGTCGGAAAACTTTACAAACATGCAATTACGATTCGCACGGAAACACCATTTCCGTACGAATCGTAAAAAACACCGACCGATGAAAATATACGTACGAATGTGATCCGGGAATGCTGCGACGTGACGTCGGGACGCTTTCAGGCAGCGTTTCACGACCCAGGAATTACGATTCGAACCGACAGCAGTCCGGACGGCAATATTTTTACGGCACCCAAAAAGTGCCGGAAATGCGAAGTACGGCGCGAAACGACCAGAGTAGGTGGCCCGGTAAGTGCTGTACCCCCCCCAGCCCCCGCATGTACGCGCCATACCCCCCCAGCCCCCGCATGTATGCGCCGTACCCCCCCAGCCCCCGCATGTACGTGTCGAACCCCCCGTGTATGTACACCCGAGTACGTGTCGAACCCCCCCGTGTATGTACACCCGAGTACGTGTCGAACCCCCCCGTGTATGTACACCCGAGTACGTGTCGAACCCCCCCTTGTATGTACACCCGAGTACGTGTCGAACCGTACCCCCACCTGTGTATGTACGGTGCGTACCCCCAGTGCTACGCGCTGGGGGTACGCACCGTACATACACGGGTGGGGGTACGACTCGAACGTACTCGGGTGTACATACACGGGGGGGGTTCGACACGTACTCGGGTGTACATTCACGGGGGGGGGTTCGACACGTACGGTTCGACACGTACTCGGGTGTACATACACGGGGGGGTTCGACACGTACGGTTCGACACGTACTCGGGTGTACATACACGGGGGGTTCGACACGTACTCGGGTGTACATACACGGGGGGGTTCGACACGTACTCGGGTGTACATACACGGGGGGTTCGACACGTACTCGGGTGTACATACACGGGGGGGTTTGACACGTACATGCGGGGGCTGGGGGGGTACGGCACGTACATGCGGGGGCTGGGGGGGGGTACGGCGCGTACCGGGCACCTGTTTGGACGTCTCCATGGTTGCTATTGGAGTTCGGTGCGGACGGTCTTTTAACCATACGGTTGTACATTCGGACGCCCGGGACGGATCGTGATTCCCCGGTTGGACTTCGCTTTTCACGTTTGTACGGTAAATCGTCCGAGGACGTGTCGGACACATTTTCCGACCCGATGACGTGTGGGGAATAATTCCCAAGGCGGTTCGTATGGACTTTTTACCATGCGATTCGTGATTGCCAGTTTGTACGGCACTTGTACGATTCGTACGGTAAAAAGACCGGATACGAGTCGTACTGGAATTTTTTTCACCGGATCGTAATTGGCACCTGAATGTAATGAAAGCCCTGGCAGCCAACAAAGGTCTTGGAAGAAATTCACAATTAGAAGAACACCTTTCTCAGGGGGTGAGCCCAAGATATGGAGTGGTGCACCACCCGTTAAGTAAAAATAATTTTTCAATAAGTCATATAGTCTCGGTTAGGTTTTCTTAATGGATTTTTTTATTTTGTGAGAGTCTAACTACAGAAAATTGCCAGCCAATGCGTTTCGTTCATACGCAATGAACTTCTTCAGGGCATAAAGTGATGTCTGGTCCTAGGAAAGAATGAATATGTGCCGTGTGGCTGCATGGGCCTCCTTGATAAGGGCCAGCGTATGGTGAATCTGGTGTGATGAAAGGTGCAGCCGTCAGCTCCGTCACGGACTCATCCATCCTCTGCTTCGCGGCTGGCACCCAACAACGGCAGGTGCTGGAGTAGCTTGTGCACACCCACCCAGATTTGTTGAATCAAACACAAAGGGAACACAGCAGGGGAGTGCGGTCACTGCGTCCGCCGTTGGCTGTAAACTGTACCTTTCTCAGGGGGTAAAGGTTGGTGCAAGATCCAATGTGTACGTCCTTGCCAGTAGAACTGTGAGGTACATCAGTAACTTCTTCAGTCAACTTGACTACTAATGGCTACCTATCTCCCTCTGGTCGGGGAAGACTTAGATTTAGACATGACGGTGATATTGGTTCTCGATTCCGCAAAACCATGTGGGACATCCGTAGAAGTGCAAAACTCTCTGACCCCATGCACTATTCCTTCCCTCTCTTCATCCTATCTTTTTTCTCAGTCCGTTCTCACTTGTACTCTCTCTTTCTAGCACTGCCCTGCCCTGCATGTTATGGCAGCCTCGAGTTAAAAATGTTGTCACATGGGAAGTTTTATTGGTGACAGTAGATTTCTCCCACTGTCCCAGCTAGATGCGAATGATTGACTGGAGACACCCAATGATTGTTTACCTGAACCCAGCCACAATGATCAGGCCATAGATATAGAAATTGCCCCCAATTGTAAGATCATCAGCTGGAACATTGTGGGTCTTAGAACTAAAAGAGATGTTCCAAGTTGGCTGAATTTTATAAAACAATATGACATTATTGGCCTCCAGGAAACATGGGATAGGGAGAATATTTTTTGGCTGGATGGGTTTAAAACGTATTGCTTACCTGCATGTCCTGCTCCGGCAGGCAGAGCAAAGGGGGGGTCTAGTGCTCCTTTTTTCACTAAAGCTAAAAGGGTCTACAAAGAGGTTGGAGGCGAGTTCCCATAACTGTTTGATAGTAGAATTAAGCACTCCTAACTATCCCAAATTATTATTAGTTAATTTTGATAACTCTGGGGAAAGTGTTTTTTAGAAGATTATAGGCTGAAGCAATCCACTTTTTATTATACTATACTTATGGGGGATTTTAATATTCATTTGTGTGATTTGAATTGTCATGTTGATGATCACTTAGGGCCTACCCACTCAGTGACACCTCACTATGTGCACATGCTTCAGGTGGAGGCTCTGGAGGTCCTTTTGGCTGGAGCTGACCTCTTTGAACCCAGCATTAATGATCGATCTGAGCGGTTTCCCACGTTTAATGCCAAGGAGAGGGACACTGTTATTGACTATATATTTTTGTCCCCCACGATGTTAGCTAAGGTAGTGTTTTATAACACCAGGTTGTCTCCCTTTAGTGATCACAACCCAGTAATTTTAGAGCTAGACAAAGATTGTGGTCTTCTGGGAACAGCAGGTAAGAATCTGGGAGCTAACTGTGTGGCAACAAGTGATCAGGGGAGGAGGCTCAAATGGTCCAAGGTAATACCTGAATTTTTCTTTGCAGATTTATGTGAGAAGGCCAAAGAAAACATCGCAAAATGTGTAGATTATACCACCCCAAGGGCAGAGGTCCTTAGAGCCTTTGAAGGTATTTGTGGCCAGATAGCATCTGATCTGACTGTTATAACTAAACCCAGATTAAATACCGGTGAAAGGTGGTTTGATAACAACTGCTCAAGAGCCCACCGAAACCTAGTACAAGCCCTGAAAAATATACCTTGTGACAGGGAACAGATAGTCAGTTTAAGGAAGCAGTATAAGCTAGCGGTACTTACACGGAAAAATGAGATTAAAGAAGAGGCCTAGAATGCACTTATGTCTGTTGAAGTCTTAAAGGACAGCTCGAGATTCTGGGCTATGGTTAATACACCATTTTTGTCTGGCACAGAGAATGTTGCCCTGGAAAGTAACATCACAGAGGTGCAGTGGCTTGCTCACTTTGAGGCAATTTATGGATCCCTTCCCTTGTATAGAAACTTATTGTGACTTACCCTTGTTGGTTTTTAAAGAGGAGGATATTGAAAGGGCGATAATAGAGACATCTAGTAATAAAGCACCTGGCCCTGCCTTTGTCCCTGCAGACCTTTATAAATGTGATCCTAAATTTTGGGCTAAGATATTAACAAATGTTTTTAATGCCTCAGGTGCTCAGGGGTTTCCTGCATCCTGAGTGAATGACAATGAGGTTTTATCCAATCTACAGTATGGTTTTAGACAAGGCAGAAGCACTATGGATCAGTGCAATAATTTATACTTATTAATAGGCAAATATACCATAGCCAAAGAAGGTTCTTTGCAAATGACCTTTATGGACCTCACCTCAGTGTTCTATCTGGTTAACAGATCGAAGCTGTGGTCTATTCTGCTTGACATGGGCATTGATCCTTGCCTAGTTTACTTTTTAGCAGATCTACATCGGGTTCTTTCAGCAACAGTCAGGGTTACTCAGGATGGCAAATGCACAAGGCACTTTAAATCGGGTAGAGGCGTCCGTCAGGGATGTATACTGGCGCCACTACTTTTTACCCTTTATATTAATGCATTGGATAAAACCTTAGATCAGGCAAACTTGGACATTCCGCGTGTAGGAGAAAGGACTATTCCGGTTCTCCTATACGCGGATGACGCTGTGTTATTATCCCGTACTGCTATAGGCCTCCAGAGGCTTCTGGATGCCTTCGGGCCTATATGAAACCCTTGGACTTGATAGTGAATATCTCGAAATCACATGTCATGACAATGGGCCAAAGAAACAGAAAAGTAAAATCTTTTTTCTGTAATGGAGCAGAGGTGTCCAGGGTGACCTCTTTTACATATTTGGGGGTCCTATTCGATGATAGATACTCTTGGGTCCCCCAACACAAAGCTAAAAAAATGCAGTAGTTAGATCGATGACAGCTCTACTAGGGTTTTCACAGCGCTTGGGGGCTAGGCCTTTTGAAGCTATTCTTAATATTTACAGATCCAAATGCCTGGCTATTGCTACGTATGGCTCAGCCATTTGGGGTTATAAACAGCTGGCAGGGGTGCAGACGGCTGAAAACAGATTTTTACGTACCCTTCTGTGCGTATTCCAATCAACTCCAACTTTTGCTGTCCATCAGTAACTGGGGCTGGGTTATGTGACTGATTCGCTGAGAATAGCCCCGTTGGTCTGCTGGCTTAAAACCTGGCTTAATCAAGATATAACCCTGAATCATCAGATTTTGCGGGATTGTGTTTCCCTGGATAAAGCCAGCAGCATTCCGTGGCTGTCCTACGTTAAGCTTATGTTTCTTAAACTGGGGCGTCCCAAACTTTTTAACATCCCAGAAGGGATTAAAAAAGAAGATGTGAAATGGGTTAAATCTCAATTTTTGAACATACTGATGATGGAACGGGAAGAGCTGGAGCAACAAAAACCCTCGGTTAGGGCTCATTATTTGATAAAATCTTCTCTATTAAATGAGGCTTATCTGAGAATTGTGACCAAGCCTTTCCATCGCTGGCTCCTGACCAGGTTCCGTTTCAATTTAATTAATTTCTCGTTGGGTAACCTGCCGGGGTGGTGTAAACCAGAGGATATATGCCCGTGTCAGTGCAATAACTTCTCACCACAAGACACACTGCACTTTATGATGTTTTGTGACTATTACGATGAAATTCGCAGGAGGCTTTTAGTCCCTCTATTTACAGGTCAGACCAGCATTATTTTATCTTCAAATGCTTGATAATACACGGAACATTTTTAATATTGCTAGTTTTCTTGTCGCAGCTGTACGCCTCAGGAAAAGAAGATATCCTACGCTTAATGATGTATGAAATCCCCTATTTTATACCTCAATGAAATTTTGCTTTTATCTGACATTTCTTTTAGCTCTGATGAATTATATAACTGATGCAGATGTTTTTATTCCTTTTTTAACATCGGTCATATGTATTTAATGATAATAAGACTTTGTTTATTGTAATGTGTATTGTACTTTTATGATTTTAAATAATCGAATAAAGTGGTTTGACCGACTGACTGACTGACAGTTGATTGTTCTGCTGATCAGGCCTGTAGAGAAGTATCGCCACGTGCTCCACTAAGACTTTCTTCTCTTCTTACCATGTCTTCGCCTTTCTTGCACCCATCCTTTTCATCTAAAGGTTCAGCCCCAGATTGAAAAATGTAAGTGTACACAGAACTGTACAACTCCACCTGAGCATACTTTTCCAATATTTCCCAGTTCACAGACATGTGTTATAGCATGCCTGGAGAGCTGCGCCAGGTGCAGGCAAACTATTACACTTGTCGTGTGACATTCTTAAGGCAGCCTGTTCCTCCAGTCCGGACTTGTACATAGTGTGGAGTTATTCATCCAAGTGTGTGAAAGTATATTTTTATTCTTCACAGGGACAATCTTTTTTGCCCCAAGGAGAAATCCGATCTCCTACACAAATATCAAATCTGCGGGTGGTCTGTTCCTCTTCCCATCCTGAAGCAAAGATACTCTGGCTGGAGTAAACCTAAAACCATTTTCTGGGTGGGAAGTTCCAGAGTTGAGTTTGTGAATGGCCAAAAACGTACAGGTTGGTGGGCATTCACAAACCTACAAGGCTGTCCTCGCCTTGTAAGAACCACTTTCCGCTCTTTGAACATGATCTACTTCTGCTGATTTTTCTGCACTTGTGGCGGAGATATCCACAGTAGTAAAAAAACAAGCATTTGCAATGCAATAGGTCTTGCATTTACGCAAGTTTAAGGTATTGGCATTGTAAATGACAATGCCAATTATTTTTGTCTTTTAAAACATAAATAAAAGGCATTGTCATTTATAATGCCAATAGCTTAAACTCGCGTAAATGCGAGACCTATTGCATTGCAAATGCTTGCTTAAGTTTAAAACTCAGCTCAGCGCCGCTTCAAGGACACCGCGCTTGGTTTCTTTTATTTTTTAACTTTAACACTAAGTGCAGTGTCCACAAAACAGACGCTGCGCTCAGTGTTAAAGTAAAAAAAAAAAGAAACCGAGCGCAGTGTCCCTGAAGCACGCACCACGCTCAGGATACAAATACAATAAAATAGCATTCCCCATTTTCCCCATAAGTGCCCATAAACAAAATAGTGCTGACCCCGTAGGTAAAGCAGACTGCGTAACGAGCTAAGTAAAATGTCCAGTCGTCAAGGGCGGTAACAAATGAAATTTTCGAGTTAGTTTTGAAAGCAGGCTGAATGGGTCAGTGAATTAAAGCACAAGTTACTACTTGTGTAACGATATATCTGTAAGAGACATTAGTTAGTGATAGATTCCTTACCTTAGAATATCCCCAGGCGTCAGACTGGATCCGGAAAGTTTTTTGTAGCAGTACCCCTGCACGTCAGTAGGTGGGGTCGTGCGGCTCCGCGTCCGTCACTGGCGTCGCAAGTGCCGAGATGACGTCACGGAGATTACTTAGGCGCCACCCATGCGCGCTGACGTCAGTTCTGTACACGAGTTTCTGCTCCAGGAACGCAGAGCCATGCAAGAAACTGACCACTGGTGCCATAAAACTAGGGCCCTGAAAGGGAGATGACCTTAACCCTAGAATCAGTTCGCAGAACGGGGAGGATGGGTGGGGCGGTAAGGAATCTATCACTAACTAATGTCTCTTACAGATATATTGTTACACAAGTAGTAACTTGTGCATCTGAAAGAGACACGTTAGTGATAGATTCCTTACCTTAGAATAGATACCCCAGCAATACCAACCCCGAAGGTGGGTCTGCGAATAGATTACACCAGAAATTCACGGAGAACAGAACGGCCAAAGAAGCCATCTCTCCGGACCTGACTGTCAAGGCAGTAAAGCTTGGTAAACATGTGCAGCCAGGCCCACGTAGCTGCCTGACAAATGTCCTGCAAGGGGACGCCACGTCCCAAGGCAGTAGTGGCTGCAGTCGCCATGGTAGAATGGGCATGCAGCCCCACAGGAGGCTCCTTCTTAGCCAAGGAGTAACATGCTGTGATGCACAGAACAACCCACCAAGAGATGGTCCGTTTGTGCACAGCCCGACCTTTTTTGGCACCCACGTAGCCAACAAAGAGCTGGTCATCCACCTGGAACTGCTGGGTACGCTTTAAATAGAATGCGAGGGCATGTTTTGGGTCCAGACGGTGGAGCCTCTCATCCTCCCTCGAAGGATGCAGAGGCGGAAAGAAGGTAGGCAAAGTGATGGTCTGCCCGATGTGGAAGGGCGTGACCACCTTTGGCAAAAAAGAAGGACGGGTCCTTAACACCACCTTGTCCGGATGAACAGAAAGGAAAGGAGGTTTGGAAGAAAGAGCCTGGAGCTCACTCACTCTTCTGGCAGAGGTGATAGCGACCAGGAAAACCGTCTTAAGAGTAAGAAGACGCAAAGGACCGGTATGAAGGGGCTCGAAAGGAGCACACATCAGGTAGGTCAAAACGAGATTCAAGTCCCATTGAGGCATGATGAACGGCACGGGAGGAAACGTGTGCGTAATGCCTTTAAGGAAACGGCTAACAACCGGGGACTTAAAGAGAGAAGGCTGATCTGGAAGCCTCAAAAAGGCAGAGATGGCCGAAAGATAACCTTTGATAGTGCCCAGAGCAGAGCCCTGCTGGGCCAAAGGAAGAAGGAACAGAAGAACTTCAGAAAGAGGGGCAGAAAGGGGATCCATAGCCTTTGCTGTGCACCATGCCACAAACGTGTTCCACCTGCAGGCGTATGCCGTTTTAGTGGAGGGACGCCTGGCTGCCAAAATGACATCACAGACTTCGGGAGGAAGATCGAAGGCTGTCAACTGCCGCCGCTCAATCTCCATGCATGGAGGTGGAGGCTGGACAGGTTCGGGTAGAGGACCGTCCCCTGCTGCTGCGACAGAAGATCCTCCCGAAGAGGCAGACGGATCGGGGGATTGATCGCCATGCTGAGTAGCTCGGGATACCAGTATCTCCGTGTCCAATCCGGAGCCACAAGAATGATTTGGGCCTGGTCGCGCCGAATCTTCTTCAGCACTCTGGGCAGAAGTGGTATAGGCGGAAAGGCGTACAACACAACGAAAAGCATCGCCGGGCGAGTGCCGCCTTGGAAATTCCAACACGCAGAACTGATGACATTGTGCGTTCTCTTCAGTGGCGAATAGATCTAACCAAGGCTCTCCCCACTGCAGAAAGAGACCTTGCGCCACGTTTGAGTGCAGACGCCATTCGTGATCCATCAAGCACCGGCGGCTGAGTTCATCCGCCCTGGCGTTCAGAGAACCTGCCAGGTGTTGAACCACCAAGGTAATGCCTTGATGTTCCAGCCACGTCCAGAGGCGCAGAGCCTTATGACATAGGGTCCAGGACCCCACCCTGCCCTGTTTGTTGCAATACCACATGGCGGTGGTGTTGTCCGTGAACACCTGCACCACACTTCCCCGGACAGAGGGAAGGAATGCTTTCAGTGCAAGCCAGATCGCCCGAAGCTCCAAGAGGTTGATATGGAGCCGGGACTCTGCCGGAGACCATAGTCCTCTGATCTCCGCCTCTCCCAAATGGCCGCCCCATCCCAGGAGGGACGCATCCGTCACCACTGTGTGCTCCAGTTGGGAAAGGGAGAGGGATCTGCTACTGACCCAATCGCGATTCGTGATCCACCACTGCAATTGTCGTGCAGTGCCCTTTGAGATCTGGACATGATCGGACAGGTTGCCCTGATGCTGCGCCCACTGGAACTTCAGGTCCACTACAGAGCCCGCATATGCCATCTGGCATGTTGCACTAGCAGGATGCAGGAGGCCATCAGGCCCAGGAGCCGGAGGGTCATTCTGACTGAAACACGGGACAGAGGCTGAAAGATCGGAATCATAGCCTGAATATCCCGGACTCGCTGCTCTGGAGGATAAACCCGAAACAGCGTTGAATCCAGAACCGCTCCGATGAAGGGGAGATTTCGAGAGGGACTCAGGTGCAACTTCGGGCACGTTGACGGAGAACCCCAGCAAATGCAGGAGGTCGGCCGTAGTCTGGAGGTGGTTGACGACTGCCTGGGGCGAGCCCGCCTTCAACAACCAGTCGTTGAGGTAGGGGAAGACTGACACTCCCGACCTGTGCAGGTGAGCTGCGACCACCGCCATCACCTTCGTGAACACCCGAGGGGCACTGGTAAGGCCGAAGGGGAGCACAGCAAACTGAAAATGCTCCTGGCCTACCGTGAACCGCAGGCCGGCAGGACGGGGATGTGAAAATATGCGTCCTGCAAATCCAACGCTACCATCCAGTCTCCAGGGTCGAGGGCAGCCAGGACCTGAGCCAGAGTCAGCATTTTGAACTTCTCCTTCTGGAGGAAGCCATTGACGTTCCGGAAGTCCAAGATGGGGCGCAGGCCCCTTTGTCCTTCTTGGGGACCAGAAAGTAGTGGGAATAACAACCACGTCCAACTTCTGGCCCAGGAACGTGCTTGATGGCCCCCTTGGCCAAGAGGGCCGTAACTTCCTGCTGGAGAAGCACCAAGTGATCCCCCGACATGCGGTGGCACCGAGGTGGCATGGCTGGAGGAGAAGACTGAAAGGGAAGAGAATAACCCTTGTGGATGATCTGCAACACCCAACCGTCCGATGTGATATCGCGCCAGTGGTGGAGGTGGTGGCGGACCCTGCCACCCACCAGCGTGGGGTGCTCCACAAAGCTCAGATTAGGAAGGTTTGGAGGTAGAAGCAGCGGGGGCAGAGGTGGACTGCCCCCCACGCTGATTCCCAGAGCCGCCCCTGCGGAAGCCGCGTCCGCGGCCTCGCTGAGGCCGGTTCTGCACAGGCTTGTTGAAGGAACGTGCCTGGGCGCCCCTGCCTTGGCCACGAAAGGAATGAAACCCAGGAGTGGCCGGGCTCTTTGTGGGAAGACCCAAGGACTTGGCAAAACAAGCGAGTGCCATCAAAGGGCATGTCCATGAGCGAGCTCTGGATGTCAGGCGAGAACCCAGTGGATCGCAACCAACCATGGCGACGCAGCGCCACAGTCGCAGAAATCGCCCTGCCCAACTAGTCAGCGGTGTCCAAACCACACCGAATGGCAAACTTAGCCACATCCTTACCCTCAGCAACTGCCTGGGAAAGCACAGCATGGACCTCCTCAGGACCCTGAGGTAACACCTGAGCAACAGTGTCCCACCCCGCGTGGGAATAGCGGCCCAACAAACAGGCGGTGTTCACCGACCGCAGCCCCAAGCTGGCCGACGAGAACAACCGCTTACCAAACTGCTCCAGCTTCTTAGAGTCCTTATCCGGTGGAGCCGTGGGAAAGGCACTCTGCGATGTCGAGGCCTGGATGACCAGACTCTCAGGCATGGGATGAGTGGTAAGAAATGCGGGGTCACTAGGCGCCGGGCGGTGACGCCAGGTGACATTTTTATCCACAGGGGCCCCTGTGGCCGGCCGCGACCAAGTGCCCAACAGGACGTCTGTGAGGGCGTCGTTGAAGGGAAGCAGTGGCTCCGACAAAGTTGAAGCCGTCTGGAGCACCTCAGTAAGGAGGTTAGTTTTGAGGGCTACCGAAGGAAGATCAAGATTGAGGACCTCAGCAGCCCGACGGAGCACCATCGTGTAGGAAACACCCTCCTCCATCGTAGGCAGGGGAGAGGCAAACCCCGGGTCAGAAGAGACATCAAGGTCGCCGGCGTCCTCCAGATCGTCCACCCAGTCCTGCTCGGAGTCACATTGACGGGCAAGAGGGTCCTCGGACCCCTCCCAGTCATCCTCCACTTCCATTGCAGGAGGAACCGGTCTTGGCGGCAGAGTCGGAGAGGGGACGAACGGCGCCGTAAACGGCGCCGGCCGAGGCCGGGCCAGCGCCATCTCCCAATGCGGATCCCAGGCAGGAACGAAATGGTCCTGGAATTGGGGCAAGGGGGGAACAAACAGCACCCACTGCGGTGCCTGAGGCGGAGCTGAGGGCGGCGCTGGGACCGGCGCCGGCAGTGCCGGACCTCGTGGCACCGGGGCTGGAGCCAACGGCATAGGATCCTGTGGCGCCGAGACTGGATCTGCCGGCGGGCCAACAGGATCTGGACAGGGGACTGCGGGGCCCAAAGGTGCGCCGGTGGGAGCCCGAGGCCTAAAAAGGCGGTCCATGGTGGCGAGAAACTTTTGCACCTGTTCGGGAGTCGCCGACAGACCCGGGTAAGGCGGGTAGGCCGCGGGACTCCCAGGTTCCAAAGGAGCCGCAGGGGCAGAACCCCTGTCCCCCTCGTCCGCTTCCGAGGACCGACGGGGGGACATCGGAAAGCGAACACGCTTCTTCGACTTCTTTTTATGTCGTCGCTTACCGGAATCCAAGGGCGAAGACTTGGAGCCCAAGGAGCGACGAGTGTGGCCCCGCGAGCGGTCCTTGGAAGGGTCCCTGGAGCGGCGTTGGGACGAGTGCCGGACCTCCAGCAGCTTCCGGCACCGCTCCCTCAAGGCCTTAGGGGACATGGCTCGACAGTCCCGGAAAGACCAGGAGTCATGGTCGGTCTCCAGGCAGTAGAGGCAAACATCATGGGGGTCCGCCACCGACATGTTGCGATGGCAGGCCCCACAAGACTTAAAGCCAGGCATCCCTACGTGCACCAAGAGAAAAAAGGGGAGACAAAAAGTCTCAAAAGAGTAGTCAAAAAGTGACTAAGGTACGTTCTCTATCCAGATCTGCGCTTGCTGGCGCGGAATAAGAAAGAACTGATGTCAGCGCACATGGGTGGCGCCTAAGTAGTCTCCGTGACGTCATCTCGGCGCTTGCGACGCCAGTGACAGACGCGGAGCCGCACGACGCCATCTACTGACGCGCAGGGGTAATGCTACAAAAAACTTTCCGGATCCAGTCTGACGCCTGGGGATAATCTAAGGTAAGGAATCTATCACTAACGTGTCTCTTTCAGATAGCTTGCCTGCTGATGACTGAATTGATCTGCACGCCCCAGGTTCAAAATGGCTACAAAACTAACGCAACGTTCAATGTTGTACCATTAAATTCTGTGAAAGTAACACCTGGTATTTACAGTGCTTAGAAACTGCACAAGTTTGATATAAAGTAGTATGTGAAAAGAATGTATTCTTAATATACCTTGCAAGCATTCCCCGCTCCAGGACAAAGTAATGTGCTGTACAGAGGGAGAATTGCTCTGTCTTTGTAGTGACCTGTGGAAGATAGATTGATGGGGCTTGCATGGCTCGTCTTTCCAGCTTGGCGTGGACTCTACTGTGTGCTTTTAACCTTGTACAGAGATCAGAGTCAGTCTTACAAATCGCTCTCCTTTAAGGAGTGTTCAAAACAAGTAATGAAAAACGCTTCCAAGATAGGGTGAATGACTCCTCCTCGAAGAAGAAAAGAGCTCATGTTCTTGGACAAACTATGCACACATTTGCTTTGAGTGCCTTCATTGCACCCACTTCTTCATTGCCGATTTACTTACTTTCATACACAGACTACCTGCTCCCAGATTCAGATTCTGCTGCCCTGCTTTTACCCTCAAACAAACTTGTTTTTCTGTTGTATCTCTCCGCGTCACCTTGTCACTCAATCTCCCTGCTCATCTACGAGGAGGACGCACTGTGACATCCCTTTATTACTCCATCTCCTCCCCCGCCTGATAGCAAAGAACAGTACACCTACTGGTGCATTCTGCTGGCAGCGAGCGGTATACCCACTACTATATCAAGCTTAAGGGCAGAAAATGAGAAACAATGCAATAGTGCATCAATGCGGACAACCATTTTAGAGATGTCCTTCTCTACGCTAAGCCATGCTTAAATATGGACACATTTTTTGGTCTGGCATTAGACAAAGCCTTTTGATTTTTACCAAAATGTTAAACTCACACACACACACACCACACCAATCGCACACAAACCACATACCACCTACAACACCCACCCACAACACCCACCCACACCAACCGCACGCACACACCCCAATAGCAAATACACCCCACACACTCTCTCAAAGTGGAGTAATAGGTGAGAAAGGTAGTAAAATGTTAAGTTCCGTTACAAATGTGATTTTTGGGAAATTGTGTCGTCATTTTGGTCTCGAGCACTAACCAAAATCTCCATAAGAAAATTGAGAGAAAACTGTTTTCTCTCAAAGCTCATCATATACTATCAGATGATCAGCATTTTACCAAGGGTGAAATCACCTTATGTTTCGCCACAATTCTTAAAATTAGTATAGCACCACCAATTGTTTTTTATATTGTAACTAATATGTGCTGTCTTTCCTATATGATCCTTTCTACAGTGCAAGTATATAGGAGAATAATAGAGAATAATAGCAGAGCCTTATAAATTTTTTTTTAAAAACAGATGTTCCTCTTGTAATCTTCCAGCTAAGTAATACCATGATGTGACAGAGTACCTATGTAGATAAATTATATTTTGATACTCAAGTGTGTCAGATTCGCAATTCTATATCAAGCACCAAGAATCCACAAGGCTCCACAAGCAACCAGACCACAGTTGCGGTCCCCACAAAAGAGGCAAGAGTTCTGAGCGCGACCCACATCTATCAATTTTGTGTATTTCAACCTAAATTGTAAGGATATGATTTACTGTTGCAATATTATCCAAGTGAGAGGACACTCGTAGGTAGTTAAAAAGCGGGTTGTACATCCTGGTGACTAACTGCAGGAGGTGCCCTTCACCTTGAATAATAATGCTTAATTAGAACATTGGAATGTTGGCAGCTGCATTGAAGATAGTGGAGTGACAGGGGGCCAATGATGGCTATTACAGACCTTCTGTACCAACATTCAAAACATTGTTTTTGTTTTGCCAATTTTTAGGTTTTGCCTACAGCACGCATATAAAACTATTATAAATTAAGAAAAATAAAGCTTAAAAATGAGATTGGAGCCCAACCATTACTTACTATTGGTTGGCTTCCCTGTCACTCTTGTTTGTGTACTTCTCAGTGGTCACTCCTCCTGCTTCCTGCCGGCTGATTACCTCCCCCTGCATTCTTTTGTGGCTTCTGTCCCTGCGTTTGAGCATGCCCGAGAACAGTTTCCTGTTTGTGGCCAGTGTCAATCCACTGGTCTCATTCTGCTCCATGTACTTAAAAAAAAAAATCGTCATGCAAGAGTGCATGTCTGTACACTCTGCCCAACCCCTGCCCTAGTTGTGTTACCCCCACTCTCTACCCTCCTCATGTTCTTGTCATGTTTCCCACACCCTCTTCCACTCTTGTTACGCCCCCCCACCCTCTTTCAGCTCTCCTTTCATTTCCCCCACCCTCGTTGCATCCCCCCTCCCTTCCTCGTGTTTTCTTTATTTAATCTTCTCTCCTCATGGGTCAATTAATTATGTTTCACTTTATTGCTGCTAGAATGTTGATATCCCCACTTGTGGAGATGGTATTCGTTAACCCCTTCACATCTACTTGTTAGTAATACCCGGGTCCTAGTGAGTAGTAAACTAACCACTTAGATGATTGGAATGGGAAGGACACTAGCGCATTAAGATGGGACATCTGCTCTTTGAGAGAACTGTAGGTTCATGGGAAAAGCACTAGCTTTCCGTCCTGGACCCTTCTTGATGGCACACACGCACGGTCTACCTTTGGTGGTCAGAGATGATTCTAGTGCATTGAAACTGAATCTCCTGTAGCACAAAGTGTACTGAGGAAGGTTCCTGTTGCCTCTGGGAACAAACATATCTCACTGAGCCTGTTGCAGTTTCTGCTAATAAACTAACTTCATGTTGCAACCCACGGCTGCTCAAAGAATGTTCTCAGACATGCAGGCACGACTCCCAGGCCGACAACGAAGAATCTCCAGGCCTTGTCTGATGTTCAGAGGCACAAGTAATGTTTTCATGGGCATTGGGTCATATGTCAAGGATGCACAGAATGTTGTTAGGCATGCCGGAGACATAGCTAAAGACACACATCGAATCCTTAGGCACGTTAGGATTCACAGTGAACATGTTATATTCTTAGGAACTAGGAACACAGTTCGTGTTCTCAGGAGGACAGGGAATATACACTCTTATCAATGTGAGGGGAAGGGTGCTCATGCAAAGCTGTGCAATACCTTTGGGTTGAGTTTGCGCTATATATTTTAAAAAATCCTTGAAAGAGGCGCCTGAATTCCTCAGATCATCACATTCGTCCATATTGGCAATACAAGACCACCTGTTTCCCTGCAGATATTATGCGTCTCCCACCAATGGCTCGCCCCTGTAATGAAAGGTCTCAGATCTCCCCTGGACCAAGGTATGTACCGTCACTTTCCCAGGGAGAGAATATCAGTTCCAAACTTATGGAATATAACATATACACAGCACTTCCTAAGGTAGGCAAACTTTCAACACTCCCCCAAAGGCAAGGCAAGAAAACAATATATACACAGCACTTCTCTAGAGCGAAACATACTTTGCACATAACTTGCCAGGAGTAGAACAACTTCCTATAGCACAATTACCTGCTAGAAGGGAATTCACCCATCCTTCTACAACAGAATACTTGGCCAAGAAGAGTCCACACCTCCTGCTACAAGGAAAAGACGAATTGGTATATCTGGGATGTATTTATTAGTAAATAGCACCACACGGTAAGCCGAATGCACTTATCATAGCACACTCTAACATATCAATAGTATGATTGAAACACAATCAAGGCAACCATATATGTAGAAATATATATGTATGGATATAAGAATCAGAAAATAAGAAGGAAAGAATCAGTAAAGAATCAAGAGACAGTTAGTAGCAGAGACACCTCACCTACTGCTTCATCATTTCACCCCACTTTGCTCAAGGGGAGTCCATTGCTTGAACCGGGTAAAAGCTCAGAGGTGACACCACTCTTCCGTGACAACACGTCTGCTCCACGGCGTGAACTTCCACCAGGCCAGTGTAGGCTCCCCTTTTTAATACAAATTCAAACACAACGAAGCTTCTAGCAAGCCTCGCCCCCTCGTTCTCATGAGAGCCCATAACAGCCTGCTCCAAGGCCACTGCATCGGTTGATCAGGCCTTTGCTATGGCTCCGAGACAGACCGTGTACATTCCTCTGATAAGAACCAGTTCTCTCTAGTCAGTAAAGTGCGGAAAACAGGAGAAAAGTAAAACATGCCCTCCCCACCTCTGTAGCTTTGTGCAGGCACAGAAAATAGCTTCAGTCATGAAAATGGAGTTAGTTAAGCCATGCACACAAAGGCCCATAGCAAGATGGAATCAGTAAAGCAAGGATGACATGAAACCATGTCAAAGGCAATAGTTCAACACATAATTCACATAACCCAAATAACACTATAGACTTTATCCCTCAGTATACAACATTGAGCACAAGTGTGCACCACCAACCACAACACTGCACCTCAACATCCCATACCTTCTATTCTTAGCAAGACTATTCTACTGAAAGACACCGAGATTACAGTACAGAAGAGAAGCAGGCATATGCAAACCCATCCTACATTAAGGCTAGGGTAACATAACACACTTAAGGCAGTACAAAATGGTGGTGGTCGAGGGTCATCATAGGGTGTCAGACCACAAAAGTGGCTCATTCACCACAGCCCCCCGGCCCCTAATCCTCGTGGTTAGTTAAAAAAAAAAAGCACTATGACAAGGTGAACACTGGCCGGGTCATAGCGCTTTTTTCCATTTACTTTTAGCCATTTTGCACAGCAGACCTCACTGCTATGCAACGTCTTAAAGTAAAAAACACTATCACACGGTTAACGCTTGCCGTTTAATATTTGAATTTTTCCATTGACTTTTAGTCACGTTGCGCAGCATGTTCTAATATGGAACTATATCCCAGATGCCTCATTTAAGACCCTAACTCGGGCGAGGGGCTTTGACATGCGATATAGTGCTAGCAAGCGGGTCATAAGGCTTTAATAGCACCACTTTAATCCTTCAAGTGTCTGAGCTTTTGTTTGCAGTTTTTGAGGTAGGATGAGGGAGTGTATCTGGTACTTCCGTAGTAGAGTAGTACGGAGTTGAAATGAGTGCCTTGTGTGAATTGAAAGTTCATAATTATATTCCTGTGTTAACGTGTAAAAGTGAGCAGTCACATCCTGTGTAGGCGGACCTTTGACAAAACGCAGCTTTCGTACTAAAGAGTAATTATGCGGAGAGAAATGATTCGGAACTAACGTAAAGTGCTCTTGCCTCGTGTGGGCGGAAACAAAAATACCTCATTTCCAATGGCAGGCCACCGTTTAGCATAAAGGGTGATGCCAGCCAATGAAAATGTGGGGCAGGGCTTCAAGTCCCAGTCTGAAATCTGCTCTCTTACAATATATCTCGCCCAGCGAGCAGCGCTTTGCGCTGCAACGCCAGGCGAGACCTAAACACGTATGCCGCCTAGGATTCCTCCTATCAACTACTGGCAGATGTAAATGTAGCCATTTATGGCTGTAAATGTAAGTTGACAGACGAAAAAGGGTTGGAATATGTGCTTGTTGTAAAGCAACAGTTCACAGTCAGAAAAATGAGGGTGCAGTGTCAGCAATATTGCCATAAAGACTGTCACTGCTAAACAATTATGGGGCGATGAGAGACAATTTTATTGGAATAAAATGTTGTTGTGTCCAGAACAGCCACTGAAAAATTCTTAAGCTTTGATTGCTAAAGGAAAACTTGTACCTATTTAATAATTCTAATGTTGGTGGTTCTTGAAAGTTTGCTGACCCGCAATGTTGCTCTTGCGGTACCCAGGGTAGGCGGGCCTGGCTTAGATTTTGAGTATGAAACCAGAGTTTAACAAAAACATTTGATTTTGCAATCTTGGGAAGCTTGTAGAGTCCGAACCATTGATGAAATGGAGAGGATGAACACAACGAAGAGATGGTGAGGAAAGTTGCCCCACAGCAGAGAAGACTTCTTATCTTTCAAAGTTCAAAAGGTCTTTGCCACATTGTTAACTGTTACTGTTGTCTATCTCAGATGTATGCACACCATGGCTGGCACAATAGCCTCAGCAAAGGCCTCGCACTGAATGATGGGGGGAGGGGGTGCTAGTAAGAGGCACCGCTCCCGCTTTTGTTACAGTGGGCTGATAGAGCAGCACTGCTGCAAAACCGGCCCCAGTGACAAAACCGGCCCCCACCCCTCCGGCCTACCGGGGAAACGCCCGGTGCCGGCTACGGACAGTCCGGCCCTGGTAGTTACAGCAGCTCTACAGATCACCCAATGTAGTAATGTCGCACCTCCTCATAAAGCATCAAATGGAACAACATGAGGATGGGTGTTAAGAGTGCTTCACAATTTCTACCCAGAAGAGAATGATTCATATGAGACATCTGGGTGCTGAAGACTGTGTTTCTTTGCAGACCACTATACATTGCTCCAGTTTAATAAAAACAAGGTGTGTTATTTTAGAGAAAAAGTGACAATAGACTGGATTCCCTTAAAAAATATATATTTTATTGTCTATACTGCTTGAAGTACAAAAGTCCATGTTTAAGTATCTAAATACAAATAAAAGTTAGTTAGCAGCAGCAGTAAGAATAAAGTGCAGAATATTTAATAACAGATGCATTCAACACCAATTATCTTTTTAGGTTGCCTAACCCACCTGAGCATAACTAAGCCTTTGTTTCTCAAAGTTCCCACTCAGCTAGTGTTCATGACTGCTTGGTATTTTATTAAAATAGTTAGAGTCAGAAATAACCATCTTTTGTGAGATGTCCCTCAATTCTTTCCCTACTGTTTTGCTGGCTTTAAAACTGTGTGCACTTTACCCCTGCTAAATAGGAGTAAAGTGCTTGTACATCCCCTTTAAACATGTTGAAATTGTGAAATTGACTTACACCTGATTTACACAATTAGTTTCCTATACGGATATCCATCATGTATGGTGCAGTAATACACCCTGGCATGGAAAGCTAACTTCCACCGCTGGACTGCGCCACTACATTGGCAATAAAAACATGGCATTAGGCCCAGCCTGACAATAGCACCTTGAACCCTGCTTCACAGACCTGTCACTATCACCATGTTGACAGGTATAAAAACCTTACTTAATACGTCACCACTAAGCACAACTTTGCTGCTCACACATGCGTAGGGTGCCTAATATTTAAGAGTGGAACATGTGTGATATTAGAAATGACATGTCCCCCCAGTGACTACGCCCAAAAAACATGGTCACTTGTCAGGCTGTAACTGGCATGTAGGAGAAGTTAAAGTATAGATTATACACGTTTTACCTCTTTCAGCTACTGACTCAATTCAAAGATTGATTTTTCAAGCTTGTTGGTGTGATGGAACGAGTACAAAAGATAACTAAATCATTGGAGTCAAATCCAATTTATTCCGTTGTGCTTATGACACAGAGAGAGCATTTATAGCCAACAAGTGTTTCGCCCCTTCACATTGGCCATCTGGCTTGGGGCTTCCTCAGAATAGGTTGTGCGGCGATAAAGAACAGCAAAAATCCGTGGTGATCCGTCGGCATGGGCCCACAAACCTTTGCCGCACGACCTATTCTGCCGCATTCCGGCCGACCGGGAAAGGGCCTACCCCAGTTGCTAATTTTATAACGCCCTGAGGAAGCCCCAGGCCAGATGGCCAAAGTGAAGGGGCGAAACACGTTTTGGCTATAAATGCTTTCTCTCTGTCACTAGCACAACGGAATAAAATGGATTTGACTCCAACGATTTAGTTATCTTTTGTACACGTTCCGACACACCAACAAGCTCGATTATCATAAAGGGGAAGGGGTTTCTCATTGTCTCGAACGAGTACAAACTTCATCAGATCACGACAGGCCTGCTGAGGCCTCGGATCCATTACCCCCCACCCCATGAAAAAGACTGATTTTTATAGTTAATGAAAAACACAATCTAATTATAAAGTCCAATTTTGATTAAATATATGGGAATGGTAACTTTTAGAATGTTATCTTCATCCTGGCTGAAGCTGCTGGAGCCTAATTTGCATTAGATCTTGAGCAACTGCCCAGCCTGCACTTCGTCAGAATTAGGTTAAAATTGCTCTCAAAGCAAAAATAATGTCCTGGGTGTGGTTAGGTGACTTTATTCCCTCTGCCAGAAGACTAGTTAGGAGGGACCCAGGAACTTCATCAATGTAAGAAGAGACTTGGAGGAAGCAGCCTTTTGTTTCCCTAGTCCAGTTGGTCCCAAACTCAGTGGTAGAGAAGCTACCTCCTAAACCTGCGTTAAGTGACCACAGAAGTGACTGCTTATTATTTTGGATGGTCATAAAGGCTCTGCACAAGGGGAGAAGGGCTCTGCCATATTAGATTGTGAGAGTGAGGGGCACTGTGGGATTGTTTGCAGTATGACAAACATGCACTGCTAACAATGTAGTAAAGATTGCCCTAGGAACATTTACCTCTTTAGTTAGGGAATGCCCCACCCACTAACTGGTGCCAGGTGTAAATGTGGCAAGCCCATGTTACCATCCTCAGAACACTTACTGGACTCATGGAAGATCAGAAGAGGGCTCTACCTGTTGTCTTTGACCAGGTAGGAGCCCTCAAGAAAAGAACCTGCTCACTCTTGCACTTGGACAAAGAAGAGTGCTCTGAGAGTTAGTTGGCTGACCTCATGAGTGTTTATGAGAACACAATAAGCTGAAAGAGGCCTGTTTCTTGAAGTAATCAGCTGACCAGTGGCAACTGGACCTGGACTCGACTTTCATGTTGGACTCTGTCTGACATCTTGAGAGTCTAAGTGCCTTCCCCTGAGATCCTGGGGAACTTAGAAGTGCACTCATGTGGCTGTCTAGGCACCAGAAAAAAGTCTGGAAGTTTGAAAACCTTTCCTCCGAAGCTCCAGAGCTCAGCAGGACATGCAGGAAAAAGTTTACAACTGGCAGTTCTATGGTATCAGACTAATCGTCTGCTTCGTCCAGCACAAGGCTCCCAACATTTCCGAAAAAAAGGCTAGGGGCGTTATTGGGATGTCGGGCGGAAAGCCGCCTCCGGACAGTCAGAAACTCCTTGACCGCGTCAGAACCCTTCCGGCCGACTTGGTCGGTTTACAATCCAGCTGCCCGTTTATGATGTTCGCAGTTGGCACGTGAACTTGTTGGTCATTAAGAATCGGTTTTGAGCGATTCTCGGAGTATCCATGTTGGTCAGAACCGCTTCTTACAGCCCTATGGACAGCATTTCCACCCACTGGATACGATGCCTTTTCCCAACAGCCTTTGCGACTTCGGCCTGTCCGACACAGAAAGCTGTCGGAAAGTGACTTTGGAGGCCCCTGGCAGGGCCCCCTAGGTCCCGCTTCCTACGGTTGATGGTCGAGGGGGTACATAAGGGACCTCCCTGGGGTGCCTGCCACAGGGTGCAGGGTTTTCTGCAAACACCTAATTTCCCCATAGAAGCCTGTGTTACGGGCGGTTGTCGGGCGGAACACGGACTACCATAGAAAACAATGGGAAAACAGTGTTTGGTCGCATCGTAATCTGTCAGTCGGAACTGCTGACCGCAAGTTTGTCGGTTCCGATTGTGAGATGGTGTCGGGCAGAGGCTTTCCGCATGACATCGTAATGAGGCCCTAAGTTTCATTCTGGGTTTTTCAGCGAGATATCTCCAGAGCTCCAATAGGACCAACCTTCTTTAAGGCATCCAGCCTTCAATTCCAGGATGGCAGCTGCAATTTTAACTGCCAGCCACTCGGGATGATTTCTTCCCAAAACCCGACTAAGTGTCTTTATGGGTTGGATACATAGTAGCAATGTCAACTGATTTCTTCAAAAACATGACAAATTCCCTTTCTGAAGTTGAACTTGAAAGCTTTTTCAAACTTTTTAACTTCCAGACTTTTCACCTGGGCCTATCCACTTAATGTATTCGACCAGGGCTCCATCATGGCCTGCCTCAAATCTTGCCCTGGGCCCGGTCTACAGCTTCCACAGAATATCATTGGAGCTTTGTGGCACTATTTTTACTTAAAACTTTAAAAAAAATCATATCTTCTGTTCCCTTTATTGGGTTTGGTCAATTTGACATCATTATGTTTCTTCAATTGTACTTTATTTAGAAAATTTGATTTAGGATTTTTATTGCTTGGTGTATTGACTTTATTACTGGTACTACATAACTACTATACACGCTGCACTAAATTAAGCTAGTCTAATCTGTGCCATACTTATGATGGGGTTAAGTTAAGGATAATTTAGTGACTTTGAGGGTTCACCAGGACAAGAAATTTTATTATGACTTGGGGTGGGCTATCGTCCACCTCAAATAATAATCCACCTTTTATTTTTAGGAATCCGCAACATTTTCAATGACAAATACATATAAGTCACTCATCTGTTACAATTATTCTTCATCATGGATATGTTCCTCATAAAAGGTTTTGTTATCTAGCCCATGGCTTTGATATTTGGATCACAAATAACAAACCTATTTTGAACTATGTATCAATGCACTGTATTTAGAAACAAACCTCATTTTAGGTGTTTAGAACTTTAATAGTATGCTCTTTTTCCACGGATATGCATGTAGTTGAGCTTTAAAGCGGAAACTACAAAATATATCTTTATAAAAAGGAATATGTCAGGAACATACCCGGCTGCTCAAACAAAGACCACAATTTGAAGAAATAAAGATACAGGCAATTATGTTCAAATGCTCCAATAAATCCTTGAATTCCCACCTCTTAAAAGGTGGGCCATTATCAGACTTCAAAATGGCTGGAACGTGCCATGTCGCAAGGATGCCATCTAGTCTCTCAATGACTCCCTTGTGAGTTGTGGATAAGAGATCTTCTATTAATGGAAAACATGAGTACTCATCCACGATTACCATTAAATGATATCCATTATCTAGTGGACCAGCGATATCGATGTCTATTCTCTCCCATGCATGCTTAGGGAGATATGACATATTAAGAGTATGTTGACTAATATTGGTAGAAAGGCAGTTGCACAAATGACCGGCCTTGAGTTTCTTTTCAACCCTCTAATCTAAGTTTGGTAACCAAACTCGGTCTCGGAGAGCTCATTTGGTGGCAACATAACGTTGTCCTTATTGAGCTACTTCAAATATTTTCTGCCGCAGAGTCTCTGAAATCAGGATTCTCGACCCTCACAGTATTACTCCTTCCTGAGTTATGGACAGTTCATCTTTAATGTTTTTGTAGTTTTGATACTCACCATCACAGGAGAGATGTTGTGTGTGATGGTCCCATGACTGATGCGTAATTATATTTTTCAACTTTAGCATGTCACCATTATGGCTTGTGGCAGTGATGATCTGGGCTAAAGATATAGCAACTGGTGTATTTGATTTTACGATTAAATTAATGTAAGCTTCGGACGTCTTGGATGGAGTACCCTGACCATGTATAGGCAGTCTGGAGAAGTAGTCAGCAGAGTGTTGATCCTTCCATGGATGATGCACAATGGTATAGTTGTACTCTAGTAATCATAGTCTCCACCATTCAATGCGAAGAGGCATCTTGGCATTTGGATTGCCAAAGATAGTCAGTGAAGATTGATGATCAGTTACCAATGTAAAAGGCTTTCTTTACAGGGATACATGGAAAAGTTCACAAGCCCATACCACAGCTAAACTTTCTTTCGCAGGTTGTGGGTAACAAAGTTCTGTCTGGGACAAATTTCTCCTGGCATATGCCATGATATACCTTCGCGCATTTGGGTGTTTGCTGTGCTGGGCTAGCGTCAGCAACAATTTCTGTATGAAGCTTTGGATGGAAATTGGCCATTTCAACAGCAGTTTCAATAGTTTGCTGGATTTTCTTGAAAATTCTCTCACATTCTTGTGACCACTTCAATGAAAACATTTTTCTTCGTTAACTCTCCTAATGGAGCACTTTTAATAGAAAAGTCTTGTATGTATCTTGACAGTAACTGGTCATGCCAAGAAATGAAGGTATCATAGAAACATCTTTTGGGAGATCAGCATTCGACAGTGCTTGTACTTTTGCAGGAGCAGGTGTCATACCCTCAAATGAAAAGATATGACGAAAAAACTTTAACTTGTGGAACTCACACTTGTCCGCATTCAAAGTCAAATCTACATCAGTAAGTAAACAACATACTTGTGTGTGAGCTTTATCATGCTCCTTCTGTGCAGCTCTGAAAATCAGTATGTCATCGCTGTAGTTGAATGCATTCACAACAGGCTGTATGACACGTCAAATGACATCTTGGAAAAGTTCTGCAGCTGATGACACATCAAAACAAAACAAATTCTATTGTATTGAAACAACCCAACATGTGTAGAAAATGTTGTAACGTACCAGTAATCTTCTTCGAGTTTCAACTGATGATAACCTTTATTTAAATCAAAGCGAGAAAAGACCTTTGCACCATTCAGTTGCGATATCATGTCAGCAATGTGTGGACCTGGATGTCGTTCTTGTTCAATTGCTTTCTTTGCTTGACACATGTCAACGCATATGTGTACAGCCCCTTCACTGTCCCTTTTGGGCACTACCACTATGGGAGAACCCCATGGCGTTGAACCAGTTGAACTCTCAATAATGTCATGCTTAAGCAATGATTCAAGTTCTTTTCAACAGTGTCTTGGAAAAGGAAAGCCATTTGTCTACGGCTCTGAGCAATTTAACTTTCATAGTCTTAGTTTTCCCAAACCATGAAATATCGAAGGGAATTCACTTACTATTTTGTGATGAGCATTCATGTTGCAGTTCACTGACATTAGTCTCATACCAGCATCTGTACTGAAACTGAGCAGACAGGCACTTGATGCTGTACCTTGAGGCACATGGATGGGTGCCTGCACCTTAATTTTCGTGTGTTTCATTGTAGCCATAAATGAGCCCTGACTTTTTATGGGAGTCGATGCAGCCAATGTGTAAACTTTGGTTTTCAGTGGCGTAAGGCGTGGCAATGGAAATAATTCATTGTATTTCTCTTCCTGCAATATATTTATCGATGCACCACTGTCAATGATAAATGGTATCGAGCAACCATTTATTTTCAATGTAATCTTCAGACAATGTTTGTATGACTTTGGTGCTTTGGCATGTCGACTTTGTTTTTACTGACATTTTTCCTCATATGCAGACAGTCTGACAGGCGGACGCTTCTCCGAGGTAATCATCGACATGGCACAACCATCTTCCTCACTTTCACTTGATATTGAGGCTGAAGAACTGTTTGATGATGATTTAGATGACAATCAACTTTGTTCAGGGTCAATTTGTCTCAATTGACATCGCCACTTGGCCTTGTGGGTGTGTGTCGAACGTTGCTTCTGGAATGTTCTGGCGACCATCTTGTCTTCGTGCCATGACACACTTACTTTTTCCCTCGCTTTACAAACCAGCACAAAATGGTTCTCTTTCCCACAGCCTTTACAGTTCTGTTCAATGGCAGGACATTTACCTTTGTGTGGAAATAAAAATCCACATCTAAAACATAACTTCTTTTGACGTGTAGACATCACTTTGTGTCGTTCAGTCTTTTGCTTTGGCTTACTTTTTATACTCATGACTGATTGATTCTGGGCATGTCCAGCCTCCATATCAGAAGCTTGTCTTTCAGCTCCGGCAGCAATTAATACTTGTTCCAGACTAAGAGTTTCTACCAGTATTCGTTGTCTGAGGGAATCTGACAAGCATCCATCAATAACTCTAAGACGTATAGCTTCTTCATTATTATCATTATTATATTCATTATACATACAGTGTTTAATGAGTGTATCGAGTCACTCCACAAATTCATAAATTTTTTGGGAGCATTCTTGACTGAAAATGTATCTTTTGTAATCAACGTTTGATATTGGATTGAACTTGACATTTAGCATTTTTTGATCTGGCGGTCTGAGAGTTCTTCGTCAGTTTGCGTCATTTTCTTTATGGCTTCTTTCAGACCATCACCAGCAAGATTTTCGAGATACTTGATAATCTTTTTGTTATCAGTCTCTTCAAGTGCATCAATGAAATCATCTAATGGATCTATCCAAGCAGTCCATCTATTGCCAATATTTTGCTTTTTGGCTGTATTGAAAGGTAGGGGTGGTATCAAGAACGTAGCAGTAGACCAGTGTGGAACTTATTATCACCACTGGTGGATTTCTGGATTTGGTTTAGGTAACTCATCCGTGAGACCTTGCGATGTGCTGGTCTCTGAATCATCTTTAATGATAGCTGGAAATGTGACTTTCTTTGCAACTATCTTAACAATTTTACTATTCCGAAAGGCAGTCTTGGCTCTTTATTCTTCAAAGACCTGTGGTGTTGTTCTGATCCCCACGCAGCAGTTTTGGTATTTACCCACTTGAGGTATGAACAGCTTAGTAAACAAGACCCCGGGCACTTCTCCCTGAGCCACTTCACCAAGTTCTGTGGTATAATAATTCTCTTTAGTGGCTTTGGTTAAGTCATTTATTTCTTGTCTTCTAAATGTCAATTTGCATTTTCTGACACCTAGCTGATCTCTGCCAAGCAGCGCTTCGGTTCGCAGCATTATTTGGCAAGTGCTGATTATCAGCAATTACTACTCGTAAACCTGGTTGAATCCGCCTTCAGCGTTTACACTCCATATAATGTACAACTTTATCTTGTGTTGCAGCATGGTACCTTTATGCATGGCCACTGGAGCTGTGCATTGACTCCACATGCATGAAGCATCAATTCTGTATATCGCTGGCGACACACGTGGCATGCGTGAGCAGTTTGCTTGGACCATAGCAAACTTTCTGGGAGAGCACCTGGTTCTTTGGGTTACCTATCCCCTATCTCGTCGCTATTGTAGCATCTTCCCCAGCATGGGTAACCGGCAATAACTACACCAAACACTGAGCTTGGTACTACACGTCTTTATTCGTTTGCATGACTGCAAACTCAACATTCTAAAACAAGCTTTCCCTGCATTCTATTCTGACACCTGTGTCACAACTCTACAGAGTCAAAAGTGTTCCGTCATAAAACTCGCACAACACTACAAACAGCAGTATAAACGTTGTGGGTTTAGACTCAGGAGTAACACTCCAAGCTCTCTGTGATACCATGTACCAATGCAGTGTCAAGTCTTCATATGTTGCAACTTCAGCACACAGTATTCTCACTTCTTGGTTTTACAAAACATGTTAAGGATACCAATGCTACTTTTCTGGCCACACTGGACCACCCAAACTAGGTATACCACGGAGCACCAACATATCTAATGTGCAGACTTCCAGAGATCCAAAACTCTGCAGCACAATTGCTATTACACTCACGTCCCCAAGACTACATCTCCCCAGCCCTAAAGGCTTGCTTGACATTGGCTTCCAGTTGTCAGGCCGATAGCTGTCAAATTTCTGTGTATCACATTCAAGGTCACTAAACTTGTGGATCCCTTCTTCTTACAGAATACATTCCACATAATCCATCCTGGAAGGCAACTCAGACCTATAGCTAAAAAGAAAATTGATATTCTCAGACATCAAAACCTTCAGGGAACTAACAGCAGCCTGAACCACGTGCACTCTTGCGAGCTGACTTTCGGAAAGTTTTCGACTCCATACAGTAGGTCTCTTTTTTTTTTGTCTTCTGACTGGATTAAACTTTGGACCTAAGTTTGTTAGCAAAGTAAAACTGCTGTATACATACTTGTTGGCCCGAATGCGGGTGAGTGGTGCCACTTCTGACAGGTTTCAGATATATAAGGGGACTCAGCAAGGGTGCCCTTTATCACCGCTACTCTTTGGTTTGCCGATTTGGCCTTTGGCTAAGTGGTTGAGAGCTGATGCTCTGGCCCGGGGACTGGATTGGATGCAAGACGTTTCTGACCGAATAGCAGTATACGTGGACAATCTCCTCATATTCATGGCTGAGCATGAAGACTCGGACCCCGTGTCCTCCAGATCTTGCATATTTATGGAGCATTCACAAGGTTCAACCTGAACAAAACCAAATCCATAAAATATTCAATCAATTGTCCAACCTCAGAGCTGGAGTGGGCCAGTGCCAAACAAATTCAGACAGAGGGCTTCAAATATAATGGGGTTTACATGACGACTAACGCACAGGAGGCATGGGAAAAGAACATCCAGTCCCAAATAACACAGTTGCCTCAAAACACTGAGTTCTGGTCCAGGCTCCAGTTGTTTTTTAAGGGCAGCTCTTCTATATTCAAGATGATAGACTTACCAAATCTACTCTACCAACTACAGCATTAACCCTTCCCTCTACCACAAACCTTTTTTTTAAACATTAAAGGCAGCATTACGGAGCTTCCTGTGGAATCATCAGACCCTTTGCATTGCCCTTTCTAAATGTTAGAAATAGACCTACGGTGGGGGCACAGCTACCCTGGATATGACCTCCTATTATAAAGCGTCAAATTTGATCATTATCAATGAGTGTTGGTTTGGATGTGCAGATGATCCAGGATACGTTTCTGAGCACTAGACGATGGGAAATATTCCTCTTCTGCATCTACTATATGGTAATCCTGAGATGAACCCACTTCCACCAGCCACCAGGGTGGTGCTTCAGGTCTGGCAAGACACTCACAGAGCTCTGGGCTGGTCAGGGCCCCTAACCAGAGATTGGCATGCAAGTTTGTTAAGCCAAGTATCAGCCCTGAAGAGTTTCCACAGATGGGATGTTATTGGCATCTCCAGTTTAGGGAATGTTACGAGGCATTACACTCATGTCATTCACAGATCTCAAAGATGAATATTACATGCATAAGAATCAATTAGTTCACTATTCACAATTTTGGCACACGCTGCTCCTATACATAGCTCCCCTCACTGAGCTCCGCTGCTCCAACACCATTGAGGCCAAAATCCTTTTAGAGGATCTGGCCAAACACACAATTTTGAAGGTTTACTGAAGCCTCCTGGTCATCTCCAAAGACACTTTTTACACTCAGAGAACGGCATGGGTTGCAGTCTTGGGCTCCCTAATGGGCGATAACTGGAGGGAGGTGCTTGCATCCCCTAGGCAAGTGGCGATAGCCTCATAATATCGACTGATTCAACTTAAATACTTACATCGGGTATACGTCACACGAAAACAGCTATGGAAAATGGGACTGGTAGCCTCTCTGTTGTGCCTGTGTTGCGGAATGCATACAGAGACGTTTCTTCATAAAGTGTGGGACTTTGGAATTCTGAGGCCTCTCTGGGAGGGAATACTGGCCTGTCTGGGTCAAATATTGCATTGGGGCCTGCCTAGGGATCCCAAGTTTACCTTATTGCACATCACTTTGGGTGGCGACAGTAATAGATACAAGGCAGCCCTCATAGCGATGGTGTTGGTTGTGGCCAAACAAGACATTGGCAGAGCATGGAAAGACATGAACCCACGAGCTTAGAGAAATGGAAGGAGCATCTAGATAGGTGCATGAGCCTCGAAAATCCCATTTATGCCGAGCGAGGCTGCCCTCATAAACATTACAAAATATGACCTAGAAGTATGTCCCTGGCATGACCAGTCTACTCTAGACTCTACTTCATCAATGAAGAAATCAGGACATTTGGGGACAAGTAGACTACATGAGTTTGGGGAGGGGGGAAGGGTAAGAAGCAGGATTAATATCGCTAAGTTTTCTAAGTATATGGGGGACCTATGAGGAAAGGATGGGTGGATCCTTGCCAGTATCAAATTTCAAGCATAATGACCTACTAGATTTTAGAATACATATTTTCAGATTGTTATCTACTTGTATTAAAATATGTATTTGATCCCTGAACAAGCTGTATGTACAGTATCCAAGATTATCCAAATTATTTAATGATATTAAAATAAATACCCTTGCATATCCACATACAAGCATCATGGTGGACTTCAAAGCTAGCCTCAATCACTTTGCATGGGCACTATCAAAGCCTGTTGCCACCCACCTAGACTTCTGATTGGAAATACTTCTTTGCAACATCCAGCCACTAAATAAGAGCTCCTTTCACTGCCTGCAAACGTGGGCTGTTAGCATTGTCACTAGCCAAGACCCAACTAAAGCTTGCTAGAAAAATCAGCTATCTATCCTTTCACTGAATTAATACACACAGTCAGCCCTAGAAGGTATACATAGATCTTCCCAGACTGCAATACACTTAACATGCAGTTTCAATGTTCAATGCAAGAACATTATTGAACTGAGGCATCCATACCATCTCCATTCGCCATACTGGTACCACACTCGTATCACTGAAATGCACAATCAAATTTAAACATTCAGGTTTGTGGCTTCTCGTTGCCTTTAGTTAAAACCTACTACATGCACAGAAGGAGCAACAGTTACTATTGAAAGATCAATCAATTTGTGCACCTTAGCACCCATAAACAGCTCCACATAATTCAACATCATGGAGACAAACTAAAGCCCTAGAAGACTAGTAGTTTGGGCCACATCACAGCCTATAGACCTGATCGAGCCCACAGACTCCTAACCATTTTATCACCTCTCAGAGAGGCTTTCAACGTGGGAAGCTGGAGCTTATGGTAGACCTCAAGGATTTTCTATCTAGCTCTGTTAGAAGGTCATCTCACTTGGAAACAGCGTCCAAGAAAGAACATGCACCCCTCAAGGCACCCGCTCATTAATAACCATCATACCTACCTTCAATCTCTCAACAACTAACCAGTCAATCCTACCCAGCAGATGCTACCCTTTATTGAACAAATACATGAGTAGGCTAGTATGCTATGCAAGCTACATCAGATGGTGTGGATGTAAGGTGGGTATGAATGTATTTTATCATCTTCACCCTCTTCACAACCCAAGCACGCCTAAGCAGAGCAACCTTCCACACTATTTCGAGGTTCCCCTTGCAGCCTGTCAGAAAGCACTATCCTTGCAGTCATGATCCGACAGGAGTGATGTATCTTTCCACACCTCTTTCAATCCATTGCCAACCACACACAGAATAATATGTTGATTGGAAGTAGACAAGGGGAATGAGACACTAGATAGTGCCATTCTGACTTCTCAATCAGCTGAGTACTGCTGTGAAAGTCGAGACACATTGATATGAAAAGAAAAGAAAATGTCTTTAATATCTTATCAATCCTGCTACAGCGTCTGGTTCTAATATTGCAAATTACATACAATTAAAACATCTCTGTGTTTCCAACTCTCTAAAGCTTGATGAAACTCGGAGTCTTCCAAGACCTTAAACATAATTATCTCTGAAATAAACGTATTCAGATTTATTATGCTCTTCACACTACAGACAACTACTTTCTCTATTGTAAGAAAAGAATCTGAAATTCAAATTATATCCAGAATGAAATGTTCAGCAACAACCAGCGATAATTATTGCTAAGCGCACTTAGCGCTAGGACAATTATCGCCGGCTAGCGTGGATTTTTATCGCTGAGATAGCGTGCTATTAGCAACGCTTATCTCGAAAGCGATAAAAATCCTAGCGCTAACTGCCTAACGTGAGAGTATCGCTGGAAACCCAGTGATAATCTCACGAAATGTGGCGTTAGCTTGTTGATAGGGACTCACAAACTTAGCCATGATATCCACCTTCCATAGGATATCATGGCTAAGTCAGTCCTGAAGCAGGCGTAAGGAAAGTAGCGATAACATGGGTTATCGCTACTTTTCCTGCCGCTATGCTTCATAGCGTGGGGCTTGATGATAGGAGAAATGCCGCTTAGCGACATTTCTCCTGTCATGTCAGATCAGGAACGCCCACTTTGCATCTCATTAGAGATGCAAAGCTGGGCGTTAAGAATATGTGCGCTAATGAAAGGTTTCACGCGTTAGCGTGACCTTGCTAATTAGGCGATAACATTATCGCCGCTTTTCGGACGAAAACGGCCGCAAAAGCGGCGATAATTTTCTATCGCCGCCTTGTAAATATGCCCCATGAAATCGTAATCCTTAAGGGATAGCTCCTGAAACAGTATTGAAAAATGCAATCTAAATCCTCAAATACGAATGTTTTCCTAGAATTTTTCTATGTATTGGCCTTCCATCTAATAGAAAAGTATTGCTACATGTTTCAAGGTTTTTCTAACTCTGACAACAAGGTCCTGGCTGCAGCAACTAGGTATCTCGATTGCTAGACAATGACACTTTAGACCACAAGCAACCAGTGGCGTAGGAAGGGGGTGGGTGCGGGCCGCCCCGGGTGTTACCACTGAGGGGGGGTGACAAAATGGCAAAAATATGTGTTTGAAACACATATTTTTGCCTTTTTGTCAAGCCGGGGGTGACAAGAAGTTTTCTGCACCGGGTACCATCTGACCTTGCTACGCCACTGCAAGCAATTTGTACTCTGTGACGTAAAAGTGCCCACCACCTCTCGCAAACCGGTTGAGAGTCTTGCAGCTTCATGGGATATGTAGTTTCCTTGACTGAAATCAAGCATCAAACAAAGATGCACAGACTCAATATAAATGGTAACTACATTCCGTGTATCTCACTAAAGTGATGAAATGCTGCTGTCCTAGAAAGCAAAATCAGTGTGTGTAAAGAAGGGAGGCAAAAGAAAACTTTTCTTTTAAAGACGAGAACCCTCACTCACCCGAGGGTGACATGCTTCATCATTGGGTCCCCTCTTGCACACTGTAACCGCAAGGTATACAGTGTGGGCTACAACTCTCAAAAAGGGGTAAGAGAGGAGCGTGAGGTGTTTTAAGGGGGATGCCAAAGTTGACAGGGGGAGTAAGGGGCAGAGTGTGAATTTAAACGAAATGTGAGTAAGTAAAACTAGCTACAGGGTAACAAAATCAAATTTAATAGTAGTTCCCATCAGCTAGAGTTAAAATGAGGTGATCTAGGATTGACAAAATATCCTAGTTATTGGTGGTCGACATGTTTCTGCCAGATGACTATTTGTTCACGGCATTCATCAGGACCTCTCAATATTATCACTCTGCTCGTATAACCAAAATAAATAAATTACAGACCATACTCATTGGTAAGGTGTAAGTGACAAGAGGACCAGCTGCAGTCCGGTCCAGTGTCTATGGAAAAAGATAGTTGATAAATTCAATATCATTTCCAAAACATTAAGGTCAACCTCCACACACCAAAATAGACACCACACACGTGATATGTGTTGCACACGTGATTAAAAAAAGGGGGAAACAAACATCATTCAGGTAAGTCGATGTATTGTGTGAACTCACCTAGGGGTAATGTTAATTTACCTCTACCTTGCGAAGAATGATGCTACAGAGCACAGATTACTAGAAAGATAAAAGACCGGTTCAGTATAGTTCTCCCATGTTACACAAAAATGGACATATAAACTGATAGATTAGTTTTGCTGTCATTAGATGTCGTTATGACAAGCACAATCTATTATTTACACAGTACACAGTATTCAGGACAATAATAAAAAAAAGTAAAGACTTTATTAACCACATGTCCCAAAAACGAGTAACTCACAGTCACTCCATAGTCACGTGTATCTGTTGGGGTATAGAACATGTATTAAATGCTATCAGCAATGTAGAGAGATTTAATATGCTCTGCACATAGCCAGATCAGTTTATTCTGGTCTAGTGCTAATAAAATGAATTATACAGCGAGCAAAATCAATAAAATCGTCAGTATGCGATATTTCACCCGATAACTCAAGCATCCCAAAGAAGCGAGTGGATCAATAGCGCTACACGCGGACATCCAGCTCTGAAGATTATCAGGCATGCGTTCACTGGTATTGGCTGAATCAGTCAAAAAATGCACAAATAGGGTCAATAATCACTCTATCTAGCCAGCGTACAAGCCATCAGCGGCTGCCCACACACGCTCACTTCTGTACCTTCAGTTAATCCGTGTCGTCCTGTTCAGAGCACCAACCGAAGGGGAAGAGACCGCGCGTCTCACAATGTTTTTAAATCACCCCATGCACCTTCATTAATGCGTCTACCCGGAAGTGAAACAATTAACGTCCGGGTTACAAGGGATCATGGGAATTGTAGTATTAATCATAGCGCTAGAAGTGGATTACGTTATACATTGATCGGAATACAACAGAGTACGCCGTTTTTTGAAATTGCAAAATACAGAAGCCAAACCAGGCACACTGGAAGTAAATAATGTGTCCACAATGCAGTATGATAATGGATTTGTCATACACGGAACTCGACATCAAAAGCGGGGCCAAGCCATAAAGAGTTGCAAGGGAACACAGGAAAAATAATCTTGGTCATTCGAAATACAGTGGATTACACTATAAAAGATCAGGGGGACAACAATCAGGAGACAACAGTATCAGCAGTCTCGTAAGCTCAAAACACACACATACAGACATCAGCCGCACTCGAGATGGGTAGTATACCCACGGTGTACTGAGATGGTAAATCAGTAATAGAGAGCTCTACACTAGAACGGGGCCGTGCCACCACGACGTGACACATCTAAATTAGGTGGCTTAACAGATGGAAATACTACATACACAAAATGTATTGAAACGCTGTGGGGGACCTGGAAAAGTTAAACAGAGCCCCAAGGAATATCCTCATTAAGACCTCTCAGATGGCTTTTAAGACGGAACACCCAACGTTGTTCCCGGCGAAATAAGACATGTTCCAAAGGTCCCATATTAACATCATAATGAGGTTTGTCAATGATGACCCATTGAAGGTCATTTTCCGTGTGACCCTTCTCAAGGTAATGTCTTGTCATACGTGTATTCGATTTTTTGCATCGAATGGTACTGCGATGCTCAGTGATTCTTTGACGTACTTTGCGACAAGTCATTCCTATATAGATTAATGAGCAAGGGCACTTGATCATATATATCACCCCACTGGTGTTGCAGTTTGTGTGATTATTCAATTGCCATGGTCTTCCCGGTAGAATATCCAGCTCCGTTACATGACTTGTAAAGGGACAGCAAGAACAGGATCCACATGGAAAATGACCGATCACAGGATTAGTATTCCACAGTGTTAACTGGCTGTTGTGATGTACAGCGGTTCTAGGTCGTGTATGTACCATGAGATCCTGTAAATTACTGCTCCGTTTCAATGCAAATAGGGGCGGATCCAGTGTCAGCTTGCCTGTGTTGAGTATGTGCCAATTCTTATTGATTGCCCTTTTAACATTTGTAGTTAGATTACTGAAAGTTGTCACACACACCAATCTATCTGATTTCGGTTTGGTATACGTTTCCAGGAGTGCCCCCCTATCGTTGTTACGGGCTCTTTTGGCCGCTCTTTTTATCAGTTGTGTTGGGTAATGTCTGGCAGCTAGCTCCTCAGTCAACTTCTTGGCATGTTTATGATACTGAACCAGTTCTGAACAATTTCTCCTTAGTCTAAGAAATTGACCGACTGGAAGATTGGTTAGTAATGCCCTTGGATGAAAGCTATGGAAACTCAACAAGGAATTGCGGGCCATCGGTTTCTGATATAGCTCAGTATGGATCCTCCCATCTTTAGGGTACAGTCTGAGGTCCAGGAAAGGAATGGAGAAGTTGTTATTCTCACCAGTAAACCTCAGATTAGTATCCCGTGTGTTAAGCCATATAGAGAAGTCTTCGAGAGACTCCTGGTCACCTTCCCAGATGACCAGGATATCATCTATATAACGTTTCCACAATTTGAGTTGATAATGGAAAGGATTATGTAGAGGATAGATGTGTTGAGTCTCAAAATTGTGCATATAGAGATTGGCCATGCTTGGTGCACAGGTACTCCCCATGGAAGTACCAGTGGTTTGCCAATACAGTTGTCCTTCAAAGCTGAAAAAGTTTTCTTTAAGTGCTAATGTAGCACATTGCATAACAAAGTCATTAGGAGTTTGGTCATCACGTGGATTTCTATCTAATAGATCCCGTATTGTCTCCAAAGTGGCATCTTGCGGTATATTTGTATACAACGCTTCCACATCGTATGTAGCCATCAGCTGACAGTTGGGATCAAAAGAGAGGGATTCAAGATACTGCAAGACGTGTTTAGTATCCTGTAGATACGATGGCATGACGGATACAAATGGTCGAAGAAAGTGATCCACGAATTTCGATAAAGGCTCTAGAAGGGACCCAATTCCAGATACTATCGGCCTGCCTGGAGGAGGTCGCTGATTCTTGTGGATTTTTGGGAGAACATAAAAGGCTGGTACTTTAGGGTTTTTTTGGATCAGGAAGTCAGCCTCATTCTTCGTTATCCAGCCAGCCTCTTTCCCTTCCTCTACCAATGACTTAATTTTCAGCTGTAATCGTCTAGTAGGATCTAATGCAATACGAGTATAGAAAGTGGTGTTCTCTAGCTGTCTATGGCATTCTTGTCGGTAGACCTCTGTATCCAAAATAACCGTCGCTCCCCCCTTATCAGCTGGCTTAATCGTGATCAGGGGATCATTACCCAAGTTAGAGACACATTGTCTCTCTAAGTTGGACAGATTGCAAAAACCTTTTTTAGTGTGGCTAAGACCCAATTCATAGTCCTTCAAAACCGCCTTTTCAAACGTGAGGACTTCAGGAGGGACCTGTTGTGAAGTGGGTAAAAAAGTAGATTTATTGCGGAGTCCTGTATTTGAGCTCTCATCAAGTGTTTCTGTCTCTACATCACTAAAGAAGAAGCACAAACGTATTTTTCGAAAAAATTCTGCCAATTCTTTGTGGGTCATAAAATCATCGCCAAGTTTTGTAGGTACAAAACCTAGACCTTTGGACAGAGCACAGATCTCTAATTGCGTGAGTGATTTGCTGCTCAAATTAACAATTAAGTTGTTAGCTCGCTCGTGGAGGCTGCCATGCTCCTCGTGATTCTCTGTTCCAACGCAGGGTCCCAATTGACTCTGGGGGTCTCCGATGTCTGACCTCTGTTGCCTCTCCTGCGTCCTCTCCGTCCTCTGCCCTGTCCCAAAAAAGGTTGGTAAGACGGACCACCGTAGGGTGGGCCAGGGTGAAAAAGAGGGGGTGGAAAAGACCATGGTTGTGGTGGCCACCAAGGTGTCTGTTGGTTCTGAGGGAAAGAATAGCCTCTACCTCTGCCCCTGCCTCGCCTTTGTTGACGAAAAAGAGATTGGTCCGTATCCGAGTCAGTGGAATCACTCCACTCATCAGAGTTGGAGGTCCACTCATCCGTATCTCTGCGCCAACCTCGTGTACCTTTCTTATTGCCCTTTTTAATAAGACCTGCCTGATAACCATCAGCAATGTAAGGGTATACCTTTTCAAGAGAGAATCTATCGAGATCTTTCTTGAGTTTGTCAATTTTATACTTGACCAGGTCGTCTTTGATCTCGTTCAGATTTTTTGTAATCTCATCAAGCTTCTTTTTATATACTGAGATCTGTATGCCTGATTTAAGCTGCGATTCCAGAGATTGGATTTCAATGACTAGTTGATCAGCTGTTTCTTTTGCTGTCGTGATTATTAAGACAAGCCAATCCCTGGTACAGCGCCAGGCTATTTTTGACCAATTAGTAACAAAAACTTTGTTATCTAGAAATAGTCTAGGGGTATTAGATACGATAAGGCCAGGAGGAGCTATATTCCCTCTAAGATATTCTGTCAAAATGGCGGCATGCAATATGGTACGTACTTGTTGTTTTTTGATGTTGCTAAGTTTCGTCCATTCTTCTGCATTCGATAAGGTTTGTGAAATATGCGTATCAAGGATGCTAGGTGTATCAAGTATTGCCTGTACTGTATCCTCATCGAAAGCCAAACCTGTGTATTCAGTCATGTCCACACAGGGGTTAATGCTAGAAAAACATCAAATAATCGGAAAAAATTGTGTGTCCACCGCAACAGAAAAACCAATTGAACCAATCAAAAACCTAAAAACACTGAGACCCACAGCAATTGCTGTACTAAATATGTATCACACTAAGGGGTTCAAATGGTGGAGTAAAACAAAGCATCAGGCATCACTAACTCCAAATGAATGTATCTCACTAAAGTGATGAAATGCTGCTGTCCTAGAAAGCAAAATCAGTGTGTGTAAAGAAGGGAGGCAAAAGAAAACTTTTCTTTTAAAGACGAGAACCCTCACTCACCCGAGGGTGACATGCTTCATCATTGGGTCCCCTCTTGCACACTGTAACCGCAAGGTATACAGTGTGGGCTACAACTCTCAAAAAGGGGTAAGAGAGGAGCGTGAGGTGTTTTAAGGGGGATGCCAAAGTTGGCAGGGGGAGTAAGGGGCAGAGTGTGAATTTAAACAAAATGTGAGTAAGTAAAACTAGCTACAGGGTAACAAAATCAAATTTAATAGTAGTTCCCATCAGCTAGAGTTAAAATGAGGTGATCTAGGATTGACAAAATATCCTAGTTATTGGTGGTCGACATGTTTCTGCCAGATGACTATTTGTTCGCGGCATTCATCAGGACCTCTCAATATTATCACTCTGCTCGTATAACCAAAATAAATAAATTACAGACCATACTCATTGGTAAGGTGTAAGTGACAAGAGGACCAGCTGCAGTCCGGTCCAGTGTCTATGGAAAAAGATAGTTGATAAATTCAATATCATTTCCAAACCATTAAGGTCAACCTCCACACACCAAAATAGACACCACACACGTGATATGTGTTGCACACGTGATTAAAAAAAGGGGGAAACAAACATCATTCAGGTAAGTCGATGTATTGTGTGAACTCACCTAGGGGTAATGTTAATTTACCTCTACCTTGCGAAGAATGATGCTACAGAGCACAGATTACTAGAAAGATAAAAGACCGGTTCAGTATAGTACTCCCATGTTACACAAAAATGGACATATAAACTGATAGATTAGTTTTGCTGTCATTAGATGTCGTTATGACAAGCACAATCTATTATTTACACAGTACACAGTATTCAGGACAATAATAAAAAAAAAGTAAAGACTTTATTAACCACATGTCCCAAAAACGAGTAACTCACAGTCACTCCATAGTCACGTGTATCTGTTGGGGTATAGAACATGTATTAAATGCTATCAGCAATGTAGAGAGATTTAATATGCTCTGCACATAGCCAGATCAGTTTATTCTGGTCTAGTGCTAATAAAATGAATTATACAGCGAGCAAAATCAATAAAATTGTCAGTATGCGATATTTCACCCGATAACTCAAGCATCCCAAAGAAGCGAGTGGATCAATAGCGCTACACGCGGACATCCAGCTCTGAAGATTATCAGGCATGCGTTCACTGGTATTGGCTGAATCAGTCAAAAAATGCACAAATAGGGTCAATAATCACTCTATCTAGCCAGCGTACAAGCCATCAGCGGCTGCCCACACACGCTCACTTCTGTACCTTCAGTTAATCCGTGTCGTCCTGTTCAGAGCACCAACCGAAGGGGAAGAGACCGCGCGTCTCACAATGTTTTTAAATCACCCCATGCACCTTCATTAATGCGTCTACCCGGAAGTGAAACAATTAACGTCCGGGTTACAAGGGATCATGGGAATTGTAGTATTAATCATAGCGCTAGAAGTGGATTACGTTATACATTGATCGGAATACAACAGAGTACGCCGTTTTTTGAAATTGCAAAATACAGAAGCCAAACCAGGCACACTGGAAGTAAATAATGTGTCCACAATGCAGTATGATAATGGATTTGTCATACACGGAACTCGACATCGAAAGCGGGGCCAAGCCATAAAGAGTTGCAAGGGAACACAGGAAAAATAATCTTGGTCATTCGAAATACAGTGGATTACACTATAAAAGATCAGGGGGACAACAATCAGGAGACAACAGTATCAGCAGTCTCGTAAGCTCAAAACACACACATACAGACATCAGCCGCACTCGAGATGGGTAGTATACCCACGGTGTACTGAGATGGTAAATCAGTAATAGAGAGCTCTACGCCAGAACGGGGCCGTGCCACCACGACGTGACACATCTAAATTAGGTGGCTTAACAGATGGAAATACTACATACACAAAATGTATTGAAACGCTGTGGGGGACCTGGAAAAGTTAAACAGAGCCCCAAGGAATATCCTCATTAAGACCTCTCAGATGGCTTTTAAGACGGAACACCCAACGTTGTTCCCGGCGAAATAAGACATGTTCCAAAGGTCCCATATTAACATCATAATGAGGTTTGTCAATGATGACCCATTGAAGGTCATTTTCCGTGTGACCCTTCTCAAGGTAATGTCTTGTCATACGTGTATTCGATTTTTTGCATCGAATGGTACTGCGATGCTCAGTGATTCTTTGACGTACTTTGCGACAAGTCATTCCTATATAGATTAATGAGCAAGGGCACTTGATCATATATATCACCCCACTGGTGTTGCAGTTTGTGTGATTATTCAATTGCCATGGTCTTCCCGGTAGAATATCCAGCTCCGTTACATGACTTGTAAAGGGACAGCAAGAACAGGATCCACATGGAAAATGACCGATCACAGGATTAGTATTCCACAGTGTTAACTGGCTGTTGTGATGTACAGCGGTTCTAGGTCGTGTATGTACCATGAGATCCTGTAAATTACTGCTCCGTTTCAATGCAAATAGGGGCGGATCCAGTGTCAGCTTGCCTGTGTTGAGTATGTGCCAATTCTTATTGATTGCCCTTTTAACATTTGTAGTTAGATTACTGAAAGTTGTCACACACTCCAATCTATCTGATTTCGGTTTGGTATACGTTTCCAGGAGTGCCCCCCTATCGTTGTTACGGGCTCTTTTGGCCGCTCTTTTTATCAGTTGTGTTGGGTAATGTCTGGCAGCTAGCTCCTCAGTCAACTTCTTGGCATGTTTATGATACTGAACCAGTTCTGAACAATTTCTCCTTAGTCTAAGAAATTGACCGACTGGAAGATTGGTTAGTAATGCCCTTGGATGAAAGCTATGGAAACTCAACAAGGAATTGCGGGCCATCGGTTTCTGATATAGCTCAGTATGGATCCTCCCATCTTTAGGGTACAGTCTGAGGTCCAGGAAAGGAATGGAGAAGTTGTTATTCTCACCAGTAAACCTCAGATTAGTATCCCGTGTGTTATGCCATATAGAGAAGTCTTCGAGAGACTCCTGGTCACCTTCCCAGATGACCAGAAGAATCACTGAGCATCGCAGTACCATTCGATGCAAAAAATCGAATACACGTATGACAAGACATTACCTTGAGAAGGGTCACACGGAAAATGACCTTCAATGGGTCATCATTGACAAACCTCATTATGATGTTAATATGGGACCTTTGGAACATGTCTTATTTCGCCGGGAACAACGTTGGGTGTTCCGTCTTAAAAGCCATCTGAGAGGTCTTAATGAGGATATTCCTTGGGGCTCTGTTTAACTTTTCCAGGTCCCCCACAGCGTTTCAATACATTTTGTGTATGTAGTATTTCCATCTGTTAAGCCACCTAATTTAGATGTGTCACGTTGTGGTGGCACGGCCCCGTTCTGGTGTAGAGCTCTCTATTACTGATTTACCATCTCAGTACACCGTGGGTATACTACCCATCTCGAGTGCGGCTGATGTCTGTATGTGTGTGTTTTGAGCTTACGAGACTGCTGATACTGTTGTCTCCTGATTGTTGTCCCCCTGATCTTTTATAGTGTAATCCACTGTATTTCGAATGACCAAGATTATTTTTCCTGTGTTCCCTTGCAACTCTTTATGGCTTGGCCCCGCTTTTGATGTCGAGTTCCGTGTATGACAAATCCATTATCATACTGCATTGTGGACACATTATTTACTTCCAGTGTGCCTGGTTTGGCTTCTGTATTTTGCAATTTCAAAAAACGGCGTACTCTGTTGTATTCCGATCAATGTATAACGTAATCCACTTCTAGCGCTATGATTAATACTACAATTCCCATGATCCCTTGTAACCCGGACGTTAATTGTTTCACTTCCGGGTAGACGCATTAATGAAGGTGCATGGGGTGATTTAAAAACATTGTGAGACGCGCGGTCTCTTCCCCTTCGGTTGGTGCTCTGAACAGGACGACACGGATTAACTGAAGGTACAGAAGTGAGCGTGTGTGGGCAGCCGCTGATGGCTTGTACGCTGGCTAGATAGAGTGATTATTGACCCTATTTGTGCATTTTTTGACTGATTCAGCCAATACCAGTGAACGCATGCCTGATAATCTTCAGAGCTGGATGTCCACGTGTAGCGCTATTGATCCACTCGCTTCTTTGGGATGCTTGAGTTATCGGGTGAAATATCGCATACTGACGATTTTATTGATTTTGCTCGCTGTATAATTCATTTTATTAGCACTAGACCAGAATAAACTGATCTGGCTATGTGCAGAGCATATTAAATCTCTCTACATTGCTGATAGCATTTAATACATGTTCTATACCCCAACAGATACACGTGACTATGGAGTGACTGTGAGTTACTCGTTTTTGGGACATGTGGTTAATAAAGTCTTTACTTTTTTTTATTATTGTCCTGAATACTGTGTACTGTGTAAATAATAGATTGTGCTTGTCATAACGACATCTAATGACAGCAAAACTAATCTATCAGTTTATATGTCCATTTTTGTGTAACATGGGAGAACTATACTGAACCGGTCTTTTATCTTTCTAGTAATCTGTGCTCTGTAGCATCATTCTTCGCAAGGTAGAGGTAAATTAACATTACCCCTAGGTGAGTTCACACAATACATCGACTTACCTGAATGATGTTTGTTTCCCCCTTTTTTTAATCACGTGTGCAACACATATCACGTGTGTGGTGTCTATTTTGGTGTGTGGAGGTTGACCTTAATGTTTTGGAAATGATATTGAATTTATCAACTATCTTTTTCCATAGACACTGGACCGGACTGCAGCTGGTCCTCTTGTCACTTACACCTTACCAATGAGTATGGTCTGTAATTTATTTATTTTGGTTATACGAGCAGAGTGATAATATTGAGAGGTCCTGATGAATGCCGCGAACAAATAGTCATCTGGCAGAAACATGTCGACCACCAATAACTAGGATATTTTGTCAATCCTAGATCACCTCATTTTAACTCTAGCTGATGGGAACTACTATTAAATTTGATTTTGTTACCCTGTAGCTAGTTTTACTTACTCACATTTCGTTTAAATTCACACTCTGCCCCTTACTCCCCCTGCCAACTTTGGCATCCCCCTTAAAACACCTCACGCTCCTCTCTTACCCCTTTTTGAGAGTTGTAGCCCACACTGTATACCTTGCGGTTACAGTGTGCAAGAGGGGACCCAATGATGAAGCATGTCACCCTCGGGTGAGTGAGGGTTCTCATCTTTAAAAGAAAAGTTTTCTTTTGCCTCCCTTCTTTACACACACTGATTTTGCTTTCTAGGACAGCAGCATTTCATCACTTCAGTGAGATACATTCATTTGGAGTTAGTGATGCCTGATGCTTTGTTTAACTCCACCATTTGAACCCCTTAGTGTGATACAACTACATTCCGTGCACACACCAAGCCTTTCCTGCTTCTGAATGTGCACATTGTCAGACAGTCCAAAGCAACGCAATTGCTTTCTTGTCAAGTATAAAGAGTTAATTGCAAACCATAAATCATCAAAGAGCCTCAACCTCTGTATCATACTCCTCCCATCAAGTCTATTATTTAATCCCACATTCTCGCCACCACTCATGCATAGCACCACCATTGGAAACACTACCCACCCCACCACACATAGCATGCATGCTAATAAATAAACAGACCACACAATTTTTGTTTGGGTAAAACTTCTGCAGGTTTATTACATACACCGTTATGTAATATGGTGGGTTATTTTACGGGAGATCCAAGGGCAGGCAACCATATGGGCCGCCTGCCCGCCTGATGAGCCAAGCAGCACTGGGGCGAACTCCATCTGTGCTGCTCCTTCTGGTGATCCTCTTCCCGGATCACGTGACACATGGTCCCTTATTACTCACGCCCCTTTCAGGGGCGGAGCGTAGCAAGGCAAGCCCCCGGTTGTTCAGGCCCACAACCGCCCGAAGGACTAACGGGGTGCCGACATGGTTTTCCAGGAACCTCCCATGAGACTCCTGGGCTTTGGCTCTGGCACCCCCTATGGTGCCACGCAGAGGTACCCTTCTGTACCCATTTGCTTCCAGATCGCCCTATAACTCCGCCTGCAACGGAAAAGGACAACATTATAACATTCTCTGCCTCCTGCCTGCCACAAACCACGCCGGGTAAGCGGTAGGGTGGGAGACGGCATGTCTGGCGCTCAAAAGAGGATGTCCAGATGGTGGGGGAGGCATATATACACCTCCCCCTGTCCTCGCGCATAGGAAGTGACGCTCGCCTAGCGCGCCGCAACAAGGCTGGTGGGGGACTCCTCCCTGAGTTCCTGCCCATGAGGGGGGTGTGGGGTGCCCCGGGGGCACTAGAGGGCTGCCCTCTTAGTGGCCCCCTGCGGGGGCCTCGGGCAGCTGCATAGCACCACCATTGGCAACACTACCCACCCCACCACACATAGCATGCATGCTAATAAATAAACACACCACACAATTTTTGTTTGGGTAAAACTGCTGCAGGTTTATTACATACACCATTATGTAATATGGTGGGTTATCTTACGGGCGATCCAAGGGCAGGCAACCATCTGGGCCGCCTGCCCACCTGATGAGCCAAGCAGCGCTGGGGTGAACCCCATCTGTGCTGCCCCTTCTGGTGATCCTCTTCCCGGATCACATGACACATAGTCCCTTATTACTCACGACCCTTTCAGGGCGGAGCGTAGCAAGGCAAGTCCCCGGTTGTTCAGGCCCACAACCGCCCGAAGGACTAACGGGGCGCCAACACGGTTTTCCAGGAACCTCCCATGAGGCTCCTGGGCTTTGGCTCTGGCACCCCCTATGGTGCCGCGCAGGGGTACTCTTCTGTACCCATTTGCTTCCAGATCGCCCTGTAACTCCGCCACAGTTCTGGAGAGAACATCCCTACTGGTTATAGATGCCCCATCTATATCCCAATAGCCCTTGACGTTAGCCTGGATCAGCTGGTGTCTGATGAAACAAAAGGCCCTTTTGGCCTGTGAAGTTGTGCCAAGAACTATTCACCCCATGCGGGAAAGTTCCACTACATCACATGACTCAGCCCCGTGCCAACTCTGGGTGGGACGATTGCAGACACCATGGCTCACATTGCCCCATCTATTTGCTGATCTCACCTAGCTGCCGTCCTTCAAGCACCGTGTGTGCCTGAACCTCTGCGTGGCCCATCTATGGGACAGGCACCCACTTGCCCCGCCTGCCTGCTTTGGCTATTGTGGCGAGAAGGATTATACTTAGCCTTTGGACAGTCCCTATGCTTGCTAAGTCATGACGCACAGGAGTGTTCATAACTAGAAGTGTGTGACAATGGGCAAGGGGCCCTCCTGCCCTTGCCAAGTATCCCTTATTCCTTATGGGAATTTGACCGTTCAGGACCCCCTGTGGTGGAAGACCCTAGGCATACGGCTTGGAGAATCTGTCTGATTTAAGCAGTACGCCCTTGACGTTAGCTTGGATCAGCTAGTGTCTGATGAAACAAAACGCCCTTTTGGCCCGTGAAGTTGTGCCAAGCACTATTCACCTCACACAGGAGAGTTACACTGCATCACATGACTCAGCCCCGTCCCAACTCTGGGCGGGACAGTTTCAGACACCCTGGTTCACGATGCCCCTCTTATTTGCTGATCACACTGGCTGCCGCCCATCTAGCACCGTGTGTGTCTGGACACATGTGTCTCCCATCTCTGGGACAGCAGCTCACTTGTTAGGAGACCGTTCCTACCCCCGCTTGCCAGCTTAGGCTATTAGGGTGAGAAGGATTATACTTAACCTTGGCACAGCTCCTTTACTTGCTAAATCAATGCACACAGGAATGTTCATAACTAGGCGTATGAGACAATGAGCACAGCTGCCCTTCAGCACTTGCCCTGCATCCCTTATTCTTTATGGGACTTTCGACTGATCAGCTCCCTCTGGTGAAGCCCCCTAGGCATACCCGCTTAGAGAATCTGTCTGATTCGATACAGGGCGCACTGTCTGTAATCTAGTGCCTAACATTTGATGTGGGAGATGCCACACACCACCTAGGTCATGGGAACCTAAAGGAGCACACCAGATTCCCCTGGGCATACCTCTAAATGGGACTGGCTCCACCTGGCTGTAACGCCAGAGACACACATCTTAAACCTCTTTACTGTTTTTTTGCCACTTGGCACCCTTCTGGTTGCAGCTCTGTGTATTTGTAAAGCGCGTATGCCCTCGGGGCACGAAGTCGCTGACTAGCCAGTGTATGTTACCCACTCGCTGATACTTATCTATCGCTAACTGCCCTTACTTGGATTGAAGGGTTGCTGGATGCTACCCAAGGACTGAAGACTTTCATGGTACATCTACCCCAGCGCTTGACTATCAATGTGTTAGGGACCCCAGTCCCAAAAGATGCCCCTTCTATTGTCTGGTTCTAGCCCGCAGAAGGATAACCCAGGGGGGGGCAGACAAGTCTGTGGAACTAGAGGGGAAAGTTATGTGGAAATACCTGCCCTTTCCTGAATTTTGGGATGCCAAAAGGTCGATAATACCCTGTCGCCGTTTGGCACTAATGCAGTGTTTACCAAACTTTTCTGCGCCACAGCACACTTGTTAGCTGACAACTACTACCACCCACCTGCTGCCCCGGTTAAAGCGCGGGTGAATATGTCTTAACTGAAGCTACCTGATACCGGCCCTTGGCAGCAGGGGAATGCCCACCCAGTGTACATGGTACCTGATTCTATATGGTGTCCGCAGGTGTTCCCCATGAAGGCCCTCGCAGTCAATTGCACAATGAAGTCTCAGTATTTCGCAGTGCCTCTCTTTGCGTTGAAATTTCCTGAGCAAGTGTAAAATTATACTTTCCCACCATTGAGCTGGTAACCGGTGGCAAAGGCAGACTGGTATTTTGCGGTTTCTTACATTGCCTCCGGATATATACTACAAAACCACAGTACCTTCAAAACGCCAGTACCCTTGGCTTTAACAATGCTTGTTAGTTGTATAAAATAACTGAAGCCACAATTCTGGCTTCCCTGCGTAGCATATTGAAAATGCTTCCATTCTGAACCGGTTGGACTGTCACCTTAACGTGTTGAACATTCATTAAATGTCTCCCTTCGATGAATAGCAAGCTCAACTGCAAATGGGACCATTACACTAATCAACTTCCGCAACAGCCAGACAGGTCACCTGCACGTAAGCCAGGTGCCGAAAGCGGAAAGCGGGAGCCCTTTGGAAACGGAATAGCGGTGAACAATCTCCACGTTGGAGACAAAAATGACCTTGTTGTACTGCGAAAGAGGCACATGCGGAGACAAAATAACTATTCTTTGCAAAACAGAGCCTGTCCGTAACTTTTGTCTATACTGGGACAAAGGATGAACCATGATAATATCACTGAACAAGTCTGTAATGTCATATACACTACCTCTGGCATATTTCTCATAATTCGCCATATATGACTGACACCGCACTCTCATACTGTGCTTTGTGTGATATTGGCCCACTTTGGTGTGAGCAGCGCCCCGTGAAGTATACTTGGCTTCTAGGCCGATAAAGCACAAGTGTTAGGTGAGAAAGATGAAACCATACTTGCCGAGCCCCAGCCTAAACCGACAACCATTTTACCATTTATCATCAGTAGCACATACATCAATAAGACATTGATAAGGGCCACATGCATAACTCCTGTTGGCCAAGCAGCGAAATCTTCGCTCAATGCAATAATACAAAACAGACTTCTCACGGCACACGCCACCCCGTCGCCAAACAGGACACAGAGGTTTACACCGAACATCCCAACTCCAAAGGAAAGGCACCACAAACCCGACCCCCTGCGCAAGTCATACGAAACAGACTTCTCACTGCGCATGCCACCCCGGCACCAAAAAGGACACCAAGGTTTACACCGAACATCCCAACTCCAAAGGAAAGGCACTAAACGCCCAACCCCCTGCGCAAGTCACTCACCAAGGCACTGCTGAAGGATCCACCCCTGAACAACGCCTTCAATGAATAGCAAGCTCAACCGCAAATGGGACCATTACACTAAGCAACACCACCAATCAACGGAAATCTACCATATCCCCTGTGAAACAGGTAAAATGTGTGTGAAACCCAGCGATAGCCAGACGAAACCATAGAAGTAGTTTATCTGGGGCATTGTAGAGACGTAACCGATACTAGACAACCTGTCCCTTCTATCTGAAACTCGATAATCATTAACAGAATGTCAGGTGACTTAAAAGAGGCATATCACTGTACCAGCTCCCCGCGGTGCAAAGGCTCTTGCTATAAGATGGAACCTCAAATAAGGTGCTTTCTTTACCTGCCTTCGCATAATCTGCGGTCATGTGACCTTGGCCGGTGGCGAGCTATACCTGAACCTAACGGAAAATGAAAACTCTGGAACTGCAGCCAATGAAGCTAAATAAATGAAGACCAGTGAACCGAGGCAATTCCTCAGGAGTTTATACTCGCAAAGCTGAAGTCATGAGACAATCGACATCTTTAGGGGTACCAGAGCATGTTGAAAATGATCCCTTAATAGCCTTCTTGAATGCTTTAAACCTATGATGCATAAGGATGCTAGGACCACCTTTGGAATTGCCCACATTTATGAATGATCCCTTGATTATCTGTTAGCCACCCACCGGTTAGCCAACTCCATGTGCTTGCCAAGAACACAGTCCCTTATCAAATTGGCGGAAACTAAGATTTTTTTTTTTTTTGTATTCTTCTCAACCTGTGGGAGCAAAACTAACATCAACGGTCGCACTACCGACCCACAGCGCTCCGATTACCGACCCCGGTATGCCTACCTGCAAAGCTTCACCATGCGCCGCTTGGGCCATGTGTTCCACACTTACAACATCACTAAAAGGTTTCTTTTAGATCAAAACAGAACCTCCTATATGCTAAGTGGTAGAGTCACCTATTATTTTCAGTAATAATAGTGCGCTGCTACTGTGTTACCGTATTGTAAACACGTCACCATCCCTGAATATTGTATGCAAACACATTTAGAAATTGGAAGAGCGTGTCCGTGCACTGTCAGTAACTTTCCCAAAGTGGGCATAAAAAAGCTGGACTGTATCAAATTCAACACTGTTCCAAACAGGTGCCCTCAGATAAGTTTCTACCAAGGGCAGCTGCTAATACCACCGCATGTGCTGTTGTGCACGAGTATGCACTCCTGACCTCAACCTTCAAAATGCTGTGTTAAACGGCCCAGAGCCCCCCATGCATCCTGAAGAAGGCTGTGCATTGCCAACAGAGAGAAGGTGTTAATCAATCAATGGGTGCCCCGGCAACATCAGGCACGTCTGTGTTTCCCCAGCCGACCATCAACATTTGCTGCGATACGATAACTAAACATCAAAAGCCCCTCGGAGGCAGTAGCCGCAAAACCTTCTCTCATCCGTAACGTAACGTTGATGACTTTTTTCGTGTTGACCAAACCCGGTGACATCAAATCATTCAAACCCTAATTACAAGAGGGAAACCACGCAGGTGAAACTCCAACAAAGAAACTAAACATATACGACGACTAGAGAGCCAAGAAACATGTAGGAGGTGTAAACTGGAAATCGATATTGTTTCACTTTAAGAGTGCTATATATACCGTAAATGTTTTTTTTTTAAATTGGATCACAACAGTGACATTCTACTAATAGTAAAAGGAAAGGGGAATAAAAAAGCTTAAGATTAACTGTAGGGCCTTTAAGACATTTCGAGAGGGGTCTCTCCATTAGAAAAATTGATAATTATTGGCCCAATGTATGGAAGGTAGCCTGCCTAAACAAGAAAAGGTATATACCTGGACATTGTGCAAGTCCCCTGTTTTTAATCATTACAAGAGAGTCAAAAAAAATGTTGGTCTTGAAAAAGATGGAGACATAATTTACCCATCGAAACGCGTTGACGCCTATTTCATTACACAAATCTGTTAACACGGGCGATAGCTAACGAGTACAAAGCACAAAAATACCGGGTTCTTCGTCCTATGTACTGTTTTCACGGATGTGTAATTTTTCCAATGACACATTGTAGTTGTCTGCATAAGTGACTCTCATCTTTTATGGTTTTTTAGATTGTCAATTTGTTTTTTATGAATTTAGCTTTTTGTTTTTTATTTATGCTGATTATTTCTGTACATTAAATTATTCTTTCTTCTTGATTACATGTTGAACAACTAATACATTTATCTGTGAAGTCAGATTTTTATAAGTTTATAATTTTGCATTGTGTAGTTTCTGATTATGTTTTGTAATCTTCCTCTGTATGGACGAATGCATGTGAGTAGAGGGACTGAGTGAGACTAGCTGTGGAAGTACTATTGTTTACATTTAACTCTCAGTCCAAAGGACACCTTTTGGATTAACTTTATAGTGCCCTACTCCTTTGGTTTAAGAAGGGGCCCCTCTTTTTCTTGAAACTGTTTCTGCCCTTGCATACCAGGTATATGATACAGCAAGAACATCAAACCTGCAACATGTCAGGGTTCTTGGCTTTGTCACCGGTTGTTAGTTGCCTAAGGTAAATAAGCAGCACTGTGGCTTGTATATAATATTGAAAAGCTTTCACTTAACGCCGCCAACACCATGACAATGTTGCTGCACTGCCCTAAACATCATTCTCAACAGAACAATGCAGCAAAGGACTCGATGTGCCTCCCTTGAAATGTGCGCATTTCCAATTTCCAAAGTACAAAGCTCTGTATTTACCGTTTTCATAACCACTACAATAACACAAAGCAGTGGGGAGATAGAAGCCACCAGAGACCCGCAGCCCCTCCCGCTCTCACATTGAAGAGCACACGCGCCAGGGAAACACAATTTATCACAGTATAAATTTCACGGCTGCTCCTGTGCCCCGCAGCCGTATGGGGGTGTAGGATATATCTGGGGCAGGCGCACAGGTGAACAGTGCAGCTAGCCAGATGTAATTCCTAAACAGATTTGGAAACACTTTACCTACTCGATAAACCTGTTTAGTAAATACAAAATTGTGTTTTAATGATCAAGTCCTCTGTTTTAAGAAATCAAAGGGTTTCCAATCTGGTCCCAATGCTACATAATATCTGACTCATAAATATGCAGCACAGCAAACCAAATCAAACGAGCACGTACACAAACTCACATACACGAGATCGAGTTGTGTGAAACAAGTGTGCATTTTCACACATAAGTGAAATTGTGAATCGTAGACCAGCCATGTAGCTGTTCACACGAGTCTGTAAAGGGCTACAGACCTGGGGTCAGCACCCGATTTCTGTATTTGTACACCGGCGCCTGTCTGAATAACAGGAGAGTTCAAAGACACAAAAAAGGCTAGAGATCAAAATGATATCAGTTTGTCTCACTCTGATGCTAAACATGTACCGATACCAGATGTAACACAACATACCACGCAGTTTGTTTCTCTGCAGAAGCAAACGTATAAACTTAAACAAGATGCAACAGTATGTGTTTCCGCTCAGACAGTCTGTTATACTTTAATATTTGCATCATGCTTTCATAAAAGAAAATTTAAGCACGCAGAAGGGCTGGATTATGTTCGCTTAACAGGGCATTTAATCATGGCTAGGGAAAAGAACAGGTAAAATGATCGACTCCCTGTTACATCCATGTTAAGCTTGTTAACATTCAAGGTGCCAGTGACCAAGCCTGCGGCTCACCTCAGGCCGGACCGGGAACATTGTGCCTACTGCACCACCCAGCCCACCCAAGGCCACACATATGTGCCTGCGCGACCAGTGACTCGGACTCATGGCCGGCAGGGGTCCAAACACAGTCACCATAACGGAAGAGGTCGGTCAGCGCCACCACACATCCGCTACCACATGACGGAGGATGCCCGTGGATGCAGCCACTAATCCGCCAACGCCAGACAAGCACCTCAGTTTTTCTGTGTAACGTGCAGTGAGAGCCAAACATTCTGAAGCCGGCGGGTACATCCTCACGACTAATCCACAACTGGACCGTTACGGGGCGAGCCACCTTATACAGGGTGGATCAAAGTACACCGCGACCCCCGTGGAGCTCCGGAACTGGCAGACATCGGGAGAGGCGCCACCAGGCCGCGAACCACCATGCTGTGCTCTTGTGCCTAGGGCCGCCTCCTACAAGACAACTCCTAGCCACCCCCTCCACCTGGCAGTAACCGGTCCGGCCCGCTTGAAAGCACCGCCAGGTTGCCCCCTTCACCCTATTAGGTAGTGTTAAGAAAGAGGGGGGGGGATAATACCGGAGAGACTGATTACGACCCCTAGACTTGACCCAAAACAATGTCTAAGTCGGGGCAGAAAAAAGCCCTAAGGGCACGGACTCACCGCCAAACACTCTGCCTCCCGATGCGATGCGCAGCGAGGGGCAAACCTAGAGGCTTTGGTACAAACCAGGGGGCCCAGGGACCTTGAGCAGCCGCCCACTGCGTCACCGGCATTGTTTAAGCACCCCCCCACTATGACCCGCAGCTCTATTCGCAAGCCCCCCCCCCCATTTTAAAAACTCGGCGGCCGCAAAGGTATCTTGCCATTAGTGCTGGGACTGAACCTCTCAGAGAAGACTGTCTACACGCAGCGGACCAAAACCAGATCTGCTGGCAGTCAAAATATGCCGGGAGGTGTGATGCGGGGGGGTGGGGTAGGGGAGTTTCTCATAAGCGGTGGCCCACGCCAACACAGTCGAGACCACGGCCACAAACAACCCCACATCCGGGGGAAACACACCACAGGCCTCCAGAACACAAACCCCACGGTCACCGCTACGCTCGGGGCACGTGACAACCCCGCTGCTGTTCCAACACAATAAGTTTCATGGGGTACCAGCCAGGCGAAATCAAGATGGAATGCCTCTACATCCCCACCCCCTCCTCGCTAGGGAACAAGCCACACACACCGCCTGACTGGTTCCCGGACACACCAATACCATCAGGGTCAACACTGGGGTCTCAGGCGCCACGCCACCACGGCCGATATACAGTACAGCCTAACGCCACAACAACCGGAGATACACCGAGAGAGGCAGGGGCAAACAAACCCTGACTCACCTTAAGAACCCGACGGCACGCCGATGACCCCGGCGAGCCTGAACAACGTGTCCAGACGGCGTGTCCGGCGCAAAAAAGAGGACGTCCAGATGGTGGGGGAGGCATATATACACCTCCCCCTGTCCTCGCGCACAGGAAGTGACGCTCGCCTAGCGTGCCGCAACACGGCTGGGGGGGGGACTCCTCCCTGAGTCCCTGCCCATGAGGGGGGTGTGGTGTGGCCCAGTGGCACTAGAGGGCTGCCCTCTTAGTGGTCCCCTGTGGGGGCCTTGGGCAGTCGCAGGTACCAGAGTGTAACTGCTCAAACAAGAAAAGCAGGCTCCAGGCTGCCGCCATACAAATAAAGCATGTATGCTCCGCTACACAACATACGATGTGTACTTGTAAAGCGCACATTCACCCAGAAGGGTACCATGGCACTGAATAATGGATGTTTATTGTTACCGAGCTCAATGGTACTCATTTTATCGACCCAAGAAGGATAAAAGGGTGAGTGGACCTGCCAAGGTTTGAACCTGTAACCGTGAAATCAAACACAGACCACTACATTGGAGGTATTAGCCCACTAAGCCACCACACCCACATACCTACCCAAGAAGCAATGAATGCAGTACAAATGGCAGATAACATAATATGATATAACGTAATAATCTCTCGTTTTAAACAGAAACCAATTTACCTTATTGATTATTTATTGATGGAATATGATTAAATAGTAAAGTTCAGAGTCACTCTATAAGGTAGCCCTTCGTACCCCGTCTGGTGCACCGGTGGGCAGAAGACATCTGACCTAGGAAATTCATTGGCATATTGAGACTTTCCTTTGGAGTAAAGCACAACCAGCAGACAACATTACAGACACCAAACAACTAGCAGCATTAAGAGGCCATGGCAATAGCAAATGATGTGCTGCACAAAAACATATCCCATAATATATCATATCATACACATAACGGGGGGTGTCACAGCACATGCACACACCATCACGTTGCTTCTGCAGTTCATGTCCACAAGTTAGGAGGGTTGGTTGTCCAGCACATACAGCCATTGGGGATAGAGAGGCTTGGGAATAAATAACATAGGATCAGAAATACTCTGAAAAAATTTAACACCGGGTTGGGAAATGCTAGACAATGGGCACAGAATCAAGGTGCTGTAAAACAAGAGAAATGGGATGAAACGATGAAAGATCTATCCCAGTCGCAAAGTGACTAGTAGTTAGAGAGACGTCAACAATATATTCACCAAGGTCAGACACAAACACTCATGGAAAAATCACAAGAGTCAAACTGTGAAGAGCCTGACACCCACCCACATAGGTTGTTTGAGGAGCACACGGCTATCTGTGCAGTGATTTGCTAGGTCACCAAAAATAAACAAGCATTTGCAATGCAATAGGTCTCGCATTTGCGAGAGTTTAAGCTTTTGGCATTGTAAATGATAATGCCTTGAATTCATCTGTTTAGAAAACTGACACATAAATAAAAAGCATTGTCGTTTACAATGCCAATAGCTTAAACTCTCGACCTTGGAAGGGTGGTGGGGGAGGGGGGGGGCAAGTGAAAGGGGTGAGATGGTGTTCGGCATAGGACGGGAAATCGGGGAGTACGCCTTTATGTGCAAAATGCATGCCTTCCCACTCCAGGTGTGCGGCCGCCATTGGCTAGTACTCCCATGAACAGAAAAGATGGCTGCCACTATAGTTAAAGCAGACCGCCGTGGCAAAGTAAAGAAAGAAAGGAGCATGGCTGCTAAAGTCAAAGCGGATGCGCTGACAACGTAAATAAAGAAATTAGCGTGGCCACTATAGTGTAAGTTGACTGCAATACCCAAAAATGTAAATATCGATTAAAAGGTGCACGCTGGTTTTGTAAATATGACGCGGCCACCATTACTAAAAAAATATTAATATGTGCTGCGTTACAGGAAAACATGTCATGGGTGGAATAGGAGAAATCATTTAAGAAAATAGTACTCACAGACTAAATAAAACATACAGAGCAACAACACAAGTATAAAGGCCAGTCCCAGTCTTCACAGGAAGTTACAAATGCAGACAATGCGGTACTCAGGAGGGACTACGAACCCTATTTATAAAAAAAAAGCCACCATTTTAAAGGACAGTAACAGGAGCCAATTGAAAATATGAAAAGAGAGTGGGCGGAGCTTCAAGTCCATACCTAAATACAGCAGGCTTCACAAAGCAGCGCATGCACTGCCCAGGATTGACCTAAAAAGACTTCTCTATGACTTGATGATAAATGCATCCTTAAGCACCATGCAAAAATAACTGAGCTGTTGTCATTGTTATTCACCATGCATGAAGGGTACCATCGGCCATTAGCATGGCACCACAATGCTTTTCCGAGATAACTTCCAAATGGGCCAGAGACATCCATAGTAGGCGCAATAGGTTTGTGGAAGTAGGCTGTCAGTAGGGTAAGGAATGTGCCTCTTTTAGGAGAATGTGGCAGATTTTGGCCCCTATTAGAAGTCGCCTAGTCATCCATTTTTGGTTAAAACGGTTTACAGTGTATTCCTGGATCCTGTAAAACTGCATGGAATTCTCAGCACATGACTGCTAAAAGCATGGCTCGCGTTATGGGTTTACATATGAAAATCGGTGCAGTGACATTGATTTTATAATGTTAGTGCAAATGTTCATGACCGTATGACGTATTACCTCAGTTTCCCGATCATAGCACAGCGTTGGAATTTGCAAGAAAGACAATAAAAGTTAGAGTGAAAAAGAAGAGAGATAAAGGAAGGGAGAGCAGAAAATGAGATGTAGGATGAAAGATGAGACCGTATGAAAGCTTAGCTTTTGCTGCATAACTTAAAACTAAGTAATCAAAGTAACCAAAGTTAACTTTCCATATGCACTATACATTTGTGAATGGCCAAGGTGGTGGAAAGACTGAACAGGCAACTGAGCTGCTGGGTGCCAAGTGTGGAGTTCACAGCTTCTTGCTGAGAGACAGTGTGAACCTGAGCAAATTACTTAACCTATTTCTACTAGGTTTAATCAATCATGCAAAGTGCTTAGAATTTTCCAGTTTCACAGTTGAATAGCTCTAGCCATTAACATAATTCTGCTGTCTGAAGTCTGAGCTTTTAAGTTTGGTGTCAACTAAGAGTGGTGTGCCTATCGGAGACGTGGCCCAGTAAGCTTCCCTGTTAGATATGCTATCTATTGTCAAAGCCTGTATGTTCAGTTTCACCTGTAAGATGGCTCTGTCTAAAGCAAACACAAGTACAAGTACAATGTGTGAAACTTGTGAGACAGCGCTGCTGTCTAAACCAAGTTCTGTGCCTTATGTGGGATGATGTAGCCTGCCGTATGGGCCTTTGTGAAACCGAAGCTATAACTCACCTCTCTAAAACTGTACCAACAAAGTGTCCATATGGCTCCATGTCATCCAAGACACTATATCACGCTTTTCCTCTACTAATCAGGGTATTTTGCCTTTTACAAACAAATGAATGCAATGGAAGCAAACAAGACTACAGAACTTAGAATGCAATTGATGCCGGTTAAGTAACAGCCCAGAACTGGAACGGGGTGCCTCGGATGAGCTCGAGTGGAGTATGTAAAACGTGGCTAACCTGAGAGATAGCTGTGCGGTCTAAATGTCTGTAAGAGCGTTGTCATCCGACTAGAAATCTCTCCCTTGTGATGCTGGGTAACTAAGCTGTGTGTCTTCTGGGATAGAGCGTGTCCCCAAAGCCTCTGGGTTGTGTAACTAGTTAACTATGTTTTTGTTTTTTTTGCATCTTTTATATAGCGCGAACTCGACCCGAAGGTATTGGAGCGCTTTACATAGCACCGTATTTACATTACATATTTAGGCATGGGTAGATTAAGTGATTTGCCCAGAATCACAGGATGTGGTCGCGACCCCGAAGCTCGAACCCTGGTTTCCAGCACCAAAATTGGCAGTTTAGCCGACGGACCACATACCTCTCCCCTGAAACTGACTTTGGTGCTGGAAACCAGGGTTCGAGCCTCGGGGTCGCGTCATATGATGTTTGTTTGTGCAGGTTTAACCATACTGCAAACATAACTGTGAGATTTAATTTCTCCTGCACGTGGGATTCACAACGAAGTGTGACGTTTGCTTTTCTTCTCTGCTGGGAATGTTTACAAAAAATACAAACGCTGTAGTTTTCCATTAAGAGCAGGGGTGAGACATTTAGGTCAGTGTGTGGAAAATACTCATCGGCTGGTTTTAATTTAAATCAAGACATACGAGCCGCTCCAGAGGAGTGGCCCTGCGTGCATTTACAAGGAAGGGCGAGGAAGGCTAGACACAGTCCCTGGACCTTCATCCTTACACAGCCGATCAAAGTCAGACACCTCCGTTTTCTGTGCACGAGTATTCAACCAGGACGATGCAGCTCGTAGGTTCCCGTGCACTGGTGCTCACCGGCCTCACCACAGAGCGGAGCAGCACCCTGCCTCCCGCGCACCAGTGCTCACCCCAAAGGGGTACAGGATGCTGCCTCAGTTGCACTAGTGACCACGGCAGTTCGTCACCCTGGACCCCGTGCAATAATGACCAGCGTACAGCAGTCAGCACACTCAGGGTTTGAGCCTCGAGGGTCGCGTCCACATCCTGTGATCCAGAGTAAATCACGTAATCTCCCTGTGCCTGAATATGTAATGTAAATACGGTGCTCATGTACAGCGCTCCAATACCTTCGGGTCGAGTTCGCGCTATATAAAAGATTCACAAAAAGAAAAGTCAGCCACACGGTAATGCTGTATGCGTCGTCCGTGCACTAATTCCTACCACACACGAATCAGCCCCCTTAGCCACTGTGCACAAGTATCCACCCTAGAACACTCCAGCACCCTGTTCCGGTGCACAAATGTCAGCTTCAGAGCAGTGCAGCAACATCACTACGTGCTTTAGTGTCCAGCCCAAAGTAGTGCTGCACATGGCTTCCGCGCACTAATGTCCACCACAGAGCATGTTAGTACACTGGCACCGGTGCACTAGTGTCCACTGCAGATTGATGCAGCACCCTGATCATCGTACACTAGTTTTACCATAAGGACAGTGCACCAATGTGAATCTGTACTCTGGTGCCTACTCCAGAGCTGAGTAGCACCGTGACTCTGGTGCACTAGTGTCCACTGCAGATCGATGCAGCACCCCGATTCTGGTTATTAGTTTCACAATAAGGACAGTGCCCCAAAGCGAATGTGTGCTCTGGTGACTACTCCAGAGCTGAGTAGTAGTGACCAACCGAGAATAGTGTACACGTCCCCTGCCGTAATGAAGAGATAGAAAGAGACAGTAAATAAACCAGGAGATAGAGAGAGAGAAAGTCAGGAATCAGCAGAAAATACCACAGAATGCAGTACGTAAGAAACGAGAATACATCACATAATTACCGAACCCTACGCCCGACTGCTGGAGTCTGTTGTTCCGCTTCAGTTTGTGAAGAGCGGAGACTGGTGTTAAAAGGAGATTCCGCAAACAGACAGAGGAGAAACACGACGTCTGATAATTAACATGGTGAAAGATACTGTTAATGAAGAAATAGAGAGAGACAGTAAATAAACCAGGAGGTAGAGAGAGAAAGTCAGGAATTAGCAGAAAATACCACAGAATGCAGTATGTAACAAACGAAAATAAATCACACAATTACCGAGACATAAACATGATTGATTGAAATGGAGGGGGGAGGGAGAGTGGTGGGGTGGAGGAGCAGGGTAAATAAATACAAGAATGAAAGCAGAACCAGGGCAGCGCTCATGAAAGGGAGCCATGCTGATAACAAGAAGGGGGTGGCAAATGGTGTGCACTTTGATGTCCTCAGTGGCCCCGCGGCTCACTGAGGACATCAAAGCAAGTGATCAGGCAGTGCTTTTCAGGCTGCCAAATGGTGCGCGCGCCCAGGGCACATGCACTGTATTTGGAGGCCTGGAAAGCACTGTTTGCACTTCCAAAAGTGCTTACTATAAGTCTCGCCAGAACAGCGCTAAAGCGCTGTCTCAGACGACACCTAAAAACGACATCAGTGCTATTGGCAAATTACTTGAGGGGAGCTGCAATCAACAAACATAGAGCCTCATGTGTGCCACCCCACAAGGTTAACCCAGAACACTCTTATCAATCACATAACTTATGTTGGTAGGGCACAAGATCCAGTCCTCATGCAGTAGTCATTGGGACATGGGCACAACCCTCGTCCCATTAAACCAGGTCATTAATGTCTACATGGGCCAGAAGGCTGTTTAATATCTTCTCCCCGTGACCTCATCAAAATTCTAGGCTAAACCCACAATTGAAGAAAGCACTCTGCCCAAAAACATAAAGCGACTAGAAGCCTAGGAAGTGGTGAACGTGCCACTATGGGAAAATGCATCTTTGAAACATGGAAACACTCTTTGAATTCAGAACAGTAGATTCTTCTCAGCATGCGGGAAACGTCTTATTTTTAGCAGTAGCGCTGTCCAATATCCTTGCAAGTCAATGTCTGTGGTGCTCTTTCGTCTCTGATTCTCATCCCTTGGTTAGTAGTAAATCCTCTAGTAACCAGCATTATGCTGTGGAAGTGCCATTACCACTTTGTCTGCTTGACTCATCACAGTAGGAACCTATGCAAAGGTGAATCTTTATCCCGAAACAGACGGCAGTATTTACGCACAAGGGAGGAGTGTTGTTTGCTGTTCCCTCAATCCACTACGCTGGATCTTTTCCTTCTGTCCCTTACATTGGCCACCACTCCCTTTATCCATAATCCCCTCCCCAATACCAGGTCCTCCTGCATCAATGCCAGGACTATCCTGGACACCAGGCATAGAGGAAGGGAAGGGAGAGAAGTTGGGGACCAGGACTGTGATGAGCAAAACTTGGACTTTTGGTAACAGAGATTACTAATTGGTAACATTAGGAAAACATTACTTGTGTTAAACCCAATGGAGAATTATATGACTGTAAGGTTAGAATCCCAACCTTTAAACAGGGTTGGTTAAAAATCTCCAAATCACAAGGTGGTAGACAACGAGAAGTGAGTCCCCAAACCGGCCATTATTAGAAATGTGACATTTTCAACTATTTGTTAGCAAAGTGTGGCAACAAAATTGGAGTAACTACAACCTTGTAATTGTGATGTCCTGTTTTTATGGTTGCAGAGCAACCCTCAGCATCCATGGTTTGTACAGGGTCCATATACGTCCAGTGGTTAGCAATGTTTTTGCCCATACGTTGACCTAGGTTGGCATCAGCCATCTTAAGTTATCCCTTCGGAAGCCCTGATGTTGAGGGTGCTTAGAAATGAGAGACACGGAGTATAAAGCGTGATACAAAACACTACTATTATTATAATGTCTGTTGTGGATTCACTTTGATTCCTGCTTTATGCAGTCATGTAAAAAACTGATGTTAAAAAGACATATCAATCAAAATGAAGTGTAAATGAGTTGTTTTAGAGAGATAAGAGGGGAAGTCAAGATGACTTTTACTTGGTGCCCTCACACATCCCAAGGGATGTCATGCTTCATCATAGGGTGGTGCCCCTCGTCAAACCGGCACTGCTATGCCCCACGGGTCCCCCGAAGGGTCACTTTAGAGAAGATTTTTTTGTTTTTACGCTGTATGATGAGTGCGAGGTAGTGCTCGTGAAATTATGAGTGAATTAAAAGTGGCTAGAGGGTATCTGTGATGATCAGATTTAATTATAGATATCCCTCTGTCATGGTTAAAAAACCAAAAGGTAGTGGCTGATAGAGGGTTATAATGGCCCTAAGTAGCTATGAGATGCTATGCAAGTGTGTGAGTGAGGTAGACTAGGTTGACATGTTTCGCGCTTTTAATGGTCTCAGGAGGAGATCCCTAGCGCTTCATCAGGACCAAAGAAAAAGTTAGACAGTTTACGTTCTGTCAACATAGGGGAGCTGAACTTGAAAACCCCAAGAATTTTTTGGTCACGTCGCAGAGTTCAGTGTAGCAGAACTCTGCCCAGGCCTACTCATTATTCATGTATAGTAGGTCATTGCCATTGGGATGGTTTGGGAAAAGGGCTGCTGCACGCTGATATTGTGTGCTAGAGACTGATACCATGTTAGTGGCTATTTTCAAAACACAATTGCTAGACAGTGATTGCTAATTAAATTGGTATGGATTGGCTTGGCTAACAATGAAAGTCTAGTTACTAAAATCTAGCTCTGTTTTTGTTGCAGCAACAGACGTTCTTTGGTCATCTCTGCTCCCATGAGCCCTTCAGGTATCTCCGTTTCAGCCTCAGAGTACAGCTTGAGCCCAACTCCTGAGTTGACTCTTGCGGCCTCGTCATTCAGTGAAAACCATTCTATATCAACCAATGAAGAAGCTGAGTCAACATCCTGTGAAATCAGTGAAACCCAAGATTTAGATTCTGCTGAAGGCGCAAGTGGTACAGCAATCAGTCCATCCCAATCATCAGAAGAGCAAGTTGATGACCCATTACAAAAGAAACGTGATACACCTTTTGACCCATCAGAACTGATTACAGTACCAACCAGATCAACAGATGGAGACTATGACTCCTGCCTAGCGATGAAAGATGAAGCATCATCAGAGTCATCGGGAGCAGAAGTTCAAGAATACTCTGAAGCTTCCCTAAAACAAGTCATGGGACATACAGGAAAAGATAAGGAGGATGAATCAAGTTTAAACTTATTCCATAGTGCTACGTTGCCCTTGCAACCATTAGAAGACAAAGAGCTGTCAACAAATTCAGAAGGTCAAGAACCATCATCTGAAATCTCAGAAAAAGCTAAAGTACATCCTGAATCAACGGAAGAACAAATCCTTAAATCCTCTTGGCTGTCAGACGGACAACCAGACGCACCTTCAAAATTGTCTGAGCAACAAGTTGCAAAATCCTTGAGATCAGTAGACAAAGACATAACATTTTCTCCACCATCTGAAGATCAGGAAAAACCTTCTAAACTAGCTGTAAAACTACCTAAAGCAGAATACGCACCAGTTAAAGAAAAGGACATTGAATACTGCCAGATGAAAAAAGGAAATAACGAAAGACTTCTGGAACCTTCACAAATGGGTATTTCATTAGAAGGCATCAAACTCTCCCACGAATCGGAAGAATGTGGCAAAGGTCTTTCAACATCACCACAAGAAACTGTGGCTTTGCATGCTGAATTATCCGAAACACGAATCAAGGAAGCCTATCCACCATCTGAAGGACAAATATCTCAAGAAAGTCCAGCTCATGTAATGACATCAGCTGACAAAAATGCCTCTCCAGAACCTTCTCTTTTAGAGGCTGCCCATGAGGATTTAAGTCAACAAGCAGATTGTTCCTCACCATTTAAAGATATCATCTGCCTGGAAAGGAGCACCTCTTTGTTGAACAAAGGGACCTGTATGAATCAATCTATCGTTGCTTCAGATAACGTGTCATCACATCCAGTGCCCTCAGGCATGCATCTTTCAGCTGAAATCTTGAGGGAGGAAGAAAAGATTGAGTTGGAAGTGAGGTGTTCTGTGCAGGAAAACAACCAGGAAGAGACAGTGAACTGCAATAGAAATGAAAAGAAAATACATGAAATAAACTAGCCAACATCTGAACAGGTATAATAATATAACATTTATCTTATTGTATACTAAATCAAAAATGTAGGGTAGGAAATTAAAATAACCGGTTTAACAAATATTCTTTTGGAAGTAGCTTTGATCATTGGCTCAGATTATTCCATATATGGATTGCTAAAATGCTTTAGAGAACTATATATGTACTGCACGTAGAAGAAATTCGTCCATCCATCCATCTTTACTTATTGCTGTATCCAGCCTTTTAGCAAATCTAGTTAATAATATGCTAAACTTTAACAATCCCTAGCTGATTGAGTTACGCTTCTTAAGGGCTGCCATGCTGTCAAAATCTATAACACTGAATGTCAACCATTCCAAGCATCCCTTGCAAAAACAAACTTAATGCAGACCTAATTGCTTGGTCACAATTATATTCTAAAAACCAAGGTCCAATCAATTGTGATCTGTGGGATTTAGAAAGTAACCTCAATATCTCTTTGCATTGCGAGATGTTCGCAGCCCCAAATCTACAATATGGGTCTGGAGAGTGGACCACAAAAGAATTAGAGTGGGTTGCGAAAGAGGACTTCCACTTGGTAGAGATTCTAGACGTTGAGACGTAAGAGGAATTTGTGTAATTTATCTAAATGTGTGTGTGTGTGTGTATATATACCTTATTTCCTAATACTAGATGCAACAATGTATGCCTTATTTACTTTCCAGAAAGCAAAGCATCTTCAATGAGCACAAGTACAATGACCAGCAAAAATGTCCAAAATTCAGCAGACGTTTAAACCTCCCCAAGAACAAATGTCCAGAAAAGACACACAAGGGTTCTTTGACCAGAAGCAAAAGGCCAAAGGCGTTCTGGGTGATGGAACGGTTTAAGAATGTTATTTTTTGTAAAATATAAGCCTAATTAAAGATATATCCATTTTCTGTTTTGTTTCTAAATTGTCATTCATTTCACCAGTGGACAATGCACTACTTTCTCCTAGACATATGGTAATACTATGGTAATACTATTGACTTTGAAAAATGTTTTATTAAAATACTACACTTACACCTAAAATACAGACACTTTGGGCTTGTTTTAGAGGTGCCTGGCCTCTTCACCCGTGGCACAAAGAAAATAATGAGGTTAGTATTTTCTTGCTGCTATAGGAAGGCGTACAACTTCAGACACTTTTTAGTCTGACAAATAGCTGGAAACGGAGCATGGAATACACTATTTATCAGAATACAAAACAGCGGACAAAAGTGTAATCGTAATAATGTATGAATATTACATTTTTGTTTACTTGATCCAACAAAATGCATTGTCTACAAAGTAATGATAGTGGGATATACACTCAATTTCTTATTAGTTTGAATCCTAGGAGTCCATCTTTTCAGATGCGTGTTACTCATACCCCATAAAAATATATATGTCAAACGATACAATTCAGTATAGAGGAGAGTGCTAGATTTACAGGAGATTTAAGAATATTATAGTATTCCATATAAAGGAGTGGTTCGCCAACTAAAACTTAGGAACTTCACAGAGTTCCCTACATGCATATGTGTATATATATATACATGTGTGATCAAGACAGTTTCACTGTCGAAACAAGTAGCAACTGAGAAATAAGAGAAATAAATCTGCACGAGCAAATTGTCTTCTGAGTGTGCACCTCATTGGAATTCTTTAGTGGATATATATATATATATATATATATATATATATATATATATATATATATATATATATATATATATATATATATATATATATATATATATATATATATATATATATATATCATAAACCACGAGTTGCCCCAATGAGGAGGTCACACACGGAGGAGTATACACACACAGCTACCGGCAGCAAGAATGTCAGTCAGCCTTCAGTGTCCACTTGCTGTGACTGCCAAACGCGTTTCGAGCATTGTGCTCTTGATCACTGGCTCTGCTCAACAAAATCCGGACAGCAGATTGAGGCGGAAACAACTTTATTTAAATCAAAAAGTCCCGCCCATGTGGGCGTCAGCAAAACATGGCCTTATGGTCTTTGTAGTTGATGCCAGAGCCAGTGATCAAGAGCACAATGCTCGAAACGCGTTTGGCAGTCACAGCAAGTGGACACTGAAGGCTGACTGACATTCTTGCTGCCGGTAGCTGTGTGTGTATACTCCTCCGTGTGTGACCTCCTCATTGGGGCAACTCGTGGTTTATGATATATATATATATATATATATATATATATATATATATTATCTACTGGCGGTCGCCAGTAGATAGTTATAGTTAGGACCTATTTTCCATAGGAAACCGCAACATTCTATTCCCAATAAGTCTGGCGCTGGTTGACGAATCTTCGTGAAATTTTTCAAACTTTTGGCCAGCTCCGCTCCACTCCTACCCTGAAAATTTCGTGGTGATTCGTCAAGCAGGGGCCGAGAAAAAAGGGGGCCCCTGCAATTTCCCATAGGATCTGTTGTCGCAGCTACAGCCCGAACCGCTGAACGGAATTACACCAAATTTGGCAAAGAGTTAGTCCTCAGTTCAGGCTCGTGCCTTTTGCATAAATGTGTGAGTCCGTTCAGTAGTTCCTGAGAGAATTAGAGTTAAAAATACATATATATCTATGGCCGGGGAGGATCCGCGCACCCTACCCGCACCGTAAGCGCACCCTCCCTGAACTGAGCGCACACCCTCCCGATCACGCGCTGAATGCTAATTGGCTGTCGAGTGTCTGTCTACATTCGAAACCAGGAACTGTTGGCGGCCATTTTCTGCCTCGGTAGAAGCGAGGCTGAAGAAGCAAGGAGAATAAGTGTGTAAAACATATAAAGGGGGCAGAGTGGAAATACTCTGACCCTCAAGAGGTGCTTAGGGGGTCCCAGAAGGACCATATGGGGCCCCCCTTTTTTTTTTTTTTAAACGGCGTAATGCGCGCAGGGTGCGCGCATCCTATCGCGTTTGGTGCATGGATCCTCTCGCGTTGGGTGCGCGGATCCAAAAACATGGAGAAAAAAATATATAAAATAAAGTTTTGAACATATAGTTAAAAAACATATTTTGAAAAATATAAAAAAATGTTTGAAAAACCCATTAAATTCAAATAATATTTTTTAATTTTTAAAAGAATTAATTGAAAAAATAAGTTTAAAAAATGGTGATAAAAAAGTATTTTAAAAAAAACATACTTAATGAAATTGACACACTGAATTGGAAAAATATAGAAATCCAATCAAAATCATTAAACATGATATCTTTAGAGATAAATTATAGATAGGAATTAGCATTTAGAAAACCTTTGAAATTCACTGAAAAAACCATAGGTTTCATGCACGTTATAGTTAGGAATTGTCATTTAAAAAACCTTTGAAATTCCCTGAAAAAACCAAAGGTTTCAGGGGCGTTATGGTTAGGAATTGGCATTTAAAAAACCTTAGAAATTCACTGAAAAAAACCATAGGTTTCAGAAGCGTTATAGTTAGCTGGACATTTCCCTCGTACAAAACCCTAGAAATTCCCCTGTTATAGTTAGTTCAGCTAACTATAACTCGCGCCCCCGCAATGCAATGCTGATGATGTCACTTATTACATCACTCATGACATGGTCAGTGACATCACTCATGACATCTCAAATGACATCACTGATGACGTCATCCATGTGATAAATTAGTGCATCTTCTCACACCCTAATATAACCTTTGATACACCGACTCAAAATTTCAGACGGACATTTTGAAAACCATAGATACTCCAATACCAACAACTACATACCCACTCATTAACTCTTAGGTCTACATACACCTCCACTCACTCACCTGTACAGTCACTCATACTTACAGTCACTCCATACAAGACTATCAGATGCATTTATACACTCATCCATACAGCCACTCTCACAATCACACACTCTCACATATACCCACTTATATACTCTTACACACATAAATACTGCCTTTCACATATGTAGTTAGTCACACATGTACCACTGAGATATACATTCAATCCCTAACACACCCATACATACACTCATCCAACCATACAGTCCATCACAGATGCACTCTTAAAACCATGCACCCATAGAATCACCCACTCACACATCTATGCATAGAGTCACACACACCCTACCCACACAAACACTCAGACACCCATACAGATACTCAGACAACCAATCAATAACCCATATAGACACTCATATAGTTATTCATAAAACCATGCAGCCACTTATACACCAACACACAGACACATACAGACATTCACACAGTTTAGTCACTAGTCTGCAGTAAGATACATTTAATGACTCACTTATAGAGTCAGTTACGCACCTAAAAAATCATCCATTCACACACTTGTACACCCACTCATTCTTCAACAGACCTTTCCCTATATATATTAAACATATTAAAACTGTACAGAAACACATACTCACCGGATGATGTCATCAGTGATGTCACTGACCATGTCATGAGTGATGTAATATGTGACGTCATCAGCAGTGCATTGCGGGGGCGCGAGTTATAGTTAGCTGAACTAACTATAACAGGGGAATTTCTAGGGTTTTGTACGCGGGAAATGTCCAGCTACCTATAACGCCCCTGAAACCTATGGATTTTCAGTGAATATATATATATATATTATCTACTGGCGGTCGCCAGTAGATAGTTATAGTTAGGACCTATTTTCCATAGGAAATCTGCAACATTCTATTCCCAATAAGTCTGGCGCTGGTTGAACAATCTTCGCGAAATTTTCCAAACTTTTGGCCAGCTCTGCTCCGCTCCTACCCTGAAAGTTTCGTGGTGATCCGTCAAGCGGGGGCCAAGAAAAAAGGGGGGGTCCCAAAACGCGTTTTCCCCATGCAGTTTCCCATAGGATCTGTTGTCGCATCTACAGCCCGAACCGCTGAACGGAATGACACCAAATTTGGCAAAGAGGTAGTCCTCAGTTCAGAGTCGTGCCTTTTGCATATATGGTGTGAATCTGTTCAGTAGTTCCTGAGAAAATTAGGGTAAAAAAGTTAGTGATATCTATGGCCGGGGAGGATCCGCGCACCCTACCCACACCGTAAGCGCATCCTCCCCGAACCGAACGCGCACCCTCCCGATTGCGCGCTGAATGCTAATTGGCTGTCGAGTGTCTGTCTACATTCGAAACCAGGAACTGTTGGCGGCCATTTTCTGCCTCGGTAGAAGCGAGGCTGAAGAAGCAAGGGGAATAAGTGTGTAAAACATATAAAGGGGGCAGAGTGGAAATACTCTGACCCTCTAGAGGTGCGTAGGGGGTCCCAGGAGGACCCCCTGGGGCCCCCTTTATAAAAAAAAACCCGGCAAAATGCGCGCAGGGCGCGCGCATCCTAACGCGTTGGGTGCACGGATTCTCTCGCGTTGGGTGCGCGATCCAAGGGAAAAAAAAGTGACATGTTTGGGAGATAAAGATCAAGCTTAAGTGTTGTGTTCTTGAGTGGCTCTAAAAAGAGCCATTGTGTTCATTGAGAGTTTTTGGTACTTATAAGTAAGTACCTATACAGAGTCTAAAGTTGTTGAGGAAGACTCTGTTCCCTTCATCGGTAAAGTGTACTCCATCTCTCCTATACATCTCTTGCATATGAAAGCGCAGATTGTTATTGTAAATGGACCCCATTCTATAGTCTCAGAGAAAAGCAGAAACAGATTTATTCCCATGTTTCCTAGCTTTCTCAATTTGTGGACAAAAATGATCAGACCAGTTCCATTTCTGCCTTTGGCATATGTTAGAATACACAAAGGCAGTTTTGGGGAAAAGTGAAATCAGTTCTGCAAAGGTGTCCTTCATAAGGAATTCCAGACCTACCCCAGTCAAAGTGCCTAGGTCATTGCCACCACAGTGCACTATTATGAGGTCAGGGTGTTGGATATGCATGAAGGATTTCACCAATGGCATCTATTGGTGCCACTTTAACCCTCTCTGTCCAATCCATTTAATGTCTACATTTGGCAAACCTAGGTCTTTGTGAATGCCTTTGTTTTCTGCATACCTTTGGCTCCAGAAAATATAGCTGTGTCCCACAATCCACTCTCTAAGCATCTTGAAAGGAGGTCTGGATGCACTCAGATGGTCTCTGTAAATGAAATGGCAGTTTGGAAAGTAAGATGTTTCTAAAATGGTGGCTAAGATGCAGTTTTGAAAAAAGACAAGAAATCATTGGTTGTTTGACAACCTTCTACACTGAAAGGTAGGGTGTATATTTCTTTTTTTTAAACGTATGATTCCTATTGGTTAACAAAAATTGATTGTAAGGAACATTATATATGATACGCTGATATGTTGAAAAGTCAAGCACACTTGCTGTCTTGATTAGCAACATTGTGTGCTGAACTTGTGACCTGTGTGCTCAGTACAGTGTTCCATGATCTGTTTCTATGGTAACGGGCAGAAGGCAGATTGGGGGAAGGGTTGAAATTTATGTCATTTGGAAAGGGTTGAAATGTTTAACCAATAGAAATGTGTGTTTGCTTTTGAATGTATGTGGGAAGGAATGTGATTTGATGTTTACATGTATATGTGTGGGAAATGAGAGGGAAACTTTCCCATTCTTTTGTTCTGCTGAGAGGTGCACAGTGCAGAGATTCTGTATAAGAAAATCTGGTGTGTGACTGACATACTTCTTAATCTACAAAACAACTTGTACGGTGAGTTTTTTAATTGTGAGGGGATGTATGTGGTCTATTTTGATTTTAATCAGACTAATGTGTTTCTCCTGCTAAAGTGCAGGCAGTTCTTTTTTTGGTCTAGAATCTTATTGTCAGTGTGTGCATTTAGAAACCATTCTGTGATAAGCATTTGTGTTTTTCATGTGTTTGCAGACAGATAACTGTGCTGTTTTCATGTTTTGCTAGAATTAGAAACCAGTCATTGTTAATGTATTTGCAAAATGAGTCACATTTCTACACTAAAATGCAGTACTCCTTCTAGATTATGAAATGTGTTTTGGTACAGTGCAAGGGATAGTGTTGTTTGTCTAGAATCACACAGTGAGTCTGTGTGCATTTAGGAATCATTTTGAGAGAAACATTTTGGTACTAATGTGTAGTCGAAAATTTTCTGTGATGTGTGCAATCACCTTCCATCTTGTAGACTAGTAAATGTATTTTGTACAAGGGATATTTGTTTGTCTGCAATCACACTGTGAGTCTGTGTGCATTTGTGCAACTATTGTGAGAAAAGCATTTGGTAATATCATGTATTTGTAGGCAGATAACTGCTTTAAAACCTGTTTTGTTGTCAAGTTTTAGTAGCATTAGAGGCCAATCATTGCTTATGCAATTGCAAAATGAGTCAGACTTTCACAATAGTGTGCAGTACTGAAATATGTAGAATGTGTGCATTCACCTTACCCCTTCTAGACTAGTGATTGTGTCTTGGTAAAGTACAAGGAAGAGTGTTGCTTGTCTAGAATCACACTGTGAGTCTGTGTGCATTTGGGAACCACTGTGAGAGAAGCATTTGGGTACTTCATATATTTGCATACACATAACTGCTTAAAAACCTTTCCTGTTCTCAAGTTTTGGTAGAATTAGAAGCCAGTTATTGCTTATGTATTCGGAAAATGAGTCAAGCTTTGACACTAAAGTGCAGTAGTGAAATATGTAGAATGTGTGCATTTACTTTACCTCTTCCAGAGTAGTGAATGTGTTTTGGTAAAGTACAGGGGATAGTGGTTGTTGTCTAGAATCACACTGTGAGTCTGTCTGCATTTGGGTAAGCATTGTGAGAGAAGCATTTGGAAACATTGTGTATTTGCTCACAGATAACTGTTTTAAAACCTGTCATGTTAAGTTTTAGTAGCATTAGAAGCCAGTCATTGCTTATGCATTCATAAAATGAGTCAGGCTTTGACACTAAAGTGTAGTACTGAAATATGTAGATTGTGTGCAGTCCCCTTACCTCACATACAGACATTCGCACAGTTTAGTCACTAGTCTGCAGTAAGATACATTTAATGACTCACTTATAGAGTCAGTTACGCACCTAGAAAATCATCCATTCACAGACTTGTACACCCACTCATTCTTCAACAGGCCTTTCCCTATATATATTAAACTTATTAAAACTGTACAGAAACACATACTCACTGGATGACGTCATCAGTGATGTCATTTGAGATGTCATCAGTGATGTCACTGACCATGTCATTAGTGATGTAATATGTGACGTCATCAGCAGTGCATTGCGGGGGCGCGAGTTATAGTTAGCTGAACTAACTATAACAGGGGAATTTCTAGGGTTTTGTATGAGGGAAATGTCCATCTAACTATAACGCCCCTGAAACCTATGGTTTTTTCAGTGAATATATATATATATATATTACCTACTGGCAGTTGCCAGCAGGTAGTTATAGTTAGGGCCTATTTTCCATAGGAAATCCGCAACATTCTATTTGGAATAACGTTGGCGTCGATTGATGAATCTTCACGAAAGTTTCCAAACTTTTGGCCAGCTCCGGTCCGCTCCTATCCTGAAAATTTCACGGTGATTCGTCAAGCGGGGGCCGAGAAAGAAGGGGGGTCCCAAAACGCATTTTCCCCATGCATTTTCCCATAGGACCTGTTGACGCAGCTACAGCCCGAAGTGCTGAACGGAATTACACCAAATTTGGCAAAGAGGTCGTCCTCAGTTCAGACTCGTGCCTTTTGCTTAAATGGTGTAAATCCGTTCAGTAGTTCCTGAGAAAATTAGAGTTAAAAAGATAGATATATCTGGGTGGAGCCTAACCACACATCTCATCGTGAGATCTGATTGGCTGTCAGTACTTCATCCAAGAAGTGTTGGCAGCCATCTTGGGACCAATATACATGATAGCACCTCATTAAAAAGCATTGCAGTTAATAGAAGGTTTTAAGACTTTAGTTACATTATAAATCATTTGTTGATGGTACCATACTCATTTTAGGAATTGTGGTGTGTTCTAAGGTGATTTTACCATGTGAAAAAGCCTTCTGCTGTGATATCATGAATCATGTTTGAGAGAAAACTATTTTCTCATGCTTTTCCCACAGAGGTTTGGAAGGTGATCTATAAGCTAAACTGAGAGCATATTTTCTGTAAATTCACATTATCTTTCTCAGTCATGTGAGAATGAAGTCTGACATTCTCAGTAAAACATGTACATTCAACAGGGGCAGAGACTGTCAGTTGATTCATTTGTGTTCTACTGCAGCTTCCCAGAGTGTTCTAAATAACAACTAGAGCGCTAACAGTCCTACTTATGACAAACGTATGGCACACCTGAAGCCATCTTGGTTGGAATAAAGAGGTAACTCTTAAAACATTTAATTTAAAAAGGAACAAAATGAGGGGGTTCATTTTGCCATAGAAAGTATGATTAGTGCTGCAGAAAGAAAAACTAGGGCACATTTTGAGTGACTTCTCAAATCCTCTTCTATTTCATGAAAAAATTCTGACATGCAGACTGAAACATGCACTTTCAATACCAGCAGCAGACTTCCCTGTTGAGCAGTAGCTTTACTACAGTGATCTAATAAGCAACTAGAGTGCTAACATTCTGAATTTATGGCAAATGTGTGACACATCTGAATGCCTTCTTGATGGAATCAAAGTAAAAAACTGAAAGTATTTCCTACTGAGGAGACTGTAGTAAATGAGGAAATTAGGAAACATCATAACAAATAAGTCTCCCAAAATGGCCACCAGAGACAAAAGAGCCCAAATATCACCCAGATGTAGCCCAAGTATAGCCCAATGACAGAATGTCCCAGAGTGTTCTAACGAACAACTAGAGCGCTAACAGTCTTACTTATGACAAAAGTATGGCACACCTGAAGCCATCTTGATTGGAATAAAGTGGTAACACTTAAAATATTTAATTTACAAAGGAACAACATGAGGGGGTTCATTTTGCCATAGAAATTATGATTAGTGCTGCAGAAAGAAAAATTAGGGCACATTTTGACTTCTCAAATCCTCTTCTATTTCATAAAAAAATTCTGACATGCAGACTGAAACATGCACTTTGAAAACCAGCAGCAGACTTCCCCGGTGAGCAGTAGCTTTACTACAGTGATCTAATGAGCAACTAGAGTGCTAACATCCAGAATTTATGGCAAATGTGAGACACATCTGAATGCCTTCTTGATGGAACCAAAGTAAAAAACTGAAAGTATTTCCTACTGAGGAGACTGCAGTAAACGAGGAAATTAGGAAACTTCATAACAAATAAATCTCCCTAGATGACCACCAGAGACAAAAGAGCCCAAATGTAGCCCAAATATCACCCAGATGTAGCCCAAGTATAGCCCAATGACAGAATGTCCCAGAGTGTTCTAACGAACAACTAGAGCGCTAACAGTCTTACTTATAACAAAAGTATGGCACACCTGAAGCCATCTTGATTGGAATAAAGTGGTAACACCTAAAACATTTAATTTACAAAGGAACAAAATGAGGGGGTTCATTTTGCTTTAGAAATTATTAGTTCTGCAGAAAGAAAACTAGGGCACATTTTGACTTCTCAAATCCTCTTCTATTTCATAAACAAATTCTGACATGCAGACCGAAACATGCACTTTGAATACCAGCAGCAGACTTCCCTGGTGAGCAGTAGTTTTACTACAGTGATCTAATGAGCAACTAGAGTGCTAACATTCAGAATTTATGGCAAATGTGTGACACATCTGAATGCCTTCTTGATGGAACCAAAATAAAAAAACTGAAAGTATTCCCACTGAGGAGACTGCAGTAAATGAGGAAATTAGGAAACTTCATAACAAATAAATCTCCCAAAATGGCCATCAGAGACAAAAGAGCCCAAATGTAGCCCAGATATCACCCAGATGTAGCCCAAGTATAGCCCAATGACAGAATGTCCCAGAGTGTTCTTAAGAACAACTAGCTTACTGTCTTACTTATGACAAAAGTATAGCACATCTGAAGCCATCTTGATTGGAATAAACTGGTAACACTTAAAACAATTAATTTAAAAAGGAACACAATGAGGGGGTTCATTTTGCCATAGAAATTAGGATTAGTGCTGAAGAAAGAAAAATTAGGGCACATTTTGAGTGACTTCTCAAATCCTCTTCTATTTCATTAAAAAATTCTGATATGCAGACTGAAACATGCACTTTTAATACCAGCAGCAGACTTCTGTGGTGAGCAGTAGCTTTACTACAGTGATCTAATGAGCAACTAGAGTGCTAACATTCAGAATTTATGGCAAATGTGTGACATATCTGAATACCTTCTTGATGGAATCAGAGTAAAAAACTGAAAGCATTTCCTACTGAGGAGACTGCAGTAAATGAGGAAATTAGAAAACTTCATAACAAATAAATCTCCCAAGATGGCCACCAGAGACAAAAGAGCCCAAATGCAGCACAAATATCACCCAGCTGTAGCCCACATGTAGCCCAATGACAGAAGTGTGCAAAACACTTATTTTTTGTGTATTTGCAGTTTTATATAGTGCAGACTTGTCAGGTATTGGAGTGCTTTACATAAGCATTGGTTACATCACACAAGATCAAATTCATTTTAGTTGTAGACATGGGGAGATTAAGTGATTTGACCAGAATCACAGAATGTTGAGCTGCAGCAGAAACTCCAACCTGGTTCCCCAGTTGCAAAGTCTGCAGCTCTGGAAGTAACACCACATCCTCTCCCCTAGGTGCAACATTTAATCAAGTGGTCAACTGGATAAAAAAACATAAAGATTACAAATAATTTAAAAGTTCTTTGTCGCTAATTGAAAACTCAGAAAATATGTCCTCATTCTAGTTTTTTAGAGCACTAGCCATAATTTTGATGCAAATATATGTAATCTCTAAAGGAACTACTCTAGGTATTACGGTTTTGATTACATCAAAATGACGTCAGGCGTTCCACACTTTTGAAATAAATATAGAATGTTAGCAATCTAGTTGTTCATTGGGATACTGTTTAGAGGCAGAGGCCAGGGGCACGGACTCAGAAAATTGAAGGCAGTTAGGAGAGTGCAGAGGCAACAATTTGACCACACTGGGCAGGCAGGAAGGGCAGTGGCAGCACAACAGACTATGGAGGGCAGTGGAAAGGGGGGCAGGGGCAACACACCAACAATACAGGACTGGCAAGAGAGGCTGTGGCAATATAATAGACCATTGTGGGCAGAAGGAAGAGGCAGTGGTAGTACAACCATACATGCCAACAGACCCGTTTCAGCCAGGAAACGTCCAATGTTTTTAAGCTCAAATGGGCTTTATTTGATCTGTCTCCTGTCTACAATCTCCTCTTTTTCAATGTAACTCAAAGGGGAAAATCAATACCCCAGTTATTTTCAAAATCTCCCTCTTACCAAGTTCAAAATGTTCGCAAGTATGGTACATTGGATCATGGTAGGCAGGAGGAATTGGGGTAGGGACATGGACTCGGATAACAGAGGACAGGAGGGACATGGAGAGGTGCACCAAACTGACCCTACAGGGCAGGCATCAGGGTTTACAGCAGCACAATACACCACACAGCGCATGTGGGATGGGAGTGCAGCACAACAATCCATAGAAAGCAATAGGGAGGGGACAGGACCATGCACATGGACAACAGCGAACAGAGGGGAAAGAGGCAATGGTTAGCTAGCTGACCATAATGGACAGACAGGAGAGAAAGCTGCAGCATAACAGACCATAAATGGCAGGAGGGACAGATCAGGGGCATTACAATGGAACAGACAAGTCAGGAGGGAGGGAATAGGGGTCTGCACATGGAAAAAGAGGGCTGGGGTCAAGGGGGCAGGAGCAGCAAGATGACCATGGAGGTCAGGCAGGATGGGCACTAGAAACAAGACACACCATGGAGAGCAACAATGAGACTATGATGGCATACACACAGACCATGGAGGGAAGGTGGGAGGGGGTCAGGGGCAGCTAGCTGACCACACAGGGAAGGTGGGAGGGGCCATGGCAGCACAGAAGACCATGCATGGCAAACGGGAGGGTTAGTGGCAGCACAATGGCTATGATGGGCAAGAAGGAGGGTGCAGGGGCATGCACAAAGAACCATGGAGGATAGAAGGGAGGGTCAGGACCTGGGCACAGACAAGAGAGTTCAGGGAAGGGGCCTCACAACAGACCGCGTGGGGCAGGCAGGAGGAGCAGTTGAAGCACAACAAACCAGGGAGGGCAGAAGGGTGTGGCTGTAAAATGGACCATGGAGGACAGGAGGAAGGGGATAGGGGCATGGCATATGGACAGGCAGGGTGGAGGTGGCAGGGACAGGTTACAGTCCTCTGACAGTGCTAGGCAGGTGGGAGGGGAGTGGCAGCTCAACAGAACACTCAGAGTAGATAGGAGTGGCAGGTCCATGGAACATGGTGGGCAAAAAGGATGGAGCAGGGGCATGCACAAAGACATCGGAGGGCAGGGGGAAAGAGAAGAGGGGCAGCAAGCTAAGCACAGAGGCTAAGCAGGAGGTCAATGATGGGCCATAGAATTGGGCAATGGAGGGCAGGAGGAGTGGACTGGTACAGCATGCTAAATGGAGGGCAGTGGCAGCACATCAGACCATGCATGGCAGGAGGGAGGAGGCTAGTCCATGGATTCAGACAAAAGAGGATAGGGAGGAGGTGGATGGGGCAGCAAGCTAACTGTTCAGAGAAGGTGGGATTAGGAACTTTATTGTTTTTGAAATGTGTGTCTGTGCGAACTACTTAAAATATGAACAAGTATGCAGCATAATCTCACTTTTATTCAGGAAGAAGAGGACGTTTGTGACTGTGACTCTGGGCTCACTTGGCAGAAACACCCCCTGACCCTCCACCCCCCATCGCAAAATGTAATGCCCGTGAAAAGGGTAGGTGGACGCAGTGTTATATAGAACATAGTCCTGAGAGCACGATTGAAAATGAAAACTCGATATAGTATATGGTATAAACTATGCACCAAAAAGTGTGATATAAGATGAACCGGGGCGTGAAATATAATATGCAATACATTGTGCGCAATGACAGATTCATTGGAGAGCGCGAGATAGCACAGGCACTAGCGCGTGCTATGCGATATGCGCCTTGGAGTGTAATATGCACAGGGCAGTGTTGTGTAACCTAACTAGTCTCTAAAGTTGTAATATAAAATATGTGCTGGGGAGTGTAACGTTGCATATGCACTGTGACAGACATATGGATCCCAGATTGTAATATGTATGGCATAGCGCTGTGCGTTATAACATAGGCATCGAGGAAGGCACGATAGATGGGGCAATATAACCCGTGCGAAGGCAAGTGTGGCATGACATATTCATGGGGTGGTGTTACAGTGCACATGGGCTAGAGAGTGTCATAGCATACGCACTAGCTGGTGGAATACAACACAGACGTGTGAGGCACTCGGCGGGCACTGGTGGGTGTAACACAGCATTGGGCTCAGCCAGGAGCACGCTGTGACTCTCAAGTGAGCTACCCATGTTTGTATAAATAAACGACAAGGGTGTCTACTTGGAGAGTACCCACCGGCGGGGGCGCGGGATTAGGCACGGTAGGGCGTCAGACACATCAGAGCTTCACTAGCGGTGTAATTACATTCCATGTGGATACATTCTATGCATGGTCGCCTTTTAATGAATATCACGCAAATCGTCATGGTGATAGGTACGTACGGTTTGTCCAGCATGTCCTAGATGTTTCTATAAATATATATTTTTTAAAAATAATAAAAAACAAAGGCAGGCCCCGGGGGATGGGGTCCCCGGGGCCATAAGTGGACTGAGGAGGGGGGCAACGCAGCCCCCTCCTAATGAATTAAAAAAAAAAAGGCCATGACCCGGGGGTTGGGGTCCCCGGGGCCGATTAAGGCCTTGGGAGGGCCAAATTAATTTTTTAAACAAAACAAATTAGGGTGCAGTCCCTGGGGGATGGGGTCCCCAGGGCCAGTAAATTAGAAAAAGAAGGGGGGGCCACACAGCCCTCCTTCTTAAAAAAATAAAATAAATAAAAGATCGGCATCGCGCCGAAGGCCATGCCCCCTCCTTGCAGCACTCTGCAAACGCGTCCCCTGGCCAGTTGTAAGTTGGGGAATAAATTCCCCTTCAATCCTGAGGGTCCCTGAGGGCCAACTAGCCCAACAGGTATCTCCAGTATGCGCCAGGGAGCTGCGTTGCAGACAGGTGTTCTGAGGCCACGCCCCTTTTTACACCTCTATGCAACGCAGCTCTGTGGCGCTTACTGGAGGTACCTAGTGGGCTAGTTTGACCCTAGGGACCCTTAGGATTCAAGGGGACTTAATCTCTCAACTCAGAACGGCCACAGGGCGCGTTTACATAGTGGTGAAGGGAGGAGACGGGGCCTGAGGTGACGTGTGCAAACACGCCCTGTGGCGCGTTTTAAGTTGGGGAAATAATTCCCTTTCAATCCTGAGGGACCCTGGGGGCCAACTAGCCCACCAGGTGCTTCCAGTAAGCGCCACTGCTCTGCGTTGCAGAGAGGTGGTGCAAGCCGTGCCCCTTTTTACACCTCTCTGCAATGGCGCTTACTGGACGTACCTAGTGGGCTATTTTGCCCATAGGGATCCTCAGGATTCAAGGGGACTTAATCTCCCAACTTAAAAAACGGCCACAGGGCGTGTTTACACAGTGGGGAAGGGAGGGGACGGGGCCTGAGGTGACGTGTGCAAACACGCCCTATGGCGCGTTTTAAGTTGGGGAAATAATTCCCCTTCAATCCTGAGGGCCCCTGGGGGCTAACTAGCCCACCAGGTTCTTCCAGTAAGTGCCACTGAGCTGCGTTGCAGAGAGGTGGTCCAGGCGGTGCCACTTTTTACACCTCTCTGCAACGCAGCTCTGTGGCGCTTACAGGAGGTACCTAGTGGGCTAGTTGTACCTTAAGGACCCTCAGGATTCAAATGAACTTAATCTCCCAACTAAAAACGGCCACAGGGCGTGTTTACACATTGGTGAAGGGAGGGGACGGGGCCTGAGTTAACGTGTGCAAACAAGCTCTGTGGCACGTTTTAAGTTGGGGAAATAATTCCCCTTCAATCCAGAGGGACCATGGGGGCCAACTAGCCCACCAGGTGCTTCCAATAAGCGCCACTGCACTGCGTTGCAGAGAGGTGGTCTAGGCCATGCCCCTTTTTACATCTGTCTGCAACGCAGCTCTGTGGCGCTTACTGGAGGTACCTAGTGGTCTAGTTGGACCCTAGGGACCCTCAGGATTCAAGGGGACTTAATCTCCCAACTTAAAACGGCCACAGGGCGTGTTTACACAGTGGGGAAGTGAGGGGACGGGGCCTGAGGTGACGTGTGCAAACACACCCTGTGGCGCGTTTTAAGAGGTAGTTTTAATCCCCTGCCCTATTATATACTAGGGGCTTACAGAGGAGGTCATGCTGATCACAGGGGGACCCCAACACATAGTGTTCCCTAGTGTATGTAGGTGTTGTCACTGTATTCTGAGTGTCTTTTAACATAGCACTGGCTCTAGGACTGGTTAGTCAGACTCAGTTACCACCAGTATCCGTCTGAAAAAGTTGAGGGTACAGGATGATTTTGCAACAAGGCTTCTTTCTGCTCTTCTGTTTGTTCTTTCTGTACTTTATCCTTCTTCCTGCACTTTTCTTCGTCTTTGAGGACTTCTGTTGCTTCTTTCTGCATTTCTTTTTTTTCTTTCGGTGCGTTTTTTCCTCTTTCTTCACATGTCCTATCTCTGCAGGCATAGTTAGAAATTTGCATTTAAAAAACCTTTGAAATTCACTGAAAAAAACATAGGTTTCAGGCACGTTATAGTTAGGAATTAGCATTTAAAAAACCTTAGAAATTCAGTGAAAAAACCATAGGTTTCAGGGGCGTTATAGTTAGCTGGACATTTCACTCGTACAAAACCATTGAAATTCCCCGTTATAGTTAGTCCAGCTAACTATAACTCGCGCGCCCGCAATGCACTGCTGATGACGTCACATATTACATCACTCATGACATGGTCAGTGACATCACTCATGACATCACTGATGACATCTCTAATGACATCACTGGTGACATCATCCTTGTGATAGAGTGGCAGACCTCCTCTCCCCCTAATATAACCTTTGATACACACATTCAAAAATAGAAACTACAATTTTCAAAACAATGGACATACCAATATCAGTTACAACAACCTATTTAGTAATTCTAAGATCCACATACACATCCACTCATTCATCAACAGTCCTATACAGTCACTCATAGATGTACTCACTCATCATATGTACTCATACACCTATACATCCTGTTACACAACGCCACTCATCCATAGAGTTACTCACACACATAGTCACTCATGCTAATAAAGAATCAAACAACATTGAAAATTTTAGTTTCTATTTTAGAATGTGTGTATCAAAGGTTATACTAGGGGGAGAGGAGGTCTGCCACTCTATCATAAGGATGATGTAATCAGTGATGTCATTTGAGATGTCATCAGTGATGTCATGAGTGATGTCAGTGACCATGTGATGAGTGATGTAATATGTGACGTCATCAGCAGTGCATTGCGGGCGAGCGAGTTATAGTTAGCTGAACTAACTATAACGGGGGAAATTCAATGGTTTTGTACGAGTGAAAAGTCCAGCTAACTATAACGCCCCTGAAACCTATGGTTTTTTCAGTGAATTTCTAAGGTTTTTTAAATGCTAATTCCTAACTATAACGTGCCTGAAACCTATGGTTTTTTCAGTGAATTTCAAAGGTTTTTTAAATGCTAATTTCTAACTATGCCTACAGAGATAGGACATGTGAAGAAAGAAGAAAAACACACAGAAAGAAAAAAAAGAAATGCAGAAAGAAGCAACAGAAGTCCTCAAAGACGAAGAAAAGTGCAGGAAGAAGGATAACGTGCAGAAAGAACAAACAGAAAAGCAGAAAGAAGCCTTGTTGCAAAATCATTCTGTACCCTCAACTTTTTCAGACGGATACTGGTGGTAATTAAGTCTGACTAACCAGTCCTAGAGCCAGTGCTATGTTAAAAGACACTCAGAATACAGTGAAAACACCTACATACACTAGGGAACACTATGCGTTGGAGTACCCCTGTGATTAGCATGACTTCCTCTGTAAGCCCCTAGTATATAATAGGGCAGGGGAGTAAAACTACCTCTTAAAACGCGCCACAGGGCATGTTTGCACACGTCACATCAGGCCCCGTCCCCTCCCTTCCCCACTGAGTAAACACGCCCTGTGGCCGTTTTAAGTTGGGAGATTAAGTCCCCTTGAATCCTGAGGGTCCCTAGGGTCCAACTAGACCACTAGGTACCTCCAGTAAGCGCCACAGAGCTGCATTGCAGAGATGTAAAAAGGGGCACGGCCTAGACCACCTCTCTGCAACGCAGTGCAGTGGCGCTTATTGGAAGCACCTGGTGGGCTAGTTGGCCCCCATGGTCCCTCAGGATTGAAGGGGAATTATTTCCCCAACTTAAAACGTGCCATAGGGCGTGTTTGCAAACGTCACCTCAGGCCCCGTCCCCTCCCTTCCCCACTGTGTAAACACTCCCTGTGGCCGTTTTTTAAGTTGGGAGATTAAGTCCCCTTGAATCCTGAGGGTCCCTAGGGGCAAAATAGCCCACTAGGTACGTCCAGTAAGCGCCGTTGCAGAGAGGTGTAAAAAGGGGCACGGCCTGCACCACCTCTCTGCAACGCAGAGCAGTGGTGCTTACTGGAAGCACCTGGTGGGCTAGTTGGCCCCCAGGGTCCCTCAGGATTGAAAGGGAATTATTTCCCCAACTTAAAACGCGCCACAGGCTGTGTTTGCACATGTCACCTCAGGCCCCGTCCCCTCCCTTTACCACTGTGTAAACGCGCCCTGTGGCCGTTCTATGTTGAGAGATTAAGTCCCCTTGAATCTTAAGGGTCCCTAGGGTCAAACTAGCCCACTAGGTACCTCCAGTAAGCGCACAGAGCTGCATTGCAGAGGTGTAAAAAGTGGCACGGCCTGGACCACCTCACTGCCCCCCTCCTCAGGCCACTTATGGCCCCGGGTGTCAGACTCTAATTACGGTACTCAAAACTTACACAGGAACAGAGATGCTAGTTCCCAAATCCACCCCGACAGCAATCCAGAGCTTAGTGTGACAAGTCTCTAGAGTGGCTATCTAGGGGGAAGGGGGAAGGGGGAAAGTGATTAAAATAACAAAAGAGAGAAGAGACTGTTCTGCGGCTCCCTTCAGGAGTCCGTCCAGCAGACTTCTTTTGCTGAAGAGATACCTGTAGATAAGAGTTATTGTTATAATAAACTTTTAGTCCTTAACCTCTCTTATCTCTCAACCACAATAGTCTATTTCCTTACCATGCTAATTTCAGAACTCTGCTTCTCTTCTATTTCTTTTCTGTGTGTGCTTTTGTTTCATTAACTATATTCTTCGTCTGCAATTAAAAAGGAAATAGCTAGAACCAAAGGTTTATCTGCCTCATATTTATCTTTCTCTCTGAGCTTCTCACTTACTTTCCTATTTTTCTTTTTACTCTCCTATGTCTTATCTTCCTTGGTATCTGCCTTTATTCACAGCTTCTTTTTCTTTTGCACACCTGTAATATAGTTACATTTATCTGTTAAGAACTTCTGCTTTCTTTTAAACCTGACTTTATCTATTTTAATTTGGTATACTACTTACTGTGTTTGAGGTCTTTTCCTATTGGTAATTATTCATCTGTGTGTTTAATGCTTTCTCCTCTTTTCGTGGTGGTATTTCACTCTCTGTACTTAGCTATTGTTCGACGACTTATTTCTGTGGTAAGTATGGTTTTATCTTATTCTATTATTTGTAGTTGCTCAAGAATTCTAATTTATATTGCAATTCTCTCTTCGACTTTTTCAGGACTTGTCGTTACTATTCGTTACCTCTGTGAAGAATTACAGTAAAGCCACTTTCCTCACAGTAAGTTCTATGACTCTATTGCTTTCGGTAATTTACTTCAGTTCTCTGACGTGACAAATATTTACTTCAGTTCTCTGACGTGACAAATATACACTCGTTAACTTAGCTTCATTTTTTCTTGTGCTTCCTTCAGATGCTCCTGTTGACGCTGCTTCCTCTCCCTGACGACTCGGTGTGAAATCTCCACAACTAAGATTTGCTGTTCTCCTCAAAAGTCACTTTACTTCATGGAACTCAGATTTCGAACTTGTATCTACTGACTTCCGAAAACTCTTCAGGGTAGATTCTGAAAAGCCTTCGAGCTAGAACTAAAACTCTTTTAGTCAGCGCGCACTGGAATGCGCACCTGACTCTCTAGAATTCTTGGTGAAGTGCGCAGTTCCTAGGCAGCGCGAGCCTCACCTAGGATTCCAGCGCGTTCTCTGCCAAACACTAGAACGCTAACAGCTACTCAGTTCTGGTGGCCTTTTCTGGCGCCATTTCCGAGTCAGCTCCACCCATGAACCTTCCATTGCTCGGGGTGTACAAACTTTGAGTCTTCGATGCGCAATTAAACCTATCTGTAATCTTGGGTTCCTGACAGTACCCTCCAACAAGGTAGGTTCTCTCCTCTGGGGTTTAGTTGGTGATCGTAGGTGAAAGGCCTTGACTAATCTTGGAGCATGGACATCTTCCTCTCGTTCCCAAGACCTTTCCTCGGGCCCATAACCCTTCCAGTCCACCAAATAGTATAACTTCCCTTTTTGTATTTTGGAGTCTAGAATTTCCTTGACTTCAAATTCAGTACCAGTCTCTAGCTGAAGAGGCCTTGGAGGCAGGTTTTTTCGCAGATCTTCTGGAGCCTTCTTCAACAGGGATATGTTGAAAACTGGATGTATCTTCAACTTTGGTGGCAATTGAACTCGGTAAGTCACCGGATTTATTTTCTCCTCTACCAGATATGGACCAATAAATCTCGGTTGAAACTTCCGATTACCTTTCAATCTCAAATTCTTAGTACTTAACCAAACCTTGTCTCCTATTTCCAATGAGGGGCCTACTCGTCTCTTTCTGTCTGCATAACTCTTATATTTTTCTTTAGCTAGTTCAAGATTTTCAATTGCCCTCTTATGTACCTGATCTAACTGTGTTACAATCTCCCCCACCGCCGGAACTGAGATCTCGGTTTGCCTGAGGGTCGAGTTGGGATGTCTTCCATAATTCATAAAGAAAGGGGAATACCCAGTGGAAACATTCTTTGCATTATTATGGGCAAACTCTGCTGCCCACAAATAATCCGACCAATTTCCTTCTTGTTTCAAAAGAAACAATCTCAGATACTGTTCAAGTTCCTGGTTCACTCTCTCGGTTTGACCGTCAGTTTCTGGGTGGTAACTGGTGGAATAACGGACTTCTGTACCCAACCCTTCCATGAAAGATTTCCAAAAGTGGGAAATGAACTGTGGACCCCTATCTGTGATTACTATTTTAGGGATTCCATGTATTTTCACTATTTGAGCACTAAAATGAGTCGCCAACTGCTTAGCTGTTGGCACTCCCTTTAAAGCTGTAAAATGAGCCATTTTAGAAATGGAATCTACTACTACTAAGATGGTATTGTAGCCCTGACTAAGGGGTAAGTCAGTTATGAGGTCTAATGTAACAGTGTGCCAAGGATAAGGTGGAGTGGGTAAGGGCATAAGTAAACCTTTTGGGGCCTGCCTTTCGGATTTTCCCTGAGCACAGATCTCACAAGTCTTAACATATTGCTCGATACTCTTCGACATTTCAGGCCACCAGTAGTGTCGCTGGATCCGTTCTCTGGTCTTTGCCTCTCCCTTATGTCCTGCCAACTTTGCATCGTGGCATTCCTTGATAATCTGTTGCTGCAACTCTTTAGTGGGAATGTACAGAGCTCCTTGGAAGTAGGGCAACTGATTACGAACCTCTCTTCCTTCCTCCTTCGCCCACTCTTTCAAGGTCTTTTCATCCATTGCGTCAGTGATACCCTGTTCAAGATCAACTGAAGTGATTGCTCCAATAATCTTCTCACTTGGGATAATGGATTGATCTCCTACAGGTGTCTTTTGATTTTCTGTATCTATCCTAGACAAGGCATCTGCTTTTCCGTTCTGGGCCCCTGGTCGATAAGTAATGTTGAAATCGTAATCAGCAAAGTACAGCGACCATCGCAATTGTCTTGGTGTTAAGGTTCTGGCTGTTTTTAGAAATTTTAAATTTCTATGGTCTGTATATACTGTGACTTGATGCTGTGCCACCATTAAATGATGTCTCCAATCTTTGAATGCGTCTTTTATGGCCAATAGCTCCTTCTCTGCGATGGTATAGTTTATTTCTGCCGGAGTTAATTTTCTTGACCTATAGGCGACTGGATGCAGCTGCCCCGTTTGCTTGCTTCGTTGGGACAAAATTCCTCCCACCGCCTGATCAGAGGCATCGGTCTCCACATAAAATGGTTCAGTCGGATCTGCATGTTGTAGGATTGGGGCTGACGTAAAACTTCTCTTTAGGGATTGGAAGGCTTCTTCAGCTTCAGTTGTCCATTCAAATTTGACCCCTTTTTTCAATAGACGGGTGAGTGGCAAAATCTTATGCGAAAATTCTCCGATGAATCTCCGGTAAAAATTGGCAAAACCAATAAAGCTTTGTACTTCTTTGACGCTCTCGGGGGACTTCCAATTTATCACCGCTTCGATCTTCTTGCGGTCCATAAGAATGCCTGTTGGTGAAATTACAAAGCCCAAAAATTCAACTTGAGAGACACTGAAGGCACACTTCTCTAGCTTTACAAACAGTCTGTTTTCTCTCAGCTTCTGTAAGATCCTTCTAACCTGATCCTGATGTTCTTCCTTGTTCTCAGAGTAGATAAGGATGTCATCGATGTACACCAGTGCACACTGGTCGATGAATTCCTTCAATACATCGTTAATGAAGTGTTGAAAGGCTGCGGGAGCGTTACATAGCCCATAGGGCATAACCTGATATTCAAATAGGCCGAACCTCGTTCTGAAAGCTGTCTTCCACTCATCGCCCTCCTTCATTCTCACCAGATGATACGCTCCCCTCAGGTCCAACTTCGTGTAAATTGTTGCTCCTTTCACTTGATCTAGCAAAACAGATATTAGCGGCAATGGATAACGGTTCTTTTTTGTAATCTTATTGATTGCTCTGTAGTCAATGCAAGTCCTCAAATCTCCTTCTTTCTTTGGCACAAAAAATAGGGGCGAGGAGACTGGGGACTGCGAGGGACGAATGAAGCCGTTTGCTAGATACTTGTCCAAATACTCTTTTAGGTGATGGTGTTCCTTTTCCGTAAGGGCATACACACGGCTGCAAGGTAGATTTGAACCGGGTTCGATCTCAATTTTACAATCATAAGGTCTGTGGGGTGGTAATTGTTCTGCCTCCACTTCATTGAATACGTCTTCAAAATCTCGATATTCCTCTGGTATGTCTTGCACATGAATTACACAAATTGATTCTCCCGTCTGACACAACGAATGTGCAGGATTCACCTCTTGCTCCTGCAGCTGGCCCCTGAAACAATTTCCCAAACAATAATCTGATTCCATCTTAATGGCTCTGGTACTCCAGTTGATTGTTGGATTATGTTCAGTAAGCCAGGGAAGCCCAAGGATCAACTGGAATTGGGGGGCATCGATTAAGTTAAACTGGATCTTCTCCTCATGTCCGTCATTCGAGATTAGATGAATTAATTCTGTGTGACTGACTATTGGACCAGAGGACAGGTTGGTTCCATCCACTGCCCTAACGGGCTCTGCTTTTAACTTTTTGATGGCTTCGATTCCCACCTTGCTCGCAAACTTTAGATCGCAAAAGTTTCCGGTGGCTCCTGAGTTGATCATCACTGAGACTTCCCTCAGCGTCACGTGTCGAAGCCTGATTTCCATGGATAAGGTTAGATGTGGCGCTGCAGACTGTAGAGTATTGGCCATCCTATGTTCTTTTGGAGTCTGATCGAAAATCGCATCCACCTGTTCAACTCCTCCAACAGATGGTGCCTTTAGTTTTCCTTCGGCTTGAAACTTCCCTTGGGTTTCTTCGGACACGCATGTACAAAATGACCTCCCGATCCACAGTACATGCATAGGTTGTTGGTTCTTCTCTTTTCCTTCTCTTCTTTGGAAAGAGGACCCCGTATTGTACCAATCTGCATTGGTTCGATGCCCTGCTTACCTTCATTGCTTCGTCCTCCTTCCGACCTTACTCGATCAAATCGTGGAATTACTGACTTGAAATCTTTCCTTTTTTCACCTTTTCTTTCCCCATGACGGAAATCGATTTCCAGCACTAAATCCACCAACGCGGAGATTTCTGTGGGTCTATTGGGTATTCCGGCCAATGCATCCTTTAGCTCATCTCTTAAACCTCGATAAAAAACCGCTGCTCTCTTACTCTCAGGCCAGTTGGTTTCCACCACTAGTTTATTAAATTGAGCCAAATAAGGGACCACATCGCGGTTGCCCTGTTTCAGGTCGAGTAGTTCGTTGTCTACGGCTTGGGATATCCGCCTTCTGTCAAATATTCGAAGGAACTCTTCTTTGAAGTTCTCATAATTCCGCAATATGGGATCGTCTTTTGAAATCAGATGCAAAGACCAGGATGCTGCATCCCCACTTAAGTATGACAACACAAAGGCCACTCGAGACTGAGCATCTGGAAAAATGGAAGGGCGGCACATGAAATGTAATGAGCACTGCGTAATGAATATTTGAGCCTTCTGTGGATCCCCACTAAAACACTCGGGTGCCGCTAATGGAATGACAGGTGAGAGGGAGTGAATCACCTGAGTTGTCATCCTATTAGTCCCTTCTGTTAACGAAGCTTGAGCGTCCGACCCTGAACCAAAAGGTTGTCTAAGTCTTTGCGCCAATTCTGCGGTTTCTTTTCTAGAATTAACTACTTCTAATCTGAGGTTCTGGTTTTCCTCTCGGACTGCACTTAACTCTTTTTGTATGGTATCTAATATTGTTCCTAAACCTTGTACGTCTATTCCCTCAGCCATCTCTGTTCGGGTGTTAAATGCAACGTGGGCACTTCACTCTGTCAGACTCTAATTACGGTACTCAAAACTTACATAGGAACAGAGATGCTAGTTCCCAAATCCACCCCGACAGCAATCCAGAGCTTAGTGTGACAAGTCTCTAGAGTGGCTATCTAGGGGGAAGGGGGAAAGTGGATAAAATAACAAAAGAGAGAAGAGACTGTTCTGCGGCTTCCTTCAGGAGTCCGTCCAGCAGACTTCTTTTGCTGAAGAGATACCTGTAGATAAGAGTTATTGTTATAATAAACTTTTAGTCCTTAACCTCTCTTATCTCTCAACCACAATAGTCTATTTCCTTACCATGCCAATTTCAGAACGATGCTTCTCTTCTATTTCTTTTCTGTGTGTGCTTTTGTTTCATTAACTATATTCTTCGTCTGCAATTAAAAAGGAAATAGCTAGAACCCAAGGTTTATCTGCCTCATATTTATCTTTCTCTCTGAGCTTCTCACTTACTTTCCTATTTTCCTTTTTACTCTCCTATGTCTTATCTTCCTTGGTATCTGCCTTTATTCACAGCTTCTTTTTCTTTTGCACACCTGTAATATAGTTACATTTATCTGTTAAGAACTTCTGCTTTCTTTTAAACCTGACTTTATCTATTTTAATTTGGTATACTACTTACTGTGTTTGAGGTCTTTTCCTATTGGTAATTATTCATCTGTGTGTTTAATGCTTTCTCCTCTTTTCGTGGTGGTATTTCACTCTCTGTACTTAGCTATTGTTCGATGACTTATTTCTGTGGTAAGTATGGTTTTATCTTATTCTATTATTTGTAGTTGCTCAAGAATTCTAATTTATATTGCAATTCTCTCTTCGACTTTTTCAGGACTTGTCGTTACTATTCGTTACCTCTGTGAAGAATTACAGTAAAGCCACTTTCCTCACAGTAAGTTCTATGACTCTGTTGCTTTCGGTAATTGACTTCAGTTCTCTGACGTGACAAATATACACTCGTTAACTTAGCTTAATTTTTTCTTGTGCTTCCTTCAGATGCTCCTGTTGACGCTGCTTCCTCTCCCTGACGACTCGGTGCGAAATCTCCACAACTAAGATTTGCTGTTCTCCTCAAAAGTCACTTTACTTCATGGAACTCAGATTTCGAACTTGTATCTACTGACTTCCGAAAACTCTTCAGGGTAGATTCTGAAAAGCCTTCGAGCTAGAACTAAAACTCTTTTAGTCAGCGCGCACTGGAATGCGCACCTGACTCTCTAGAATTCTTGGTGAAGTGCGCAGTTCCTAGGCAGCGCGAGCCTCACCTAGGATTCCAGCGCGTTCTCTGCCAAACACTAGAACGCTAACAGCTACTCAGTTCTGGTGGCCTTTTCTGGCGCCATTTCCGAGTCAGCTCCACCCATGAACCTTCCATTGCTCGGGGTGTACAAACTTTGAGTCTTCGATGCGCAATTAAACCTATCTGTAATCTTGGGTTCCTGACACCGGGGACCCCATCCCCCAGGGCCGGGCTTTGTTTTTTATTATTTAAAAAAATATATATATTTATAGAAACACCTAGGACATGCTGGACAAACCGTATGTACCTATCACCATGACGATTTCCGTGATATTCATTAAAAGGCGACTATGCATACAATGAATCCATGTGGAATGTATTTACACCGCTAGTAAAGCTCTGACGTGTCTGACGCACTACCGTGCCTAATCCCGGCGCCCCCGCCGGTGGGTACTCTCCAAGTAGACACCCTTGTCGTTTATGTATACAAACATGGGTAGCTATTGACGGGCACATTTAATACACACGCACACCAAGCCATTCAAAGGGGATTTGACAAAAATTCGACCAAACTATGCAAGAAACCCCCCTCACGGTTAATAAAACACACATCCACCGCCGGATGTGCAATACTTTTTATTTTACTCTCTGGAAAGGAGACAAACCTCACTTGAGAGTCACAGCGTGCTCCTGGCTGAGCCCAATGCTGTGTTACACCCACCAGTGCCCGCCGAGTGCCACACACCGCTGTGTTGTATTCCACCAGCTAGTGCGTATGCTATGACACTCTCTAGCCCATGTGCACTGTAACACCATCCCGTGAATATGTCATTCCACACTTGCCTTCGCACGGGTTATATTGCCCCATCTAACGTGCCTTCCTCGATGCCTATGTTATAACGCACAGCGCTATGCCATACATATTATAATCTGGGATCCATATCTTTGTTACAGAGCATATGCAACGTTACACTCCCCAACATATATTTTATATTACAACTTTAGAGACTAGTTAGGTTACACAACACTGCCCTGTGCATATTACACTCCAAGGAGCATATCGCATAGCACGTGCTAGTGCCTGTGCTATCTCGCGCTCTCCAATGAATTTGTCATTGCGCACAATGTATTGCATATTATATTTCACGCCCCGGTTCATCTTATGTCACACTTTTTGGTGCATAGTTTATACCATATACTATATCTAGTTTTCATCTTCAATCATGCTCTCAGGACTATGTTCTATATAACACTGCGTCCACCTACCCTTTTCACGGGCATTACATTTTGCGATGGGGGGTGGAGGGTCAGGGGGTGTTTCTGCCAAGTGAGCCCAGAGTCACAGTCACAAATGTCCTCATCTTCCTGAATAAAAGTGAGATTATGCCGCATACTTGTTCATATTTTAAGTAGTTCGTACAGACACACATTTTAAAAACAATAAAGTTCCTAATACCCTCCTTCTCTGAACAGTTAGCTTGCTGCCCCATCCACCTCCTCCCTATCCTCTTTTGTCTGAATCCATGGACTAGCCTCCTCCCTCCTGCCATGCATGGTCTGATGTGCTGCCACTGCCCTCCATTTAGCATGATGTACCAGTCCACTCCTCCTGCCCTCCATTGCCCAATTCTATGGCCCATCATTGACCTCCTGCTTAGCCTCTGTGCTTAGCTTGCTGCCCTTATTCTCCTTCCCCCTGCCCTCCGATGTCTTTGTGCATGCCCCTGCTCTCTCCTTTTTGCCCACCATGTTCCATGGACCTGCCACTCCTATCTACTCTGAGTGCTCTGTTGAGCTGCCACTCCCCTCCCACCTGCCTAGCATTGTCACATGACTGTAACCTGTCCCTGCCACCTCCACCCTGCCTGTTCACATGCCATGCCCCTATCCCCTCCCTCCTGTCCTCCATGGTCCATTTTACTGCCACTCCTTTCTGCCCTCCCTGGTTTGTTGTGCTGCAACTGCTCCTCCTGCCTGCCCCGCGCGGTCTGTTGTGAGGCCCCTTCCCCTGAACTCTCTTGTCTGTGCCCAGGGCCTGACCCTCCCTTCTATCCTCCATGGTCCTTTGTGCATGCCCCTGCACCCTCCTTCTTGCCCATCAAAGCCATTGTGCTGCCACTAACCCTCCCACTTGCCATGCATGGTCTTCTGTGCTGCCATGGCCCTCCCACCTTACCTATGTGGTCAGCTAGCTGCCCCTGACCCCTCCCACCTTCCCTCCATGGTCTGTGTGTATACCATCATAGTCTCATTGTTGCTCTACATGGTGTGTCTTGTTTCTAGTGCCCATCCTGCCTGACCTCCATGGTCATCTTGCTGCTCCTGCCCTGCCCCCTTGCCCCCAGCCCTCTGTGTCCATGTGCAGACCCCTATTCCCTCCCTCCTGGCTTGTCTGTTCCATTGTAATGCCCCTGATCCGTCCCTCCTGCCCTTTATGGTCTGTTATGCTGCAGCTTACTCTCCTGTCTGTCCATTATGGTCAGCTAGCTACTATTGCCTCTTTTCCCTCTGTTCTCTGTTGTCCATGTGCATGGTCCTGTCCCCTCCCTATTGCTTTCTATGGATTGTTGTGCTGCACTCCCGTCCCGCATGCCCTGTGTGGTGTATTGTGCTGCTGAAAACCCTGATGCCTGCCCTGTAGGGTCAGTTTGGTGCACCTCTCCATGTCCCTCCTGTCCTCTGTTATCCGAGTCCATGTCCCTACCCCAATTCCTCCTGCCTACCATGATCCAATGTACCATACTTGCGAACATTTTGAACTTGGTAAGAGGGAGATTTTGAAAACAACTGGGGTATTGATTTTCCCCTTTGAGTTACATTGAAAAAGAGGAGATTGTAGACAGGAGACAGATCAAATAAAGCCCATTTGAGCTTAAAAACATTGGACGTTTCGTGGCTGAAACGGGTCTGTTGGCATGTATGGTTGTACTACCACTGCCTCTTCCTTCTGCCCACAATTGTCTATTATATTGCCACAGCCTCTCTTGCCAGTCCTGTATTGTTGGTTTGTTGCCCCTGCCCCCCTTTCCACTGCCCTCCATAGTCTGTTGTGCTGCCACTGCCCTTCCTGCGTGCCCAGTGTGGTCAAATTGTTGCCTCTGCACTCTCCTACCTGCCTTCAATTTTCAGAGTCCGTGCCCCTGGCCTCTGCCTCTCAACAGTATCCCAATGAACAACTAGATTGCTAACATTCTATATTTATTACAAAAGTGTGGAACGCCTGATGTCATCTTGATGTAATCAAAACTGTAATACCTAGAGCATTTCCTTTAGAAATTACATATACGAGAGGGTCTAATTTGCATCAAAATTATGGTTAGTGCTCTAAAAATCTAAAATGAGGACATATTTTCTGAGTTTTCAAATAGCGACAAAGAACTTTTAAATTATTTGTAATCTTTATGTTTTTTATCCAGTTGACCACTTGATTAAATATTGCACATAGGGGTGGTGTTACTTCCAGAGCTGCAGAATTTGCAACTGGGGAACCAGGTTGGATTTTCTGCTTCAGCTCAACATTCTGTGATTCTGGTCAAATGACTTAATCTCCCCATGTCTACAACCAAAATGAATTTGATCTTGTGTGATGTAACCAATTCTCAAGTCACTCAAAATGTGCCCTAATTTTTCTTACTTCAGCACTAATCAGAATTTCTATGGCAAAATGAACCCCCTCATTTTGTTCCTTTGTAAATTAAATGTTTTAAGTGTTACTACTTTATTCCAATCAAGATGGCTTCAGGTGTGCCAAACTTTTGTCATAAGTAAGACTGTTAGCGCTCTACTTGTTCGTTAGAACACTCTGGGACACTCTGTCATTGGGCTATACTTGGGCTACATCTGAGTGATATTTGGGCTACATTTGGGCTCTTTTGTCTCTGGTGGCCATCTTGGGACATTTATTTGTTATGAAGTTTCCTAATTTCCTCATTTACTGCAGTCTCCTCAGTAGGAAATACTTTCAGTATTTTACTTTGGTCCCATCAAGAAGGCATTCAGATGTGTCACACATTTGCCATAAATTCTGAATGTTAGCACTCTAGTTGCTCATTAGATCACTGTAGTAAAGCTACTGCTCACCAGGGAAGTCTGCTGCTGGTATTGAAATTGCATGTTTCAGTCTGCATGTCAGAATTTTTTTATGAAATAGAAGAGGATTTGAGATGTAAAAATGTGCCCTAATTTTTCTTTTTGCAGCACTAATCATAATTTCTATGCCAAAATGAACCCACTCATTTTGTTCCTTTGTAAATTAAATGTTTTAAGTGTTACCACTTTATTCCAATCAAGATGGCTTCAGGTGTGCCATACTTTTGTCATAAGTAAGACTGTTAGCGCTCTAGTTGTTTGTTAGAACACTCTGGGACATTCTGTCATTGGGCTATACTTGGGCTACATCTGGGTGATATTTGGGCTACATTTGGGCTCTTTTGTCTCTGGTGGCCATTTTGGGAGACGTATTTGTTACGAAGTTTCCTAATTTCCTCATTTACTACAGTCTCTTCAGTAGGACATACTTTCAGTTTTTTACTTTGATTCCATCAAGAAGGCATTCAGCTGTGTCACACATTTGCCATAAATTCAGAATGTTAGCACTCTAGTTGCTTATTAGATCGTTGTAGTAAAGCTACTGCTCACCAGGGAAGTCTGCTGCTGGTATTGAAAGTGCATGTTTCAGTCTGCATGTCAGAAGTTTTTAATGAAATAGAAGAGGATTTGAGAAGTCACTCAAAATGTGCCCTAATTTTTCTTTCTGCAGCATTAATCATACTTTCTATGGCAAAATGAACCCCCTCATTTTGTTCCTTTTTAAATTAAATGTTTTAAGAGTTACCACTTTATTTCAATCAAGATGGCTTCAGGTGTGCAATACGTTTGTCATAAGTAGGACTGTTAGCGCTCTAGTTGTTCTTTAGAACACTCTGGGAAGCTGCAGTAGAACACAAAGGAATCAACTGACAGTCTGTGCCCTTGTTGGATGTACATGTTTTACTGAGAATGTCAGACTTCATTCTCAGATGACTGAGAAAGATAATGTGAATTTACAGAAAATATGCTCTAGTTTAGCTTATAGATCACCTTCCAAACCTCTGTGGGAAAGGCATTAGAAAATAGTTTTCTCTCAAACATGATTCATGATATCACAGCAGAAGGCTTTTTCACATGGTAAAATCACCTTAGAACACACCACAATTCCTAAAATGAGTATGGTACCATCAACAAATGATTTATAATGTAACTAAAGTCTTAAAACCTTCTATTACCTGCAATGCTTTTTAATGAGGTGCTATCATGTATATTGGTCCCAAGATGGCTGCCAACACTTCTTGGATGAAGTAGTGACAGCCAATCAGATCTCACGATGAGATGTGTGGTTAGGCTCCACCCAGATATATCTATCTTTTTAACTCTAATTTTCTCAGGAACTACTGAACGGATTTACACCATTTAAGCAAAAGGCACGAGTCTGAACTGAGGACTACCTCTTTGCCAAATTTGGTGTAATTCCGTTCAGCAGTTCGGGCTGCCGCTGCGTCAACAGGTCCTATGGGAAAATGCATGGGGAAAACGCGTTTTGGGACCCCCCTTTTTTCTCGGCCCCCGCTTGACGAATCACCGTGAAATTTTCAGGATAGGAGCGGACTGGAGCTGGCCAAAAGTTTGGAAAATTTCGCGAGATTCGTCAATCGGCGCCAACGTTATTCCAAATAGAATGTTGCGGATTTCCTATGGAAAATAGGTCCTAACTATAACTACCTACTGGCGACTGCCAGTAGGTAATATATATATATATATTCACTGAAAAAACCATAGGTTTCACACACGTTATAGTTAGGAATTAGCATTTAAAAAACCTTGCAAATTCAGTGAAAAAACCATAGGTTTCAGACATGTTATAGTTAGCTGGACATTTTACTGATAAAAAACCAATGAATTTCCCCCGTTATAGTTAGTGCAGGCAACTATAACTCACGCGACCGCAATCCTCTGCTGATGCTAATACTGTATTTAGACACTTATTTGCCCATGTCTTCTTCCATTAAATTTTAGCTATACATATATTACAAATATTTTTTTTTCATAAAGACACATATGTCATCAGCAGAGGATTGTTTTAAATGCTAATTCCTAACTATAACGTGTGTGAAACCTATGGTTTTTTCAGTGAATTTGTACGGTTTTTTAAATGCTAAGTTACTTTACGCCATTCGTGGCGTGCGCGCCCACTTAACGCAGTTCGTTCCGTGCACGCACGGAACGCTTCGCGCACCGTGTGCGCACAGTGAGCACGCGGTGCGCTTCGCGCACCGCGCGCCCACTTTACGCAGTTAGTGCCGTGCACGCACGGTGGGCACGCGGTGCGCTACGCACACCGCGTGCCCACGTTACGCTAGATGGGCCATGTACGCACGATGCGCTTCGCGCACCGTGCGCACATGGAGGACAGATTATGCGCTTCGTTGTGAAACGTAAGCTTTTACATTTTTTTTTTTTTTAAATATTGAGCCGTGCAATAATGGTGCCCTTCGGGCACCATTTGCACACGGGGTGGGGAGAGTGTGGGTAATTTTTTAAAAAAAAATTTTTTTTACTGTACGCGTACGGTAAGCGGAATTGCCGATTTTCCGAAAAAAATTATAAATGAATTTTTGGCCTTGGGGGTTCTTTGGGGACACATTCACCAAGGCTAGGTGGTTTGGAGCTGTCTAAACAGTCCCTTATCATGTTTTTTACATTTGTTTTTCCTCCTGCTCTCAGAGTGCGAGAGAGAAAATGGCGGCCACCGCTTCCTGGTTTCGAACGATTCGAATGTTTACTAAGATCTAACAGCCAATCAGAATCGCGCTCGCGCACGTCACTGTACGCGTACGGTAAGCTTACCGTAAGCGCACGGTAAGCGCACCGTAAGCTGGCTCAGATATATATATTGATTTAAATGCTATTTTCTCAGGAACTACTGAACAGATTTACACCAGACCTACAAAAGGCACTTCCTTGACCTGAGGACTACCTCTCTGCCAAATTTCAAGTAACTCTGTTCAGCTGTTCGTGCTGTAGCGGTGTCTAAAGGTCCTATGGAAAAATGCATGGGAAAAACGTGTTTTGGGACCCCCCTTTTTTCTCAGCCCCCGCTTGACGAACCCCCCGAGACTTTCAGGGTAGGAGCGGAGCGTAGCGCCCCACATATTTTGAAAATTTCGCGAGGATTCGTCGACCGGCGCCAAAGTTATTCCAAATAGAATGTTGCGGATTTCCTATGGAAACAGGGTCCTAACTATAACTATCTACTGGCGACCGCCAGTAGATAATATATATATATATATATATATATATATATATATAAATATTATTTTTTTCACTGATTATAGGGACGTTATAGTTAGGTTGACATTTTACCCATACATAACCATGCAAATTCACAGTTATAGTTAGTACTTATTTTGGGGAACAGTAGCATGTTGCCTAAACTTACCACATGGCATAAGTTATAGTTTCTTCAGATAAGTATAACTATATGTAAAACTATAACTGCTGAATTTCTATGGTTTGGATAGGTAAAATGTCAACCTAACTATAATATCCCTGCAACCTTTGTTTTTTTCCAGTGAATTCCTGTTTTTTTTAATGTAAAGTAATATCTAATTTCTGCACAGGCCCTGTAGCAAACCTCCCTGCATGCACCCAACCCCACCCCACACCACGCACAGTCTTTGGCCGTGCGCAGCGGGTTTTGGTTTGTGAGTACTTTTTTTGCATTGTTTTTTTGGATCAGAGGATCTTTCGCAAGCTTACACAGGTGGATCAGCGGAACGGCTGAAAAAAAATGTGGGCACTTTTTGCCCCTCCATCTCTCCTATGGAGTTAGGATACCAGTAGCCTGACCCCTTAGGTCATTTTTTATTGTTTTTCTTCCCTCTGCCCAATGCAAGAAAGAAAATTGCAGCTGCAATTTTCCTCTCAGGTTGCGGTCAGCCAATCAGGGCCTTGCTTTTCCCTTGGATCCGCAGATTCTTCGTGAGTGCATCCCTGAACGACCCGCATCCCTAGATATCTATATTTCTTTATTAAATAACCCCAAAACTGCTGAAGTGATTTACATCAAATAACACAAGCATTGGCATAGCCAATAGGTCTCGCCTTTGGGACCTTATAAGTGTTTCGCCATGCAACAGTTTGTGTTGTTGCACCAAGGATATTGTGCTGCTTAACTAAATACTTATAAGTTCCCAAAAGCGAGACCTATTGGCTATGCCAATGCTTGGATGCAAGGCGGAGGGGAGAAGGGTGCAAGGCAGAGGGGAGAAGGGTGCAAGGCAGAGAAGGGTGCAAGTCGGAGGTGGAGAAGGGTACAAGGCAGAGGGGGAGAAGGGTGCAAGACAGAGGGAAGAAGGATAAAAGGCAGAGGGGAGAAGGGTGCAAGGTAGAGAAGTGTGCAAGTCGGAGGGGGAGAAGGGTGCAAGGGGGAGGGGGAGAAGAGTGCAAGGCAGAGGGGGAGAAGGGTGCAAGGCAGAGGGGGAGATGGGTTCAAGGTGGAGAAGGGTGGAAGGCGGAAGGGGATAAGGGTGCAAGGCAGAAGGGGGAAGGGTGCACGGTGGAAGGGGAGAAGGGTGCAAGGTGGAAGGGGAGAAGGGTGCAAGGCGGAGGAGGAGAAGGGTGCAAGGGGGAGAAGTGTGCAGGTTGGAGGCGGAGAAGGGTGAAAGGCAGAGGGGGAGAAGGGTGCAAGGTGGAGGGGGAGAAGGGTGCAAGGTGGAGAAGGGTGCAAGGTGAAAGGGTGCAATGCAGAGGGGTAGTAGGGTGCAAGGTGGAGGGGGAGAAGGGTGCAAGGCAGATGTGGAGAAGGGTGCAAGGCAGAGGGGTAGAAGGCTGCAAGGCAGAGCATGAGGAGCATCTAGCAGCACCGGCCTGTCAGCAGTTTTTACGGACCCCTATATAAACAACTATGCAGGGCCCCAAGTCACAAGTGCCTGTTTCGAAGTTTAAAAATAAAGTGTTATGGGAAAGAGAAAACACAGTAGCTCCAGTCTCCGCCACCAACTAATGATTTCAAATGCGTCAGCTGACATGAAAAAACACAAAATGCTAGCTTCAAAACCTATGCATAGATTTTATAGCACAAGCACCGGTGCTGTCAAAGTGCAGGGTCTGAGGAAAAGAGTCCCTTTGGCAGTCCTTGAGTGTCTGTATCAAGGTGTGACTTCATCAGTGCTCCATTTACACGTGGTATCGCAATCAGCGGCTGTCTCCTCCCGCACGTGGCGGTGTCTGGGGCCTCAGAATATATATTATGATGGTGCCGAGACCTTTAAACAGCAGCAGGCTCGGTATTAGCGAGAACATGCTCTGCATACAGCTTGAACCCGTTCTCATCAGAGCCGCGCGGGTCAGACATGGCTGGGGCTGGAAGCTTCTCATCACAGCCAGCGTGTTTACCAAGGAGACATGTCCTTGGCAACCACTGGCCTCAAATTCATTCTCTGCAGGTCTCACTAGGGAAGTAGCCGATCTCGAGCTGGCGGGGGCCCGAGGGTCGGCCGCACAGGGCTAAAGTCAGAGGGGCCCTTATGAGGGCAGTAACTTCTGCTGGTAGCAAGAGGAGGGGGCGGGGGTGCACAGCGAGGGATACAGGTGAGAGGGGGGAGAGTGTGGAGGGATAGAAGGGACAGAAGGTGAGAAGGGGGTGAGAGTGGGCGTGAAAGGAGGGAGTGGCGCAGAGAGATTCAAAAGGGGGCTCTGGTGAAAAGGGGCGAGCAGGACGGTTTCAAGGTGGGGAGGGGTGAATGTAGCAGAGAGAGGAAGCGAAACAGGAGACAGGTGTGACAGGGGGAAGGTGGCACAGGGAGGGATACAGGTGAGAAGGGTGTAAAGGAGTGGGGAGGGGAGGTAGCAAAACGAAGTAAAGAGAGGAGCCAGGTGAGTAAGAGAGATGTAAATATATTAGAAAAAGAAGGCATTAGGGAGCGAGAGAGAAAGAGAGAGAGAGAGAGAGAGAGACAGGGATGGGACTTGTGAAAAGGGGAGACGCGAGAGAAAGGGACTGAGGATGACCCCGATTCAGACAGGGAGTGAGACAGTGAGCAGGTGGGTAAATGAGGTATGGGGGAAGAAGAAAGTGGGTGAGCGAAAGGCCTTGGAGAGATATCGAGGAACGAGGAAAAAGAGAGGCCAGAGGGAGCATATGTGACTGGAAGGAAGAGGCCGGGTGTGCAGAGAGGCCGTGAGAAGGGGGTGCAGGGCGAGATGAGAGCGGGTCAGCAGCGGGGAAACAGGTGGGGGCGAAGGGGAACAGGAATATATAGAGGCAGACAAGGGGAGGCCGACGATCAGGAGAGAAGGGGAGATCAGAGAGGTGAGGAGGCGAAAGAGAGGGGGTTTAAGTGAGTGGGTGAAATGGGGAGAAGGTGGAAGGGGAAGCAGCGAAAAGGAGAACAGATGGGAAAAAAAGGAGCTCAAGGAAATCTGATGCTGGAGGGGAAAGAACGACAGATGTAGAGAAGCGTGCGGTGAGACGGGGTTGAAGGGAAGACAGGGATCAATAGCAAAGAGGTGTGTAGCAAGAGGAAGGGGAGGAGAGATGGACGAAAATGAGGGAGGAAGAAGGGATCACAACGGAGCCATGAAAGAAAAGTGAGATAAGAAGTGCAAAAAGGAGGTAAAGGGGAGGGGTGTGGTGAAGAGGGGAAGGTTCACAAAGCAGTGGAGAGACACTAAAATGTTATGAAAGACGGTGTGCAGGAAGAAAGTGCAGGGGGTGGGATAAAGGTGAGAGAGGGAAGATCGCAGGTTAGGAGAGATACAGAGAACCAAAGAGGATGGAGAATAGAAAGACAAGAAGAAACGGGGTGCCGCTCGCGCCAGGGATAACAGGAGGAGAGGCACAGATAACACGAGGAGAAGGCACACGGCCGTAACAGTAATGCGGCCGCGCAGCCGTGAAAATACTGGCTCACTGAGAACAGCAAAGCGGCCGCGAAAGTGAAAGCGATCGCTATCAAGCGCGGCGAGCGATGCGCTTAATGAGCATGACGAGGAAAGCCATATGGTGCCTCTGCTCGTAAGCACGCGCCCGCGCTCATGCACGCAAGCTGTAGGCCGGCCATGGTAGCATTTTTTGAAGCCCTTACTAAAAGTCTCGCCAGACCAGCGCAGGCGCTGGGTCAGGCGAGACCTAAAAAAGGGCTGTTTCTGGGCCAAGAGCTAGCTTTCTGCCAAATTTGGTGTAATTCCGCTATGGAGTTTGGGCTGTTGGCATGTCTAAAATCCCTGAAGGAAATTGAATGGTGAAAAGCCGTTTCTCACCCTCCGCTTGATAAATCACCCCAAAACTTTCCAGACAGCAGATGAAGTGAGTGGCAAACTAGTTCTGAAAATTTTGTGAAGATTCTTGATTCTTGAAGATTCGAAGTTATTATCACAATAAAAAATGCTTTTCCTATGGAAACTAGGTCCTAATTATAAATACCTACTGGCGACCTCCAGACATGTTTCAATATGCGCCTTTATCAATGTTAGTGTGCAACGCATCATGAACCTCAATATAACCAATAATAAGCATTTTCATGCTGCATGCATTGCAATATCAAAATATGGCTACCAATGTTCCCTAGAGAAAATAAGAAAAAGTACTAGCATGTGTAGGAGGTACCAAGTGGGCCTTGCTATAGAGTAAGCAAGTTGGAAAAAGGGAGGATTCCCTTGTTGGAACTAGGGCTCTCACACACCCAGCAAGCTAGGTGTCATGCTTCATCATTTGAGCCTGCCCCTTGTCAGGTCAGCGCTGCAATCCCTGACGGGCACCGAAAGAATTGGGGCTCTTTAGCGGGGATCTTTTATTCCTGCCGATGGGTGCAGTGGGGGTGAGGGCCCAATTATGTGTAGATGTGAGTGTGGGTGAAGTGATATTAATATAGGTCAGTTCGTCCACGAATATACTTTATTATGGTGGTAAACGGCCTAGTTAAAAAGTTGGTTGAGGTGGGTATTGAAGCTAGAAATTATGAGTCTAGTTATGTATACCCTATTCTCAATGGGATCTACATATTTCGTGCCATAGTAGCCATAGCGGTCAGGGCACTTCCTCAGGATCAGTCTTGGAACTATCTACACTAGGTGGATATGTGGAAAAACTACATACCACACAGGCTCTGTACAGTAACCTGAAACGAGAAATGTGAAGGAGACATCAGAAAGTACATGTAGGTGCACTCACACATGGGACAAATATCATCTTAATTAAATCGGGGAAATATTGCCCAAAAGAGAGATATAGTTATAAAAAGTGGCGATCATATACTCCTGATTGTCAGTGGGCATATTGATACTAAAGTTATCTAATAATAATAAAAGGAGGGGAGGATTGCGGAAATAGACGGAGCCGGGAAATAAAGGACTCACCTGCACTGCTAGCAAGGGGATCTTGCAACAGTTGCCGGCGGGTAAAAAGGACTCCAATTAAGGTCCTAGAGGAGTAAAAACGAAAATGTGTGAGAGTCAAAAGGACGGTTAAAAGGCAGCAAGGCATGGTGAGATGGATGGCTGCCACGGGACCGTTCAGGCGAGCAATGGAGAAAGGTCACAGACGTGGTTGTAAAACCGACAAGGGCCTCATTGTGCAGCCACGACCACTTAGTGCACAGGGGCGGGCGGCCAGCAGCACAGCGCAACGGAGGAGTCCGAAAATTCACTAAACCCCCTCCGCGGCGTCAAGTATACAAGCCGGCCGCTGTGGGAAACAGGAGTGATCATAGAATGGAACACCAAGTCTCTAATGAGATGCAAAGTGGGCGTTCCTGACCTGACATGACAAGAGAAATGTCGCTAAGCGACATTTCTCCTATCATCAAGCCCCACGCTATGAAGCATAGCGGCAGGAAAAGTAGCGATAACCCCTGTTATCGCTACTTTCCTTACGCCTGCTTCAGGACTGACTTAGCCATGATATCCTATGGAAGGTGGATATCATGGCTAAGTTTGTGGGGCCCTATCAACAAGCTAACGCCACATTGCGTGAGATTATCGCTGGGTTTCCAGCGATAATCTCACGTTAGGCAGTTAGCGTGAGGATTTTTATCGCTTTTGAGATAAGCGTTGCTAATAGCACGCTATCTCAGCGATAAAAATCCACGCTAGCCGGCGATAATTATCCTAGCGCTAAGTGCGCTTAGCGATAATTATCGCCGGTTGTTGCTGATATGCCCCCAAGTGTCGCCTGCATGCTGCAGAAGCAACACAGCGCTGGGTCGTCCGCGCCAGTGGGCCCGCCACAGGCCTCAAGAAACGGCTGCACCACCGATCTCACCACGCGGGTGCTCAGCCGCCATGCAGTTTCACCCTCTGCTCCTGGACTGGGGGAGAACCGCCCGAGCAGTTAAGGCATCATTAGGCCGAATGATTCAGATAGTTATGAATATATTTTGGTCCCGGCACGGAGCTCAAAAGAGCATCCAACGCGGACACCATCTTGGCCATCAACTTTCACGCTCACCATTGACAGTTTTTCTCTCTGCTCTTGCTTTTGAGCCCATTCTCCTTTACCACAGTTGAGTTAAGAAGTGGTCCAAATGCTGGTATACAGGATGCTGAAGAGATGCGGTGAGTGATCCCAGGGCCACCATGGTATATATGAATGTCAAAGGTTGTCTCTGGCTTCGAGGCTATGTTAAGTCGATTTGCACAGTGTTACTTATCACCTGTGAAGGTATCCAGGCAGTGGCGTAACTAAAACTTGATGGGCTCCCCTGCAAAGTACATTAGGGGGCGGGGGGCGCGCTCTGAACCCAGTCTGAAACTCTCAGGTCAGGGGCCTGCCAGTGCCACAGGGGGCCCCCGGAGCTCTGGGTCCCTCCTGGACTGCAGGGGCTGTGGGGGCTTTTGTTACGCCACTGTATCTAGGTGTTGGAGGTTAGAAATCTCCTTAGAAGCCAATAGAACAATCCCAAATGTGGCGATGCAGTGTGATGGCAGTGCTCACTGTGTTTGCAGGCTGCAACTGAGATTTGTTTGGAGGGAACCAAAGCATCACTGACTAGTAAGGAAAATAGTTTTTTTCATGTAGTCTGGTCGGGTAAGGAGTGCATTTTGCCAGTTCCTAGAGGCTGAGGACATTTCAGCCCAGCAGAGAGGCAGCATTCACTGTTTGAAGGGCCAGTCTACCAGAGGCCAAGACTTTACTGCCCATACGTTCCAGTTTTTTCAATTGTCTGGAGATACCACAAGAAAGGTATTCTTAATCATGAAGAGTGAGATATCTGACACTGTGGATCACCCATGTCAAGTCTATGTCATCTGACAATCTGCCTGTAGGCTGTTTGACCAAACAAGGGGTTCTTTCCAATGTGAATGGGACCAGTTCCAAAGAGTTTCATCATCATCAAAAATAGCTTTATTCGACAGATATGTCATAAAAGCAAAACACATATGTATATTAAGATAATAAATATTCTGAATCTAAAACATTTAAGAACGAATTAAACAATAAATACTGCCGAGTAAATTAATTCTGGAAATAAAATACATACATACTCAATTTATCCCAAGCAGTTCATACTATGATACAGTCTATCTTTGGAACTGAGGGCATTTAAGTCAATTAGCCTGGAGCAACAACCTGGATCGGATGGACCAGGCCCAGCCTAAAAACTTAGCCATTGTGATTGCTATTGGCAGCAATGGGTCCGTTGTAAGGATTCTTAGGGCCTCGTCATGCTTTCTGAAGCCTAGAAGTTTGCAAATAGGTATAACCCACATAGCCCGGGGTTTTTTATACAGTGGGCAGAAGAACAACAGGTGACTAACCGTTTCTTCTTTATCTAAGCATTTTGGACAGGCTTTCATCATAACCCCAACCCAGTTGCCAGTAAATGACCTAACAGGTAGGGTACCAACCCTCAATTGGAAGTATAACTTCCTGTCTAAAGGTTTCTCAATAGAGTCCCAATAATGTTCTAATACAGGCTTTATCTTCAATTCAAGGAACCGGCCTGTCAGATGTTTTACTGCACTCTTCGCTCGTGCTGACGCGATTATCATGTCCCAATACTTCTCCTTCAATATCTTCTTTGATGGAAAAGGAGAATTTTGTGGATCATTCCAAAGTTCTCTCAGACCTAGATTCACCAACAACAACCTTATCTCCCCTAGCCATTTAATCCTATGGAAACAATCTGTGTCCATTACATCTTTGATCTCTCTTGCATAATGCGAAAGGTCAGCCGTGCACCACAATCTTCGCCAATATAAAAGAGGGCGAAGTTTCGCCAAATCCCTTACTGCTTTCCTTCCCAAGTCAAGCAATAATGGACACATGGGTGTACTTATTGGGACGCTGGTGACCTTATGCAAAAATGAATTTTCAGCAGCAGTTATGGTAGATAAATTCTCAAACCCCCAAAGCTCCGCTCCATACACAGTGGAGCTTAGGACTTTCATACCATAAATCTCCATCAATGGGCTAATTGGTTTGGAGAAAGAGGTTTTAAAATTAACTGCAAGAATCCCAGCCTGTTGTTTGTGCTTTAGGGTAGCTACATTCATTTGGTTAGACCAACTCATGTCTGACTGTAGCGTAACACCCAAATAAGTGAAGGCGTCAACTTTGTCAAGAGGTACATTATTCATGTATACCTTGCCCCGGAAGGATTTGTGCTCATTAAATGACATACATTTTGTCTTTTCTGTATCGATTACAAGGCCCCGAGTTGTGCAAAAGTCCTCAAACCTACTAAGGGCTTTTTGCAAGCCACTAGAGTATCGTCCGCGAACATGAGGATAGGTATATGTTCTTTCGCCAGCACAGGGGCGTCGGTGGGGATTTCCAAGAGGAAATCGGCCACCCCGTTAACGAAGAGCGAAAACAGGGTAGGCGCAAGCACGCAACCCTGGCGCACTCCCCTGTCAACAGGAAATGACTCGGTGACCTTACCCCTGGCCCCCCACCGGACCCGCGCATGATTATCCTCATGTAAGCGGACGATCAAAGATAACAATTCAGCAGACATCACCATCTCACTTAAGACACCCCACAGCCTACGTCGTGGCACCAAATCGAAGGCTGCTTTCAGATCAACAAATACCGCGTACAGTTCCCCTTTCCCCAATATGACTGTCTTCCAATAGATGTTAATAAAACGGAAGACCTGGTCGATAGTGCTTGTAAGGGGACGAAAATCCGCCTGCAGTGGGGTAAGGATTTGTTCATCATCCATCCATGACTGCAGCTTTTGTAGAATCAGTCTACCCATGATCTTTTGGATGGAGTCTATAAGACTTATTGGTCTATAGTTAGCTGCAACGGATTTGTCCCCCTCCTTAAAAACCGGTATTATCTCGGCACCTTTCCAGGAGGCCGGGATTGGAGCCCCACAGGCAATAGCATTTGCTAAATATCTGATATACAGGCGCCATGAGGATTTATAATTTAAAAACACATCTCCAGGGATATTATCCATTCCGGGGGCGCGGCTAGGCATAATAGTATCTAAAGCCCTATCTACTTCCACTAACGTGAACGCCTCAGCAGAGAAAAAAATTAGTTCAATAGGACCCATAGTCTGATCATCCTCCAAGGAAGCGAACTGGGGTTTAAAATATTCCACCCATAGCTGGTGGGCAACATTGTTCTGCGGGGGGTCCGGGATCTCCCCCTATCCCACTTAAACGTATCCCAAAATACTTTAGGATTTCGTGACACACATGCTTCTTTAAGCTCCATCCATCTTGCCTGGTCCCATAGATTTTTTGCTGCTTTAACTGCTCTTCTATAGGAGTCCCGTGCCAACCTTACTTTTGCTGGGTCTCCTTCACCTAAAGCTAGCCCCAATTTCCTCCGCATCTGTCGACAATTATCAGTAAACCATCCATAAATTTTCTTCTTCTTACCCTGACTGCTCTTAGCAGGTTTACAAAAGAACAGTTTTAATTGTTCAAACAGTGCTGTGTGCATCTCGGTAATATGGGTCAGGGGAGTCTTGCTTCTCTCACTAGATCCCCAGACTTCTAATACCCTATCCACCTCATTATTCATCACTGCCAGCGATGCCTGGGATCTTGAAACGTTTTTCCATCTCAAGTATCGTGTATCGTTGGTCAATACCAAGTCACTGCCCCCTGCCACTGACCTAATTGGTATGGCTTCATCTAGCAACCCGGCCATTGAGACAATGAGTGGGTCATGGTCACTTTCCACTCGGGTAACAACGGCCAAAGAGTTTCATTAAAATGTCAAAATGTTGGACTTTGCCTCTGCACAAAGCAAGATCAACTTCATACTTCTGCTGTGTTTTGTACCACAGTTGTGACTGAAGAGCCTTCTTTTGAAGGAGGGCCAGAGGGGAAAAGAATGTTCCCTGCTGGCGAAGTATTCGATGCCAACTGCATTTTGCAAAGACACAAGCCAGCATCTGCATTATTTTGCGGGGGAAGGGCGAGATGGGGAAGGTGGTTATCAACCAAGCCGTCACCTGTGCGGTTGTAATCTTGATCGAGCATGCCAAGACCATCAAGAATTAATTTTTAATAATGCTTCAATCCCTGTAAATCTTTGACCCCAGGGAGATGCGCGGTCAGGGGAACATCATCAAAAAAGGCTTTATCCTGTTTCTTTACCAGTCAAATGATCTCAGAAGAGTTTGACGTCTTTCAGGGTGGCATCTGTGTTCTGTGGAGGAAGGCGCCAACCAAACATATCATGGGCATCCATGAAGGATTCAACTGCTTAGGTGCCAGGGCCGAAGCGTGTGCGGATGCAGTTTGCGGAGACATCTGTGTCAACGCCTTCAAAGTAAATAATTCAGAAGATCCTGGCTCACTCTTGAAGAGCGGATCGAGAGTAAGCTATCTGAAATATTGGCAGCTATGATACCATCTCAAAGGCCCTCAATCAGCCCCGCACTATTAGTAAAAGAAATACAGTCTCAAACACGACATGTGCTTTCAGAATCTGAAAGCAAACATCGTGCTTTGGATTTGCTGCATTACTTTTCCTAATAGTGCGTGGCTGCTGGGCTGATTGTGTGGGGCATGACGGCGCTGCGATTAACACGAATACTTTCACAAAGGCCCACAATCTGCCCCGCATCCACGCACTATTAAGAAAAGAAAAGGAGCAAGTGCCAGAGCCACTTGCTGGTGAGCACGAGCAGACAGTTTTTCGCGCCACTTGCTCCTAAAAAGCGGTGGTGCAAACAGTCTAGCAGGATGTGTAGTGTGAGTGCTAAATATGGGACACTGCGCACACCTTATAGAGAAACAGTGATGGCGAACAGGAATGATACGTTTGTGTTGTACTTGAAACCATGTCCTTTCTTTATTTTTGAAGTGTGAAAATCAACCAATGAAATGTGGTTATATTGAGCTTCATGACGTGTACACGCTAACATTGACAAAGGCGCTTGCCGAAAAGCGTCTGTTCATGTACTCCTGTTGATTAAACGAGAATTTTTCCTTTCCTCGTGAGTGCTGACCATTCTTCCTTTGGAGAGTGAAGCTGTGAAATATCCGTGAATCCACCCTTACGTGGTGGTAGCACCTGTGCGCGTGTGCAGAGGTTCCTTGGTGGCACGGACGATACATATACATATATATATTCACTGAAAAAACCATAGGTTTCAGGCCTGATATAGTTAGGAATTAGCATTTAAAAAACCTTAGAAATTCACTGAAAAAACAATAGGTTTTAGGGGTGTTATAGTTAGCTGGACATTTCACTTGAACAAAACCATTGAAATTTCTCCGATATAGTTAGTTGTACTAACTACATCTCGCGCGTCCGCAATCCACTGCTGATGATGTAACATATTACATCATTCATGACATGGTCAGTGACATCAGTGATGACATCTCAGATGACATCACTGATGACATCATCCACATGACAATCAGATACACCTCATCATACACTAGTATAACCTTCCATCACTCACTGTAAAATACAGAGTGCCAGATTTAAAACCATTGACACACCAATACAAGTTTCTAAACACCCACTAAGTGATTCCTAGATCTATACACACATCTAATCACTTACCTATAGATTCACTCATACATGCTGTCAATGATCAATAGAACACTATCAAATATACTTATACACCTATATCGACATTACACACCAGAATCACTTATGAAGTCATCCTACTCACTTATGCAAACAATGGATCATAGTTACTTTTACTTAGCTATACACTTATAAAAACACCACTTCATCTATTCATATAGATAAGAACTCATACTTAGTGTGTTATAAAAACACTATTACAGGTATACAGTTATCCATACAGTCACTCATACAATCACTGAGTCTTATGTATACTTATTTATATACAACAACTGACAGATACACTGGCTTTTATTTGTCTAGTTTGTTGGACATGTACCATTGAGACATATATTGGCTCATCACCACACCCATAAAGATATTCACTCACCCAAACAACTGTTATAACATGTAGTTTTAACTTCATATACCTACTGAATCAACTATTCACAAATATTTGGGCAGTCACACACCCCCCACCGAACCACACACACATTCACTCTCCCATACAAATACTCAGTTAACTAATCAACAACTAATATAAACTTTCATGTGGCTAGTAACCAACTGGTGCAGCAGTTTACACAACAACTGACAAAGTGATACAGATATTCACACAGTTTAGTCACCATCCAATATATTTAGTGAGACACTATAAATTAGTCAAGTAAACAGTCAATCACACTGCTACTAAATCCTCCATCCAGATATTTATATTTATATATCCACTCATTCTTTAATGCAAATTGCTATATATATAATACATTTTTAAATAACGAACCAAACCACATTCACTGGATGATGTCATCAGTGATGTCATCAGTGATGTCATTTGAGATGTCATCAGTGATGTCACTGACCATGTCATGAATGATGTAATATGTGACATCATCAGCAGTGGATTGCGGGCGCTCGAGATGTAGTTAGTACAACTAACTATATCGGAGGAATTTCAATGGTGAAATGTCCAGCTAACTATAACACCCCTAAAACCTTTTGTTTTTTCAGGTGAATTTCTAAGGTTTTTTAAATGGTAATTCCTAACTATATCAGGCCTGAAACCTATGTTTTTTCCAGTGAATATATATATATATATATTCACTGAAAAAACCATAGGTTTCAGGGGCGTTATAGTTAGCTGGACTTTTCACTCGCACAAAACCATTGAAATTCCTCGGTTATAGTTAGTTCAGCTAACTATAACTCGCGTGCCCGCAATGCACTGCTGATGACGTCACATATTACATCACTCATGCCATGGTCAGTGACATCACTCATGATATCACTGATGACATAACTGATGACATCACAGATGACATCATCCAGTGAATGTGTGTTTTTCTGAAAATTACATATGTTTTATATATGTATATCTCAAGGTCGATCGGAAGAATAAATGGGTATATAAGTGTCTAAATGGATGATTTGTTTTTGAAAAATTGATTGTATAACTGACTGATTAAATGTATCTTAGTGAATACATGGCTTAGTGAGTAATGTTTAAATATATAAATATCTGTATCAGTCTCTCACTTTGTGTATAAGTGGCTGCATGGGTTGGTGAGTAGCTACATGAGTGTCTTTATAGGTTATTAGTTGGTTTTTTGAGTATCAGTATGAGTGTCTGAGTGTCTGTATGGTTCGGTGGGGGGTATTACGTAGTGCATAGGTGCATGAATGAGTGACTTACTGTTTGTATGTGTTGAAGACAGCATGTGTGCAGGACTGTATGGGTGGATGAGTATGTGCATGGGTGTGTTAGTGAGTGAACGACTGTCTCAATAGTGTCTTTATGAGTAACTACATATGTTTTAAACTAGTATATGTGACTATTGGTGTATATAAGTGAGTATATGTGAGAGTGAGAGATTGAAAGAATTCCTGTATGAATAAGTATGTGTTTCTATAAGTGATTGTTTAAAAGACTAAGTATGTGTTAGTTTCTGTAGAAGTAAGTGTGGTGGTGTGTGTATAACTGTATATACAAGTAAATGGATGTTTGATTCTTTATTAGCATGAGTGACTATGTGTGTGAGTAACTCTATGGATGAGTGGCGTTGTGTAACAGGATGTATAGGTGTATGAGTACATATGATGAGTGAGTACATGTATGAGTGACTGTATAGGACTGTTGGTGAATGAGTGGATGTGTCTGTGGATCTTAGAATTACTGAATAGGTTGTTGTAACTGGTATTGGTATGTCCATTGTTTTGAAAATTTTAGTTTCTATTTTAGAATGTGTGTATCAAAGGTTATATTAGGGGGAGAGGAGGTCTGCCACTCTATCACAAGGATGATGTAATCAGTGATATCATTTGAGATGTCATCAATGATGTCATGAGTGATGTCACTGACCATGTCATGAGTGATGTAATATGTGACGTCATCAGCAGTGCATTGCGGGCGCGCAAGTTATAGTTAGCTGAACTAACTATAACAGGGGAATTTCAATGGTTTTGTACGAGTGAAAAGTCCAGCTAACTATAACGCCCCTGAAACCTATGGTTTTTTCAGTGAATTTCTAAGGTTTTTTAAATGCTAATTCCTAACTATAACGTGCCTGAAACCTATGTTTTTTTCAGTGAATTTCAAAGGTTTTTTAAATGCTAATTTCTATCTCTGAGATAGGACATATGAAGAAAGAAGAAAAAACGCACAGAAAGAAAAAAAAGAAATGCAGAAAGAAGCAACAGAAGTCCTCAAAGACGAAGAAAAGTGCAGGAAGAAGGATAACGTGCAAAAGAACAAACAGAAGAGCAGAAAGAAGCCTTGTTGTAAAATCATCCTATACCCTCAACTTTTTCAGACGGATACTGGTGGTAACTGAGTCTGACTAACCAGTCCTAGAGCCAGTGCTATGTTAAAAGACACTCATAATACAGTGAAAACACCTACATACACTAGGGAACACTATGCTTCGGGGTCCCCCTGTGATTAACATGACCTCCTCTGTTAGCCCCTAGTATATAATAGGGCAGGGGATTTAAAACTACCTCCTAAAACGCGCCACAGGGCGTGTGCACACGTCACCTCAGGCCCCGTCCCCTCCCTTCCCCACTGTGTAAACACGCCCTGTGGCCGTTTTAATCCTGAGGGTCCCTAGGGTCCAACTAGACCACTAGGTACCGCCAGTAAGCGCCACAGAGCTGAGTTGCAGAGAGATTTATAAAGGGGCACGGCCTAGACCACCTCTCTGCAACGCAGCGCAGTGACGCTTACTGGAAGCACCTTGTGGGCTAGTTGGCCCCCAGGGTCCCTCTGGATTGAAGGGGAATTATTTTCCCAACTTAAAACGCGCCACAGGGCTTGTTTGCACACGTTAACTCAGGCCCCGTCCCCTCCCTTCACCACTGTGTAAACACGCCCTGTGGCCATTTTTAGTTGGGAGATTAAGTTAATTTGAATCCTGAGGGTCCCTAGGGTCCAATTAGCCCACTAGGTACCTCCAGTAAGCGCCACAGAGCTGCGTTGCAGAGAGGTGGAAAAGGTGGAAAGGCGTAGACCACCTCTCTGCAACGCAGCTCAGTGGCGCTTACTAGAAGCACCTGGTGGGCTCCTTAGCCCCCAGGGGCCCTCAGGATTGAAGGGGAATTATTTCCCCAACTTAAAACGCGCCATAGGGCGTGTGTCCACACGTCACCTCAGGCCCCGTCCCCTCCCTTCCCCACTGTGTAAACACATACTGTGGCCGTTTTTTAAGTTGGGAGATTAAGTTCCCTTGAATCCTGAGGGTCCCTAGGGGCAAAATAGCCCACTAGGTACGTCCAGTAAGCGCCATTGCAGAGAGGTGTAAAAAGGGGCACGGCCTGCACCACCTCTCTGCAACGCAGAGCAGTGGCGCTTACTGGAAGCACCTGGTGGGCTAGTTGGCCCCCAGGGTCCCTCAGGATTGAAAGGGAATTATTTCCCCAATTTAAAACGCGCCACAGGGCGTGTTTGCACACGTCACCTCAGGCCCCGTCCCCTCCCTTCACCACTGTGTAAATGTGCCCTGCGGCCTTTCTAAGTTTAGAGATTAAGTCCCCTTGAATCCTAAGGGTCCCTAGGGTCAAACTAGCCCACTAGGTACCTCCAGTAAGCGCCACAGAGCTGCGTTGCATAGTGGTGTAAAAAGGGGCGTGGCCTCAGAACACCTGTCTGCAACGCAGCTCCCTGGCGCATACTGGAGATACCTGTTGGGCTAGTTGGCCCTCAGGGACCCTCAGTATTGAAGGGGAATTAATTCCCCAACTTACAACTGGCCAGGGGGCGCGATGCCGGTCTTTTGTTTATTTTATTTTTTTAAGAAGGAGGGCTGTGTGGCCCCCCTTCTTTTTCTAATTTATTGGCCCTGGAGACCCCATCCCCCAGGGCCTGCACCCTAATTGTTTTTGTTGAAAAAAACTTAATTTGGCCCTCCCAAGGCCTTAATCGACCTCGGGGACCCCAACCCCCGGGTCATAGCCTTTTTTTTTTTTTTTAAATTCTTTAGGAGGGGGGCTGCGTTGCCCCCCTCCTCAGGCCACTTATGGCCCCGGGGACCCCATCCCCCGGGGCCGGCCTTTATTTTTTAATATTTTAAAAAAATATATATTTATAGAAACACCTAGGACATGCTGGACAAACCGTATGTACCTATCACCATGACGATTTGCGTGATATTCATTAAAAGGCGACTATGCATGCAATGAATCCACGTGGAATGTATTTACACCACTAGTGAAGCTCTGACGTGTCTGACGCCCTACCGTGCCTAATCCCGGTGCCCCCGCCGGTGGGTACTCTCCAAGTAGACACCCTTGTCGTTTATTTATACAAACATGGGTAGCTATTGACGGGCACATTTAATACACACGCACAGCAAGTTATTCAAAAGGGATTCGACAAAAATTCGACCAAGCTATGCAAGAAACCCCCCTCACGGTTAATAAAACACACATCCACCGCCGGATGTGTAATACTTTTTATTTTACTCTCTGGAAAGGAGACGAACCTCACTTGAGAGTCACAGCGTGCTCCTGGCTGAGCCCAATGCTGTGTTACACCCACCAATTCCCGCCGAGTGCCACACACCTCTGTATTGTATTCCACCAGCTAGTGCGTATGCTATGACACTCTCTAACCCATGTGCACTGTAACACCACCCCGTGAATATGTCATGCCACACTTGCCTTTGCACGGGTTATATTGCCCCATCTAACATGCCTTCCTCGATGCCTATGTTATAACGCACAGCGCTATGCCATACATATTACAATCTGGGATCCATATCTTTGTCCCAGTGCATATGCAACGTTACACTCCCCAGCACATATTTTATATTACAACTTTAGAGACTAGTTAGGTTACACAACACTACCCTGTGCATATTACACTCCAAGGCGCATATCGCATAGCACGTGCTAGTGCCTGTGCTATCTCGCGCTCTCCAATGAATCTGTCATTGCGCACAATGTATTGCATATTATATTTCACGCCCCGGTTCATCTTATATCACACTTTTTGGTGCATAGTTTATACCATATACTATATCTAGTTTTCATTTTCAATCGTGCTCTCAGGACTATGTTCTATATAACACTGCGTCCACCTACCCTTTTCACGGGCATTACATTTTGTGATGGGGGGTGATGGGTCAGGGGGTGTTTCTGCCAAGTGAGCCCGGAGTCACAGTCACAAACGTCCTCTTCTTCCTGAATAAAAGTGAGATTATGCTGCATACTTGTTCATATTTTAAGTAGTTCGCACAGACACACATTTTAAAAACAATAAAGTTCCTAATACCCACCTTCTCTGAACAGTTAGCTTGCTGCCCCATCCACCTCCTCCCTATCCTCTGTTGTCTGAATCCATGGACTAGCCTCCTCCCTCCTGCCATGCATGGTCTGATGTGCTGCCACTGTCCTCCATTTAGCATGATGTTCCAGTCCACTCCTCCTGCCCTCCATTGCCCAATTCTATGGCCCATCATTGACCTCCTGCTTAGCCTCTGTGCTTAGCTTACTGCCCCTATTCTCCTTCCCCCTGCCCTCCGATGTCTTTGTGCATGCCCCTGCTCCATCCTTTGTGCCCACCATGTTCCATGGACCTGCCACTCCTTTCTACTCTGAGTGTTCTGTTGAGCTGCCACTCCCCTCCCACCTGCCTAGCATTGTCAGATGACTGTAACCTGTCCCTGCCACCTCCACCCTGCCTGTCCACATGCCATGCCCCTATCCCCTTCCTCCTGTCCTCCATGGTCCATTTTACTGCCACACCCTTCTGCCCTCCCTGGTCTGTTGTGCTTCAACTGCTCCTCCTGCCTGCCCCGCGCGGTCTGTTGTGAGGCCCCTTCCCCTGAACTCTCTTGTCTGTGCCCAGGTCCTGACCCTCCCTTCTATCCTCCATGGTTCTATGTGCATGCCCCTGCACCCTCCTTCTTGCCCATCATAGCCATTGTGCTGCCACTAACCCTACCGCTTGCCATGCATGGTCTTCTGTGCTGCCATGGCCCCTCTGACCTTCCCTGTGTGGTCAGCTATCTGCCCCCGACCCCCTCCTACCTTCCCTCCATGGTTTGTGTGTATACCATCATAGTGTCATTGTTGCTCTCCATGGTGTGTCTTGTTTCTAGTGCCCATCCTGCCTGACCTCCATGGTCATCTTGCTGCTCCTTCCCTTCCCCCTTGCCCCCAGCCCTCTGTTTCCATGTGCAGACCCTCATTCTCTCCCTCCTGGCTTGTCTGTTCCATTGCAATGCCCCTGATCCGTCCCTCCTGCTCTTTATGGTCTGTTATGCTGCAGCTTTCTCTCCTTTCTGTCAATTATGGTCAGCTAGCTACCATTGCCTCTTTCCCCTCTGTTCTCTGTTGTCCATGTGCATGGTCCTGTCCCCTCCCTATTGCTTTCTATGGATTGTTGTGTTGCACTCCCGTCCCGCATGCCCTGTGTGGTGTATTGTGCTGCTGCAAACCCTGATGCCTGCCCTGTAGGGTCAGTTTGGTGCACCTCTCCATGTCCCTCCTGTCCTCTGTTATCCGAGTCCATGTCCCTACCCCAATTCCTCCTGCCTACCATGATCCAATGTACCATACTTGCGAACATTTTGAACTTGGTAAGAGGGAGATTTTGAAAACAACTGGGGTATTGATTTTCCCCTTTGAGTTACATTGAAAAAGAGGAGATTGTGGACAGGAGACAGATCAAATAAAGCCCATTGAGCTTAAAAACATTGGACGTTTCCTGGCTGAAACTGGTCTGTTGGCATGTATGGTTGTACTACCACTGCCTCTTCCTTTTGCCCACAATGGTCTATTATATTGCCACAGCCTCTCTTGCCAGTCCTGTATTGTTGGTTTGTTGCCCCTGCCCCCCTTTCCACTGCCCTCCATAGTTTGTTGTGCTGTCACTGCCCTTCCTGCCTGCCCAGTGTGGTCAAATTGTTGCCTCTGCACTCTCCTACCTGCCTTCAATTTTCAGAGTCCGTGCCCCTGGCCTCTGCCTCTCAACAGTATCCCAATGAACAACTAGATTGCTAACATTCTATATTTATTACAAAAGTGTGGAACACCTGACGTCATCTTGATGTAATCAAAACTGTAATACCTAGAGCATTTCCTTTAGAAATTACATATATGAGAGGGTCTTATTTGCATCAAAATTATGGTTAGTGCTCTAAAAAACTTAAATGAGGACATATTTTCTGAGTTTTCAAATAGCGACAAAGTACTTTTAAATTATTTGTAATCTTTATGTTTTTTTTATCCAGTTGACCACTTGATTAAATGTTGCACCTAGGGGAGAGGATGTGGTGTTACTTCCAGAGCTGCAGACTTTGCAACTGGGGAACCAGGTTGGAGTTTCTGCTTCAGCTCAACATTCTGTGATTCTGGTCAAATCACTTAATCTCCCCATATCTACAACCAAAATGAATTTGATCTTGTGTGATGTAACCAATGCTCATGTAAAGCACTCCAATACCTGACAAGTCTGCACTATATAAAACTGCAAATACACACAAAATAAGTGTTTTGCACACTTCTGTCATTGGGCTACATGTGGGCTACATCTGGGTGATATTTGTGCTGCATTTGGGCTCTTTTGTCTCTGGTGGCCATCTTGGAAGATTTATTTGTTATGAAGTTTCCTAATTTCCTCATTTACTGCAGTCTCCTCAGTAGGAAATGCTTTCAGTTTTTTACTTTGATTCCATCAAGAAGGTATTCAGATATGTCACACATTTGCCATACATTCTGAATGTTAGCACTCTAGTTGCTCATTAGATCACTGTAGTAAAGCTACTGCTCACCACGGAAGTCTGCTGCTGGTAATAAAAGTGCATGTTTCAGTCTGCATATCAGAATTTTTTAATGAAATAGAAGAGGATTTGAGAAGTCTCTCAAAATGTGCCCTAATTTTTCTTTCTGGAGCACTAATCGTAATTTCTTTGGCAAAATGAAACCCCTCATTTTGTTCCTTTGTAAATTAAATGTTTTAAGTGTTACCACTTTATTCCAATCAAGATGGCTTCAGGTGTGCCATACTTTTGTCATAAGTAAGACTGTTAGCGCTCTAGTTGTTTGTTAGAACACTCTGGGACATTCTGTCATTGGGCTATACTTGGGCTACATCTGGGTGATATTTGGGCTACATTTGGGCTCTTTTGTCTCTGATGACCATTTTGGGAGACTTATTTGTTATGAAGTTTCCTAATTTACTCATTTACTACAGTCTCCTCAGTAGGAAATACTTTCAGTTTTTTACTTTGATTCCATCAAGAAGGCATTCAGATGTGTCACACATTTGCCATAAATTCAGAATGTTAGCACTGTAGTTGCTTATTAGATCACTGTAGTAAAGCTACTGCTCACCAGGGAAGTCTGCTGCTGGTATTGAAAGTGCATGTTTCCGTCTGCATGTCAGAATTTTTTGATGAAATAGAAGAGGATTTGAGAAGTCACTCAAAATGTGCCCTAATTTTACTTTCTGCAGCACTAATCATACATTCTATGGCAAAATGAACCCCCTCATTTTGTTCCTTTTTAAATTATATGTTTTAAGAGTTACCACTTTATTCCAATCAAGATGGCTTCAGGTGTGCAATACGTTTGTCATAAGTAGGACTGTTAGCACTCTAGTTGTTCTTTAGAACACTCTGGGAAGCTGCAGTAGAACACAAAGGAATCAACTGGCAATCTCTGCCCTTGTTGGATGTACATGTTTTACTGAGAATGTCAGACTTCATTCTCACATGACTGAGAAAGATAATGTGAATTTACAGAAAATATGCTCTCAGTTTAGCTTATAGATCACCTTCCAAACCTCTGTGGGAAAAGCATGAGAAAATAATTTTCTCTCAAACATGATATCACAGCAGAAGGCTTTTTCACATGGTAAAATCACCTTAGAACACACCACAATTCCTAAAATGAGTATGGTACCATCAACAAATGATTTATAATGTAACTAAAGTCTTAAAACCTTCTATTAACTGCAATGCTTTTTAATGAGGTGCTATCATGTATATTGGTCCCAAGATGGCTGCCAACACTTCTTGGATGAAGTACTGACAGCCAATCAGATCTCACGATGAGATGTGTGGTTAGGCTCCGCCCAGATATATCTATCTTTTTAACTCTAATTTTCTCAGGAACTACTGAACGGATTTACACCATTTAAGCAAAAGGCACAAGTCTGAACTGAGGACTACCTCTTTGCCACATTTGGTGTAATTCCGTTCAGCAGTTCGGGCTGTAGCTGCGTCAACAAGTCCAATGGGAAAATGCATGGGGAAAACGTGTTTTGGGACCCCCCTTTTTTCACGGCCCCCGCTTGACGAATCACCGTGAAATTTTCAGGATAGGAGCTGACCGGAGCTGGCCAAAAGTTTGGAAAATTTCTCGAAGATTCGGCGATCGGCGCCAACGTTATTCCAAATAGAATGTTGCGGATTTCCTATGGAAAATAGGTCCTAACTATAACTACCTACTGCAAACTCCGCTCGCATTCCACTGCCACCAGTTTTAGTGACGGAGCATGGACCACGTTTTTAGTGCATAGAAGTCTTTTATTTAAACTCCTCCAACACCAGCCATCATGACGCGTTTTGAGCCCCAAGGCCCTTGATCACATGACGCACTCTCCGGTACAGGTAGGTTTAAATGCATTTTTTTAATTTTCTCTTAAAGTGCTAGTGCAATGGGTGGTTTTATATAATAGACATAGTGAACAGACCTTTGGCATTATAACGTGCAAGCTATTAAGTAAACATCATATGAATAGCAGCAAATGTTATAATAAATAAATAAATAAATATTCACAATTCATTACATGTTTAAGGTTAAAAACAGTTTTAAATATGTAAAACCATTGATCTGAAAAACTTAGATATTTTGTTGTTAATAACATATATCTGACAGCTTGCTAGACTTCGGCAGTAGTGCTTAGGTCTGACTGTATCTATTTCAAAGCTGATTGGCAGGGAATCCCATTTGTGAGTATCCTGTATCTTCCATATGTTAATTACTGTAATTCCCCCTGCTTTCCTCAAGATCTATTGCCTGCCTTTGTTCTTGCCTTGTCTCACTTATGTATTTGCAGGGTCTGCCTGTATTGCCCATCTAAGGGCTTTAGGTGGCATTCAGGTCTAAATACCAGAAATTGCCTAGACTTTGTACAGTTGTTGCTGTGCTATATAGCCATATAGCTTGTTGTATCATCATATGCAGTTATATTAAAAGCTCAAAAATGAATACCTGCAAATAAAATCTTTCCCATTGCGTGCAGTGCAAATACTAAACATTCTTAATTTATTAAAAGTGTAAAGTGCTGTTATCTCAAAAAATAGACACCCTATCTTGAACCGTGAATGAATGTGTTTGTAAATAAATTCGATTGGGAGTCGGGCGGTTTTCATCTCTGATTCTGTTAACCTTAATTCATTTAGATTGATGTGATTTGACAGATTTAGTTCAGCTAGATTCTGTGCAATTGATTCACTAGAGGCATGTGTAGAGTTCCTCGGTAGCATTCAAGCCCCGTGGGGCCTTTGTATCTAAATCCAAAATGTACCGGGTCTCTAAGCGTCTTAGTGCTTTTTCTCTATTTCTTCCTCTCTTGTTAGGTGGAATGGCATCTATTAGGAAATACAGGAGACCCTTGGGGTTTCCATTGTGTTTTTCTTCAAAGTGCCTTGCCACCGGGTAAGATTGGTCATGATTTTTGATGGCTCTTATGTATTGGAGTACCCTTTTGTGGCCCTGCAGAATGGTACTGCCCACATATTGTAGGCCACAGGGGCACTCCAGCACATAAACAACAAACTCACTTTTACAAGTTAATGTTTTAGTGATAGGTTTGCTCACTTCACTGAAAGGTGTCTGGTAGGTAGTTTTGCTTGTCCCAAATTGGCACGCTTTGTAAACTTTGCATTTGTGGAAAACCTTTCTCTGGGATAACCATGTGCCAGTTGGTGGAGTGCTTACATCATTATGTACAAGGGAATCTTTCATTGAGGGTGCCCTGCTAAATGTGATGGAAGCTTGTCTTGGTAGCAAATGACCTATGACAGGATCTCCTAGCAGGAGTGGCCAATTTTTTAATGATATTTTTTATGTTTCTGTGCTGTTTGTTGTAGCCAAAAATCATTCTGAATGTTGTATCATTCTCACCTTGAGTACTTTGCTTTCTTTTATCTGATTTCTGTTCTAGGAGGCTTGCTCTGGGGATAGCTGCACTTTTCTTTATAGCTGCATCCACACATGTTTGCGTGTAGCCCCTTGCTAAGAATCTGACTTTGCTGTCTGTCTGTGCTTTCTTCAAATCATCCTGACTACTATAGATCCTTCTCAATCTAAGCATCTCCCCATAGGGGATTCTATAGATCAGATGCGACGGATGGGAGCTGCTCACATGAAAGACAGAAATCCCTGCCGTAGATTTCCTATGCAGTGTGGTTTCTATCTTACTTTCTTTTATGTAAATTTCAACATCTAGGAATGTGATTCTTTCTGGGCTAATGGTGGATGTGAAATGCGAGTTAAGGCTGTTTATATTGAGGCAGTCTATAAACTCTTGTGCTGAGGTTTCTGAACCTTGCCATACTACAAAAAGATCATCTATAAATCTGTGCCAACATTTCACATTATTGCTTAAAGTTGTTTCAAAGTGTTTATGGAGGACCAGTTCCTCCCACCACCCCATATGCAGACAGGCATAGTTTGGGGAGAAGCTGGCCCCCATAGCCACCCCCGTTGTTGTTGATAGTGAGCACTTTGGAACAGAAAAATGTTGTTCTTCAGACAGAATTCAACCATACTGATGATCATTTTACTATGCTGTTCTTGTTCCGGTGTTCTTTTTGCAAGGTAATGACTCAGGGCCCTGAGTCCATACTGATGGTTGATAGAAGTATAGAGCGACGTGACATCCAAAGCAATTAGTAGATATCCCTCTTTCCACTCCAGGTCTTGTATCTTGGATAGAAAGTCCCCCGTGTCTCTGATGTAAGAGGGCAGCTGTTGGACATGGTCCTGTAGATAGTAGTCTACATATTGCGATGTTGCTTCTAGTAGACTACATCGGGCCAAGATTATGAGTCTGCCTGGAGGTTTGAGAGGGTCTTTATGCACTTTTGGAATAATATATATATATACACACCAGGGGTGCAACTAGAGCCAAATTCTGGGGGGGGGGGCTAGGAAAAGATTTTGGGGGGGGGGGCTGACTCTTCCAGCAATAGTTAGAGTGGAGATGCAGGGTCTCTAGAAGGGGTAAAAAAACAACAAAGCCTCATTACCAAGCGAATGGTCTTTTAAAGAACTGTGAAGTACTAGGGTGCGTCTGTGTATGTGCCCAGGAAGCTATCTCAGCCCGGGCTGCCACACACGACGGGGGGGCTGAAGCCCTTTAATCCCAATGGGCGTTGAGCACCCGATACACACACACACATACATGTATATATTTTTATATATATATTTATATATATATATATATATATATATATATATAGAGAGAGAGAGAGAGAGGCAGAGAGCGAGAGAAAGAGATAGAAAAGGTGAAAAGTGTGTGTGTAGTTATGTATTTTTATTGTTTGCTCTGACTTACCATTGGAAAGGCAATTTTTATGTTGCCATTCAACGAATCTGCATGAACCTCTCAAAACAAAAGTACATCCACTTTGGGGTGTTCCTGGCAAATTCCATGGATATCCATCAGGTGGGAGCTGTAGTTGTATTTTTCTATTTTTTATAAATTACAGTTCACATTATAATGTCTGAAGCACTAGCAAAGAAATCATCAGTGATGTCAATGATGTAATCAGTGATGTCAATAATCATCTTATTTAATATGTCATTCATAAGTGATGTCATATGTAAGGTCATAGGTCACCTATGATTTAGGTGTATCATTTAGGCAAGATGGCCGTGCAGACGTGTTCCGCATCGGCTCCGCCGCCACACTGCCATGCCGCCGAGATTCGGAGGGCTAACCAACAAGGTGTTCAGCAATCCTAAGAGCCTGCAGCACCAGGAACGCAGCAGTGCCAAGTTTGTGCCTTGCGGCGGCCGGAGAGCCAACGAACCAGATGCAGCCCCTGAGGCAAGATGGCGACCGTGAGCCTCGCAATGGTGTAAACGGGAGCACATCGGGCGGAAACAGCGATTTACCACCAAGCCCTGGAGATATAACACATTATCCATACTGCAAGACTCATCGTAGGCAGTCGGAGACGCACGTACCCTGTGGCAAAGTGACGAGCAGGGGCCAGCAGGAAGAGAAAGGCAGAGAAGTGAGTGAGCCTGACCGCGACCAGCCGGCTCGATGAGACAACCGCAAATTACTGATTTGACATGAGGTATAACAGCGGAACGGGATAAAATGAGACCCCTGAGCAGCAGGACTTAGGAGATTTACCCTAGCACTAGTATATCAGGAAGAAGACGCCTGACCTTAAGATGGCAGCTTTACCCCAGTGAATCCAAGTGGCCTACAACGAGAAATCCGGTGGAGAGGGAATTATAAAAGCACCAGACACTAGGAGGGGGCAACTCCCAGAGCCTTGGCTTGCGGACATCAGGTTTGGGATAGTGTATATTGGAGCACCACGCTGGATCACCGTGTTGCCTGACCCTACAATGGCTGCCACTATGAGGTTTATGTCACTCTTGATCTCCCTGGTCACATGGCGAGGCAACAGATCTCCTTGCCTCACATAACTTGAAGCTAAGTAGAGGTTAGTCCTTCAGTGCAGTTATCTGCAATATATTGTTCTACCTCTGTTCTGAGATTTCAATGAATCACTCTGCCTGACCTCAAGAGGGCCACCACCCTTGTGTTATAACCTTGCCACAAAAGTCTTCTATGTGATCTGTGTGTTGGAGGCGGAACGAACAAAGAGCACACAATCAAATAACCTAACCCCATGAGATCCCCTCACCCTTGTGATAGCGCAGCAACATGGGACCGTGAGGAGGTGATGTAAAGGACAGCACCCACGCCAGTTAAGAAGACTCAGAGGCCCCGGTGGAGACAACGTAACTCTAACCACCCTTCACTGTGTGCTGCAGCTGCGGGGACACTGGGGGTTACATCAGAGGAAGAACTGCGCTGTACTGGGTGGCGGCCTCAGGGCGCCGGGGGAGGTCTAAGTCTACAATGCCTGACTTTAAAATGGCGGATGCGCTGCGCGGAGATTGACTGCACCGTCTTAACCCTGCTACCATAGTGTGGCAGATGCAGTTGGTTCAAAGCCAATCTTGCTGCAGTGCATTGCTACTCCTCTCACAACCACACAAAAACTCTCCAGGTACGACAGTGGGGGAGGGGAGATCCCTGGAGAAGCCAGCCCTGGATGTTCCTGGGGGATAACCTGGGGTTAGATCGGACTGCGGTTCTCATCTCTCCAATCTCCCATGTTTAAACTCGAAATCTTCAGAGGAACCGTGATTATTACCCTGACCGCGGAGACTGAGCAATATGGCTGATGTCCGGTGGAGCTGCCTAGACAGCTATAGAGGAGATCGGCTTTGGTTCACCCCCTCGGCTCTCACCTACCCAGCCAGACATTGGACATTGTTTTCCTTGTCTCTCTGCTGTCTCCCCCCGACCGTGTAACATTGTTTTTTATCAATCACTGCATTTGTAAAGCGCGCTACATACCCGAGAGGGTCTCAAGGCGCTAGAGAGGGGGGGGGGGTGCTACTGGTCGAAGAGCCAGGTCTTGAGGAGTCTTCTGAAGGCCAGCAGGTCCTGGGTCTGTCGTAGGATTGCGGGGAGAGTGTTCCAGGTCTTGGCGGCGAGGTAGGAGAAGGATCTGCCGCCGGCGGTGGTTTTTTCGGATGCGGGGGACTGTGGCGAGGGCGAGGTTGGCTGAGCGGAGGCTTCGGGTGGGGGTGTGGAAGCTGAGTCGGTTGTTGAGGTAGGTGGGTCCGGTGTTGTGCAGTGCTTTATGTGCGTGGATCAGGAGCTTGAAGGTGATCCTTTTGTTGACAGGGAGCCAGTGCAGGCCTCTCAGGTGGAGTGTGATGTGGCTGCGGAGGGGGACGTCGAGGATGAGTCGGGCTGAGGCGTTCTGGAAGAGTTGGAGTCGTCTCAGGAGCTTGTTTGTAGTTCCTGAGTAGAGGGCGTTCCCGTAGTCGAGTTTGTTGGTGATGAGGGCCTGGGTAACGGTTTTTCTCGTGTCGAGGGGGATCCATTTGAAGATCCAGCGGAGCATACGGAGGGTGTTGAAGCAGGACGCGGAGTCGGCGTTGACTTGCCTGGTCATGGAGAGAGTGGAGTCGAGGATGACCCCCAGGTTGCGTGCGTGGTCCGTGGGTTCCGGGGTTGTGCCTAGTGACGTGGGCCACCAAGAGTCGTCCCAGGCTGATGGGGTGGGTCCGAGAATGAGGACCTCCGTCTTGTCTGAGTTCAGCTTCAGTCTGCTGTCCTTCATCCAGTCGGCTACGGCCTTCATTCTTCTGTGGAGGTTAGCTTTGGTGGTGTGGGGATCTTCGGTGAGGGATATGATCAGCTGGGTGTCGTCGGCGTAGGAGATGATGTTGAGGTTGTGTTGTCGTGCGACGTGGGCGAGGGGGGCCATGTAGATATTGAACAGCGTTGGGCTGAGGGAGGATCCCTGTGGGACGCCGCAGATGATCCCTGTGGTTTTGGAGCGGAAGGGTGGGAGGCGGACGCTCTGGGTTCTGCCGGAGAGGAAGGATGTGGTCCAGGCCAGGGCCTTCTCTTGGATACCGGCGTCATGGAGGTGTGCTGATAGTGTGCGGTGGCAGACCATGTCAAAGGCTGCTGATAGGTCCAGGAGGATGAGGGCGGCTGTTTCTCCTTTGTCCATCAGGGTCCGGATGTCGTCAGTGGCGGCGATGAGGGCGGTCTCGGTGCTGTGGTTGCGGCAAAAACCGGATTGGGAAGGGTCCAGGATACTGTTAACTTCGAGGTAGCGGGTCAGCTGTTTGTTGACAATCTTCTCGGTCACTTTTGCCGGGAAAGGGAGCAGGGAGATGGGCCGGAAGTTCTTGAGGTCCTTGGGGTCCTCCTTGGCCTTCTTCAGAAGGGCGTTGATCTCGGCGTGCTTCCAGCTTTCTGGGAAGGTTGCTGTCTCGAAGCAACAGTTGATTGTTTTCTGGAGGTGGGGCGCGATGGTTGCGCTGGCTTTGTTGAAGACGTGGTGAGGGCAGGGGTCCGATGGGGATCCGGAGTGGATGGAGTCCATGGTTTTGATGATGTCTTTGTCGCTGACGCTGGACCAGACGGTCAGGCGACTGGTGCGAGTGGAAGTCGCAGGGGTGGTGCACTCGGTGGTGGGTGCGGGGGGGGTCGGAGTTGAAGCTGTCGTCGATGTCGGTGATCTTGCGGTGGAAGAAGGTGGCCAGGGAGTCGCACAGGTCTTGAGATGGCGGGATATCGTTGGTGTTGGAGCTGGGGTTGGAGAGTTCTTTCACGATGCTGAAGAGCTCTTTGGTGTTGTGTGCGTTGTTGTCTAGGCGGTCCTTGAAGGCGGTTTTCTTGGCGGTCCTGATGAGTTGGTGGTGTCTGCGGGTGGCGCTCTTGAGGGCTGTGTGGTTGTCTGGTGTTCGGTCATGGAGCCATTTCTTCTCCAGCATCTGACAGGTGTGCTTGGAGATCCGGAGGTCCTCGGTGAACCAGGCGGCTTTCTTGTTGGTGTGGTTTGTTGTAGAGGTCTTGAGAGGGGCGAGTGTGTTGGCGAAGTCGTTGATCCACTGTGTGAGGTTGGTCGCGGCGATGTCTGGGTTGGTGGGGTCGGTGGGTGCTCTCAGGGCGAGGGCGGTAGTCAGTTAGTCCTCGGTGATCTTGCCCCAGCAGCGGCATGGTAGCTGTTGGGTGCGGTGGTGTGTGGTGGGTTTTCTGAAGGTGAAGTGGACGCATCTGTGGTCAGTCCAGTGTGGTTCGGTGGTGTGGTTGAAGGAGACGTGGGGGCTTACAGAGAAGATGGGGTCGAGCGTGTGTCCAGCGGCGTGGGTAGGTGTCGCTACGAGCTGTTTGAGGCCGAGGTTGGCGAGGTTGTCGATCAGGGCGGGGGAGTTGGCATCGTTGTTGTTCTCGAGGTGGAAGTTCAGGTCCCCAAGGAGGATGTAGTCCGTGGAAGCAAGGGCGTGGGTGCTGATGAGGTCGGCAATGGTGTCACTGAACTGTGGGCGGGGTCCGGGAGGTCTGTAGATGAGAGTTCCTCTGAGGGTGGTGTTGGGGTCGGTGTGGATCTGGAAGTGCATATGCTCGGCGGTGGTGAGGGTGTCATAGGTGTTCGTTGAGATTTTGATGGAGTCTTTGTGGATGATGGCGATTCCTCCTCCCACTCCGTTGGTGCGGTCTCTGCGGGAGATCTTGTAGCCCTGTGGGATGGCTATGGCGATGTCTGGTGCTGAGGTGGCGTTCAGCCAGGTCTCCGTCAGGACGGCAACGTCGGGGGCGGTGGAGTCTAGGAGGTCCCAGAGTTCTATGGTGTGCTTGCGAGTGGAGCGGGTGTTGAGGAGGATGCAGCGGAGGTGGTTGGGTTCTCTGGCTGGTGGTGTGGAGGGTTGGATGCTGGTGAATCTGCAGTTCCGGCAGGTGAAAGGCCCCTGGGTGCGTTTCGGGGTGGCCCGGTAGCAGGGGTGGTCTTGTCTGGTGTTGAGTGCGTGGAGGGTGCTTGCGTCGCAGTGCAGTCTGGCTTTGCGGGGGGTGCGGGGTCCAGGGGTTCTGGCGCTGGGTGCGGTCTGCTTCGTGGCCTCCATATGAGGGCAGAGGGAGGGAGGAGCAGCTGGGAGGTGGTAGCGGGGCGGCCAATGGGAGTGAAGGGGGCGGGGCCGCAGGAGCTTAGCGGCGGGGGAAAACACGGGGAAAAAAACGGCGGGAAAAGATGGCGGGAGAGGGACAACAGAGCACAGGGGTACAGAAAGCAAAACACAGGGGCACAGAATGAAAAAAACAAAGTGGCACAGAAAGCCAAGCGCAGGGGTACAGAATAAAAAGGGAGCGAGCAGTCAGGCGGAAAAAGCGGCGACGGAGGTTCAACCCACAGGGGGCTGCGTGGCGGATGGGGGGAGCGACCTGCCTGGTGACGGGGTCGTTGTTCTGTGTAACCCTGTAACTGATGTAATTTGTAACTTGTAACTCACTTGTCCTCATGTAAAGTGCTCGGATACCTCTGGGTCTAGCCAGCGCTATGTAGAACTCTTCAAATAAAAATCAAATCAAATAAATAAGTAGTGCGCAACAGTGAATCGAGTTATTTTAGATACCCTAACCATAATTGGCAAATGTCATTCGTTTTTAGTTGTGCATATAGATTTATATACATGTAAGTATGTATGTATCTTTCACTGCTGTCTCTATGTCTCTTTCAATATCTGCCTCTCAAACCCTCTCTTTTGTATTTGTTGCTTGTCGGGCAAGAGGCACAGTGACCTCTTGAGGGACTAACAAAGAGCTACTAACAAAGAGGGATCGGGTGCGCCTGAAACTGACGAGTTTAAGGATGGTGATAGTGCAGCCACAGGCTCTCCCAAATTCCCTTGAAGACATTCAGCACAAGGTGGAACATGATGAATGCCTTCAGTTAGAAATGCAGGTGGCATTGGCATCATAAATCTCTTGAGAGATTGTACATACAAAGCTTACTGTACAAGGTGTGCATGAACAATATTCTCTGCTCCCGACCATGTGCATCAAGCTATCTGTAACTTTTGAGCAACTACAGTTGAGCGAAAAATGTACTTTCCGTCCTGATTCCCTAGTGGACAGAACACTATCACTAACCCATGCATGGTATCATGGTATAGAAGACACCAAAACCATATTTCATTGCAAAGGCTGTTTCCTACAGCTAGACAGACAAGCAGAAGATCTGGGCAGAGGGGGTTGAGTTTGTCAAGCATCTCACCTGAGTGGGCGTGGCTCCAACGCCAGCGATCATTCCTCCCAAGCTAATGGCAGTTTTGGGGGTCTTTCCAACAGAAACATATGTTCATCATTGCAGACGGCTTCACAAACTATCCAGAATTCAAAATCACAGTATCAGCAACTGCTGTAGCCATACTCGCCAAGAATGAAAGAATCAGGACCATCTATCTATAGGTTGATAAAAGAAATACACACCCACAATTGACCCCTTTTTTGGGAGTGGGATTAGCAGAACAATATGTGTCTCTGACCACAAAAAACTTCAAATGAACCCAACACCAGCCCTCAGCCATGATGAAGAAGAGTCTACATGGGAGCTCAGGATCTGAATAGCTCAGGCCCAATGGGAACACACAAAAAAGCAGTATGCACCTTGTAGAAAACCTAAGTACTGCTTCCACAACAAACTGTGCACCAACCCCGATGTGCTTGGGGAAAGATTTCTCGGGCTCTGTCATTACTCAGGCTTTGTAGACCACAAGTGTCTCAGAGCCTAAATCAATCCAGAAGGTCAGAAAACAACATGTGAATGAGTCCAAAAAGAAAATCCCACCCGGCAACCTCTCAGTCGGAGAGTGGCAAGTTGTTTCAGACAAATATGCCTGGACAACTTCGGACTCATTTTAGAACCCAAACTGTGAAAAATGACAAAACGTAATGGCACTGTAGCATCTTCCCAGCCAGGGTACCCGCCAATGACCACGCCACACACAGAGCTTAGTATTATATGGCCTTATTCTGCTGCATGTAACTGCGAGCCCAACATTCTAAAACAAGCTCTCATGGCATTGCGCTCTGACACCTACATCACTGCTCTACAGAGTCTGTTAGGAGCCTAAAGGGTTCCGTTATAAAATATCGCAAGACACTACAGGTACCATGGTCCATGCCAGGAGTGACCAGGAAGAAATATTGAGCAACTTTTTTCCTTCAAATGAGTTTTAAACCCACTGAATAAGAACAACAAACAGAAGAAACTAACATGTAAGCCTTCTGTGAGGTAAATAGCAGTGATCAAGAGCTCGACTTTTCATAGTATTTTCCCCTAGAGACAGTGGCAGCACGCAGCACCCAGCTGCATAACGCTTTCTTGAAAGAGGTTAATTAGGACACTGACCCGAAGGTCCTGACCCCAGTCCATTTGCCGTCAAGGATGTTGTCATATAATTATGAACATATTGGTGTGCTTGACAATATTTATTGTGAGGGCGATGTTTCGTTCAGATAAAAGATGAGGCCCGTTCCCTATGGTAGAGTCCACCCAGATTTCCCCCTGCCAATAACATGTTCGTGATTGGTCCTGATGAATGCTGCATGTCCAATAAAGTCTTCATTAGGCAGCTCGTGCACAGGCTGATGCAGTTCTCCACCAATGAATCCGTGTCCTTTATCACCACATGTCAGCAGGACAGTGATCAGGTGTGCAGCTCCAACTGTTTTGAATTATTATTATTTTTACTTCCCCGGAGAACCTAAGTTCTTCCTTTTGGAAAACCCCAAAGATTTAAAATATCCAAGTATCAGAGTGCGACCTTTCAGGGCTGGAAGTGGCTTGCAACAAGCGTGGCCCACGATGCTCCGCAGAGATAACTGACGTTGGCGCCGGGAGACGGGTTTACGGGCAGGGTTGGTCCCGTCCGGGTGCTGTGCTGAGGAGGGAGGGGGGCCATGTTCAGCTGCTGCCCGCTGTTATCTGTTAGCGCCAGCAGGAAGCACCGCCGAGTCCAGCCCTGACCCCCCTGACCCCCCTGACAGTGGTGCGCACCTGCCCCACCCAAGGGCGAGGAAAGGAGCCGGTCCTGGTGGTAAGCTGTTTTCCGGTGGTTGGCGAGACTACAACATTTTTGAGTGAAAGCTTTCACCTCACACACACGTCCGAGAAGATTCGTGTGCGCAAGTACTGCATGAGACTAGCCGGTGAGCTGAAACACTACACATAAGGGGTAAGTAACTGAGCATGCGTTCACCTCTGGGCATTTTCCCATCTTTTGTTTCTTTATATGGTTGAAGTATTTATATGGCCTCTGGCCTCGCAACCCGTGCAAAGGAACGCTATACAGAGACCTTCCACAATAAATGTAACAAAACACCGTGTTTGAAAAAGCAAGGAGAAGAGATAAGGTCGACTTTGGGGAAGTGTGCGTTTATACTTCGAGAGAGGCAGATAGTAGAGTTCCTGATGGTCTCAAACATTGAATTCGGCATTCTTGGATTCGGGGGCATAGCTTCAGGGGCTGTGTTTGGGGTGTGACAGCCCCAAAATGAATTCATCCTTTGCTTGGTACTTGAGTCTGGGGTTCCTGAGTCGGTATGCTATCTCTGGATCGGTTTTTCTCCTGTGAGCCAAGAAGGAATGAAAACAGCGAGCTTTGATGTAAACGAGAGCGAGAGACCCATACAGTGGCTGTATTTCAAAATGTGAAGGTAGATAACGTGGGGTCAATAACAGCTTCTCTGAGTGTCCAAACGGTGTGATCCTAGGCACATATTGTATTCCACAGAGCCTTCATTTTCTTTTATCATCAAATATGAGCAGATGTTTAAATACTTGAACTCAGAGTGTGTGTGCGCTGTACAAGCACCTCTTATATTAAATGTCAATAGTCTATAATGTTGCACCATCTATAATAATAATTTAGGCCACGTTTAGGGTTTATATGACTACTGACTTGCCTCTTAGTACACTAATGGCATTGTCTTTGGGGGGAAAGCCAGGAATGTTTTTAAAAACGATCACTTTTAAGAAATGTATGTCTATGTAGCCATACAATCTGATGTACTAAGCTGAAACACTTCCAAATGTTAAAGAAATACACTTTTTTTTAATTTTGAAGAGATTGTACCATATTTTTACCTTATATTTCTTGCACGATCTACATGCCTAAAGTTTTCATGACTTGGGTCGTGCATGGACTCTTAGAGTCAAGCCAGACCATAGCTTGGCTCGCTCTATTCATTTGCCTGTATTCAGTCCTCCATTTGCATCTTTGGCTTAGTACCGGGAGCTTGATAATATGATTTGCAATTAGCGAGGACTAGAAAAGGGAGCCCTGCCCACATGCACTGATTTGAGAACCCTACCACTAAGGTTTCTTGTAGAAGAGATGAAGAAGAGTGCAAGCAGTGAAAATACATTTAAACTGAGTGATTCAATGGCAAAGACCCCAAGCTGTTGCCTTGTTTGTGACCGTAGTCAGGAGTTCCTAAGGAGAACTACCAGGACCAGGTGGGATGAGCAGGGGTGTAGTTTCATCGGGGGTATTTGGAGTGTGACACTCCTTAAATGCGTTCTTGGTTTGGTAGTTGGGTCTGTGGGCCCTGACTCAGCTCTGCAATGTCTGTGATGGTTTTTCTTTTCTAATTTCACTCAGAGGATTTAAGTTGTTCATATTTTGGATCAGCATCTTAATTATTTATAGTGACTGGTTGACACAAAAAGTAGTAAATCTATACTCACAGAGGTACTCCTTGGTTCGGTACAAATGCACTACTTTTTGGAATTTCCAATCACTGTCAGTAGGAGGTTCAGAAAGTTGCCCCAGTTTCAATATTCCAGGCACACTACTGGCAATCGAACACCCAAAAGGTGACCGCTTGGGGTAATCTCTTCTTTTTTTGCCCATTGTGCAACTCTTGACAGAGGACCACCTAGTGAAAATCAGTACTGACCCGTTCCTTATGAAAACACCCCTAGCTGAACCTTGGCCATATCACCCTTCCACATTACTGGCCACTGCTTGTTTAGTTGGGAAATGTTATATTCACCCCCCCCCCCAAATTGCACTGACTAATTTACGTCCCTGCTTGGATTGCCATCCACAAATGACTGTTTGAGAGTTGTCTTCTTTAAAATAAAAAATAAAACTGGCACTCATGCAAGGATGATAACTTATTCAGATGATCTCATGTTTCTGGTTGTCAGATTCCTAGGCCAGTTTAGTAATTTCCTCAAGCAAAACATGTGTAGTCTTGAAAGCCAGCCTTAAAAAAATATGCGCTTGTCTAATAAATATATCATATTTGCAGACTTGCACATTGTTTTACTGCTTTTTTTAAATCTCTACTTTTCTTGCAGTCAGCACAGTATCCCCCTTTTTTTCGAAAATAACACTGGAAGAGCACCTTCACACAAGAGGAGCACTTAAAGGTTGATTAGCACCCAGAAGCCATACATGTACCTTTGAGGAGCTATAAACGAGGTTAGGTTTTGTCAGAACCTCATTTAGAGGCCCACCGGGCAGAAGTTACTTGGGTCAACTGTGGTGGTTGAGGTATTTAACTCTTGATAATCTAGGGCTCCATCTACTACCTGTCCTGAGCAACTGGGCCAAGTATCCCTTCGGCACTTGACTCTTAGTGGTAGCGAGGGTCCAGCAGTCCAAGGCATGGCAGGGGAGAGGTAGCTGCTTGGAGAACAGAGTCAAGACTCAAAACACATTCAGGAAGCCCAAAAAATGAATGTCCAGCCAGCTACTCGGTTTTATGACAAAAGTAGTATTTATATACCAAAGAAAGTGAAATACATCATAAATAAACAATGTACACAGCCCTCTAAGACCAGCAATCTAGTGTTGTCTAGGCTGGGTCCAAAATCCCACTTCCCTGCCTACTGACAGTGGGTATTCCCCATTTACAAGCAATATAAGGCAAAGCATGTTCCCCTGTGCTCTCCGGTCCAGCGATCATTCTTGCCCTCCCATGCTGGAATTACGATATGGAGACCCCGGCAGTGTTCAGCACTCCGGCAACACGGTGGACTTGAGCGCATGTCTGCAATGAGCCAGAGCCTCATCGCTGCTGGCAAGGCAACTGGTCATCCGCGCAAGCTCCTCAGATAATGAAGTAAGTTCCTCTGACCGTGTTGGCCGGTTAGGGGCAGTCACCCTGCTTCCGATGCTTTGGTTGGGGCTGAGAACAGGCTGCTGTTCATGGTAACACACTGTACACAGTGAAGTTACCCCCTCTTGGCATACGATGCACTGGGGGCAGGACCTTGCTCTTTGCATCACCCCCCTCGCATTTGATTTGATTTAGAATTTGTAGAGCGCAGCAGTTACCCAAAGGCATCAAGGCACTATAGACCACCATCCAGAATAAGTCCACTAGATCTCCAGATGCAGAAAATTTCAACACAGAGTAAAGCCAGGTCTTAAGCGCCTTTCGGAAGGGCAAGAGCTGAGGGATGGCCCTGTTTTGAGGGAAGGTATTCCAGAGTTTCCTCGCGGCTGTAGAAAATGCTCTGTCACCCCACTTCTTTCTTTTGGTTCTTGGCACTGTGAGCTGGAATTGAAGCGATGAACGAAGGTGTGTGCCAGGGGTGTATCAACTAAACATGGCTTTTAATCTAGTCGGATATGGGAGATGAAGAGCCTTATGTACCATGCAGAAAAATTTAAAGCTGATGCACCTACTAATTGTGAGCCAGTGAAGGGTTCCAAGTCCCTTCGTGGCTGACTGCCCCGTAGTAATGTTCAGAACACGTCTAGCCAATGCATTCTGCACCACCTGGAGTCTGTGCTGCGTGTTCTTATTCAAGTCCAGATACAGTGAGGTGCAGTAATCCAGTCTGGACATTACCGGGCAAGAAGGACCTGCTTCCAAGCAGACTGCTGAAGGAATGGGAACTTTTCTGAGAGCATCTTTATAATCCAGGTGCATGTTGCTATTGTGCGACTCACCTGAGCATTAAAGTTAAGTTTAGTGCCCATCAGCACTCTAAGGTTCTTTGCCTTTTGCCCCGGAGTAGGACAGGTTCCTAAAGAGTGTGGCCAGAAGCTACTATTCCAGCTGGGTGCCCCTGGACCAAAAGTCATCACTTCCATCTTTTCTCCGTTGAGTTTTAAAAAGTTACATGACATCCATTCTGCCACTTTGACCATGCAATGTGAGATGTTCTCTGCTAAAGGACATGGATTTTTGGGAATTGACACCATGATTTGAGTGTTCTCCATATACGACACTACCTCCATTCCGAATAACTGGATTATTGCTGCTTGGGGGGCCACATAAAGATTAAAAAGCGCAGGGCTCAAAGATGAGCCATGCGGCACTCCACTAGGCAGGGAAAAGGCCTCTGAGTAGAAGGGCTGTAACTTCACCTTTTGGGATCTGAGGAAGGAGGACAGGAGGGCTAAGGCTTGATGAGAGATGACAAGACCTTGAAGTCTATCCAGCAGCAGCACAGGTGAGATGGTATCAAATGATGCTGATAGATCCAAGAGCATCAGCGCCACCCCTTGTCCTTTATACAATAGCCACCTTATACAATCAGTGGCTGAGATTAATGCGGTTTCTGTCCCATGATGTTTCCAAAGGCCAAAATGGGAGTCATGAAACCAGTGTTGCTTTTCTGCAGTTTCCATCAAATGGATATTAAGGTGCATCTCCAGAATCTTGGCTGGAACAGGGAGCAGGGAGATCGTACTATAATTTCTAAAGTCTGTGATATCCAAATTTCGTTTCTTTAGGCGAGGCCTAATAGCCTGCTTCCAGCTCCAGGGGTAAGATACAGATGTGACCATATCGTTCATTAGTTTGGAAAGTGGGTCTGCAATAATGCTGACCTCCATATTGTGAACTGCTGGTGGGCAAGCTTCTAGAGGGGATCCTGAGTTGGTTTTCAGAAGGTATTGTTCTACCAACTTGGGGGAGAGTGTAGGAAACACGGAGAGACCTTTCGGCTCTTGACTTGAGCATGATGACATCCCTTTAGGTGTCAATAGTGGCCCGCTAGTGGTACTTGACTGAATGGGCGTAGTGGTGGTTAGGTCAAAACCTGCATAAATGTCTATAATCTTGGAGGGGTCATCGACTTTTGTGCAGCACAGAGGCATATGGCCACTCTGGTGAAACATCAAATACCTTCACAGCGGCCTCCTCTGGTCTATGGGGTTGCTGACTTTGGCACACATGGACAGATGCACCAATCATTGCAGCAGCAAATATCTTCATGGCAGCCCTTCTGACATATGGGGTTGCCAACTTTGACCAGCACTCCGGCAGACTGCCCGATCGGTGCAGAGGTAAAAGTCTTCGCGGCAGCCCCCTCTAGCAGACTGAATTGCTGACTTTGATCAGCACACAGACGGACGGCCTGATTGCTGCAGCAGCAAGTATATCTTCATGACAGCCTCCTCTGGCATATGGGGACGCCAACTTGGGTCAGCACACAGGCGGACAGCCTGACCGATGCAGCAACAGTTATATCTAGATCGGGGCAAAATTTAATTACATCAGTGTAATTTGCATAATTTTGATAATTTCGTGTAACAAAATTTATACAAAATTACAAAGATTATGCCACATCACAGTTTTGGAGAGAAATATTAACGTAAGATGTACCATTCCCATAATTTTCGAATATGAGCAGCATTTCAAATAGATTTGTTACCAGAGCGGACCGTTCTGGTAATGTTTGAATTCAAAGCTACAAACCTGAACGCAAGCCGCAGTGTTTTGCACACAAGTGAACGAAAATCAATTCTAAATTACATTTTCGAGTTTAATTTTTACCTGAACAGACAGATCCGGTATTTTTGGGAGTTTGAGATGCATTTCATATAATTATGCATAATTTTGCAAAATTTTGCAGTTATTTTATGTAATTACGCTTCAGTAAACTTTGCATAACCGTAGATATTACTTCACGGCTGTCCTCTATGGAATACAAGGTCGCTGACATGATCATTACATGGGGGGGGGGGGGGGGGAGGCGGGCTGACTGTTTAAGCAGGAGTTATGTCTTTCATGGCGTCCCACCGTAGCATATGGGTTAGCTGACTTGATCAGCACACGGGCGGGCGACCGAAGCGATGCAGTAACAATGATATCTTCACATGGGCCCCCTCTCATATATGGGGTCACCAAATTTGGACATCACACCGGCAGAGAACCCAATAAGGGCAGCAGTATCTCCCACTTGGCTTCAGGGATCCACTTGCCATGATTCTCCACTGGACATCGCTCCCTCCAGGCACTCATCTTCTCCTCACACGATCTTCTGGTCTCAGGCAGATGCTGGAGGTCCAGGTTCCAGAGCACATGGTCTTATTTCCCTGGGTGATGTCCTCTCACCGAGCTGGGAGACTGACACCCCATGATCCCCAGCCCTGGTCACACAAGTCAGAAGTCTTGCTCAGCTTCTTAATGTCGAGGAACATCCACGGCTAACTGCTTGACAATTTGGGAGATTCAAGCTCCCTTTTTTATAATCCATATTCCGAAACGGATTTGATTTTGTGTCTCATGGTTTCAAGTTCATGTTCCAGGGAGGAGGAGGTGCCTCCTTTGAAGTGCCCACTCTTGTGTCCTGTCCTTTGTCCAGGAAGCAGTCTGTCACAGCAGGAGCAACTCCAACCCTGTTAGCCTCACAACATAGGCCAAGGAAGTTACACCTGAATGTCAGCCACACTGATATCTGCCTAACAAAAGGTTACAAAGGTCGCAGCCCTACTCTTTATGATTCCCTTATCAGCCCTATCTCCTTCCTGAGATGTGTCCAGGCCTGACGGACCACACGCCTTTTCAGGATCAAAGAGCACTTTTGAGCTTGGCTCTCCTTTCCTGCAGTGTGTGTCCAACCCAGCTATCACGAATGTAGCAAACCACAAAATTATCTGGGGGTTCATCCACCTCCACCTGCCTTTGCAAGGCCCTTGGTTTCCAATATGGAACACACAGGCTTCCAGGTAATGTACCACTCACAGGCACACATACATCACATTATACACAAGCAAACACACATGCACTGCACAGTGCCACAAGTTAACATGATGGAGGTCATGGGTGAGTTAAGCACACAGCAGTGAAACTTTACATGACTTGGTATGTACGCCCCATTCCAGTGACACAAGAAAAAGGCCTGTTCACACTACTGACCATCATTACAAAAACAAAGCATGCTGCCATCACCACACTTAAGCTACTTAACTCCTGGTAAACTGCCATTTGCTGATAGGCCGCTCTGCACTGCAAAAAATGCTTTTGCACTAATTTTCTTTACTGTAACAGTCTAAGTTGCATCTGTCATCTTGAATCAGTAAATAAAAAAAGCTAAGAAAAAATGGTGCCCATGTCATTCCACGGATGCACACATGCCTGGTGACACATGCATACACACATCACCATGAATGCACATGTATACATCATCACTCATGCATGCTCATACATCATTATGCATGAGCTCATATACGTCATAGTGAATTTATTACTAGGGAAAACTGACTGATGATTTGCTTGAAGATCATTTCGAGGAAATAAGTCACTCATCAACCACAAAACCCTTGAAGTTCAGCTAGACTCCTTCATTGACTCAGTACCAAAGATGACTGCCTGAGGGCGCGTTGCTGCAGAGATTCCTCCCTGTACAAATCAGTGGTGAGCTTGTACTTTAGCTGATCCACTCAATACTCTTACCAGCCCAAAAAACACACAGACTATTTTAACCCTTTAAACCAAATCCTCTCCAGCATGGGCATCACATCGACTGCAGAAAGTTACACCAATTCCGGAACCATTAGAGCCTCCCATCTATCTTGTTCAGGTCCAGAGTCACTACAATTTGAGGTTATAAATGGAACCTAACCCTAAAGCCTTATTCCCAGTTGATGTTGTGACGCCAGGTTGTCCTGTTGTGAACCATTTAATTTTGGGTCACACACCTGGTTAGATCTCCTTAGCCCCAAGGGGCTCATGCATGTTATAGCCGCTTTAAACAGAATGAGAACAGACAGGTGTCTCTCACTCTTCTTTATGAGTAGTTAGGCTCATTCAGATTCAGAAAGCCATGTGTCAAACAACTCTGCCAGACAAAATCTTGTCTGTAGCGTGGATATATACATGAACCCTCTACCCAGCCTCTGTAAACAGTAGACACACACACAGCTGTTGGTATTTTATAATAAGAGGTTATTTATGTACAACTAGAACTTAAGCCTTCTTTATCAGAATGCTCGTAATTATTATGGTAATCTCGGCAGTCATTATGTAAAACAAAATTAATATTAGAAAAACCAAATGCATGTTAGCATATTACATCACACATCCTAACTTCCCCTAATTGATTAGTATAATTCCTACCTAACATGTGTGTGCGTGTGTATACCAGTTAAAGTTACGTCAATTAACTATAACCTGTGCCCGAAAGAAACTATAACTTATGCCCTCTTCTAATGTTTTTTTTAATGTCAAGTAAGAAATTATTTCAATTCCTAACTATATTGTTACTTTAACCTTTGTTTTTTTTACTTCATTTCTATGTTTGTGAGGCTTAGGTTTGAACGCTCAACCCCCACAAAGCCGTGAGGGGCATGGGGTTAAGCGTTCACCCCCCTTTATTAATAAGAAAAACCAGGCCTATTGGCTTTATCAGGAGGTGAGCACGTCAACATATATAAAAAAGACTTTGTCAAAAAGTAACAGATTATTTTTTAATTTTGTAAATACATGCATTGCAATGTTTAATAATACTTATTGTCACAAATTATTTTAAATGAAGCATTTTTTAAACCAACCATAAACATGTTTTGGAGTATGTTTTTAACATTTTTAGGCCACAAAAGGTACCTATAGAAACAACCAGAAATGGTCCCTGCACTCCAGCTGAAGAGCCTACGGCTTCAGCTCAGAGTGCTTTCAAAATAATGGTAAGCTCTCCTGGGGTCTTAAATGCAATGATCCAGACACTTATTGTGATTTTTTTAAATGTTGCTGGGGGCCGCTATGCTCCTTTCAGTCCATCACAACATTAAAAAATGCTTGGTGGTGCCACTGCCCTGTCTAGGGGCACCGCCAGGATTAAATACATAACTTAAAAGCCCTCACAGGGTGCTTGCCTAGAATAATGAATAATAAATTAGCGGGTCCTGACGTACATTTTTATTTTTTAGGGTGTCCCAGTCACACCCGGGAGACCCACATGTTATGAACACTTTGGGGCTGAGTAGGAACCCCAAGGCTTACGCAGCCCATGCCGTCTCCCCAGCCAGCACCTATTGTGGGTGACAGCTGGTGCCGGACATTTTTCTTTTACAGTGGGTGGCCCATTGCCCACCCGGAGAACTCACACCTTTTTATTAATGTTGGAGGCTGAGGGGGGAGCCAGAAGGCCCCTGCGGCCCCTCCCGGCAGAACCCATTCTGGGTGTCAGCTGAAGATGGACAATTTTCTTTTATCATGGGTTCTGTGGTGCCCACTGGGGGCACACACACCTTTTTCTATGTTGGGGGTCCAAGGGGAGACACAGGGCCTCCAAGAGACAGCTCTGTTTTTCCAGCTTCAATACTGAACTGTAGCACACCTTGGTATTACAGCATTGAGAATGGGACACAGTTCAGTCAGTATACCTCATTGCTGTCACAACAGCAGCTATTTCAGTATTAATATCCATTCACAGCTTAGGCAATGCTCCTCAGTTCGGCCCTGCAGGATGCCGGCTATGCCACCTTCAAAGCATACAGTTTTATCAAGGTACCTCAAAGGTGACCGGGGATGTTACTTGAAGCATCGTTGTGTTTGAGGGAAATGGCTGGGGAAGACTGTTTAGGGCCCTTAACACATGTGTATTTGTAAAGCGCACGCATCACCCAAGCTAGAGTCTCAAGGCACTGAATAACAGATGTTTATTGTTACGTAACTTAATGTAACTCATTTTATCGACCTCAGATGGATGAAAGGCTGAGTGGACCCGCCGGGATTTGAACCTGTGACAATGAGGTTGAACACAGGCCTCTAGAGTGGATGCATTAGTCCACTAAGCCACCAGACCCGGCTTATTGATGTTATGTGTGTTCAGTGCTGCCTGTGCTCCCTGTATGTGCATTAGAACTATGGACAATACTGTGGTTGACAACTGTATCGACTCCACATGTCAGGGCCGGACTGAGAGCCAAAAAAAACCCTGGTAAATGTTGTCAGACCAGCCCCCTCACTGCATAGTGAGTCTCAGAGAGATCCGTTCAGCTGCGCTGAGGTTTGTATTTCCATTTCAATGCATTGCTGGAATTACTTGTGGCCCGTCAAAGCCTTCAGTGAAAGCGGCCAGGGAAGGTGAAAATGTACCCCCTTAAGTGAAAATCGGCCCCCTGGCCTCCAGCCTACCGGGGAAACGCCTAATGCCCGGTATTGCCAGTCCAGCCCTGCGTACTGTTACAATTACGTGCCTTGCAATTTCCTGTGTAAAAAAACCAATAAAATCTGTTTATCAAAAAAAGAAAATTGACCTTTACAAACCTTTGTCATATCAGTTTTAAGACCTACATAAGTCTGTCTTCACATCTCACTGCAGGGCCATATTAAGGTTTCTCTTCCAGCATTGAGACTTAGACTGCTTTGTCAGTGCAACTCAACACAAGAGTACAGTCCCGCCTCCTAGTTCATTATTCTTACCCATGCACATCTCTGTCACTGCACCTCACTACAGCTCTGATTCTGCCTGCTGTTCCACTATTTATATCTTTGCATGCATGAGCGCAGAGTGAGCAGCGTGCATGAGCGCACAGGGAGCAGCGTGCATGAGCACAGAGTGAGCAGCGTGCATGAGCACAGAGTGAGCAGCGTGTTTGAGCACAGTGAGCAGCGTGCATGAGCGCAGAGTGAGCAGCGTGCATGAGCACAGAGTGAGCAGCGTGCATGAGCACAGTGAGCAGCGTGCATGAGCACAGAGTGAGCAGCGTGCATGAGCACAGTGAGCAGCGTGCATGAGCACAGAGTGAGCAGCGTGCATGAGCACAGGGAGCAGCGTGCATGAGCACAGAGTGAGCAGCGTGCATGAGCACAGAGTGAGCAGCGTGCATGAGCACAGAGTGAGCAGCGTGCATGAGCACAGGGAGCAGCGTGCATGAGCACAGTGAGCAGCGTGCATGAGCACAGAGTGAGCAGCGTGCATGAGCACAGGGAGCAGCGTGCATGAGCACAGAGTGAGCAGCGTGCATGAGCGCAGAGTGAGCAGCGTGCATGAGCACAGAGTGAGCAGCGTGCATGAGCACAGTGAGCAGCATGCATGAGCGCAGAGTGAGCAGCATGCGTGATTAAAAGGTGAGCAGGGTGAGCACTGTGCATTTTTTAGTGCAAGGGGTGTGGTCTGCTGTATGTGTACAGAGCAGGGGTCTCCAACCTTTTCTGTTCTAAGAGCAACTTATGTTGACTGAAAATCGTCCCAAGCTACTAATAATATCAGCATTGTAATATTGACAACATTATACAAGATTATATTAGTGGCTTTGCCATCAAGACTATCAGCAGTGATCACCTCAATGCATCAGGCAGGGTTACCAGCAGTATTGTAAAAAAAGACTATCTCTATATAGGTAATACATAACAGCCGTAAGGTATGCCCCCTGACACCATTCTAATAATAAGCCCTCACAACACCACATGATTTATCACTCACATATTAGCTTTAAATCTAAAATAAAATCTGGATTTGTAAAGCAGAGGAAAACCCTCAAGGGTATATTAACGCTGGAAAAACATATGTCTATTTTTATGCAACTCAATGGTTGGAATTGTTGAACTGGAAATTTTACTGGAAATTCAGTTGACATTGAACCAGTTTTCTCCAAACATTATCATGATATCTGAAAAAACGCACATTTTCATCTCAAATACATGCTTTTCGGAGTTGATAATAACAGTATTGCAAGAGGGAATTCGTCTGCCCTTTGAATCGTATTTATGTAAAGAAAAAAAACAGCTCTTCAAATATAAGGCAAAAGTCAGACACATAACAGAAAACCGGAAAGCTCTTACCCTAAGCCTTAGACGTTAAAAGGTGATAGCTCCAGCTATGAGAAGAATCTATCTGGGGTTGTGAAGGCTTGGGCACTTGCCAGTGTTGGTTTTTGTGCTCGGGAGATGCTTGCAGTTGGCATTATAAGCTGACAGGACCTGCAGCGTGGTACAGGGTCTACCCTTCAGCACTGAGGGAAACCTGCAGAATAACCGTAATAGAGATCTCAGGACGTGGCCTGTAGATGGCGCTATCGATGCAGCGTGTGCCAATGTTGTTGGTGCTCGTGGGTAATGTTCCTTCTAGTGGATAAGGAGTCAATGGGTCACAATTGCTGAACGATATGTTCATGTCTGGGATCCGAATGCGGGGCTCGTGCTACATTAAGCCCACTGTAGGCATAGGCTGCCACCATGAATTGCCACAAGAGGGCACTAGATTTCAACAAATGGTCACAAAAAACGGTTTTGTTGCTAAATGAGACGGCAGCAGTGGTCGAAGTGGGGAAAAAAAAGTAGGGGAACTGTGGGCGGAGCCTCAGGGGGCGGGAATATTCCGAGGATTGGGTCAGTGGGCGGAGTCAGGTGTAGCTAGAAAGAGCAAAACATCCCAATTTTTAGTATGTTTGGCATTTCACTGATGAGTTACAGCTTATAATGTTATTTAATGCAACCAATAGATTCACGTTTATTTGAGGTTTAATAGATGAGTTATTGACATTAAAATATATTTACAATGTGGGATACGTCTTCAATCACAGAATGTCCCAAATACGCATATAGGTGGAATCATAAGCCATTTGTGTCCGAGCCATGCAGTTTCTTTCATTAGCACTTCTCCTCCCTTTTTCTAACCATTTCTGAACATAACATTTGGCTTTAGATTCGATGACACGAAGCCCCACGTGTTGGGGAGCACTGTTGATGACATCATTCTGTGCCCCACGGCCAATGCAAAATTGTATTCATGTGTTTTTACATGCTTCACGCAACATGTCATGAAGCCAGCATTAGATGCCTCTTAGTTTCCTGTTATTGTATCTAGACCTAGCACTCTAAAGCAACCCAGGCCTGTTGGTTTTGCAGATGCTTTTAGCAGTATCAGATGAAAGAGATACAACTATTTTATGAGTAGTTTGTGTAATTACCACTCAAGTTAGATAGCAATCAGAATTGCAAATGCATCAATTCTGAAATTATGAGACTCAAACATTGGTAGAGTCAAAAATAGGTAGTGGTCCTCAGATTATTTCAATCAGTTATTTTCTCCCCTACAGGCTACTATCCTCTGCAATCACTATTAGGCACCTTCCTCCTTTGTCTCTCCATGAGCACTGCAGGTGTCTAGGAATACCACGCACCAGAGACTGCATGAGAGAAGTTCAAACATGAATGGCAAAATATCCTAGTTTGCAAATGTTTCCCACATAATTATAACTCTGCCGTGTTTCATAAACTGATGGTTTTACCTAAAAATTTGTTTGTATCTCAAATGGATCAAAACAACGTGACTTGTGTTGCTGTGAAGTGGAGGGCCCGTTACAAAGGTTGACTGGTCACGTTCTCAGGGCTGCTATTAATGAGGCGAAAGCTTTGCAGAGACTGTTAGTATGTGTAAAAATTTCAAAATAACAAAGTATCAGAAAATGTACCACATTAAGCTGCAGTCTTTCATTGCTGCATAATTTAGTCAACACTGCAACATAATTTTGCCCTCCATTACTGCGTAATTGCAGCGACCCAAAAGCAGGCAGCACATGTTAAAAGTGCTTGCTGCTTGAAGCAAAGAGACACCGTGAAGTTTGAGAACTTAGGGACATATTTACAGGAATGGTGGTGCAACGCATCAAGTTACTTTGCTGTGCTGCATCACAGGGAAAGGGCAGAAATGCACTGTCTTTATCCAATACGGTCACTGCTGTTCTAGGGTGTGCTGCTTCGTAGGCCTACCCGCAAGACTGTAGGTGAACTTCAGTATGGATTGTGATGGACAGGCCTTCAAGGTTAACCCACACTAGCCACCGGTAGGGTCCACTTGCTGGTGCTTAGAGACCAGGGCTTCTATGGTGTAGTATGGCCTTCTAAGGTCTAGTAGGGGAATGTGCTCCCTCAGGAGAGTGGTCTGGTGGACTGGTCATGAAGCCCGATTCCCCAGTTCCAGATTTGGTAGCTCTGGCCGTAGTGCCACATCCTATCCTCCCTGAGCACCCTTCTGTCCCACTGAGAGACACTTGCACTGCCTTCAGCTACAACCCAATTCTGCCCCATTATAAACACCTGGCTGTGACTCAATTCAAATTACGCACTGCCTGAAAAAAGTAACAACATCCTGGAAAAAGCAAACACTCATAGGCACAGGAAGATTATGTAAAGCGTGCAAAATAAGCAGGAACGACATGGCTACTTTAGTTTTTACACTCCTTGTTTAGAAATCAATGAGTGTTTTTTGCCTCAAACGTTGAGGACATGAAAACTGTGCTCTTAGTGTACACAGGTGTGCCTTTTAGTGTACTCGTGGACAGCAAGGAAGGGCATAAGCAGGACTCAGAAGATTAAGGGATTCTTGAGGAAAATCTGATCTGACTCACAGAAACCCACAGGGCTCCTCCACATTCATGTCAGCCAGCAAGCTGCTCAAACATCGGCATTATGTATTCAAGTGTCCTGCTAACTATACCTTTTGAACTGTCTGGCTTGCTAACTCTCCTACCCACAAAAAACTTGAAAGAGCTCTTGAGGGTAAAAGGCAAAATTATATTTTCATTTGGGAAGTGAAGGATACATCCAACTTTATTTTTTGTGGTGACACAATCGTACATTAGTTAGGCTGTAATGCATTGCTAAAACAAAATCACAAACCTAAGTGGTCCCAAAGGCAAGACCTATTGGCTTTGCCAATGCTTGTTTAGATATCTCATTTGTTAAATGGGGCACTTTTAATTTGGTGCCAGACAGGGCCAAACTGGGAACCCAAAGCAGCCCTGGCAAATTTGTGTCCATCCCCTGCACAGTGTGATGCATGCGAACGCAGCAAGCAAGCCTGATGACTGCAAAAGGGACACGGGGAGAGGGTGTTCTCTCCCCTAGAAAATTTTGGAAAAAATTACATAAATGGTGCATTCTACAACACATTGTATTATGTATTCCATTGTATTAGCTTTTAGAGAACAGTAAATGATGACCTTACGGTGCACCAGGATACGACAATCTTGTTGGGGCCCTTCAAGGATTCCCTCACTATCACCCTCCAACAGCGCCCCTCATCTCTCCACTGCCCCTCTCTCACATGTATTTAAATTGTTTTATAGTGCCTCTCATACCAGTGAGGGACTTGGAGCACTTTACATCATGCACACATACAGAGATAATGAGTCATACGTGTGTAAATCAATGTTTAGAAAATGTTTACAACACAAAAAGGGCTACAAGGTGTTAGGATTCACATGCCATCAATTCTGGTTGGCATTTTTTCCGGTTGGAACACAACCCGAGGGTACAAAATGTAACACAGTAGTTGGATTTTCTAATAAGAATGTATTTCTTCCCAAACAAACCAATTTTAGCAGTATTAGGATAACGAATGACTGGGGAAAAACATAACTTCCAAACCCTCACCATACAGTTTGCATGCAGCTCTCTGTGACAAAAGCAGTAACCCACTGAGCTTTGCCCATTAAATACAGTTCTGTGATTTCTATGGTACAGGTTCTTTGCAGTAGGCATTTTAACCCTCTGCGCTACAATGGATGGGTCAAAACTGGCAATAGACAATACTCCAATCTCTCTCCAACAGGAAGATCAACCACCAGAGATATAAATCTTGACTCTTTTATTGTTGCCTGAAATCTGCTGGGCTTACAAGGAATCCTGCAGTGATTTTTGCGTTTTTGAGAGTGTGAAGTGAGTCATTGTGCTGGACAGCCCTGCGGGTTTTGTTACTGGGGTCGATTTTGCAGTCTCCAGTAATAAAACCAGATGCCCAGTACACCAAACCGGCCTTGGAGCCAGGGCTTATTTGTTTTCACAGTCAGACCCTGGATGGGGTTCACAAGGGGCTCTGGTGCTCGGGTGTCACAGAAATGGATACCTCGGGCTGCTTTTATGTTATATCCTTAGAAAAGGGTAAACAGTATTTTCAAAAAGACCACATCCCTGAACATAGACACAGGGCCGGCTTTAGTGCTGGTGGCGCCCTGTGCGACAATGTTTGTTGGCGGTCCCCCCAATGACCACCTCCACCACGGGTTCTCTCACTAGCACCCTTTAACAGTGACCAAGTCTCCATAACCACACTCTCTCAGATGCATTGAATTAGTTATATAGCGCCACTCATACCAGTGTGGTGTCCAAGCACTTTGCATCACACACACATTACACAGAGACAATCAATCATACGTGTGTAAATCAGTGTATAGGAAATGTTACATAAGCCAAAGGACTGAAAGTGTAGGAGTCACATGTCATCCATACTGGTAGGCAGTATAGTTTAAGAGTGCCTGGTGAGGAGAAGCACAAACGCAGAGTCGAAAAAGAAACAGCATAGTTGGGAGTTTTCTTTAATAATAAGAATCGATTTCTAGCCAAATTAACTCTTTTTGCAACATTAATCAATGTTCTAATAATGTATACTTTGCAGTGTGTATGCAGTTCTGGGATGAAAGTTAATAGCTCACTATTCTATATTAGGACTTTAAGTTATAAATTGCAAGTAACAAAAGGTTGTCTCTTTTGAAAGCAGTAATCTGCTGATCTGTTTACATCATACCCACTCTGTAATCTACTTGGTACACGTTCTTTGCAGCAGGCATATTAACCCTCTGCACTAACTTCACCTAAGTCAAAACCTCAACTTTACAAAACGCTGATCTCTCTCCAGGAAGATAATTAATCACAGGAGTTTTCTTGACATTTTTGTGAGGCCTGGTAATTGCCGGCGGAAAGAAACGCTGCAGCAGGTGCTTCAAAAGCGTAATAAACTTTCAAACACGGCGCCCCGAGGAAGCCAGCACCCGGTGCGGTGGCACCGGTCGCACCACCCTAAAGCCGGCCCTGCATAGACAGAGAAGCAGTACACATTTTATAAAATATAATACGGAAAACAGCAGATAAGACATTAATTAAACATTTTCCACATTTATTTTTAAAACGCGCCAAGGTTTGAGCACAGTCCGCGATGAATTCCACATGAAGTCCTCTTCCTTTCCGTGTGGTATTATCAGTCTGGGTGAGCTGGAAAATAAAGGGCAGATGAGGTCAAGGGCGGGGCCACCAATGCGTCCTAATGTGTCCATTGTATTGGTCACAGTGGGGGCATGTGGGTGGCCTCCTCACTAAATGAGGTGTAAATCACTGCACAGCCAGGCCCATCAGAGGTAGCCGGGTTTTTGTGCTGATTGATTGCTCCTCCAGTGCCCCACGTCTCCTACAGTGTTGCTGGGCAGGTCCCTGCCCACAGATACAGTGGGGAAGGGGGAGGGGGTCCTGGCAACTGCAGAGGCCTTCCTCGCTATGCAGCACACCGGCCTGGATGATCCTTTAGGTTTTTTTTTAAACTCAGAGCATTCCTGCCGTCCCGGGACGCATTTTTGAAATGAAGAAGTAGGGGAACGGACTTTGTTAAATTAAATAAGTAGGGGCACGCCGTGCCCCTCCGTTCCCGCCCACTTCGACCACTGGACGGCAGTCAATAGCTGCAAAACCGAACATGACGTGACGTTTCAAGAATCTTGCATCAGAGAAGGTTGGATGCCGTAGACGCGCTTGCACTGCACTTCCATTGCCTTGGATGATACGGACAGGGCACCTCGTGTCAAGATGCTAGAGGTCAGTCCTTGAAGAAGAGGAACTGCAGACAGACACTGTTGGGTTGATCAGTGCACCCCATTGTAGCGTATACAGTAAGGGTGTCACCAGAGCATGCCGACACGTCATGACGGACATTTCACATAACGGTGCAGGGCCCCTGTGACACCTGGGAATAATGTGCAAGGGCAGTCAGTGGCTAAAAACTTTCTGGGAGGATGCTGGGCAGTTCTCGGTAGGGTGCTTGCCTTCGGCGACAGATGTTACAAGCAAGGCGGAGGTGAAGTCACCCTTGGACTGCCGCTGGTGCTGGAAAACAGATGGTGAGGCGGAGTAGGCATGGCATTCACGCTGATCTAATATTTGTGAAGAGAGACGGTCCCGAGGGAGTGGGTGATTCCTCCTGCACCTCTCATGGCTAAACTCAGGAATGTCCGAAGTTTTCTCCGGGGCCTGTGTCAACAACGTCAGGTGAGCCCCCCACAGCCCCTGTTTCTATGTTTAAAAAAAAAAATCTGCCTTGAAAAAGAAGGCCTGGAAGATAAAGCCTATGGCGCCATCTAGTGGTATTCGTTGTGTTATCTTCCTCGTTATTAACAAGTGGACAGACTTTCTTTAAAATCTGCAAATGGATGTTGAACACAGGTGGGTGGCCCTCAAAAAAGTGTGGGGAGGCCTGGGATACAATACTCCCTCTGTCCCTTAAACCTGACCGCCCCTGCACAACAGCCAAGGGAGTGCCCGGAGTAGCAGGGAGCAAGTTAGAAGTCACAGATGCGACCCCTGACTACCTCAAAATGAGGTCGAGGCACAGCAGACTATCCCCGGAGAGTTTGGCTCACCAGCACTGGGTAATAGAGGTGGGTGAGCCCTTGAAAGCTCGAGGCTGGCTCGAGCCAGGTGCCCAGCTCAGGCTCAGCTCTGGGTCCTCATGGACAGGGCCGGACTGGCCGCAGCAGGCAACGGGCATTTCCCCGGTGGGCTGCCAGGGCTGGGGCCGGTTTTGGGCCCCTGGGGGGCCGATTTTGTTACAGGGCCGTTTTGCAGCTGCTGTAACGAAATCGTCCGAAACCGGCCCAGGCAAAATGCTCGGCCGCACCCCCAACTCCCCAGGGGCCGGCCGAGCACTTTGCCAGGGCTGGTTTTGGTTCCCAGTCCGGCCCTGCTCATGGGCCTCCGAGCCCAACACGATCCGACCCCGGCCCCTCTCTCTTAGTAAAAAAACAAGGCTGCGAAAATCAATATTGGGAAACACAAACACGGACGTACTGACTAGTGGTACCTCTAACCAACAGACAATGAGCACGTTTTGGTGTTTCTTAAAGTTTAGGACAATGTTGCTTTTCACAGGCAGTGAAAACTATCATTGTGATAAAACTCTAAAAACACCAACATGAAGGGGGAGGGAATGTGGCAGTATGGCCAGAGCTGCCAAATTTGGAACTGGGGAACTAGGTTAGGAGTCTCAGCGTAGGCTCATCGACATGCTATGATTCTGAGCAGGCAAAAGACACACAATTGATGGACGGAATGCAGAACAAATCAAAACATTCACCCCCAGTCAAGAGATCTGGGTTAAATCCATCATTTTTTGCTCACCATGCCACCCTGAGCAGATCACATAATCTACTCATGCGGAAAAAACACATGAATGTAACTGGTGCTCATGTAAAGCACTTCAAAACCTTTGGGCCGAGTTTATGCTGTATAACATTTTTAAAAAAACAAAGAGAGGGAGATTAGGAACGAAGGATCAAAGAGTGTAAACAACACTATTTTCGCCTTTATTAGAACGTACTTTAAATAGAAAATACAATTTAAAACTTCCTTAGAGCTGCTGGAGAGTTCCCAGACTGCTAAGTAAAGTAAGCAAAAATGGAAAGGTCATATTGCAAATGAACAGAGATGACTTTATATGAAGTTCTCTCCAAGTATGCCACCCAGCTTTTGCAGATTCTTAAAGCAGGGACACATTGCCAGTATTTTTCCTTTGGAAAGGTTGAAACCTTCAGGAGCCAGTGTCAATGCAGGTGCCCTTTGAGTGTTCAATTACTCCTTCGGTGTCCACCTTCACAGGTCTGGACAGTGTGAAAATTGTCAGTGAAGGTTCTCAACAGGGCAATTAGACTTTTCCTAAAGGAACTCGCAGACTACAGAAATGCTCACTTTAGCTGAGCACTTGGCTGAGGAGGAAAACATAAGCAGTGTATCATGCCTGCCTCTCTCTTGGGTTCCCTGACATCACAGGCACATTCACAGCTGCTGGAATTATGCATTAGACAACCCTCCCAATGGCACGCCTGAAATGGAAGGGAGGAGATGGAGTTTGGAGGGGTGGGGGAGGGACAAGTATTGGGATAAAGGTACACTGAACCCTGCAGCCCTATACATTCATCCTGATTCAGAGGGTAGAGGGCTCTGCAGGGTCAAACCCCAGCAAGGTAAGTGGACCTCCACCTTTGTCCTAGTGGCTCTCCTTTTTATGTTGTGTGGTGGCTTCTGCTACCATTTTATTTTTTGCAGGTTCGACTTGTACTTGGGCTCTTAGAACCAAGCCAGACCCCTAACTCAGCTCTGCCCATGAATTGCCTAGTTCGCCCACGTCTGCTGGGCAGTGCTGCAGAAGATGCTCCAGACTTCCAATTCAAGCTCCTCTTTGCAGGTTAGTAGACTATAAAGTCTCCCGAAGTCATTTAAGGTCAGACAAGTTGTATTATCCGCAGATATTCTGCAGGGTACAAAGTGTTTTGTACAGGCTTTATGCCTACCCTACTCTCCTGGCTGATCAAAGAGCAGGCTTGAAAGACCCAGGGGCTTATTAATGAGCCCCAGCGTCACTTTTGCACTGCAGTTGCGTCACATTTTGTGACTCAGAGGCGGCGTCAAATATGTGCCACGTTGTGCTTTATTTACAAAGTGACGCATCTAGGCAGATGCGTAACTTTGTAAAGCCCTGCACCACATTATACAGACCCTCCAGCATTCCGCGATTTCGTGATTCTCAAAATACTCGCGAAATCAACCGAAGAGCGCGATTACCGCGATATTGACCTTTTGGACGCGAAAAAGTTCTGACAGGCAGCAAAACAGTTGGTGACAGCTTATTGGCTGTACGCGCACACGTCACTACGTGGCGCCGTAGAGCCGTAATAGTTGCCTGTTTACTCCTGCGGCAATAAGATTCAATCACGTTGCACCCTAGCTTCGTGCACCGGCCTGGCGTAATGTTATCAGAGTGCTGAATATGCTCTTAATAATCTTTACAGAACTGACAAATTCCTTTCTCCTTCCAACTGTTTTTAAATCAATTTGAGCACATTTCTTGTTTTTTTCCTTTACTGCTTTGCGTGCAGCCTTTTTCCTTCACAGAGAGATAATGAAATAACAAGCGAGCTAACGTCCCAGTGAGGCACAAGTAGACACCACCAGATGACTTGCAGAGTTACCTGTAATAACGGGCAAACACGCACTTGTGCCCACACCGCTACAATAGTCATAAAATGGTTGACCAGATCCAACCGGGAGATAAGCATTGGTTTTGTTGTATGTTTATTTTCAGTTGAAAATCACAACAAATTAACCCCCTTTACCAGCTGCACAAGTAGAGACATTGATATTTTGAAAGAAAACACTTTGAGTATTATTGCGAGTTTGATTACCCATTTTTCTGAAGCAGGATGAGATCGATTGTTTATGGCAAGTCATTTCACTACAATCAATGGAGAAGGAAATATCTGGCAGGGTGAGGAAGGTTTGTTGTCAGGGCGGGCAATATCTTTTCAGTTTATGGCTTAGAATGTTTTGAACGGTCAAGATGAGTTCTAAGGTGACAACCGCTAAATAAATGAGGGTGAGTTCAGATGTTTGATTTAGAAAACACATTTCAATTTGCTTTGCAAAAGAATGTCTAGCATTTTATTAAAAATACCACTTCTGCAGGTCAAGAAATTCTGCTTTGTTCAATCATCAGCAGCATCACATTACAAATAGTTTTCAGATTCTGTATGAAAAACAGTAATACCTCTCCAAAGTAGATAGGTGACATGTTTACAGTACATAAATCTCTCATTCCTTTTCTCTCTTTCTCTCTATAGCTCTCTCTGCATATATATATATATATATATATATATATATATATATATATATATATATATATATATATATATATATATATATATATATATATATATATATATATATATATATGTTACCTACTGGCAGTCGCCAGTAGGTAGTTATAGTTAGGACCTATTTTCCATAGGAAATCCGCAACATTCTATTTGGAATAACGTTGGCGTCGATAGATGAATCTTCGCGAAATTTTCCAAACTTTTGGCCAGCTCCGGTCCGCTCCTATCCTGAAAATTTCACGGTGATTCGTCAAGCGGGGACCCCAGAAAAAAGGGGGGTCCCAAAACGCGTTTTCCCCATGCATTTTCCCATTGGACCTGTTGACGCAGCTACAGCCCGAAGTGCTGAACGGAATTACACCAAATTTGGCAAAGAGGTAGTCCTCAGTTCGGACTCGTGCCTTTTGCTTAAATGGTGTAAATCCGTTCAGTAGTTCCTGAGAATATCAAAAGTAAAATCACATATATATCTGGGCAGAGCCTAACCACACATCTCATCGTGAGATCTGATTGGCTGTCAGCACTTCATCCAAGAAGTGTTGGCAGCCATCTTGGGACCAATATACATGGTAGCACCTCATTAAAAAGCATTGCAGTTAATAGAAGGTTTTAAGACTTTAGTTACATTATAAATAATTTGTTGATGGTACCATACTCATTTTAGGAATTGTGGTGTGTTCTAAGGAAATTTTACCATGTGAAAAAGCCTTCTGCTGTGATATCATGAATCATGTTTGAGAGAAAACTATTTTCTCATGCTTTTCCCACAGAGGTTTGGAAGGTGATCTATAAGCTAAACTGAGAGCATATTTTCTGTAAATTCACATTATCTTTCTCAGTCATGTGAGAATGAAGTCTGACATTCTCAGTAAAACATGTACATCCAACAAGGGCAGAGACTGTCAGTTGATTCCTTTGTGTTCTACTGCAGCTTCCCAGAGTGTTCTAAAGAACAACTAGAGCGCTAACAGTCCTACTTATGACAAACCTATGGCACACCTGAAGCCATCTTGGTTGGAATAAAGTGGTAACTCTTAAAACATTTAATTTAAAAAGGAACAAAATGAGGGGGTTCATTTTGCCATAGAAAGTATGATTAGTGCTGCAGAAAGAAAAATTAGGGCACATTTTGAGTGACTTCTCAAATCCTCTTCTATTTCATTAAAACATTCTGACATGCAGACTGAAACATGCACTTTCAATACCAGCAGCAGACTTCCCTGGTGAGCAGTAGCTTTACTACAGTGATCTAATAAGCAACTGGAGTGCTAACATTCTGAATTTATGGCAAATGTGTGACACATCTGAATGCCTTCTTGATGGAATCAAAGTAAAAAACTGAAAGTATTTCCTACTGAAGAGACTGTAGTAAATGAGGAAATTAGGAAACATCATAAATAAGTCTCCCAAAATGGCCACCAGAGACAAAAGAGCCCAAATATCACCCAGATGTAGCCCAAGTATAGCCCAATGACAGAATGTCCCAGAGTGTTCTAACGAACAACTAGAGCGCTAACAGTCTTACTTATGACAAAAGTATGGCACACCTGAAGCCATCTTGATTGGAATAAAGTGGTAACACTTAAAACATTTAATTTACAAAGGAACAAAATGAGGGGGTTCATTTTGCCATAGAAATTATGATTAGTGCTGCAGAAAGAAAAATTAGGGCACATTTTGACTTCTCAAATCCTCTTCTATTTCATAAAAAAATTCTGACATGCAGACTGAAACATGCATTTGAATACCAGCAGCAGACTTCCCTGGTGAGCAGTAGCTTTACTACAGTGATCTAATGAGCAACTAGAGAGATAACATTCAGAATGTATGGCAAATATGTGACACATCTGAATGCCTTCTTGATGGAACCAAAGTCAAAAACTGTAAGTATTTCCTACTGAGGAGACTGCAGTAAATGAGGAAATTAGGAAACTTCTTAACAAACAAACCTCCCAAGATGGTCACCGGAGACAAAAGAGCCCAAATGTAGCCCAAATATCACCCAGATGTAGCCCAAGTATAGCCCAATGACAGAATGTCCCAGAATGTTCTCTCGAACAACTAGAGCGCTAAGAGTCTTACTTATGACAAAAGCATGGCACACCTGAAGCCATCTTGATTGGAATAAAGTGGTAACACTTAAAACATTTAATTTACAAAGGAACAAAATGGGGGGGGGGTTCATTTTGCCATAGAAATTATGATTAGTTCTGAAAAAGAAAAATGAGGGCACATTTTGACTTCTCAAATCCTCTTCTATTTCATAAAATAATTCTGACATGCAGACTGAAACATGCACTTTGAATACCAGCAGCAGACTTCCCTGGTGAGCAGTAGTTTTACTACAGTGATCTAATGAGCAACTTGAGTGCTAACATTCAGAATTTATGGCAAATGTGTGACACATCTGAATGCCTTCTTGATGGAACCAAAATAAAAAACTGAAAGTATTCCCACTGAGGAGACTGCAGTAAATGAGGAAATTAGGAAACTTCATAACAAATAAATCTCCCAAGATGGCCACCAGAGACAAAAGAGCCCAAATGTAGCCCAAATATCACCCAGATGTAGCCCAAGTATAGCCCAATGACAGAATGTCCCAGAGTGTTTCTAAGAACAACTAGAGTGCTTACTGTCTTACTTATGACAAAAGTATGGCACACCTGAAGCCATCTTGATTGGAATAAACTGGTAACACTTAAAACATTTAATGTAAAAAGGAACACAATGAGGGGGTTCATTTTGCCATAGAAATTATGATTAGTGCTGAAGAAAGAAAAATTAGGGCACATTTTGAGTGACTTCTCATATCCTCTTCTATTTCATAAAATGAATTCTGATATGCAGACTGAAACATGCACTTTTAATACCAGCAGCAGACTTCCGTGGTGAGCAGTAGCTTTACTACAGTGATCTAATGAGCAACTAGAGTGCTAACATTCAGAATTGATGGCAAATGTGTGACATATCTGAATACCTTCTTGATGGAATCAAAGTAAAAAACTGAAAGCATTTCCTTCTGAGGAGACTGAAGTAAATGAGGAAATTAGGAAACTTCATAATAAATAAATCTCCCAAGATGGCCACCAGAGACAAAAGAGCCCAAATGCAGCACAAATATCACCCATATGTAGCCCACATGTAGCCCAATGACAGAAGTGTGCAAAACACTTATTTTTTGTGTATTTGCAGTTTTATATAGTGCAGACTTGTCAGGTATTGGAGTGCTTTACATGAGCATTGGTTACATCACACAAGATCAAATTAATTTTGGTTGTAGACATGGGGAGATTAAGTGATTTGACCAGAATCACAGAATGTTGAGCTGAAGCAGAAACTCCAACCTGGTTCCCCAGTTGCAAAGTCTGCAGCTCTGGAAGTAACACCACATCCTCTTCCCTAGGTGCAACATTTAATCAAGTGGTCAACTGGATAAAAAAACATAAAGATTACAAATAATTTAAAAGTTCTTTGTCGCTATTTGAAAACTCAGAAAATATGTCCTCATTTTAGTTTTTTAGAGCACTAACCATAGTTTTGATGCAAATAAGACCCTCTCATACATGTCATTTCTAAAGGAAATACTCTAGGTATTACAGTTTTGATTACATCAAGATGACATCAGGCGTTCCACACTTTTGTAATAAATATAGAATGTTAGCAATCTAGTTGGTCATTGGGATACTGTTGAGAGGCAGAGGCCAGGGGCACGGACTCTGAAAATTGAAGGCAGGTAGGAGAGTGCAGATGCAACAATTTGACCACACTGGGCAGGCAGGAAGGGCAGTGGCAGCACAACAGACTATGGAGGACAGTGGAAAGGGGGGCAGGGGCAACAAACCAACAATACAGGACTGGCAAGAGAGGCTGTGGCAATATAATAGACCATTGTGGGCAGAAGGAAGAGGCAGTGGTAGTACAACCATACATGCCAACAGACCAGTTTCAGCCAGGAAACGTCCAATGTTTTTAAGCTCAAATGGGCTTTATTTGATCTGTCTCCTGTCTACAATCTCCTCTTTTTCAATGTAACTCAAAGGGGAAAATCAATACCCTAGTTTTTTTCAAAATCTCCTTCTTACCAAGTTCAAAATGTTCGCAAGTATGGTACATTGGATCATGGTAGGCAGGAGGAATTGGGGTAGGGACATGGACTCGGATAACAGAGGACAGGAGGGACATGGAGAGGTGCACCAAACTGACCCTACAGGGCAGGCATCAGGGTTTGCAGCAGCACAATACACCAGACAGAGCATGCGGGACGGGAGTGCAGCACAACAATCCATAGAAAGCAATAGGGAGGGGACAGGACCATGCACATGGACAACAGAGAACAGAGGGGAAAGAGGCAATGGTAGCTAGCTGACCATAATGGACAGACAGGAGAGAAAGCTGCAGCATAACAGACCATAAAGGGCAGGAGGGATGGATCAGGGGCATTACAATGGAACAGACAAGCCAGGAGGGAGGGAATAGGGGTCTGCACATGGAAACAGAGGGCTGGGGGCAAGGGGGCAGGGCAGGAGCAGCAAGATGACCATGGAGGTCAGGCAGGATGGGCACTAGAAACAAGACACACCATGGAGAGCAACAATGAGACTATGATGGCATACACACAGACCATGGAGGGAAGGTGGGAGGGGGTCAGGGGCAGCTAGCTGACCACACAGGGAAGGTGGGAGGGGCCATGGCAGCACAGAAGACCATGCATGGCAAGCGGGAGGGTTAGTGGCAGCACAATGGCTATGATGGGCAAGAAGGAGGGTGCAGGGGCATGCACAAAGGACCATGGAGGATAGAAAGGAGGGTCAGGACCTGGGCACAGACTGAAGTACTGGGTTTTTCAGAACCAACCCAGCGGTGCCAGGGGACACACCCGAAGACTTTGAGTTCTTCCTGTTTCAGACCACAGAAACACAGAGTCTTCTAGGTGAAGTCAAAGATCGTATTTATTGGCTGCAGACCAATCACAGGTATCCGAGAAGTACAACACGGTGTATGTTCTCAGGAGACTGCTCCAAAACAAAAACCAGTCTTTTCTTATATACAGAATATTACGCTCTGGGCAACACCGCCCCTATTTTACAAGTGGTCGTTCACATATTTTCGCTTCAAAGAAAGAGCACAGTCATGATGATAATCCCACATTTCAGCTCGGTCAGCACATAATTATTTACCCAGCGAGGCTCAGAACCCTCATCAGATATCAGCAGACCCCAATAAAACGGACACCTCCTCCTCGTAAAACAGGCCATAAAGTAGGAAACAGAGTCAGGTGTGAAAGGGATTAGTCAGAAATCGCATGGGATACACAACTTTATGATGTGTTGGGCCCTGATGCTAATCCCGTAAGGCCGCAGTAAAAGGAACCGGCCGGGCAGGACTGACCTCGGGCAGCGGAGTCAGTTTGCATAGGTCACAAAGAAGTCAAAGGAAGATTGCGTGTCCTTTAGGCCTAGGCATGGCCTCAATGCGCAGCCTATGTGAGGGCAACCACAAAATGGTTACCCTTTTAAAATGGAACCCGAGGGTTCGACATGTAGTATCGTATACACGGTGAATTCATCGGTGAAACATGACGAAAACACTCATACATACCGCATTAGTCATTTGCGGTTCGCTGATACCGAAATCGGCAAGGTAGGACCATGCTACCAACATGGTTCCGAAATTTACAGTACCACAGACCCTCCTTTTGCCCTTACATAGGCAATAACTATACTCATACTAATCTGAGTCCAGGTCTATATTCATAAAGTCATGAAGATGTTGCTGTAGCATCATCCTATTGCTTAGTTCGTCCCTTGATACAGGTCTCCTTACACATGATGCAACACAGAGGCTACACATTACAGGAGCACACTGTACACATAGACAGAACAGGAAAAGAATGGCTAAGATCGTCCCAGTGACTATTAGAATCTTCCATCCCCAAGCTGATATCAGTCCCCAGAACCACCCCATCATCGACCAGTCTCCTTTATCCACATGAATGGATTCGGAAATCTTATGCAGTTTGGAAATGGCCTGATAGACTGTTGGAGCGGTATCTGGTATGAAAATACAGCAGCTTGATTGGATAACCTTGCATACCCCACCACGGTCTGCAAGTATGACGTCTAGAACCATACGGTTCTGCAACGTCATGAGGCGATCCGCTTGGAGCTCAGCTGTCAAGTTACCAAGGGCACCAGCCGTTATATTAACAGTGATTTCAACTACACGAGTCAGTTGTCTCGGGTTCCTACTATTGACCATTGGTCCCCAAAACGGCAGGAAACCCAGGAAAAAGTCTCCCGCTTCCTGACCGGCAGTATCCTCCTTACTAACAACGCCTCTCACAACTCTGGTCTTGTGATAATCAGAGGCGGCAGTAAATGTCGGCGGTAGCAAATTTGCAACATAACACGTGCCCGAGAAATCAGGGGGCAACCATGTATATGCTCGATCATTACAAACAAAGTATGTACCCTTGGCAGCCAAAAACGCAGGGGAAAACTGTGATGGGAAATATACGTTTCAGCACAGTCACTCTTCCCTAATTGAGCTCTTGGATTCTGACCATTACCTTGTAAACAGAACCGACCTATGTGGGGTACGACCCAAATCGGGGATGAACTTTTACGCTGTCTCTCGCTCAGACTAATGCTATACCCCGTCGCGTTCCAACCCACATAAGCTCGCAGCTCATCCTTGGGAATAGATGAATATGCACCGATATCTCTGCTCATATCAGCAACTCCTCTCATCAAGGCTTTATTGTTCGTGCTAGGTCTAATGGAACGCGGTGGTCGTGGGGGATAGGTCTCAAGTGCAAAAAGAAACATAGTCTGGAATGCCCATGATGACCCATTATAGCTAAACGGCAGCACTAGATACGGGATACCCTTATCAATGGTATGCAGCATCAAACCACACACCCAGCAATTTGTCATATTCATAACTAGTTGGTGCTGGTGCAGAAGTTGAATAAACGAATTGTTTACGAACTCAGAACGTCTAGCTTGTTCGTGTTCAGGCAGAGGGTGGAAAGAGTATGAGGAAACAGTAGGAGGAGGTATGGGCTGTATAGTGGGTGCAAACGGCACTTGAAAGGACAATAATACATAACCTACAGAAAACATCATCATGCTAAATAGGACAAACAGACATAATATTACAAAATGTTTGCTATTCATTACTTTACATATTCTGCTCTTAAAATTTATTTCCTCAGCGGGTCTCTTCATCTCGAAAAACTCCATCCTCTAATCGTGCTGTTCGCGGCGGATGAGTATCTTCTGCTAAGGAGTACACCTGTCAGTCCAGGGAACGCCCTAGACCAAGCAGACCGTTGACCTAACGTCTCTGGCTTGTACCCCAAAGTCTTGGCACCGCGACCCTACAGTTGAACCCGGATGGCGGTTCGAAAAAGCAAAAATAAGAAAGTTTTTCAGATGGAAGAGAGAGCTGCACTTCTCAAAAAAGGAAAAAAAATATCAAAGAAAAAGAATTTTTATTTGTCCATAGTTCTCGGCCTCAAATTGTAGCGACTTCTTGCAGGTACTGTTTGGTCTTGGAACAAGAGTTCAGGCTCTGTAGTGTCCAATTGAGTTGGCGGTGGCACAGTTTCTTGCAAAATATCATCGCTTTCCTTCTCAGAAAGCATTCCTTTTACTCGTGCATCGCTAAACGGCAGGAAACGAGGCACAGTCTCAGTCTCTGAGTCAGCGATCCCTTTCTGGACCCACTGGTCGTAAGGCAAAGGAAAAGGGACCCTCTTGCAATGAATGCCGTGTATCCAGTTCTTTTTCCCTTTTACTCGAACGGCCGATCTCGTGGAAAGAAGGACGAGATGGGGGCCGGTCCAGCGGGGCTCATCATTCTTTGTCCTTTTGAAGTTTTTGACCAGTACCCATGATCCAGGATTGATAGGATGTCCTGGAGCTTCAGAGACCATGCACCTGTTGGTGTAAAACACGCAATTTAGCCGTCAATACATACAAATAATCAAGCAGTACTGGATATTCGATCTCACTGAATTTTGTAGGCCTTGGCACTCCCCATATATTGGCCGGGCGGCCAAACACGATTTTGTAGGGACTAAGTCCCACTCGTGAGTGCACAATCATTCTTGTTGATAGGAGTGCTAAGGGCAGAGCGTCAGGCCATTTAAGACCAGAACTTGCTTGGATCCTGGCTAATTTGAGCTTCAATGTGCCATTGTAACACTCTACTAGTCCAGCTGATTGGGGGTTATTTGCAGCGTGGAATTTCTGCTTTACACCTAGTCCCTCACATACATTCTTCATCACTCGTCCCACAAATTCACTCCCATTATCACTCCATACCATTCTTGGCATTCCAAATCTAGGGAAGAATTCTTTGAAAAGGGCTTTAGCTGTGGATAAGGCAGTATTGTCTTTTAGGGGATATGCTTCTATCCATCTTGAAAAAGCGCAGACAACAACAAGTACATATTTCAAATTGTTGCACCTTTCCATGTGGATGAGATCTAGCTGCAAAACCTCAAACGGATACGTTGGGGGCACAAAATGACCAGCTGGAGTTGGGGTTCCCCTACCAGGATTGTATTTCAAACATACCATGCAATTTTTGACCACATTCTCTGCACACTTGGGAATCCCAGCATTCTGCCATACTGGAGCTAACAACTTACAAATCCCTTTCACACTGATATGCGCCATTCCATGTGCCATCGTGACCACTGGAAGCACATATGCATCAGGTAACAACCATCGCCAGTGTTCTGACAAATCAGTGCAACAACCATTTTCATCCAATTTACCCTTACTTTCTTTCCACATGCTCAATTCTTTCTCTGTGGCTTCAGCTTGAAGGGACTTCACACTCTCTATCGTGTCTTCACACATTCCAACATCACCAACCCATCTTGCAGGGCCTGCAACATACATTCGATTCGTCACATATTTTGCTGTTTCTTTCGCAATTTCGTCAGCAAACGCATTACCACGACCAACATCATCAATAATCTTCTTGTGGGCACTGCATTTCACAATCGCGACTTGTAATGGCAAGGTCAGCGACTCAAGGAGATCATTCACCAACTGACCATTCTGAATCTTAGTTCCATGCGAAGTCAGGAACCCACGTTCTTTCCATAAGCGCCCAAAACTATGGGCCACGCCAAAGGCATACTGACTGTCAGTATATATGTTCACTTTCATTCCTTTCGACAACACGCATGCTCTTGTAAGTGCAATTAATTCTGCTGCTTGAGCCGAATTATGTGGTATACGTGCCGTTTCAACAATCGTGTGCAAAGTCGTGACAGCATATGCAGCAGTCGTATCCCCATTCAGAAGCTTGAAACACGAGCCATCCACCCATAAGGTACCATCACACTCAACCAGGGGAGTATCTTTAAGATCCACTCTCCCTTTTGTTTCTTCTTGCGTTCTGAACAGACAATCATGCTGTTCGATCTCATCTGTGACTGCTGAAATCGGTAATAATGTAGCTGGATTCAACGTATTGCACCTCTTTATGTGCACATGACTCGCTAGCAGTGTCAACTCGTAACCTGACAATCGAGCACTAGTTAAGTGCTGTGTCTTGGTCCTGTTTAATAACGTGTCCACTGCGTGTGGCACCATCACAATCAACGTGTTGTTCATTACTAACCCAGCAGACTCTCGAATAGAAACAGCTGCTGCCGCTGTGGCTCTCAAACAACTTGGCAATGCCTTGGCTACCTGATCCAAAGTCGACGAAAAATACGCGCATGGACACTGTCTGTCTCCAAAAGACTGTGTCAGCACTGACAACGCACAACCTTCTTTCTCGTGAACATACAATGTAAAAGGTTTACTGTAGTCGGGGGTACCCAATACAGGAGCCGAACATAATGCCTTACGTAATTCCGAAAAACTTTTCTGACACTCTTCAGACCATGGGACGGGATTCGGTGTATCTTTGCATGTTAATGCTATCAAAGGTGTTGCCAGCAAAGAAAAACTCGGAATCCACTGCCTACAGTATGAAGTAATACCCAAGAAAGCACGCACTTCTCTCTGTGTTCTTGGCACGCTCAATTGTGCAATGGCCTGAATTCTTTCTGGGGTCAGTTTCCTTCCCTCCTGCGACAAGAGATGACCTAAGTAGGTCACTTCTTGTCGACAATATTGCAGTTTTGAGAGAGACACTTTGTGATGAAAGGCAGACAAATGACGCAACAATGACAGTGTAGCTTCTTTACAAATCTCCTCAGTATCCACAGCGATTAGTAAATCGTCAACATACTGAATAAGGGTAGCACCACTAGGTAAGACAATTGCATCAAGCTGCGCCTTTAAAGCCTGACTGTATATTGATGGACTTTCACAGTAGCCTTGCGGCGCGCGTTTAAAGCGGAAGCTGCGACCTCCTAAACTAAAACCAAAAATATCCCTGCTTTCCTCTGCAATCGGAATGCTAAAGAAAGCATTCTTTAAATCAATCACTGAGAACCAAGCAGCGGAAGCTGGAATCATAGTTAGCAAGGCAGTTATATCAGGAACAACTGGAAACTGTGGCACAACTATCCTATTGACCTCTCTAAGATCGATCACAAATCTGTAAACAGGTGGCTGAGAGGCGTCAGTACGTTTTAGAACAGGCAGAACCGGACTATTGCAAACGTTGCCTCTTGTCTCTTCAATTACATCCTTTTCAATCAAGTCATAGATGATTGCTAACAACGCTTTCTCACCTTCATTAGAGATCTTGTACTGGGGAATGCGTGGCAATTTAACATTGGCTTTCAAAGTGACCACATATGGCGGTATTTCCAAGAGACCCACATCATTAGGACCAGAAGCCCAAAGGACATCCGGAAGAGACGACAATTCAGCTGGCAGTTTATTCTTCGACAAATACATTGGAGAAATCACTTCCCTACCCAGTGTAAGTTGTACTCCCGAGGGGGAACAATATAATGTCGCATGTAATCTCTTTAACAAATCCAATCCTAGCAGATTTTCACCACAACCTGTCGTTAGGATAAGGGGTGCTTTCAGCTCACAAGGTCCAACAGAAAGGGGCATAGGACTAGAGATCGGGTTCCTAACCGGGGCACCAGAAAAACCTACTGAGACATTCAGAGTTGGGAGTTTTGAGCGCATAATTGAACTCTTTGCAGCACCAGTATCCAACAGAAAAGGCTCTGATACACCCGCTGTAGTCACCTTGACATACGGTCCACTCTGGTCCATTGGCACTGAAACAACTCCCTCTCTCTGTCTATGGCTGTCCTAGTAATCATTACCTTCCGCACTTTCATCTTCTGCATAATAGTCGTTATTATAGTACTGAGCTGTCCCACCAGTTACATTGGCTTGCTGATCAAAACTATTCATCGTATTTTGAGGCGGAAGAGGACGCGCGTTCTGGGGAACGTTCCCACGCCCTCTACCTCTATGAGCTTGCTGACCACCTCTACCTCTCGCGCCATAAGCATTATTCGTGCGCTGCAACAATATAGGACAACTATACTTAAAATGACCTTCTTGTTTGCAATATGAACACTGATTGGGACCCACAGGAAAACGCGGTTGGGAATACCCGAACCTTTGCGAGTTACTCTGAAACTGTTGGGGTTGTTGATAGTTACTCTGACCTTGCTTATAGTTATTCTGATCTCCACGAGGCGGGTAAGCCTGCTGTAAAAGAACCTTCGTCTTTAATTCTTTTGTTTTCTTGTCTGCTCTATCCTTCTCATCTTTATCCCTATTTTCGTAATACTGTGCAGTAGCCAGTATTTGCGCTGATGAGGAAACAGCCCAAGAACTCTCTGAATCTTTTAATTTCTTACACAACTCGGGAAGCAAATTATGCACAAATTTATCAACGAATAACCGTTGACCACCTTCCGTACTCATGTCTTGACCACTGTGATCGATAAATGTTTATTCAAACCTGGTGAAGAAATCAGACACTGTTTCATCTTTCTTTTGTTTGCATGCGGATAATTTATCCCAATTCACACGCATCGCTGGCATTAAAGTCTTCATGTAGGTAATAATTCTACCAGGGAGTTCTGCTACTAAGGGCTCAGGTTTCGCACCACCAACTTGTCTAGTGTCTGTAGCAGTGATATTAGCCCATGTGCCACCTAGTTCTGCAGCATGATCTGTATTACGAATCAACCCCCATAAAGGCTGCGGAACGACATTCCCGAACAACATATCTATGTCAGCTAGGTTCATGACGCACGATTCCGCAGTCTGTGATAACTCCTTATAATATCCTGCGGGGTTTTTACGGGGGTCAGGCAATGTCTGCTTAAGGGCTAAAACTTCTGATCGCTTCCAAGGAACATGTACCCAAACACGCTGGAAATGAGCTGGCATAGCAGCAATACCGTTAGCGGCATCAGCCGCAACCGCGTCCTTCCATACCGGAGGGACTTCTCTCATAGGGTATTGTCTAACCTTCCTATCAGAGGAGTCACGTTCAAACAGTGACTGAGAAGGACCCCCGATCCTAAAAGACAATAATGTCGCAACTGCTTTCTCAACATTGGGGCCCACAATCGTACCTTTTCCAAATTCAAACCGTACATGACACAATTCCTGCGGGCTTAAGTCCAAACCATGATCTTCCAATTCCTCACAGAGGAATACACACATTTTCTCGAAAACGTATCTCTGTTTCGGTGCTTCCCATTGATGAAAAACATTTACAACAGACCTACATCATATCTTGAAGGAAAAACAATCCATTTATATGCCATGCGGTCTAATACTTCTTTCTCTTCAGAACCTGGCAGCTGACTACGCAACTGCGTACGTTGTGAACCAGGGGTCGTACTAGATGACCCAAAGAGAGGCGATATAAAACTAGTGACCGCGCTAGCTATTCGTTGTCGTGTAGAAGGAGAAGCTGAGGCAAGAACAGGGGGAAAGACAGAGGGAAGAAAAACGGGTGCAGATACGGGTACAGGGGTCGTATCAGGAAGAGGGCCGAGGGAGGCAGCTGATGTACTAGGTAAAGTCGTAGGAAGCGCAGAAAACATAGGCAGCGAGACCGGCGGCCCTTGAGAGGGCTGCGCCGTAGGGATAGGAGCCGGCTGAGGAGGAGCCGGCGGCTGCGGGAAAGCTTGCGGCAAATTAACTATAGGCCGTACATTTAAAGGCTGCGGAGGCGCTGTAGCACTCTGCGCATACGGGGGTGGCGAACTCAGCACATGTGACATTAGGGGATCTTTCTCCTTTTCTTCTGACGCATCTTGTGAAGGGGCGGCAAAACTGGGTAGCATTTATCAATCACTAATTTACATTGCCTGTGCAGCTGCTCATTCATTTGCTCTTCTTCATTATCTTTAAACTGCAAGGCTGCTTGCATTATCGACATACCTTTCTCTCTTTTATTTTTCTTGGCTAATTTCATTTCTTTCTGTTTGGCTTCCTTTCGCCATAGGCGGAAAGAATCAAACATCGCCGGCCGGGCCTTCTTTTTAAATAATTTAACTTCTAAGTTATCTAGGATTTCTGTGTCGAAACTACCATTTTGGGGCCATTTTAAAACACCATCCTTCCTGGTGTATCGGATCCATACTTCATTATACGCAATGGGGCCCACGCCATGTTTCACATAAAGCTCATACGTTGGGAGTTCCAATTGGAGGAACCGGACACGAATCCTCTAATCGGGAGTCCCTATTACAACCCAAACAAAACAAATTTCCAAATATACTAGAACCAGGCATCGTTGCTCACTAGTTGTACTGCTCGATTTTTCCGGCCTTTTCTTGCGTTAAAGAATAACTAGTGTGACTTCAGTCTCTTTCCATCCAAGTCTAAGGGTTAGAGTAGTGTATAGAGCCTATTTATTAGGCACTTCGACATGATCCTGTGTCCTTCCCCATAGATTAGGGCTTGCACACATATCCTAGGGGATAGATTCGTTAGTCTTAGGGATTGCCTGCCCTGTAGTGAGGGTATTTCATGGAGCCCTGCTGAATTCAGGCCTGGTAGGCCTCAAACGGGGGAGACTCCATCTTTCTTTCTGCTCCAGCAGCTTGAGATGCTTCTAGGTTAAAGGGGATGTTTTAGTTATGAGGTGTTATTCGCTTGGAGAGAACCGGTTCAGACCGGCCCTTATCGAAGGATTGTATTTTTCTTCATGCCGAAGACGCTACATCAGGCCGGCCGGCTGGGAAAGTGTCCTTGGCACGGGGAGGTACAAGAATTTGGTGGGCGGCAGGTTACGGGCTGGAATTTTCCATGAGAAAATGCACCTCTATATTAGTGAAAGTCTGAGGCAGATACTGGCAATTATTCTTTCAATCCATAGGCGGCACCTAGCCGTTAGCAGAAAAGCTACTACTTATTCCAGGGAAGACAGATGACAAACTTGAGGGCGGAGAAAGACCAAGAGACAGATACTCTTCTAGCAGAATTGCCAGAGAGGAGAGAGTAGCCGATGAGGAAGAGGTCCCAGTGACTCGGAGAAGGGAGCTACGGAGGTGTGATCTCCAGGCGAGCCGAGGCACAGACGAGAAGGGAACCTAGATGACCATTGAGTGCAGGCTACACACGACTAAGGTGATGTCGACCCCTTTCTTATTAGAGTGTACAACCTAATCTTTCACTTTTCTTTACAGATTATGTGTTACACAGTAATGTTATGTGCTTGCGTATATGATATATAATAAAGTCAGTTTGTAGTGAATCAACATGTGCTGCGTGTTCTTATATAAGAGGGTAGCCTATTCTTCTAGTCAGCTGTGACTTGACATGAACAGATGTTAACCCTGATCAGGTAAGTGGTAACTGAATAAGGGAGAGAGGAGCCCCTCGAACCAGAGAACAGGTTGTTCTCAAACTGGCGGTTCTTGTGTGATCTGATAAATAGTAACACTGATTCCCTTGTTGTATGTTATGGTGATCATAGGATGAACTCGTGCTAAGGCTGCCGTCTGGGTAGGAAGTCCTGGGTCCGTTTGAGACCGCGAGGCTAAGGCTGCCGTCTAGGCAGGAAGTCCTGGGTCCGTTTGGGACCACGAGGCTAAGGCTGCCGTCTGGGTAGGAAGTCCTGGGTCCGTTTGGGACCGCGAGGCTAAGGCTGCCGTCTGGGTAGGAAGTCCTGGGTCCGTTTGGGACCGCGAGGCTAAGGCTGCCGTCTGGGCAGGAAGTCCTGGGTCCGTTTGGGACCGCGAGGCTAAGGCTGCCGTCTGGGTAGGAAGTCCTGGGTCCGTTTGGGACCGCGAGGCTAAGGCTGCCGTCTGGGCAGGAAGTCCTGGGTCCGTTTGGGACCGCGAGGCTAAGGCTGCCGTCTGGGTAGGAAGTCCTGGGTCCGTTTGGGACCGCGAGGCTAAGACTGCCGTCTGGGCAGGAAGTCCTGGGTCCGTTTGGGACCGCGAGGCTAAGGCTGCTGTCTGGGTAGGAAGCCCTGGGTCCGTCTGGGACCGCGAGGCTAAGGCTGCCGTCTGGGTAGGAAGTCCTGGGTCCGTCTGGGATCGCGAGGCCGCCACTTGTATTATAAGAGGTCTTGGTATATATATATAGTAGGAATTCCCTGTCCTTAGGTGGTATATATATATGTGGTTACTTATTGTGAATAGGCCCTAGGGAGGGGGTAACGTTCTGGCTGGGTTAGAAAGGCTCTGTTGAGCGGGTTCTATCTGATCCGACAACCCAAGCAGAACATTTGGCGTCACGAACCGTTTTCGAAACCTGTGTGCGTCGTGTTGTCTCGTGTTTGCTTTCGGCGTGTGCGTGGTTTTGTTTGTATATTATTTGTAGTATAATTGTGTGTATAGTTTTTCTTCTTCTTTCTTTTCTTTTTCTTTCTTTTCTTCTTTCTTTTTCACAATGTTTTCTAGAAAGTCAAAATCTACTTTTAAGTTGCCCGTTGATATTCCCGGATGGGATTCAACGCCTTATGAAGCCTTAGCCCGTGAGTGGGCTGATTCTACTGGTTTGAGTGAGAATTGGAATTCTTCTTTGGAGCTGGCGGAGCCGGCTAATGTGATTACTTGTTTACAGAAGGCACCCATCTCGAAGGGTGAGGAGATTCCCATTTTGGGGCGCAGAGGTTGGATTGTTCTATCTGCGTACAGGATTCTGCATGAGAGGTTGTTGAAGCTACAGATCTCTCTTAAGGATGTTGAAGCGCACTTTGTTGAGATTCAGAATTCTCATACTTTGTTGCGGTGTCAAAATAAGTTGCTTGCTGACAAACTTGAGACTTACCAGACTATTGCCGAGAGGGCGGCTGTGCGAATTGCCCGTTATAAATACAAAAATCGGCGCGGCCGGGTTTCGACGCGAAAGGTGCGTCTGGTCGTGGCGAAAGCCGGACTGGATTGGAATCCTGATGAATGGGATGGTAATATCTGGAATTCGAGTGATTCTTGTTCCTCGGGTGAGGAATCTGTTAAGTGCGAGTCCTCCCGCTCCCGCCATGATTGTAAGCCTGCTTCTCGCACCCCTGATGGTGCACCCCGTGATTGCGCTCGTCCTTCGAGTGGGGTTGATGCTTCTTCCACTGGTTGTTCCTCTACGTGTACTGGTCGAGCTCCTTGTGATGCTCACCCCGCCGTCTCGGTGCATCCAGTTTTTCGTCGGAAATTGCAGCAGTCTCCTGCTGCTCCACAGGGTATTTCCTTAGACTCTTTAGAGGACTTTACTCAACAAGAAATTAGTGATATTTTGCAGCGATTTCGGCAGCGAGCTGGTGAGACATTACTCACATGGATGGTGCGCCTTTATGAACTGGGCGCTGCTGGCATCATGTTGGATAATGGTGATTGTTTGAAGTTTTGTTCCTTGAGCTCGGATTCTACTGTACAGGATCATTTTCGTAACTATAATGGTGGTGGTCAAATTTCTTTACTTCAATTGGCGACTGAGAGTTGTAATATAAAGTACCCTACTGAGTCTGATTGGCCTGTGAATGATAAACAGTGGTATACTTTGCGCGACGCTGCACAACGTCTCAAAGAAGAGGTGATGAAAACGGCGATTTTTCTAGGTACTGCTGACAGGTTGCTTGATGGTTCGTTGACATCTTCTGTGCGGAATCGTATTATTCGTTCTTCCCCTGTTGCTTATAAGCAGGTCATGATGACTTTATTGATTAATCAAACTGGTAACGTGTTATCTACAGTACTGGAATCGGTACGCCAACTCGGTGAGTTAGGCGAGTGGTTTAAACCTGAACGTCAGTCCCGGCCTGACACTCGTACTCCTGGTGACAATAAACTTACTAGACGTGATATCTTTTCTGGTCTTCTGGCCGATGGTGTGCGGAGGGAGGACATTGACGGTGAGACAACTGCTCGTTTGTGGGAGTTGTTTCGCAAACGTGGCTTGGATCGGAAGGAGGGTGCCCGGCGTGTTCGGATGTCTGAGTGTGATCGCGGTGGTTCTGACGGTAGCGGTGATGACGACCGCCGTGGGCGCTCTGTTCGTTGTGATGACCGACGTTATGTACGTGATCTGTCCCCCCGTCGAGAGAGAGACAGAGAGAGAGAAGAGGAAAGAGAGAGGGGAAAAAATGATTATATTTACAGCAGACGTAGAGATGATAGGGATCAATCCCCTGAGTTGAGGAGGAGAGAGGATCGTCATAATCTGGCCGATCGAAACCAGCACTGTACTGCAGAAGACACGAATCCATTTCGTACTGGGAATGGATATGAACAGGAGGTACCGATACCTAAGAAGCGTGAGAGTCTTTATCCTGATTTATCCTGGTACACAGAATGCAGTAAACATGACTAGGAAATAGGTCAAGCTCCAGTACACAGATGGGCTCACAGAGATAATAGACCCTATGTAGATATTGAAATTTATTGGAGACATCGTAATATCCAAAGGGCCCGAGCATTGGTAGATACAGGAGCGGAGGCCACTCTTATTCATGGTAAATCAAAGAAGTTTAAAGGTCAGCCTTTTACAATTACCGGATTAGGTGGAAAGGAAACTCCCGCAATTCAAACATTACTTGAAATGAGAATAGGTAGAATTCCTAGAAAAGAATACTCTGTACTAGTGGGGCCTCTCTTGGAATTCATAATTGGAATAGATATTTTGAAAGGAATGACTTTGCATTTAGATGATGGATGTTACCAATTTGGAACTACGCATTATATATGCCATCGAGCCACAGGGGAGGGGGAGAAGGAATTCTGTGGAGACACAGGGGGAGACACGGGTGTAGGCACGGGGGAAAAAGGCTCAACTGATATTAACCCACCCAATGGGTACAATGCTACTTGCAGCTCTGGGGGTAATACACGTAATTCGGGGCAGCTTTACTGTAACTCAGATACTCTTACCCCGGCCAATGGAAGTACAAGTCCGACCTTACTATCTGAAGACCCCGTGCTAGGGGAGGCAACCCATGTCCACACCTTACCCCCACCATCCATTGAGGCTGTTAGTCTAACAGAACGGGGATATAAGATGGCGAGTTGGAATATTGCTGGATGGAATAACAAGATAGATTGTCTAGGATGGTTAGAATTTATAACCCAATTTGATATCTTGTGTCTCCAGGAGACTTGGGCGGCCGAAGATGTCTATCTTAATGGGTATGTTGCCTATAATTGCCATGCTCAGCCATCCAACATGGGGAGAGCCAGTGGTGGATTGGTGATATTGCTTTCTGTGAGGCTACCGGTTCGAGTAAAAATCCACCGGACCATCGGTCTGCACTCTCAGTTGTTGTGGTTACAAAACAGGAATGGGCGAAATGTTTTAGTTATAAACCACTACAACAATGCCTTTAACCACTCCAAAACAGATATGGTTGATGAACTTGAAGCGGAGGTGGAAAGGTTATATGGGCGCAGTGATGTGTCTTTTGATATTTTGTGGGGCGGAGATTTCAACATTCACATGTGCCCATTTGTTGGCAGAAGGGTGTGTGGGCATGGGGATGAGGTGGGGGAAGATCAGATCCACTTTATACATTCGGTTTATGGGGAATCCCTAAACACTCTTATGCTTAAAATGGATTTATGCATTATGTTACCTGGCGTAGACAGTGAGGGCAATTCGGTGCCAACCTTTATTGGTAGGAATTGTGCCACGGTTATCGACTACCTCATTGTCTCCTCCAGTATTACAGCTTTGTGTTCTTTACCCGTAATAGTAGACCCAGCCCTAAGCGATCATAACTGTCTAACAATGTATCTCTCCTTGTGGGGGGATAAAGTAAAGGCGTTACATGGTGCAGTGACAGATATAGTTCCACATAGACCAAATGGCCCTAGAATTAAATGGGGTAGGCAAAATGAGGAACATTTACTATGTACCATTGTGTCTGCCTGTATAGATGAGGTGGAATGCTGTCTCGAACCCGAAAAGGATAATGCTGATATTCTAGCTAGTTTCGATATCATTAATAAAAACATTGCAGAAATCTTAACTGGAAGAAAACCAAAGGGCCCTAGGATTAACGGGGGATGGTTTAACAGGGAATGTACTAAATCCTTACAAAGACTTAAAGTTGCTCTTAAGGGTAAACCCAGAGATAAGGATGCAGTTAAAACCCTCAGAAGGGAATACTCAATTCATCTGAGGGATAGGAAACAGGAACTAAGGGAAGAGGCCTGGAACAACCTGACTAAGGCAGTGGATCTTAAGGATACCAAGCTTTTCTGGTCCACTGTCAATAGTCCCTTCCTCCGAAATGAAGAAGTCCCGGTAATGTCTGCCCAGGTATCTGAGGAACAATGGGTGACTCATTTTACTAGTATTTTTAACCCCGAAGGACTAGCTGTAGGGGGGGATAGTGAAACCCTGGCTTTTATCCCCATACCTCTTAATATCACAGTCTCTGAGGTGGATGATGCCATCCGGGTCAGTAAGGGGGGAAAGGCGCCGGACCCTGATGGGGTACCCGTTGACCTTTATAAAGCCGAGATTTCCATATGGAGCCCATTATTAACAAAGGTTTTTAATGCCGCAGCAATGATTGCGGCCCCACAGACTTGGGGGGAATCAATCATTATCCCGGTGTATAAAAAAGGGGAGAGGGGTGAGGCAAAAAACTACCGCCCGATTTCTCTCCTCACTGCTTCTCTAAAAATTATGAGTAGGGTATTACTGAGTCGCCTAGAGGAATGGGTAGAAGATAAAGGGATCCTTGCGGATTCCCAGTACGGATTCCGCAAGGGGTTAGGCACTATAGAACAGTGCATTAATTTAGACCTTATTATATGCAAATATACACGGGCCAAACAAGGCTCGTTGTTTCTTTGCTTTGCCGACCTGTCCAGTGCCTTTGACTTGGTTGACCATGGTCTTCTGTGGTCAACCTTGTTGGACATGGGTGCTCCACAGGATATTATCTATTTCTTGGCCCAACTTTATAGGAATCTGACAGCTAAGATACGATACGGGCAATCGGGGGAGTGTACACCCAGTGTTAAAATAGGTTCCGGAATTAGGCAGGGATGCGTCCTTGCACCTCTTCTTTTCTCCCTTTTTATTAATGCAATCGAGTCGGAACTACGGTCCACCAGTGCAGATGCACCGACTGCTGGCGGCCTGTCCATCCCAATATTGCTTTATGCGGATGACGCGGTTCTGCTCTCACAAACCCCTCTAGGGTTGCAAAAACTTATGAATAAATTTGCAGATTTTATTAATGGGAGAAAATTAAAAATTAATAATTCGAAAACTTTTATAATGCCCTGTGGGAAGAAAATTAAAAACCTAAGGCCCTTCACAGTTATGGACCAAACTATAAAAGTGGTGGACAAATTCTGTTATCTGGGTATCACTTTTAATAGTGGGGGGATGTGGACACCTGAAATGATTAATGTAAGAGCAAAAATGGCCAAGTGTTCTTTTGGCATATTTAGGTTTGCATCCAAGCTAGGCTCAAGACGGATACCAGACATGTTGTACCTATATCGCCATAAATGTGTTGCTCTGGCCCTATATGGCTCAGGAGTGTGGGGCCATTGTAATAACAACATGCTCCAGGTTGAGGAAAACAAATTTGTCAAAAAACTCCTGTGTTTACCATCTTCTGCCTCAACAAAGCTGATCCATCAGGAGGCTGGTCTAGAACATCTATCTGACTTGATCAGATTAAGACCCCTGTTAGTATGGAGATCTATATGGGCCAAGGAACAGACTGGTTTTACAAGAAAGATTATTTTAGATTGTCTTCACATGGACAAATGTTCCCGCATCCCCTGGCTTAACTATATTATCCGAACATTTAATGATGTTTTTAATCTCACGGTGCGTGATAACCCTTCTTGTGCTTTAGATATCCCGAAGAGTGAGATTAAACATGAATTTCTGAGGGTTAGCATGGTGAAGCGTAACGCAGCTACTGCTCAGTTCTCCTCACATGTTTTTTACGACAGATACACTAAGGAAGAAATGGGGCTCTCAGGATACCTTAAATTGGTTACTATTCGATCCCACCAATATGTATTGACAAGATTACGGATGGGGTTTGTTCATTTGCTTGTTGCGTACCCTGTAATGAAGACTTATACTATTGCCCCCTGTCCGTGTGATGGGACCACAAAGCAAAGTACGGAGCATTTTTTATTGTTATGCCCTCTTTATCTCCACCTTCGAAAAGTATATCTGAAACCGCTTTTCAAAAAATATAATGTATTCAATATTGTTTCGGCCATGGGGCTTTTATTTGGACTTAATTCACAGGACATCTGTTTTTTTACTGCTGTATATATTTTAAAATCGATACGTCTGAGGAAAAGCACCCTTTTTTTTTGATATGTGATTAACTTAAAACCTGCTATATCCTCATGTTTTAATACTTATGTATGTATGTACTTTTATGATTATTAATCAATGATCGAATAAAGTTTTTGAATTGAATTGAATTGAATTGAATAGATATTTTGAAAGGAATGACTTTGCATTTAGATGATGGATGTTACCAATTTGGAACTACGCATTATATATCGTCCAGGCCTATACGGGTTGGTCGTTTACGAATGCCCCCCATAAAAGTTCCTCAGGCTACAAAAGTGGTTTGTCAGAAGCAGTATCGTGTTCCGGGTGGTCATGAGGAGATTAGTACCACTATTCAGGAGTTGGTGGATGCAGGTGTTATAGCCCCAGTTACTTCTGCTTGGAATAATCCTGTTTGGCCTGTACGTAAAAGTGATAATTCTTGGCGTATGACTGTTGATTATCGAGAATTGAACAAACACACACCCTCTTTGACCGTTGCAGTACCGGATGTTATTACCCTAATTGAAAGAATCCAAAAACATCCGGGTACATGGTATGCGTCAATTGATATTGCTAATGCTTTCTTTTCGATTCCGATTGCCCCTGAGTGTCAGGAACAGTTCAGTTTTACGTGGAATGGGCGTCAAATGACGTTTAGGAGTCTTCCTCAGGGCTATGTGCATAGCCCTACTATATGTCACCGGCTGGTGGCAGAGCATTTGGCTGAGGTACCGGTTCATCCACAGGTTCAGATGTGTCATTATATTGATGATGTTTTGATCCAAGGCGAAACACAAGAGGAAGTTCAGACCCAATTGGACAGAGTCATTGGGTGCCTGCGTGAGAAAGGTTGGGAAATCAATCCGGATAAACTACAAGGCCCGTCCCAGGCTGTGAAATTTTTGGGTATTAATTGGCATGAAGGGCACCGTGAAGTGATCCCTCAGGTTAAACAGAAAATTCTTGATTTTGCAGTTCCAAGGAATAGGAAAGAAGCCCAAAGCTTCATTGGTTTATTTGGTTTTTGGCGTCAGCATATTCCTCATTTGAGTCAAATACTGGCCCCCTTGTACCGTGTCACCCGTAAAAAGAATGCGTTTGATTGGGATACACCACAGCAAGATGCGTTCGACCTAGCAAAAGAGGCAATTCAACATGCTTTGGATTTATGGCCCGTACGTGATGGGGAGGTAGATTTAAATGTGTCTGTACAGGGCCTTTATGCGAATTGGAGTTTGTGGCAGAAGCAAGGCAGGAGTAGAGTGCCGTTGGGTTTCTGGACCAAAAAGTTACCTGATGCTAGTGAGCGTTATACACCCTTTGAGAAACAGTTACTTGCATGTTATTGGGCTCTGGTGGATACCGAGCAATTGACTTTGGGACATGATATAGTTTTGCGACCTGAGATTCCTATTATGCAGTGGGTTATGAGTTCGCCAAAAACTCACCGCATTGGACACGCTCAAGAGGCGAGTGTGATTAAATGGAAATGGTATATACAAGACAGGGCACGTGTGGGACAGAAAGGAGTTGCATCTTTACATGAGCAGGTGGCGCGAGCGCCATCGACTGAGACTGAGAGTGTATGTTCCGTACCTTTAGTGCAGGAGTCTCCTGTCAAGTGGGGTAGACCCTTTGATGATTTGTCCGCGGAGGACAGGAACCATGTCTGGTTTACAGATGGTTCAGCAAGGTTCATAGGGCCGAAACGGCACTGGAAAGCGGTGTCCTATAATCCGGTCACACAGAAACTGCTGAGCACAACTGGTGAAGGTAAGAGCAGCCAATTTGCTGAATTGTATGCTGTTTATCAAGTCCTGAAACAAGAATTACCCGGCACATGTCATATTTTCACCGACTCTTGGTCTACTGCCAATGGACTGGCAGTTTGGTTACCGACTTGGCATTCCCATAATTGGGAATTGCATTCAAAACAGTTGTGGGGAAAAGAGTTATGGCAAGAGATTTGGGAGATGCTCCCACAGAGTACTGTTACAATCTTCCATGTGGATGCTCACACCCCTATAGATTCTCTTGACAAATTTTTTCATAACATTGCAGATGAGAAATCTAAAATTTCTGAGGCAGTGGTGGACAGGCAAGATTCTGATATGGCGGGATTGGCGAAATGGGCCCACCAGAAGGCAGGACATTTTGGAGAGAAAGCCACTAGCAGGTGGGCTGCTGATCGAGGAATTTATATTCCCTTAGATTTGATCAAGAATGTTATTTTACATTGTCCCATTTGTCAGCATATCAGACAGCGCAAAGTGCCCCAAATTGTTAAAGGTCATTTACATCGCGGGAAACTGCCCGCTCAAATTTGGCAAATTGATTACATTGGTCCACTTCCCATGAGCAGGAATTGTCAATATGTTTGCACTATTGTTGATACATACAGTGGCTTGTTGGTAGCCCTTCCCTGTAAGCAAGCTACCCAATTGAATACCATTAAAACATTGGAATTGATTATCATGTATTATGGTGTGCCATTCCAAATTCAATCTGACAATGCATCCCATTTTCGTGGAAGATTGGTACAGGAATTCTGTGTGGAAAACAATATTGACTGGGTGTTTCATGTCCCATACTATCCACAGGCCTCAGGTCTTGTGGAGAGATTGAATGGTCTGCTGAAGGGGCAGCTGCGTAAACTAACTGATGACAAATATAAGAATTGGCGAGACTTTTTGTCCCAAGCACTATTAATTTTGAATAATCGTCCTTTTCTAAATGCTGAATCTCCACTTATGCGTTTGTTCCCTCCGAATGTTAATGCTCAGCCAAATGAAATCAGAGAGACTGTGATGTACTGGGAGATTACTCCCGGAGCTTTGGCTCCATGTAGAGCGACCCCAGGGTCGGCAGGTTTAGACTTGCATGCCATGGATGACACCGTTCTAAAAGGTAAAGATCGGGTCATCATCGCGACCGGTGTTGGTGTTCATATACCACCCGGGAATTTTGGATTAATCGCCCCTAGATCGGGGCTGGCTGTAAAAGGCATTCAGGTACTTGGAGGGGTCATTGACAGCGATTATCAGGGAGAGATTAAGGTGCTCCTGCTAAATAGCAGTGAGGCTGATTTGCTGATCCATCGAACTGACCGAGTGGCTCAATTACTGATAATGCCTGTCTTCAGTGGTGGGATGGTAAAAGGCACTGCCCCAACTTTGCTAACTGTACGAGGCCAGAAAGGTTTTGGCTCCACAGATAACCCTGGGGCCAGGGTTTGGGTGCAGTCGCCTAAGACTCCCCCTGAACAGGCAGAGGTCATCGCCACCGGTCATGATAATACCATTTTAGTTATGAGACCAGGGAAAGATAGCTGGGAAGCGGTCCCGGCTGACAAATGTTACTTACGAGAATGATTAATGCCTGTATTTGATTCTCTTTCAGATCATTCTTTGGACTGTCGCTGCAGGATGTGTCGTCGCAGGACTGTTTTCGGGTTGGTTCGACGAGAGAGGAGGACTCCCGTCAACCCCGGATGAGCTACGCGCCCGAGTGTCGCGTTCCCTCGCTGCGTGGGATTCGTCATCGAACTTTTGGACACTACTGGCGAAAAGGGTGACCGATGCCCCTCACTTTTGTTTGACGCCGATGAGATCTGTACATGACATCCTAGCGACCTGTCTGGTTGCTGTCCCTGCTTCACTGGAAACCCTAACTAATATTTTCAACATTTCGAAGGCTCGCCCCAATGTTCTTCTGGGCGATTTTGCCACCCATACGTATTGCCCCTTATGTACTGAACTACCGGACAGGATACCCCCCGTCCAATCCCAAATAGTTACCTATAATATCACACAAGGTGATATATGCTTTTTTCTTACATGTAATCCTAGTGCAATTTCTGAATGTCTACATTTGAAATTGAAAGGTGCTACTTCCTTCACCTTTCATGAGCGAACTTTGTGCTTTCAAAGGACACCGAAAACATGTGCTTCGGTCATGAACAATATGACTTGCAAGAGTTTGGTAGTTACCCCTAGTCATTATCGCACGATGTTGCTACCTGCCGGATGGCTTTTCTCATGTGGTAATACTTCTTGGCCATATGTCCCCGCGAATATTTCTGGTGGCCCCTGTGCTATTACAAGACTCAGCTTACTAATGTTCTCGTCACATCCGAATGCCAATTCTCGTGTGATTCGAGATGCAGTCATGTTACAGGAGGATTGTGACTCATCTTTGCATTTATATTCCAAGTCTGAATACCTTAGCCTGGCTATTTCAATTATTGGTGTTCCTGCTTTGGCGGTTTATAATGCTAAATCTATTGAGAAAATGGCCTGCTGGATGGTAAAATCCATTAATCATACTTCTACAGTCCTATCTGACATGCTGTTAGACGCCCAGGGTGAACGTAGAGCCATCTTGCAAAATAGAGCGGCCATTGATTATCTTTTGCTTAAACATGGACATGACTGCTCTGATTTTGAGGGTCTTTGTTGTTTTAACTTGTCTGATCATACACAATCTATTCGCGCCCACATTGACAGGTTACATGATTTGACGGAGGAAGTTAGAAAACACATTGACCAGGGCTGGTTTGACTGGCTCTTTAATTGGTTACCTGACCTGTATCTGTTACGTCGAATATTAGGAGGTATTCTAATTACCATCGCTGTTTTGATTTCTATTTGTTGCTTTATTCAGTGTATCCCTTCACTACTTCAATTCTGCACACTTGGTACTAGACATAGATCAGTTAGTTTTGTTTCATATTATTCTTCCACCGATGTTAGTTCTGTTTAATGAATGTATAATAGACTGAAGTCAAGGGTGAAATGTACTGCTCGATTTTTCCGGCCTTTTCTTGCGTTAAAGAATAACTAGTGTGACTTCAGTCTCTTTCCATCCAAGTCTAAGGGTTAGAGTAGTGTATAGAGCCTATTTATTAGGCACTTCGACATGATCCTGTGTCCTTCCCCATAGATTAGGGCTTGCACACATATCCTAGGGGATAGATTCGTTAGTCTTAGGGATAGCCTGCCCTGTAGTGAGGGTATTTCATGGAGCCGTGCTGAATTCAGGCCTGGTAGGCCTCAAACGGGGGAGACTCCATCTTTCTTTCTGCTCCAGCAGCTTGAGATGCTTCTAGGTTAAAGGGGATGTTTTAGTTATGAGGTGTTATTCGCTTGGAGAGAACCGGTTCAGACCGGCCCTTATCGAAGGATTGTATTTTTCTTCATGCCGAAGACGCTACATCAGGCCGGCCGGCTGGGAAAGTGTCCTTGTCACGGGGAGGTACAAGAATTTGGTGGGCGGCAGGTTACGGGCTGGAATTTTCCATGAGAAAATGCACCTCTATATTAGTGAAAGTCTGAGGCAGATACTGGCAATTATTCTTTCAATCCATAGGCGGCACCTAGCCGTTAGCAGAAAAGCTACTACTTATTCCAGGGAAGACAGATGACAAACTTGAGGGCGGAGAAAGACCAAGAGACAGATACTCTTCTAGCAGAATTGCCAGAGAGGAGAGAGTAGCCGATGAGGAAGAGGTCCCAGTGACTCGGAGAAGGGAGCTACGGAGGTGTGATCTCCAGGCGAGCCGAGGCACAGACGAGAAGGGAACCTAGATGACCATTGAGTGCAGGCTACACACGACTAAGGTGATGTCGACCCCTTTCTTATTAGAGTGTACAACCTAATCTTTCACTTTTCTTTACAGATTATGTGTTACACAGTAATGTTATGTGCTTGCGTATATGATATATAATAAAGTCAGTTTGTAGTGAATCAACATGTGCTGCGTGTTCTTATATAAGAGGGTAGCCTATTCTTCTAGTCAGCTGTGACTTGACATGAACAGATGTTAACCCTGATCAGGTAAGTGGTAACTGAATAAGGGAGAGAGGAGCCCCTCGAACCAGAGAACAGGTTGTGCTCAAACTGGCGGTTCTTGTGTGATCTGATAAATAGTAACACTGATTCCCTTGTTGTATGTTATGGTGATCATAGGATGAACTCGTGCTAAGGCTGCCGTCTGGGTAGGAAGTCCTGGGTCCGTTTGAGACCGCGAGGCTAAGGCTGCCGTCTAGGCAGGAAGTCCTGGGTCCGTTTGGGACCGCGAGGCTAAGGCTGCCGTCTGGGTAGGAAGTCCTGGGTCCGTTTGGGACCGCGAGGCTAAGGCTGCCGTCTGGGTAGGAAGTCCTGGGTCCGTTTGGGACCGCGAGGCTAAGGCTGCCGTCTGGGCAGGAAGTCCTGGGTCCGTTTGGGACCGCGAGGCTAAGGCTGCCGTCTGGGTAGGAAGTCCTGGGTCCGTTTGGGACCGCGAGGCTAAGGCTGCCGTCTGGGCAGGAAGTCCTGGGTCCGTTTGGGACCGTGAGGCTAAGGCTGCCGTCTGGGTAGGAAGTCCTGGGTCCGTTTGGGACCGCGAGGCTAAGACTGCCGTCTGGGCAGGAAGTCCTGGGTCCGTTTGGGACCGCGAGGCTAAGGCTGCCGTCTGGGTAGGAAGCCCTGGGTCCGTCTGGGACCGCGAGGCTAAGGCTGCCGTCTGGGTAGGAAGTCCTGGGTCCGTCTGGGATCGCGAGGCCGCCACTTGTATTATAAGAGGTCTTGGTATATATATATAGTAGGAATTCCCTGTCCTTAGGTGGTATATATATATATGTGGTTACTTATTGTGAATAGGCCCTAGGGAGGGGGTAACGTTCTGGCTGGGTTAGAAAGGCTCTGTTGAGCGGGTTCTATCTGATCCGACAACCCAAGCAGAACACTAGTCTAGTTTCAAACTTCAAAGGATTGTCGAATACGATAGTCTCGTGAATACACGAGTCCTTCGGCTTTGGCACTTGCAAGTTCCAAATCAAAGCGATCCCAAAGGGATACCAAACCAAACTAAGGTCTGGGAGACGCTCCACTTATACTTAACTGAGGTATCGATGACGTCACCAGAAGACTCTTTAAATCGTTTCGCTCTACCAAATCATCAAGGGTCCAAAACAGGGCGATAGTCAGGGCAGCAGTCCTTTGTAGCCATCGGGACGCGGAGAACCTCGCAGTAAAGACTTTCGGACCACGTCGACATGCAGGGGTCGATGAAGTGGCGGCCTTCCTCCAGAATTTTCACACAAAGCTCCTCACGAACCTCTGGCTTGGACCAGTACCGCTGAAATCGCCCCACGTTGGGCGCCAACTGAAGTACTGGGTTTTTCAGAACCAACCCAGCGGTGCCAGGGGACACACCCGAAGACTTCGAGTTCTTCCTGTTTCAGACCACAGAAACACAGAGTCTTCTAGGTGAAGTCAAAGATCGTATTTATTGGCTGCAGACCAATCACAGGTATCCGAGAAGTACAACACGGTGTATGTTCTCAGGAGACTGCTCCAAAACAAAAACCAGTCTAACTAGCCCAACAGGTATCTCCAGTATGCGCCAGGGAGCTGCGTTGCAGACAGGTGTTCTGAGGCCACGCCCTTTTTTACACCTCTATGCAACGCAGCTCTGTGGCGCTTACTGGAGGTACCTAGTGGGCTAGTTTGACCCTAGGGACACTTAGGATTCAAGGGGACTTAATCTCTCAACTTAGAACGGCCACAGGGCGCGTTTACACAGTGGTGAAGGGAGGGGACGGGGCCTGAGGTGACATGTGCAAACACGCCCTGTGGCACGTTTTAAGTTGGGGAAATAATTCCCTTTCAATCCTGAGGGACCCTGGGGGCCAACTAGCCCACCAGATGCTTCCTCTAAGCACCACTGCTCTGCATTGCAGTGAGGTGGTGCAGGCCGTGCCCCTTTTTACACGTCTCTGAATGGCACTTACTGGACATACCTAGTGGGCTATTTTGCCCCTAGGGATCCTCAGGATTCAAGGGGACTTAATCTCCCAACTTAAAAAACGGCCACAGGGCGTGTTTACACAGTGGGGAAGGGAGGGGACGGGGCCTGAGGTGACGTGTGCAAACACGCCCTATGGCGCATTTTAAGTTGGGGAAATAATTCCCCTTCAATCCTGAGAGCCCCTGGGGGCTAACTAGCCCACCAGATGCTTCCAGTAAGTGCCACTGAGCTGCGTTGCAGAGAGGTGGTCCAGGCCGTGCCACTTTTTACACCTCTCTGCAACGCAGCTCTGTGGCGCTTACTGGAGGTACCTAGTGGGCTAGTTGGACCCTAGGGACCCTCAGGATTCAAATGAACTTAATCTCCCAACTAAAAATGGCCACAGGGCGTGTTTACACAGTGGTGAAGGGAGGGGACGGGGCCTGAGTTAACGTGTGCAAACAAGCCCTGTGGCGCATTTTAAGTTGGGGAAATAATTCCCCTTCAATCCTGAGGGACCCTGGGGGCCAACTAGCCCACCAGGTGCTTCCAGTAAGCGCCACTGCGCTGCGTTGCAGAGAGGTGGTCTAGGCCGTGCCCCTTTTTACATCTCTCTGCAAGGCAGCTCTGTGGCGCTTACTGGAGGTACCTAGTGGTCTAGTTGGACCCTAGGGACCCTCAGGATTCAAGGGGAATTAATCTCCCAACTTAAAATGGCCACAGGGCGTGTTTACACAGTGGGGAAGTGAGGGGACGGGGCCTGAGGTGACGTGTGCAAACATGCCCTGTGGCGCGTTTTAAGAGGTAGTTTTAATCCCCTGTCCTATATATACTAGGGGCTTACAGAGGAGGTCATGCTGATCACAGGGGGACCCCAACGCATAGTGTTCCCTAGTGTATGTAGGTGTTTTCACTGTATTCTGAGTGTCTTTTAACATAGCACTGGCTCTAGGTTTGGTTAGTCAGACTCAGTTACCACCAGTATCTGTCTGAAAAAGTTGAAGGTACATGATGATTTTGCAACAAGGCTTCTTTCTGCTCTTCTGCTCTTCTGTTTGTTCTTTATGCACGTTATCCTTCTTCCTGCACTTTTCTTCGTCTTTGAGGACTTCTGTTGCTTCTTTCTGCATTTCTTTTTTTTCTCTCTGTGCGTTTTTTCTTCTTTCTTCACATGTCCTATCTCTGTAGGCATAGTTAGAAATTTGCATTTAAAAAAACCTTTGAAATTCACTGAAAAAACCATAGGTTTCAGGCATGTTATAGTTAGGAATTAGCATTTAAAAAACCTTAGAAATTCACTGAAAAAAACATAGGTTTCATGGGCGTTATAGTTAGCTGGACTTTTCACTCGTACAAAACCATTGAAACTCCCCCGTTATAGTTAGTTCAGCTAACTATAACTCGCGCGCCCGCAATGCACTGCTGATGACGTCACATATTACATCACTCATGACATGGTCAGTGACATCACTCATGACATCACTGATGACATCTCAAATGACATCACTGATGACATCATCCTTGTGATAGAGTGGCAGACCTCCTCTCCCCCTAATATAACCTTTGATACACACATTCAAAAATAGAAACTACAATTTTCAAAACAATGGACATACCAATATCAGTTACAACAACCTATTCAGTAATTCTAAGATCCACATACACATCCACTCATTCACCAACAGTCCTATACAGTCACTCATACATGTACTCACTCATCATATGTACTCATACACCTATACATCCTGTTACACAACGCCACTCATCCATAGAGTTACTCACACACATAGTCACTCATGCTAATAAAGAATCAAACATCCATTTACTTGCATATACAGTTATACACACACCACCACACTTACTTCTACAGAAACTTACACATACTTAGTCTTTTAAACAATCACTTATAGAAACACATACTTATTCATACAGGAACTCTTTCAATCTCTCACTCTCACATATACTCACTTATATACACCAATAGTCACATATACTAGTTTAAAACATATGTAGTTACTCATAAAGACACGATTGAGACAGTCATTCACTCACTAACACACCCATGCACACACTCATCCACCCATACAGTCCTGCACACATGCTGTCTTCAACACATACAAACAGTGAGTCACTCATTCATGCACCTATGCACTACGTAATACCCCCACCGAACCATACAGACACTCAGACACTCATACTGATACTCAAAAAACCAACTAATAACCAATATAGACACTCATGTAGCTACTCACCAACCCATGCAGCCACTTATACACAAAGTGAGAGACTGATACAGATATTTACATATTTAAACATTACTCACTAAGCCATGTATTCACTAAGATACACTTAATCAGTCAGTTATACAATCAATTTTTTAAAAACAAATCATCCATTTAGACACTTATATACCCATTTATACTTCCATCGACCTTGAGATATACATATATAAAACATATGTAATTTTCAGAAAAACACACATTCACTGGATGATGTCATCAGTGATGTCATCAGTGATGTAATTTGAGATGTCATCAGTGATGTCATGAGTGATGTCACTGACCATGTCATGAGTGATGTAATATGTGACGTCATCAGCAGTGCATTGCGGGCGCGCGAGTTATAGTTAGCTGAACTAACTATAACGGGGGAATTTCAATGGTTTTGTACGAGTGAAAAGTCCAGCTAACTATAACGCCCCTGAAACCTATGGTTTTTTCAGTGAATATATATATATTCACTGAAAAAAACCATAGGTTTTAGGCCTGATATAGTTAGGATTTAGCATTTAAAAAACCTGCGAAATTCACTGAAAAAACCATAGGTTTCAGGCCTGATATAGTTAGGAATTAGCATTTAAAAAACCTTAGAAATTCACTGAAAAAACAATAGGTTTTTGGGGTGTTATAGTTAGCTGGACATTTCACTCGAACAAAACCATTGAAATTCCTCGGATATAGTTAGTTGTACTAACTACATCTCGCGCGCCCGCAATCCACTGCAGATGATGTCACATATTACATCTCAAATGACATCACTGATGACATCATCCAGAGAATGTGGTCTGGTTCGTTATTTAAATATGTATTATATATAAAGCAATTTGCATTGAAGAATGAGTGGATATATAAATATAAATATCTGGATGGAGGATTTAGTAGCAGTGTGATTGACTGTTTACATGACAAATTTATAGTGTCTCACTAAATATATTGGATAGTGACTAAACTGTGTGAATATCTGTATCACTTTGTTAGATGTTGTGTAAACTGCTGCACTAGTTGGTTACTAGCTACGTGAAAGTCTATATTATTTATTGATTAGTTAACTGACTATTTGTATGGGAGAGTGAATGTGTGTGTGGTTCAGTGGGGGGTGTGTGACTGCCCAAAGATGTGTAAATAGTTGATTCAGTAGGTATATGAAGTTAAAACTACATGTTATAACAGTTGTTTGGGTGAGTGAATATCTTTATGTGTGTGGCGATGAGCAAATATATGTCTCAATGGTACATGTCCAACAAACTAGAAAAATAAAAGCCAGTGTATGTGTCAGTTGTTGTATATAAATAAGTATACATAAGACACAGTGATTGTATGAGTGACTGTATGGATAACTGTATAATTGTAATAGTGATTTTAAAACACACTAAGTATGAGCTATTATCTATATGAATAGATGAAGTGGTGTTTTTATAAGTGTATAGCTAAGTAAAAATAAGTATGATCCATTGTTTGCATAAGTGAGTAGGATGACTTCATAAGTGATTAGGATGTGTGCTGGTGTGTAATGTCGATATAGGTGTATAAGTATATTTGATAGTGTTTTATTGATCATTGACAGCATGTATGAGTGAATCTATAGGTAAGTGATTAGATGTGTGTATAGATCTAGGAATCACTGAGTGGGTGTTTAGAAACTTGTATTGGTGTGTCAATAGTTTTAAATCTGGCACTCTCCATTTTACAGTGAGTGATGAAAGGTTATACTAGTGTATGATGAGGTGTATCTGATTGTCACGTGGATGATGTCATCAGTGATGTCATCAGTGATGTCATTTGAGATGTCATCAGTGATGTCACTGACCATGTCTTGAATGATGTAATATGTGACATCATTAGCAGTGGATTGCGGGCGCGCGAGATGTAGTTAGTACAACTAACTATATCGGAGGAATTTCAATGGTTTTGTTCGAGTGAAATGTCCAGCTAATTATAACACCCCTAAAACCTATTGTTTTTTCAGTGAATTTCTAAGGTTTTTTAAATGCTAATTCCTAACTATATCAGGCCTGAAACCTATGGTTTTTTCAGTGAATTTCGCAGGTTTTTTAAATGCTAATTCCTAACTATATCAGGCCTGAAACCTATGGTTTTTTCAGTGAATTTCAAAGGTTTTGTAAATGACAATTTTTAATGTATTAATTGTTATACTGATTTTTTTATATACTGATTTACTACATTGTTTAAACTGTTTATTTTTAGATATTTTATTTTTTTATTTACATTATACATTACAATACAAAATATAATTTCTCAGAATGAATTACTTTAGTTTAAATACTTTGCAAATAGGCAATAGACATTTAAGTACAGTAGTTACAGTTGTTGCAATGGGCAACACAATTTCAAACACAAAGCAACATTGAGCTCAAAGTGAATTTCTAGTCAAATGCAATTAGTTAATTTATGGATTACTTTTCTAACCACAGGACTGGATGCTAGATTCAGTCCTTGGACATCTCCTGTAAACAGTTGAGTAAATGCGTTTTGGTTACAGTAGTGATTTTTAAGGATTATTATTGTATTTTAAAAGTTGACACTTAGAAAACTTTTCACATAGAATCACCAATGTTATCCTATGGCAGAAAATTCACTTAAAAGGTAAGTAGTGTTATCGTTACTTGTTCTTACTCAGTGGTGGATCCTGGATCCAGCACAGGTGTGAATCTCCTGTAAATAGTTGAAAGAATGTGTTTAAGTCATACATATGATTTTTTAGGAATATTTTTAGTTTGTGAAAATAGACACTTAGAAACTTTTCTACTTAAAAGCACACAATGGATTCCTATGGAAGGAAATACAAGTTACTGTTAAGCATGCTTAGAATTACTTTTCAGCGTCAGTGCTGGTCTAAAAGATGCAGCCCTGGGTTCTCTCCTGATAACAGGTGAGTAAATCGTAATTCGTAGTTCGGCTGATTTTAGAGGAATATTTGTACGTTTCAAAAATGGACACAAACTTTTCTGCTGAAAACCACACAATGGATTCCTATGGAAGGAAATACAAGTTACTGGTAAGTACGCTTAGACTTACTTTTTAGGGTCAGTGCTGGTCTAAGAGATGCAGCCCTGGGTTCTCTCCTGATAACAGGTGAGTAAATCGGAATTCGTAGTTCGGCTGATTTTAGAGGAAAATTTGTACAATGGTAAAGGAAGGGGGCGGGGCCTGAGGTGACATGTGCAAACACGACCTGTGGGGCGTTTTAAGTTGGGGAATTAATTCCTCTTCAATCCTGCGGTCCCCTGGGGGCCAACTAGCCCGCCAGGTACCTCCACTATGCGTCAGGGAGCTGCGTTGCAGAGAGGTGTTCAGAGGCCACGCCCCTTTTTACAACACTCTGCAACGCAGCTCTGTGGCGCTTCCTGGAGGTACCTGGTGGGCTAGTTGGCCCCTAGGGGACCTCTGGATTGAAGAGGAATGAATTCCCCAACTTAAAACGCGCCACAGGGCGTGTTTGCACACATATCACCTCAGGCCCCGCCCCCTACCTTCACCACTGTGCAAACGCGCCCCGTGGTGTATTTTAAGTTGGTGGATTAAGTCCCCTTGAATCCTGAGGTCCCCTGGCGGCCAACTTGCCCACCAGGTACCTCCAGTATGCGCCAGGGGGCTGTGTTGCAGAGAGGTGTTCAGAGGTCACGCCCCTTTTTACAACACTCTGCAACGCATCTCCGTGGTGCTTAGTGGAGGTACCTGGTGGGCTAGTTGGCCCCTAGGGGACCTCTGGATTGAAGAGGAATTAATTCCCCAACTTAAAACGTGCCACAGGGCGTGTTTGCACAGTATCACCTCAGGCCCCGCCCCCTATCTTCACCACTGTGCAAATGCGCCCCGTGGCGGTTTTTAAGTTAGGGGATTAAGTCCCCTTGAATCCTGAGGTCCCCTAGCTGCCAACTAGGCCACCAGGTACCTCCAGTAAGCGCCACGGAGCTGCATTGCAGAGAAGTGTAAAAAGGGGCGTGGCCTCATTACACCTCTCTGCAACGCAGCCCCCTGGTGCATGCTGGAGGTTCCTGGTGGAGGAATATTTGTACGTTTCAAAAATGGACCCTTAGAAACTTTTCTGCTGAAAACCACACAATGGATTCCTATGGAAAGAAATACAAGTTACTGGTAAGTACGCTTAGAATTATTTTTCAGGGTCAGTGCTGGGCTAAAAGATGCAGCCCTGGGTTCTCTCCTGATAACAGGTGAGTAAATCGTAATTCGTAGTTCGGCTGATTTTAGAGGAATATTTGTACGTTTCAAAAATGGACACTTAGGTGCCGATCACGATCCGGCAAAAACCCGGTACGAACCGTCGGACGGAGCATAATCTCCGCCCGCGCGTACCCGGTCGTCAAATTTTACAAACAAGGAATTACGATTCGCACGGGTACACCATTACCGTACGATTCGTAAAAAAGCCCGACCGAACAAAAAACACCTACCAATGCGATCCGGGAAAGCGCCGACCTGACGTCGGGACGCACGCAGCCAGCCATTCACGAACCAGGAATCACGATTCGCACCGACGTCACCCCGCACGGTGAATATTTTGCGGCAGCCAAAAACTGCCGGGAAATCAGGACGACGCGAACAAGGACCACCAGTACGCGACGGACAGACGACGCCGCGAACAAGGAGGACCAGTACGTGACGGACAGACATGGACCCGAACCTACGAGTCATCCCTGCCCTCATAGCAGTCCACCTCCTCTACAGGTTACGACGCAGACGCCGCAGAAGGTCAGAATAACTAAGGGAGGGGGGAAAGTGGGGTGGGGTGGGGGTGGCACGACCAGGGCAGGCCACAAAACAACCACATGAGTGACACACTACACATGGGCTGGACATACCTGACTCCCATGCCCTGGTCACCACAAGGGGGTGGGGGCGTGTCCTGATAAGCCAGCGACCGCCACAACGGAAGTCCGTCACCACGCGAACCGGCAACACAACCAGACAGGTACGTCCCGTACCCACGCCTGAAGAGCGTGGGTACGAGTCGGACCACGCCCACACACGTCACCCCAACAATGGCGGGACGGATCGCACCCACGTGGCAAAGGCCTGGGTACGGGCCGCACAAACATCACATAGCGTGGGGACGGATATGTACGGACCCTACCCCCACCCCGTATGCAAGGAGCGTACCCCCCACCCCAACAGTGCAAGTACGACCCGTACCCCCACCCGCGTATGCATGGAGCGTACCCCCCATGCCAACAGTGTAAGTACGACTCGAACCCCCACCCACGAATGCAAGGAGCGTACCCCCCAGCCCAACAGTGTAAGTACGACCCGTACCCCCACCCGCGAATGCAAGGAGCGTACCCCCCATGCCAACAGTGTAAGAACGACCCGTACCCCCACCCGCGGACGTACGGAGCGTACCCCCCATGCCAACAGTGTAAGTACGACTCGAACCCCCACCCACGAATGCAAGGAGCGTACCCCCCAGCCCAACAGTGTAAGTACGACCCGTACCCCCACCCGCGTATGCATGGAGCGTACCCCCATGCCAACAGTGTAAGTACGACTCGAACCCCCACCCACGAATGCAAGGAGCGTACCCCCCAGCCCAACAGTGTAAGTACGACCCGTACCCCCACCCGCGAATGCAAGGAGCGTACCCCCCATGCCAACAGTGTAAGAACGACCCGTACCCCCACCCGCGGACGTACGGAGCGTACCCCCCATGCCAACAGTGTAAGTACGACTCGAACCCCCACCCACGAATGCAAGGAGCGTACCCCCCAGCCCAACAGTGTAAGTACGACCCGTACCCCCACCCGCGTATGCATGGAGCGTACCCCCCATGCCAACAGTGTAAGTACGACTCGAACCCCCACCCACGAATGCAAGGAGCGTACCCCCCAGCCCAACAGTGTAAGTATGACCCGTACCCCCACCCGCGAATGCAAGGAGCGTACCCCCCATGCCAACAGTGTAAGAACGACCCGTACCCCCACCCGCGGACGTACGGAGCGTACCCCCCATGCCAACAGTGTAAGTACGACTCGAACCCCCACCCACGAATGCAAGGAGCGTACCCCCCAGCCCAACAGTGTAAGTACGACCCGTACCCCCACCCGCGTATGCATGGAGCGTACCCCCCATGCCAACAGTGTAAGTACAACTCGAACCCCCACCCACGAATGCAAGGAGCGTACCCCCCAGCCCAACAGTGTAAGTACGACCCGTACCCCCACCCGCGAATGCAAGGAGCGTACCCCCCATGCCAACAGTGTAAGAACGACCCGTACCCCCACCCGCGGACGTACGGAGCGTACCCCCCATGCCAACAGTGTAAGTACGACTCGAACCCCCACCCACGAATGCAAGGAGCGTACCCCCCAGCCCAACAGTGTAAGTACGACCCGTACCCCCACCCGCGAATGCAAGGAGCGTACCCCCCTGCCCAACAGTGTAAGTACGACCCGTACCCCCACCCGCGAATGCAAGGAGCGTACCCCCCTGCCCAACAGTGTAAGTACGACCCGTACCCACACCCGCGGACGTACGGAGCGTACCCCCACCACACCAGTGTCAGTAGACTCGTACCCTCACCTCGAATGCAGTGTGCGTACCCCCACCGTGTATGTGCCAAGCGCACATATCCAGAAATCGGAGGTGTGTGTGCAGAGTCCACCCAGCAGTGCCCTGAGACAGGAGTGGTGGGTGTGGAGTCCTCCCAGCAGTGCCCTAAGACAGGAGGGGTGGGTGCAGAGTCCTCCCAGCAGTGCCCTGAGACAGGAGGGGTGGGTGCCTATCACTCCCAGCAGTGCCCAGAGACAGGAGGGGTGTGTGCAGAGTCCTCCCAGCAGTGCCCTGAGACAGGAGGGGTGGGTGTGGAGTCCTCCCAGCAGTGCCCTGAGACAGGAGGGGTGGGTGCAGAGTCCTCCCAGCAGTGCCCTGAGACAGGAGGGGTGGGTGCAGAGTCCTCCCAGCAGTGCCCTGAGACAAGAGGGGTGGGTGCCTATCACTCCCAGCAGTGCCCAGAGACAGGAGGGGTGTGTGCAGAGTCCTCCCAGCAGTGCCCTGAGACAGGAGGGGTGGGTGTGGAGTCCTCCCAGCAGTGCCCTGAGACAGGAGGGGTGGGTGCAGAGTCCTCCCAGCAGTGCCCTGAGACAGGAGGGGTGGGTGCCCATCACTCCCAGCAGTGCCCAGAGACAGGAGGGGTGTGTGCAGAGTCCTCCCAGCAGTGCCCTGAGACAGGAGGGGTGGGTGCCCATCACTCCCAGCAGTGCCCAGAGACAGGAGGGGTGTGTGCAGAGTCCTCCCAGCAGTGCCCTGAGACAGGAGGGGTGGGTGTGGAGTCCTCCCAGCAGTGCCCTGAGACAGGAGCGGTGGGTGCAGAGTCCTCCCAGCAGTGCCCTGAGACAGGAGGGGTGGGTGCCTATCACTCCCAGCAGTGCCCAGAGACAGGAGGGGTGTGTGCAGAGTCCTCCCAGCAGTGCCCTGAGACAGGAGGGGTGGGTGCCCATCACTCCCAGCAGTGCCCAGAGACAGGAGGGGTGTGTGCAGAGTCCTCCCAGCAGTGCCCTGAGACAGGAGGGGTGGGTGTGGAGTCCTCCCAGCAGTGCCCTGAGACAGGAGGGGTGGGTGCCCATCACTCCCAGCAGTGCCCAGAGACAGGAGGGGTGTGTGCAGAGTCCTCCCAGCAGTGCCCTGAGACAGGAGGGGTGGGTGTGGAGTCCTCCCAGCAGTGCCCTGAGACAGGAGGGGTGGGTGCCCATCACTCCCAGCAGTGCCCAGAGACAGGAGGGGTGTGTGCAGAGTCCTCCCAGCAGTGCCCTGAGACAGGAGGGGTGGGTGTGGAGTCCTCCCAGCAGTGCCCTGAGACAGGAGGGGTGGGTGCCCATCACTCCCAGCAGTGCCCTGAGACTGGAGGGGTGTAACACATGTGTGTGAGGCCAGAATTATCCACATGCATACTGGCTACAAGGGAACATGTCCCCATGAACTCATGTCAACAGACTCCACACACAAGTACAGTGATCACCAAGGATGCCACGATTGTCGCAGGTGGAGACATGGCCCTGCATGCATGGCCAAAGTAGAAGGGCTCCGTCACACACACAGCTCATGTAGACACAGCTCTGCGCTAAACATTGGGAACACCCTGCAGGGAAGCAAGCTGGGTACACAGAGGAAGGAATACACCCTTGGACAAGTGCACCATGCAGTAACTGCCTACATGAACAAAGAAAGTTAGCCAACACCTTGTGATGGCACACAGATCACAGGGTCCCACCAATGAGCAGTACACTACTACATATCCCACACACCCAAACCCTTACACACCACCCAAAACCATGTAGCAGCCCCACCAACACCAATACCAGCATAGCAGTAGTGTGATAATGAAAACAAAATTAAGCTTTATTCAGCAGGAGCACAATGTCCGTGGATCGCAGGCAGTTCAATCTTCACAAAGCCCATAGGGCAGTCAATGATTCTCAGCTGGATGGGGGACACAGTGGGATGCGTGTCCCCTACCTTGCCTGCACAGTCAAATGGCATCGTCTTCCACACTGGTGAGGGCATCAGGGGGGGGGGAGCAACAGGCACCGCAGGGACATCAGGGCAAAGGGGCGGCGTTGTGGGTGCAGGGATGGAGGAGTCCACCACAGGGGGTGGGTCAGTGCCAAAGGCGGAGGCCAGGATGGCACTACACACCTTTGCAAGGTCCTCCAGGGAGTCCCCTGCACCCGAAGGGACCTCAGGCCCCAAGGAGGGGGGGGGGTCAGAGGGATGGGTCGCAGCGCCACCGGGGGAGGGTGGAGACAGGGGGGGAGACTCAACCACCCTGACCGGGGACCTCCGTGACCGCTTGCGTGGTGGTGTAACTGTGGGGCTCAGGGACAGAGCGGCCATGAAGGAGTCCTTGGGGGAGATGTGGCCAGGAGAGCTGAGGGGAGGGGATTTGGAGCGAGTGGACTGGGTGGAATGCGGACTCCCACTATGGCTGCGTGTCACACGTTTGCCCCCCGACCCAGTGGGTGTGCCTACCTCACCCTGTGTGTGCGTGTCAGGAGGAGTGCGGTGGACCTTCCCTGCTGGTGTGGTGCCCGTGTCCGTTGATGTGGGTGCATGCCGACGTCTGGGTGTACGTGTGACAGGCATGGGAGTGGGAAGTGTGGATGGGGCAGGGGTAGGTGGGGGGAGGTCGCGCTGCAGGAGACCCACTGCTGCAGTCAGTGTGGAGTCGATGGACCTCAGCAAGTTGCGTTGGTCAGCCTGCGATGAATGAATGCCCTCCAAGAAAGCCTCGATGTTGGTGAGGGTTTTGCCGTGGGCATGGAGGACATTAAGGATCGCAGCCTGACCAACCTGCAGTTGCCGCTGGATGTCCACAGACTCTGCATTGGCGGCAGCAGTGGAGACAGGGGCAGGGGGCGCGGTGCCTGGCAGGAAGGAGACATGCTGTGACCGGGCACGCTGGGAAGGGACACGAGCAAGTGGGAGGCGGCTGGTGGAAACTGAGGGGGCGGTGCGAGGTGTTGTTCCGCTGTCAGCTGCTGGTGCAGCCTCCGCCCACTCGGCGACATCGTCCCCGGACCTGTCAGCTTCGTAGTCTGATGTGCCAGTCGACAGGTCCTCGGCCACACTCTCCTCCGCCTCTGTCCCACTCGATGTGCCAGACCCGATGTCACGGCTGGCACTGGTGCTCGGTCCCTCCGCCTGGTCTGTGTCCATGTCTCCCTCTGTGTCCCCCGACGATGCTGTGGGCAGGGTGGAGAGACAGAAATTATTCAGACACCTGTACACATCTGTCACATGAGTCCAATCTACATAGGTAACATTGCATGGCCTGAAAAGGAAGATCCCTAACATCTACTGAACAGGGTACCGATGTAGGGCATGAAACACACAGTTGGTTGAGCCACCATGCCACTGAAATACCATGGAGAGCATGAGACAATAGCTAAACACAGGAAAAGGAGTCTGACATAGCACCCAGGTCCTGGGGACAATCCAGCACTGCATCTGCACCACACAGCGTTGGCGAAAATACCGATGACCAGGGACCATATCCATGAACTTGAGACACATGCTGCATAGGTAATGCTGAAAACATGCACAACATGACTCGGTCACTGCACATTGCGTGTGTGTCCAGGCACATCACACACTGCCCAGACCCAGCAAGTGGTAATCAGGATTTAACACATAGGCATTGCCCGCCCCAACAAGACCCTACACGAGGCAAATTGTGGAGACACAGGTGGCACCAACATCTCATGGTCTGGGTGATACACACAGGGGCAGGCAAAAAGCAAGATTGGACGCCAAACAGCCAAGGTGCGCCTGTACAAATAATGAGGTACCAGTGCCCATCCTCAGATGAGTATAACAAGACACACAGGCACTGGCAACTGTGAGTATGAAGAAGGACAATCAGGTCAGGCTGCACAGTGGACACCTGTACAAATTAGCACGTCTATATACATGGTGACAGGGGACAATGGCACAGAGCACAACTTACGCTGTAGACACTGACAGTGGCCACGTTCATGATGACACATACACCACTGAGGAAAAGGTGCCCCAGGGGACAGTAGTGGGCGCGCAACTACATGCTACTGAATGGTAATGACAGCAACACACGTCACCATCCCTGCACTATGTGTATCGCACAGTCATGCACATCATGTCACAGGCCACTACATAGGACATGCGCGCTGTAAGGCATGACACATGAGAGACCAACTCCCATGTCTGGAGTCAGCATCAGTGCCAACTGACATGGAACCCACATGCAGTGAACTTGACAGTGCACAGGCAAGGTCCCACAACCTGTTACACACCACCCCCACACATGATGCTACAGACATTGTTCCCGTGGACAAAGCGCCAGCCTACATTACCCTGTGAAGGAGTGACTACACACAGACCAGGGAACACATTGCAAGGAGGGGAAGGGTGGCAGGGGCACAGCGCTATACTGGGGCAAACAGGATCTGCACAGCACCTTTAAACCCTGCCAGTGGATTCATGCTACTGTGCCCTTACAAATGCCGGTGACACACAACAAACACACATGTACCTACCCCCTTCCGGCTGCTGCATCGCCTGTAAGCGCCTCTCAAGGTCTGGAAAGACCACCGGCAGCACACGCCTGTGGAGGTGGCTCAGACGGCGGCGGCCGCGGTTCTTGTGGCTCTCAGGTGAGTCCCCCAGCAGGAGCCGTGCAATCCTCCGCGTCCAGCACCGGATATCCTGCCAGCGTTTCCTCACCTGGGCCAGGCGCCGCCTCCGACCATCCACACCCCTCACGGCACTGACGGCGGTCAGCCAGATCTGCTCCTTGGCAGTGGCGCCTACCTGTGAGGAGGAACAAGTGACACCACATCAATACACCAGCCACATGTCACAGAGAGACATATGGGTACAAATTAGCTGGTAACAACAAGGCATGTCATGCAGCCAACGCATTGCACCTTTGTCATAGGGACATCATCCCCTGGTGAGGGGAAAAGCACTACGTGCCACAGTGGGTACACAGGTGGAATGATGGCAATGTCACAATCAATGATCTAGGCTCACACTGTGCATCACACCCACCCCTCCTGGCTCAGGGCACTGCTGTGAGGACTCCACACCCACCCCTCCTGTCTCAGGGCACTGCTGGGAGGACTCTGCACCCACCCCTCCTGGCTCAGGGCACTGCTGTGAGGACTCCACACCCACCCCTCCTGTCTCAGGGCACTGCTGGGAGGACTCTGCACCCACCCCTCCTGTCTCAGGGCACTGCTGGGAGGACTCTGCACACACCCCTCCTGTCTCAGGGCACTGCTGGGAGGACTCTGCACCCACCCCTCCTGTCTCAGGGCACTGCTGGGAGGACTCTGCACACACCCCTCCTGGCTCAGGGCACTGCTGTGAGTGATAGGCCCCCACCCCTCCTGTCTCAGGGCACTGCTGGGAGACATCAGGCACCCCCCCCCTGGGACCCCCCCGACAGTACATGGCATGTGTGTTACACCTGGACGCAATGGCAGAAGTCACAGTCACCACATAGGGACAGTCTGCGGCAGTGGCCTATGCACTCACCTGATAACCTGGTCGCCCATACAGCATGGAGTACTGTGGGAGGATCACATCCAGCAGAGCCATGTTCTCCTCCAGGGTGAATGGCTGTGTCCTCTCCACAGCCCTTGACATGGTTCCAGGGAATCAGTAGCAGCAGCTGGGTCGACGAATGCAAAGATGTGCAGGCAAGTGCTCCCTCATGGGACCTGGCTGCCTTATATGTGCCCTTCTGCCCAGTCTCATGCACAGGAGTACAGAGAGATTGGTCACTCACATTTGCATCCTATGTTTCCACCAATCCCTTCAAACCTAGCAGTCTGTGTGTTCTCTATCGGTTTCATTCTCCTGCATGATGTCAGCCCCACAAACACATTGCAACAAAGTAGACAAATCCCAACTGACTTCTGCTGTGCACCTTCCAGAACAATTTCGAATTTTGAACTTGGTCTCCATGACAACCAGCATGCATGTAGGCCTTAATACTTGTCCCCTATGTAATTTGGAGCATCACACACAGGTACGGTGCGTGTGGGGGCCCTAGGGCACCCCAAATGCATGGCAACGGCCCGTACATGCATGCCTACGCTCTCCATCACTTTTGGTCTGCACGCGTATGCGTACCCGTAGTGGTACGGACCGAACACTCGCATCTACGCTCACTATCACTACGGGTACGCATACGCGTGCAGACCCATAGTGATAGTGAGCGTAGATGCGAGTGTACGGTCCGTACCACTACGGGTACGCATACGCGTGCAGACCCATAGTGATAGTGAGCGTAGATGCGAGTGTACGGTCCGTACCACTACGGGTACGCATACGCGTGCAGACCCATAGTGATAGTGAGCGTAGATGCGAGTGTACGGTCCGTACCACTACGGGTACGCATACGCGTGCAGACCCATAGTGATAGTGAGCGTAGATGCGAGTGTACGGTCCGTACCACTACGGGTACGCATACGCGTGCAGACCCATAGTGATAGTGAGCGTAGATGCGAGTGTACGGTCCGTACCACTACGGGTACGCATACGCGTGCAGACCCATAGTGATAGTGAGCGTAGATGCGAGTGTACGGTCCGTACCACTAAGGGTACGCATACGCGTGCAGACCCATAGTGATAGTGAGCGTAGATGCGAGTGTACGGTCCGTACCACTACGGGTACGCATACGCGTGCAGACCCATAGTGATAGTGAGCGTAGATGCGAGTGTACGGTCCGTACCACTACGGGTACGCATACGCGTGCAGACCCATAGTGATAGTGAGCGTAGATGCGAGTGTACGGTCCGCACCACTACGGGTACGCATACGCGTGCAGACCCATAGTGATAGTGAGCGTAGATGCGAGTGTACGGTCCGTAACACTACGGGTACGCATACGCGTGCAGACCCATAGTGATAGGGCCGTACACTCGCATCTACGCTCTCTATCACTATGGGTCTGCACGCGTATGCGTACTCGTAGTGGTACGGACCGTACACTCGCATCTACGCTCGCCATCACGATGGGTACACATACGGCAGCACTCCCACAGTGATTTGGGAACATGCACAGGCCCTCTCAGCAGCAGTACGGCGGATTTTACACATCACTGTGGTGATAGGCGACACACATGTCGGAATAGGGCGGACATACTTGTCCATGGATGGACATACTTGTCCAGGAATGGACACCAAGGCATCGTCTGTGCATTACCACATGTGTGGGGCACAGGTGTCACAGGCTGTGATGTGGTACATGCCTCCTGAGTGGAGAAGGCACCAGATGTATGATGAGATGTGTACATGTGTACTGTGTGAGGGTGCAATGTGTGCCAGGCATGCCCTTGACTCCTTTGACATGTGTGCATGTGGGACTGCGCACTTGGGGTGAGCGTCACTGGCATGGCACGGACACCAACACACGAAAGTGTCCCATGATGCCCGGTACAGGGGTCATGACACATGACTCATCACTACCCACAGTGCACAATGTGACTATGCCATATATGTGTCCGGGATTTACATCGGGTTGATGTAGTAGCACCCTCAAAAGCTGCAGCCGTTGCAGCAACCAACATGTGGCTGTGTGTAGATTGTCATTGCACACTGTTCCCAACACCATGCCACATGTGTTACCGGATGTGAGGTGCACATGTATGCAAGGGACACGGAGTAGCGTGACAAGGCCATGTCAGCAAACTCACAAGGAATGTGTGGGGAGTCATGACATGTGCACCTTCATGGCAAGGTGTGTGGGCTGGACTAGTGTAATGTCATGTGACCTGTGGCTCAAGTGTTCCGCTGCCAGTCTCTGCAATCAGCATCACACTTCTGCTGATGTGTGGGTGTATGTCACTCCTGTCTTGCGTCGGGCAGTGCACTTGCACTGGGACACAGCTATTTTCATGGCGTGGCATGGGGAGGTTCTCAATCACCGTGTGTAGCTGGGTCTTGGAAGGAGTGTCACCTTGCATCCATACGTGTCCTGGGCATGTAGCACATGCCTGACTCCCTATGTGGCATGTGTGTATTGCCAGATTTACATGTGCTCAGTAGACATGAGTTGTTCTCGTAGTGCACTCACTCTTCCTTGTCACTTCCAAATTACTGCAGAGCGCCTCCTGTTGCCCGAAGAATTCCAGACTTGGCCACCATGCAGGAGAATGACACGATCCGGCTCTACCGCTTCACCCAACCGTTGATTCTGGAGCTGACGGCGAGACTGGCACCACACCTGCAACCGCAGCACAGGTATCCTACGGCACTGACACCCCAGCTGAAGGTAATGGCTGCCCTACATTTCCTTGCCACGGGTACCTTCCAATATACCATAGCTCATGTTGGTGGCATGTCCCAGAGCATGTTCAGCGGTGTGCTGCATGATTTCTTGGAGGCCATGTTGATTCACCTGGATGACTTCATCAAGTTCCCAACCCCTGAACAGATGACTGAGGTCAAGCGTGGTTTCTATGCCCTGGGAGGGATGCCCCATGTCATTGGGTCCATAGATGGGACACATGTAGGTTTGGTACCACCACACGCACGGGAGGTGGCGTACCGCAATCGGAAGCACTACCACTCCATCAATGCCCTTGTGGTGTGTCTGTCCAACATGGTGATTTCACATGTCTGTGCTCGTTTTCCAGGATCAGCACACGATGCCTACATCATGAGGCGTAGCGGGATGCCTGATATGATGATGCAGCTGCGCAACGAACGGGCATGTGTTGTTGGTGGGTACAGTCTGTCTGTCCTGTATTCTGTTTGGCCGAGCAGCACTACCGCTTCGCCAGTTCTAACGATATCCATGTGCTTTCCATTTAGGGGACGCTGGCTATCCCAACATGCCTTGGCTGCTGACACCTCTCCGCAACCCCATCACGCCGGCCCAGCTCCGCTACAACACCGCCCATGGCCGGACAAGGCGAGTGATAGAGAGGACGTTTGGCATGCTGAAGAGCCGATTCAGGTGCCTCCACAAGACCGGAGGCGCACTCCCATATGCCCCGGCGAAGGTCTGCAAGATCTTCATGGTCTGCTGCATGCTGCACAACATGGCAGTTGAAAGAGCTGTGCCCCTCATCCTGGATCAAGATGACGAGGACCATCCACCCGTGGAGGACGAAGGGCTTGGCAATGGGGCTAGTGATGTGGAGGATGTGGAGCCGCAAGAGGACATCCGGACTCGGCTCATACGCGACTTCTTTGCTTAGTGGTGAGTACCAGGGTCTGAGTGTGCACGCATTGGTCCCCGTGTGGCATGCGTTGTGATGTGTGTCTCCACCTGCATGTATGGCACGTGGGTCAGAGGTGTGTGTGGGTGTGTCACTGGAGTGATGGTGGCAGTGATGGTAGTATTTCCCCAGGCATAATTGTGACCTAGCATGTTGTCATACATACATGTGTCGAGTAAATGCACATGCAAGTGGCTGTGCTTTTTGTGGCTGACTTCTTGTGTGTCTCTCTTCCCCAGGTACCTGCGCATGCCGTTTGCTGGTTGCATTGTTGTGGCACTGCTATTCCTCATGGACATGGCATCGTGGGCTGACTCAGCGTTACAGGCACGGACACGTTTGGAAGTCTCCATGGGGTAAGGGATGCATCTGGGGTGTATTGGGTGTGGCAGTTGTTCACGATGTGTGCACACTGCCCCGGTCGGGGTTTGGGTCCTCTGCAGACATGTGGCATCCCCATGGGACACGACATGCAGCTGGGTACACCTGAATAGATGGGCTGCCTGGTTGTCAGTCATCAGTGATGGGATAGTGGATTGTGATGAAGGCATCAATGTGTGTGACACTGCCCTCGGACACATACGGTTAACATTGTCTTGACATGGCGTGGGACTTCCACATCAGCGGATGTATGGTGTATGGCAGTCTCTCCGTGAGCAGCTGTGGGTATTTAGCTGTTATCCGACACTTGTGTGCCAGTTCCATGGCTATCACGCATTTGTGCTGCAGAAGGGGGGTGCCAGTGTTGGAGCCACATGTTACTCCACATGATGTGTTCATGTGTACTTCAAGTTGCCTCTGCAATCCCAAACACATGACTATTAAAGGTGTCCCTATGCCTCCAAGGTGCCTCTTCTCAGTCAATGCTGGTGTGTTGGCACGGTGCATCCTGCATGTCTGGCATGGTATTCCCTGATTGTGGCTATGTGTCAATGTGTCGAGTGGCAAGATGCAAGCTGTGTGTGTGTGCTGAGACTGTGTAATGGGCATGATGTCCATGACTGTGTGGGTATTGTGACATGTGCCATCCCCATGCATCCAACGTTGTCCATGACCCCATTCTCTGCATCCACCGGACTCAAGCTTGCAGGACATGGTTCTGCCACCTGTCTACACATACCTGGGTGCCCCCCAGGACACGGGCCAGGATCCCTGACCTCTGCGCATGACTGTTGCTGTACTCAATGTGTCTGTCTGCACGGTTGTTCGGCCACCCCCTCAGCTGGTTCTGACCATCACGGGTGTGTATGGTGCTCCATGTCTGTCTTGCCTAGAAAACTGTGACCCATGTGTCCTGTGCCAGACTCAGGCCCCAGGGTGTGGATGGTTGAAGTGAACAGATGACTCAGGCATGTTTAGACTGTACAAGACACATGTTAGGTAATAATGCTACCAGCAGGCATCTACTCTTAATAGTGTGATTTATTATTGGGGGGGGGGGCCAAGTGAGGGCCTTTCAGGGATTAGGGAATCCAAAGTTCAGTAGGGGAGTTGGTGTCCTTGCCATTGGAAATCCTCAGAGTCCATGCCACAGTCTTTGTCAACATTGGTCAGCCAGTGACCAGCAGGGCCATGTGGCAGAGAATGTCTCTTGATGCTGTGATGCTGTTGCTCCAGTGGGCCAGGTGCCAGGCCAGGTGTCCTGGGAGATGGTGATGTAGCAGCCACCCTCACGGTCCTTTCCGTGGACGACCCGGCTTCCTGCGGGGAACCTCAGCAGCAGGCCGTGACGACGTCTGGGATGCTCCGTCGGATGTTTCCTCCTCCTCCTCATGATCCCTCCCTGTGGGTGGTGATGTTCTCCGCCTTCTGGCACAGGGAGGGTCGGCCATGGTGTCGGCCATCCGACGGAGTTCAGCGTGAATCCCCTGGGACGCCGTCACTTGCTGAGCCTGTCTGTCCTCCATCCTCCGTTGGTGTAGCTGTAGACAGGCTATTAGCTCCGCATGTTGCTGGGCCTGCTGGACCTTGATCCCCTCGAGGACGGACACAACCTGGGCCATGCCCGTGGTGTCCTGCCGGTATGAGTCCAGGATGTTACGGACATGGGAAAATACCGGATCCCCAGCCAACTGGTCAGGCTCGCGCCTCCGCCGTCCTCCACTCCCACCACCCCTGCCCACTTGCGTCTGGCCTGCACTTGTGGGCACATGGGGTCTCCGGGACCCCTGAGGGGTGGCATTGGCGTTGTCGCCTGCCTCCTCCTGGGTGCCCGGGACACCGTGTCCCTCCTGGCGAGCCTGGCTGCATTGTGGTGTTGGGGCAGGGATCCTGGGTGTCTCCTGGGATGTGGCAGGAGTGGGGGTGGTGGTTGGCACGGTTGTACCTGACGCAGGTGCTGCAGGTGGTTGGACACCAGAGGGGCCAGGTCGGTCGGGGTCGTCCGCAGAGTGGTGAGAGTGGTCGCTGCCGGTGGGATCGGTCTCCTGCAGATCCGGGTCCTGTGAGTGTTCCCCCCCAGTGTTGGGGGGTGCAGCACGACGTTGACCTGTGTGTGAGAGAGACAATGTTAATTTTGATCCATGCAACATCCATGTTTCATCCGTTACAAAGTTGGCACATTTCCTCTTGGAATTAGGATCTGTCTTGCATTCCACTCACAGTGCACTTGTGCATGTGTGTGTCCCTTGGGCACCAATTTGGCCCCTTTAACTATGTGTGGCACAGTCTTACTTGCTGCGTCAAGTGTGACTGCAGTCAGCAGTGGAGTGTGCATGTGTGCCGAGCTATGCATTTGCGCCTTCCTTGTAGCACTGTACATGTGCACATGGAGTGGATCCACACACTCATATGATGCAGGTGGCTGTCCTTGTGCTCGTGTACAGGTTGTAACATGGCCCTGCGTTTTGCCATGATGAAGAGGGGGGGTTCTGGCACTGGCCACCCTTGTCTACATGCACGCAGTCCACCTGCTGACGAGCAGACATTCCCACACACCAAAGGACTGATTTGCTCTCCCTGTGTCTCCCTCCTTCTCTGTCCCCCTCTCCCTCCCTCTCTGTCCCCCTCTCCCTCCCTCTGTGTGTCAGCCTCCTCCCTGTGTCCATCTTCCTGTGTCTCCCTCTCTCTCTGTCCCCCTCTCCCTCCCTCTCTGTCCCCCTCTCCCTCCCTCTCTGTCCCCCTCTCCCTCCCTCTGTGTGTCAATCTCCTCCCTCTGTCCGTCTCCCTCCCTCTCAGTCCCACTCTCCCTCCCTCTCTGTCCCCCTCTCCCACCCTCTGTGTCCCCCTCTCCCTCCCTCCGTGTGTCAGCCTCCTCCCTCTGTCCGTCTCCCTCCCTCTCAGTCCCCCTCTCCCTCCCTCCCTGTCCCCCTCTCCCACCCTCTGTGTCCCCCTCTCCCTCCCTCCGTGTGTCAGCCTCCTCCCTCTGTCCGTCTCCCTCCCTCTCAGTCCCCCTCTCCCTCCCTCTCTGTCCCCCTCTCCCTCCCTCTCTGTCCCCCTCTCCCTCCCTCCGTGTGTCACCCTCTGTCACCTTGGCCCAGCTTCCTGGGCACACACTGTTAGCAGATCTTTGAGTGGCCCTTGGCCTGTTGATGTGAGTTTGTTTCTGATCTCCAGGCACCCATTTTGTCTGCTGTGTGTCTGTGCGCTGCTGCTGTGGTGGTGTGTGCTGCCACTCTTTCACACTGTTGGCTGTTCATTAGCTGCTGGCATGTGCAAAACAGTGCCTTCACCCCCATGTGTTGATGCAAGGCGTCCGCCATTTGCTGGCAAGTCATTCCTGTGTTGGGACACAGTGTTTGTCTGGCTGTGACCTAGGCCATATGGGCAGAGGGCATTGTTGTCTGCTTTGGAGTCGCACTATGTGATTCTTGGTGCCCAGCCTCCCGCCATCCGGGTTACCGTGTCATGTGTTGTTGTCTTCTGTGGCCTGTGACTTGACATTGTCCAGCTGGGTGCATGGGGCATGGTGGCAGCAGTGGCATGTGCCTGCTCATGGAGTGTGGTTGAGTAATGCGATGGCTTGTGGTGGTTGCGTGCCTGTTATTAATTTTGGTTGTGGTTGCAGTTCCCCCCATGTGAGGTGCGTTGTTTGTGTACTCACCCGGGTCTCGGAGTCCTTCTACTCCTTCAACTGCCTCCACCGGCAGTATGGCCATCACCCTCTCCTCCCAGGGATGGTACTGTACGGCTCTGCGGGAGGGCCCTCCTCCGGTGGCGTTGGCCTGGTCGTGTTCCTCCTGCCTCTTGGCTCTGACCCTCCTCCGCAGATCGTACCACCTGTTCTGGCAATCCTGCTTGGTCCTCCTGGTGTCCGCAACAGCATTCACAGCATCGACGATGGTCTGCCACATGGCTGTTTTGGCTGCCTGGCTGGTGCTTCTGACCAATGTTCCAAAGATCTGTGGCTCGACTCTGAGGATTTGATCAACAAGGACCTCCAACTCTCGGTGACTGAACTTTGGATTCTTGGTAGTGGGCATGGTGAGGGGTGTGGGTGGGGATGGTGTGGGTGTGGGGGGGGGTGTGGATGTTGGGGGGGGGTGTGGATGGTTGTGTGTGTGTGTGAATGTGATGAGGGTGTTTGTGAGGGTGGTCGTTTGAAGGTGTGCAAGTGTAAGGTGTGGTGTAGCTTGTAGTCTGGTTCTGTGGTGTCTGGCAGCAGTGAGTCTGTTGGAAAGGCTCATGGTTTGTGTGTGTGGGCCCTTTTTATTGGTCCATGGGTGGGTGTGGCAGTTTTTGAATTTTGGGTGGGTGTGTTATAAGGAGTGGTGGTGTATTGGGCCTCTGTTTGTTTTTGGCAGTTGCAGGTCAGTGATTGTGTTATTTAAGTGGTTGTTGGCCATGTTTAGTGGCTGTGTGCCTTTCGAATGGTGTATTCTTGTGTTGTTTTATTTTGTCCTGGTTGTGTACGTGCGTTTTGAGCATGTGTACGGTGTGTACATGGGCCATTTGGTTGTACGATTTTGTCCTTGTGTGTGGCTTTGTAAGACTCGTACATGCGGTTGTGATGTTGGGGCATGGGGTGCGCTCCGTACTTAGGAGGTTGTGTTGGGGGTGCGCCAGGAACGTACTGGGGTGGGGGTACGACTGGAACGTACTGGGGTGTGGGTAGACGGGGCTATGACACGTCCTGGGGTGGGGGTACGACTCGAACGTACTGGGGTGTAGGTTCACGGTGGTACGACACGTCCAGGGGTGGGGGTACGACTGGAACGTACTGGGGTGTAGGTACACGGGGGGTACGACAAGTCCAGGGGTGGTGGGTGTACATTGACGGTGGTACGACACGTACTGGGGTGGGGGGGTGTACATTGACGGTGGTACGACACGTACTGGGGTGGGGGTACGACTGGAACGTACTGGGGTGTAGGTTCACGGTGGTACGACACGTCCAGGGGTGGGGGTACGACTGGAACGTACTGGGGTGTAGGTACACGGGGGGTACGACACGTCCAGGGGTGCGGGGTGTACATTGACGGTGGTACGACACGTCCAGGGGTGGGGGTACGACTGGAACGTACTGGGGTGTGGGTACACGGGGGGTACGACACGTACAGGGGTGGGGGGTGTACATTGACGGTGGTACGACACGTACTGGGGTGGGGGGGTGTACATTGACGGTGGTACGACACGTCCTGGGGTGGGGGTACGACTCGAACGTACTGGGGTGTAGGTTCACGGTGGTACGACACGTCCAGGGGTGGGGGTACGACTGGAACGTACTGGGGTGTAGGTACACGGGGGGTACGACACGTCCAGGGGTGGGGGGTGTACATTGACGGTGGTACGACACGTACTGGGGTGGGGGGGTGTACATTGACGGTGGTACGACACGTACTGGGGTGGGGGTACGACTGGAACGTACTGGGGTGTAGGTTCACGGTGGTACGACACGTCCAGGGGTGGGGGTACGACTGGAACGTACTGGGGTGTGGGTACACGGGGGGTACGACACGTACAGGGGTGGGGGGTGTACATTGACGGTGGTACGACACGTACTGGGGTGGGGGGGTGTACATTGACGGTGGTACGACACGTACTGGGGTGGGGGGTGTACATTGACGGTGGTACGACACGTACTGGGGTGGGGGTACGACTCGAACGTACTGGGGTGTAGGTTCACGGTGGTACGACACGTCCAGGGGTGGGGGTACGACTGGAACGTACTTGGGTGTAGGTACACGGGGGGTACGACACGTCCAGGGGTGGGGGGTGTACATTGACGGTGGTACGACACGTACTGGGGTGGGGGGGTGTACATTGACGGTGGTACGACACGTACTGGGGTGGGGGTACGACTGGAACGTACTGGGGTGTAGGTTCACGGTGGTACGACACGTCCAGGGGTGGGGGTACGACTGGAACGTACTGGGGTGTGGGTACACGGGGGGTACGACACGTACAGGGGTGGGGGGTGTACATTGACGGTGGTACGACACGTACTGGGGTGGGGGGGTGTACATTGACGGTGGTACGACACGTACAGGGGTGGGGGGTGTACATTGACGGTGGTACGACACGTACTGGGGTGGGGGTACGACTGGAACGTACTGGGGTGTACCTCGACGGGTGGGGGTATACATACACGGGGGGTACGTGTCGGACGTACGGGGGCTGGGGGGAGTGTTGGGCGCGTATGCGGGCACATGTCTCCATGGTTGCTATAGGTGTTCGGTGCGGACGGTGTTTTTTCCATACGGTTGTACGCTCGGACGCACGGGATGGATCGTGATTCCTCGGTCGGACTTGGCTTTTCACGTTTGTAAGGTAAATCGTCCGAGGACGTGTCGGACACATTTTCCGACCCGAGGACGTGTGGGGAATGATTCCCAGTGCGGTTCGTATGGACTTTTTACCATGCGAATCGTGATTGCCAGTTCGTACGGCACTTGTACGATTCGTACGGTAAAAAGACCCGATACGAGTCGCACGGGGGAATTTTTTACCGGATTGTGATCGGCACCTTAGAAACTTTTCTGCTGAAAATCACACAATGGATTCCTATGGAAGGAAATACAAGTTACTGGTAAGTACGCTTCGAATTATTTTTCAGGGTCAGTGCTGGACTAAAAGATGCAGCCCTGGGTTCTCTCCTGATAACAGGTGAGTAAATCGTAATTTGTAGTTCGGCTGATTTTAGAGGGATATTTGTACGTTTCAAAAATGGACACTTAGAAACTTTTCTGCTGAAAATCACACAATGGATTCCTATGGAAAGAAATACAAGTTACTGGTAAGTACGCTTAGAATTACTTTTCAGGGTCAGTGCTGGGCTAAAAGATGCAGCCATGGGCTGTCTCCTGATAACAGGTGAGTAAATTGGAATTCGTAGTTCGGCTGATTTTAGAGGAATATTTGTACGTTTCAAAAATGGACACTTAGAAACTTTTCTGCTGCAAATCACACAATGGATTCCTATGGAAGGAAATACAAGTTACTGGTAAGTACGCTTAGAATTATTTTTCAGGGGCAGTCCTGGGCTAAAAGATGCAGCCCTGGGTTCTCTCCTGATAACATGTGAGTAAATCGTAATTCGTAGTTCGGCTGATTTTAGAGGAATATTTGTACGTTTCAAAAATGGACACTTAGAAACTTTTCTGCTGAAAACCACACAATGGATTCCTATGGAAAGAAATACAAGTTACTAGTAAGTACGCTTAGAATTACTTTTCAGGGTCAGTGCTGGTCTAAAAGATGCAGCTCTACGTTCTCTCCTGATAACAGGAGAGTAAATCATAATTCGGAGTTTGGCTGATTTTAGAGGAATATTTGTACGTTTCAAAAATGGACACTTAAAAACTTTTCTGCTGAAAACCACACAATGGATTCCTATGGAAGGAAATACAAGTTACTGGTAAGTACGCTTAGAATTACTTTTCAGGGTCGGTGCTGGTCTAAAAGATGCAGCACCGGGTTCTCTCCTGGTGAGTAAATTGGAATTCGTAGTTCAGCTGATTTTAGAGGAATATTTGTACAATGGTAAAGGAAAGGGGCGGGGCCTGAGGTGACGTGTGCAAACACGCCCTGTGGCACGTTTTAAGTTGGAGAATTAATTCCTCTTCAATCCTGAGGTCCCCTGGGGGCCAACTAGACCACCAGGTACCTCCAGTATGCGCCAGGGAGCTGCATTGCAGAGAGCTGTTCAGAGGCCACGCCCCTTTTTACAACACTCTGCAACGCAGCTCTGTGGCGCTTACTGGAGGTACCTGGTGGGCTAGTTGGTCCCCAGGGACCCTCAGGATTGAAGAGGAATTAATTCCCCAACATAAAACGCGCCACAGGGCGTGTTTGCACACTTATCACCTCAGGCCCCGCCCCCTACCTTCACCACTGTGCAAACGCGCCCCGTGGGATGTTTTAAGTTGGGGGATTAAGTCCCCTTGAATCCTGAGGTCCCCTGGCGGCCAACTAGCCCACCAGGTACCTCCAGTATGCGCCAATCGAGCTGTGTTGCAGAGAGGTGTTCAGAGGCCACGCCCCTTTTTACAACACTCTGCAACATAGCTCCGTGGCGCTTAGTGGAGGTACCTGGTGGGCTAGTTGGCCACTAGGGGACCTCTGGATTGAAGAGGAATGAATTCCCCAACTTAAAACGCGCCACAGGGCGTGTTTGCACAGTATCACCTCAGGCCCTGCCCCCTACCTTCACCACTGTGCAAACGCGCCCCGTGGCGCGTTTTAAGTTGGGAGATTAAGTCCCCTTGAATCCTGAGGTCCCCTGGCGGCCAACTAGACCGCCAGGTACCTCCCGTAAGCGCCACGGAGCTGTGTTGCAGAGAGGTGTAAAAAGGGGTGCTGCCTCATTACACCTCTCTGCAACGCAGCCCCCTGGTGCATACTGGAGGTTCCTGGTGGGCTAGTTGGCCCCCAGGGACCCCCAGCATTCAAGGGGAATTAGATCCCCCTCTGCAAACGCACCAGGGCGCGCGTTTGCAGAGTGGTGGAAGGAGGGGGCGTGGCCTCCGGCCCGATCCCTTCTTTATTTTTCTTTTCTTTTTTTAGAAGGGGGGCTGTGTAGCCCCCCTTCTTTTTCAAATTTATTGGCCCTGGGGACACCATCCCCCAGGGCCTGCCCCCAATTTTTTTTTTATTAAAAAATCGGGGAGGGGGCCACGTGGCCCCCATCCCGAGGCCATAATTTTCCCCGGGGACCCCATCCCCCGGGGCATGGCCCTTTTTTTTTTTTTGACGGGGGGCTCCCTCCTGTGGCCTAACATGCTGCTCCCCATGTGGAAAAGCAAAGCAGTTTGCAATGGCAGGGTGGGAGTTGCGAGGCTCCCGCCCTGCCATTGCAAACAGCAGTGTACCGGGGGTGGGCACCCCGGGACACTGCAGGAGCCGGCCCTGGGGGGTGTCGGTCCCCAGGGCCATCATTGACTCCGGGGGGGGGCACGCAGCCCCCCTCCCACTTAATTTAAAGCCCCGGGGTGGGACCCCCTATTTTAAATATTTAGTGCCCCGGGGAGGTGGCAGACCCCGGGGCGTGTGAGGGTTTTTTTTTTTTAATCAAGCCCCGGGGGTGGCGGTCCCCGGGGATGCGGGGGGCCATGAGCCCCCCGCATACATTGAAAGAAAGCCCCGGGGGGTGGCGGTCCCTGGGGCAGTGTGGGGGGGATTGGGACCCCCCCACGCTTTTTAAAAAAAGTTATGCCCCCGGGATTTGGCCCCCGGGGGCAAATTAGAATACTCAGCGCGGCAGCCCACGCTGAATTTTTTAAAAGTTTTCGCCCGAAATTCGCGCTGGGTGCGCGAATCTCGCTGATTTTTTTAAAAATACAATTCTTTTTTTGGCCCTGGGGGTCCTTGTGGGACCCCCTGAGCAGGCCTAGGGGGTCAGGGTGTTTCTACCCTGCCCCCTTGTCGCATTTTTCGCGTTTGTTTTTCAGGTTTCTTGTGCCTCGGTTCTACCGAGGCACATGATGGCTGCCAACACTTCCTGATCTGGAGTGTTGACAGCCAATTAGAATACAGCTCGTGCACGGCAGGGTGCGCGCTGGTGCGGGGAGGGTGCGCGGATCCTCCAAGACCATAGATATATCTATCTTTTTAACTCTAATTTTCTCAGGAACTACTGAACGGATTTACACCATTTAAGCAAAAGGCACAAGTCTGAGCTGAGGACTACCTCTTTGCCAAATTTGGTGTAATTCCGTTCAGCAGTTCAGGCTGTAGCTGCGTCAACAGGTCCTATGGGAAAATGCATGGGGAAAACACGTTTTGGGACCCCCATTTTTTCTTGGCTCCCGCTTGACGAATCACCGTGAAATTTTCAGGATAGGAGCGGACCGGAGCTGGCCAAAAGTTTGGAAACTTTTGCGAAGATTCGTCAATCGGCGCCAACGTTATTCCATAATTTCTTTTCTTGAAAAACCCAATATTGCGACTTACATTATTTTATGATGAACCCAACATTCTAATTGAAGCTACAAACTGATGTGACTATATACAGGATAAGTGCAAAAAATAATGGAATTTAAGATTTAATAACGGGTTAAAACATTTTTAGTTGATGACACTAAAAAATGAGAGGTTTCAGGATTTTTTCATGAGCTATAACTGGTTCTTAACACAAGCTATTTATAAATGTATGTAGAGTTCCTCACTTTGGTTGAGGCCATACGGGGTGAAAGTTTGTAAGTTTAAGATGTGACGGGATTCCTTTTGTAATGTAAGTCGCAATATTGGGTTTTTCAAGAAAAGAAATGCACTTAAAAGATCACTCTCCACTTGAGGAGTATAAAATGCTTAAAAGATATGATGTATTGAATTAAGATGTCCATAAAAAATGCTAGACATAAAAGAAATGTGTAATGAAAATCCAATTTAAGACAGAGGAAAAATCTGTACAAATTTGCACCCATCTGTATGATAAAAATACTGAGAATGCTCGTGATGTGAGGAAGAGCTTTGTTTTAATGTTAGATTTTGAAACTATTTTCAACTTGTTTGTAATTATGAAATCAAAAGATTGCACTACAACTCCCAAAATGCCCTTATGAAGAGACAGGAAATGATGTAATTGTGCATAAAAACATGTGTCCACAGAGGGGGCGTTACCGTGAGCAAGGTCTCACTAGAGACCGAAACGCGTAGGTTTTGTTTCGTGTGCCTAAGGAGTAATTTCAACCTGTGGAAATAAAGCATTCAAAGCTTTTTTGAAAGGAAATACCGGAGTGCGACCTATTATTTCCCTTGGGAAGTGTGTGGTAATATATATATATATATATATATATATATATATATATATATATATATATATATATATATATATATATATATATATATATATATATATATATATATATATATATATATATATATACACTCCAAGTTCCAGCCATCGTGACACTGGACACCGCAGGTAGGTAAAAACTCACACTCCTTATCATGCTGTACCACTGTTGTAACAGGTTTCGGCAGCATTGCTGCCTTGCTCAGACAACGAGAGCCATTAATGCTTGTATTTTTATGTGAGTTGGCTGATCTCATGATCTCAAAGACATGGTAGACATAGTTCTTTCGCTGTCATCTGGAACATGAAGTGTTTCACAGGTATAATTTTACAAAGCTCATATAATTTGTTAAAATTTGCGAACAATATAAATATTACAAAACATTATTGGTATTGTTCCCATTTTCTGGTTCTGTCCTTACATTGATAACATAATGTAATCTCACATTGAGTGTGTGAGTTATTGAAATAAAATGTGGGTTATTGATCATTATTCAATGCCCACTGGTATCATATTAGATCATTAATAGTGCAAATGCTTTTAGAGGGAAAATTCATTCTACCTATTCTGAAAACCGTCTGTCTGTGCAAACCTGTATAAAAAGTGCGAGTGCTTTATATTAACATTCAATTCAAATCCTCATTGAACATGAAGAGCGCACGTACAGAATGGTCCATAATAAGTTATTCCTTCAATATTGCATAGGACATCTATTTCCGGCCAAATAAAGTGCTAATGCCCATACTCAATATAGTGTCAATGCTCTATAGTATCATTCAATTCAAGTTCTTATTGAAGATTCATTAAAGTGCACATGCAAAATAGTCCGTTCTGTAATTCATTCAATGTTGCACACACACACACACACACACATGTATATATAAATATATATTTTACCTAGTGGCGGTTGCCACTAGGTAGTTATAATTAGGTCTGCTTTTCCAAAGAAAGAGCGTTTTTTGGTTTGCTAATAACTTGGGGCCCGTTTGATGAATCTTCATAAAACTTTCCCAAAAAAAAGTTCATCCACCTCAGCTTCTTCCTGGAAAGGTTCTGGTTGATCCGTCAAGCGGTGGGGGGGGGGGTCACAAAACACAAAATCCCCATGCATTTTCCATAGACATCTTTAGACAAGGCTACAGCAAAACTGCTGAACATAATTACACCAAATCCGGCAAAAAGCTAGATCTTGGTCCACAGATTGTGCTTTTTGTGATTTGGTGTAAACCCTTTGTGTTTTTTGAAAAAATTAAGGGTTAATAATAATTGTATATCTGGATGGTTGGGTCTACATGAGTCTCGAGAGACTATCACAGAAGCGTCAATTTAAAAATGGAGCATTTTCAGGGAGCTTTATTTCCCTTGGGCCATCTCAATAGCGACATGAGAAAAATGTTGCTGGAAGTCATTAAAGAACTCGTGGACTCCTTGGGGTGGACCCAGAGGGACACTCCTTGGGGGAAAAAAAGGAAAACAAAATCGTCAAAAAAGCAGCAATCCTGCAAGACTCTCATAGGATCACAAAAAAGGCGGCCGGGCCGGATTCAAATACCCCATTCCCTGGGAGGTCCATCCACAGAGCTGAATTTTAAAAGGGGAGGGAGCAGGGCTTTAAGTTGGCCGGGTCCCTTGGGATCTCGGTAGTAATTTAAAACAGGCTTTGAAATGGGCCCCTTTCGAGCCCTCTATTCATGTCCTTAACTTTTCGGGCAAAAACGCTGACCCTGTGCTATTGTGCTTGGCTTAACCTATTCTCCATAATGTTACCACAAAGGAGCATAGAGCAAATAAAACTCTTTCAGACAGTTTATAATGCATATTGCAAAGTTAAATACTATGCTAAATCAGTTTACATTGATTTAAGGCTGAAAAGGAATGATGATGAGTAAAATTAGGTGCCACAATAATGACATGAAATTGTATTTTTTGTGCTGCTAAATTTCCATTTTTTTGCTGCTAAATTTGCAAATCTATGCTGCAATATCCTGGGGGGTCTGATTATACCTGAGTCAGGTATAAAGTATGTAGGGTGGGCGTTCCCTCACATCCAAGCCTGGTAGAAGTGGTGCATTGAAATCTATAAGATTTTAGTGCGCCACTTCTGGGACAACATTTTGTCAAATCCTTACGCCTGCCTCATAGCAGGCGTAAGTAAGGGTGACGCAAAGCTCTATTCATAGCCCTCCTCCCTGCTTTGCTGGAGTTGCTTCACGCTTCTGACACAACCCCAGCAATGCGTCTAGTTTGTGCCTACAGATACATCAGTAATACTGACATATCTGTCATCCCTGGTACGCCCGCCTCCAACTGGTACACTACCGATGAACTACTGTCACTCAACCCCCAGAGAAACCCCAACTACTGCATCACCTCACCCAGAAGCACAGAAGACTTTTCACTTGCCAGAACTGCCGCTTCGCCTGCAACACCCATTCTCCTGCAACACCCAACCAGAAGACACCCGACCTGAGCAGCCAAATCCCCGCCCAACCGACACCAGATGTGAAGCTCCACTGCACTCTCCTCAACGTCCGATCCCTCTGCAAGCACACTATAAAAATCTGGTATCCCATAACCACACTTGCGCCAGACTTGATGTTCATCACTGAAACCTAGCTCACCACAGCATCGCCGCCCAACATCACCACCGCGACACACCCCGGCTACAAGCTGCTACACCACGACCTCCTTGGCAGACATTACAGAAGCCTTGCCATCATCCACAAAGATACCCTCCAATGCTTAACTACAGAGGATAACATCACGTCCATCATGGGACACCTCAATTTCCAGATAAGACTTGATGCAAAGACCACCATCAAAGAGACACTTGCCTACAGATCCCCGGGCCCCCAGCCAAGCTTTTGTAATGCCATCTCAGACTTCATTACCCCTCTTGCCATGGACTCTGAACACTTCCATCTTCCTGAGAGACCTGAACTTCCTCCTTGAGGAACAAAAAGACCCCAACTCCTCTACGCTTCCGAAGGACATGAACTACCTCGGCCTCTCACAGATGGTCTCAAGCCCCAGCCACGCACATCGCTGGCCACACACTGGAGCCTATTTTCACCTCCAGGAACAGAATCAAGTTCTCCCACACCATTGAACTGACCTGGACCGACCACAGCATCATCCATTTCACCATCAATGGCGCTCTGCGCCCTCCGACCATACCTCCTAACCATCCCCGCCAGAAATGGTCTTAAGTCACAGAACCCCTCTGGATCTCCACCCTCAAGGTAACCACATCTGCCCCATCAGACAACCTCAATCTAAAAAGTCAAGCACATTTCGGAATGGATCTCCTCAGCCGCAGACACCATCGCTCCCCTGAAAGACTCCCACAAGGAAAGACCCACCAAACTAGCCAGCTGGTTCACCCCGAACTCCAGAACTTCAAACGCCACTGCAAGAAACTCAAACCACAATGAAGCTCCAGCAAGAACTCCTCCCAAACTCAGCGCTTTCAGATAAGCCCTCAGCAACTACCACCACCACCTCAGGAAAGCCAGGAAGACTGCCCTCACTAACTGCATCATGGCCAGCTCCAACCACGCCAAAGAACTCTTCTCCATTGTCAGATAGTTCTCCTGCTCTGCAGCCACTGATAACGCCATCCGTCCCTCCCAGGAGCTTTGCGACTCCATTTGCAGACTTCTTCGACCAGATCACAGACAGCTACAGTAATTTCGATTCCCGGCCCACCAACCTCAACCATCTTCATGCCTACACCAACACCACCGTCGACACCGACTGGAAACAGCTCTCAACCCAAGACACCGCATCCATCATGAGGTCCATCCTCTCAGTCTCTGCCTTGGACCCCTGTTCACACCACATCTACAATCTAGGGAGAGAAGAATTCTGCGCCCACCTCACCGAGGTCCCCAACACATCCATCACAACACCCTCCATTCCCGCCGCCTGGGAGCATGAAGAGGTAATGCCCCTTCTTAAAGAAGCCCTCTGCCGATCCCAGTGAACTCAAGAACTACTGTCCCATCTCACTTCTCCCCTTCCCAGCCAAAGTCTTGGGAAAAGCCATCAATCACCAGCTCACAGAACACCTCCAACACAACAACGTCCTTGATGCCTCTCAATCAGGATTCCGGGCCAATCACAGCACTGAGACCACCCTGATCACAGCTACGGACGACTCCTCAACCAGGGAGAAATGGTGGCCCTCATTCTCCTCGACCTCTCAGCAGCCTCGACACCGTCTCCCATCACACCCTCCAGACTCCACCACAGAGGCATCCAACACAATGCTCTCAACTGGATCGCCTCCTTCCTCTCAGCCTAACTCAAAGAATCCATGTTCACCCATTCTCCTCCGACCTCAAAAACATCATCTACAGCATCCCCCAGGACTCCCCCCCTCCGCCCACCCTCTTCAAAACATACACAATCCCGCTCACAGACATCGCCCGCTCCCACAGTCTCAAAATCATTTCTTACGCCGATTACACTCATCCTCTCCCTCATTGACGGACGACACCGCGAGAGCCAACTTCCAGAGCACCATGTCCGACGTGGCCCACTGGATGAAGGGCAACTGCGCGAAAATTAACTCGGACAAGATGGAGATTCTCATCTTTGGAAACAACCCCTCCCCCTGGTGTGAAGATTTTTACTTTCCTCTAGGCAAGTCTTGAGTTCCACCACAATACCTTATTTGCAAATCTGGATCAGCATTGTCCCTCCTGCACTCTTAAAGGTATTTATGCACATGCAGGTTCAAATACACACATGCATTCCTCCTTAGATGTTACATACCAATGATAGATTTCACATGGCGCTTCTTGTGAGCCACAATGGTTCAAGGATGGGGGCTTCCTGATTTTAGGAGGAAGGGCGTCCTGGGTTTAGAAGGGACCCACTGAGCCTCCTAATACAGCAAGTCATGCTGTAACCCCAAACCTCATAACATGGGTACCAACCAGGTGGACTCCATGCAATCATCGGCAAAGAGAACTTGCATGGGACAAGGTGCAACTTAACAGCATACTTCCAACAGACCTTGCTTACTGTATCTTTTCTCACTGCTGCATTTTTCCCTGTATCTTTTGCTCCTACCTTTCCATCAACCTTTTCTATTTTTATCATCCTTTATTTCCTTCCATAGCATTCTTATAATATTCCTATCTCTTCTCTGTTTGTACAACTCTCTTTGCCCCTCATCTCTTATTTATTTCAACACAGTTTCATATCTACATATTACAAAGTTTATTTTCCATTTCCTATCGCTATAGCTCCTGATGAGTTGTAACATCACTATTAACCTATAATAAGAAAATTGAATTGCCAATTTAGTGTGAAAAGCAGTTCCCTCGTGCACAGCATCAAGGGATGACTATCTTTGCCTCCATCTTCTTCCAAAATGTCTATCTTGAAAATCCACTGCCATTGGCTGATAAGGTTTATCGTATATCATACTACTGAACCCAAGTCTTGAGTGCTGAAATGTAGCTGTACATTATTGTCATACAGCCTAAAACGCAAATCTACTTTTTAGAACCACTTTCTTTGAAGTGCGAGTTTGCAGAGAATGACAAGATGGATTTTATTCATTTATATATTTTTTTTTAACTCCTTCGTGGCTAGGCCTCCCCCGTGCTAAGCCATTTTTGGGGGCTATTTGGGGTAGTTCATACTTAGGCCCCTGTACCTTTTTTATCCACATAAGGTATCAACATAAAATTTGCGCTATTTTTTACCAACTCCCTAATGATTCCAAAGGTACCCAGGGTTTCTGGATTCCCCTGGCGGGGACCCAGAAATTAGCCAAAATACAGGTACATAATTTTTTTTTACACAGGAAACAAATTGCTGCAGAAGAAGGCGTCTGTTTTTTTCCCTGCAAATGGCATTAACAAAGGATTCATAGTGCTGAAGTCACCATCTTCTTAGCTTTCAGGGACAGGCAGACTTTTGTCAGAAAACCAAAATGTTCTATACAGTTTTGGCATTTTTCTGGGACATAGCCTATTTTTCCTGTTTTTTGTGCTTTCAACCTCCAACCAGTTAGTGGTAGAAATGGGTGTGAAATCAATAATGGGTCACAGAAAGCTATACATTTCTGAAAACTAGACTAAATTCTGAATTCAGCAAGGGGTCATTTGTGTAGATCCTTCAAAGTTTTGTTTATAGAAACTAACAGTTGAAAATAGAAAATATTGAAATTGGGTTGAAAAAAGCAGCCATTTGTGCCAAAGTTTTCACCTGTAACCTCTTCTAAGTATGACAGATTTTTTATTGCGGTATACCAGCACATCCGCTAGATCCTTCAAGTTGTGAGGATATATAGGGCTTGTAGGTTTACCAAGAACCAGAGGAACCCAGAGCCAATAACTGAGCTGCCTCATGCAATTGTTTTTCATTGTGTACCGGGTATATCTCAATTCATTTGGTAAAATATAAAGAGTGACAAATAGGTACCAAGGAAACCAATATATGCCCAAAATGGGAACAAAACATAGAGTTTATAAGGAGTGATTCTTTGCACATTTCCAAAATTGTGGGTACCCAAACAAGCATGTGAATTAGAAGTCATTTTTCAAAATGACTTCTTCTTTTACAAATTGTCTTACATTTGGATGGCAGAAATGCAAAGAAAGTCAATTGGAAATAACACTTGTTCTACTCTTCTGTGTTCCCCTAAGTCTCCCGATAAAAATGCTACCTCACTTGTGTGGGTACGCTTAGTGTCCGTGACAATAAATGTCCCAAAACGCAGCGTAGGCACATCAAATTCTTCCAGTGAAAACTGACCATTTTTTTTGCAATGTGCCTAGCTGTGGGTGTTGAATCCTAGCTCAGCCAGCACCTACAGAAACCTATACATTTTTGAAAACTAAACATGCATGGCAAGCCTGGATGTGGTGACTTGTGTAGCTCTCACTAGGTTCTGTTACCCAGAATCCCTTGCAAATCTCTCAATTTGTCAAAAAAACACATTTTCCTCATATTTCTGTAATGGAAAGTTCTGAAATCTGCTTGGATTCACTAACTTCCACCCACCCAATATTCCCCAAAGTCTCCCAATAAAAATGGTACCTCATATGTGTAGTTTGACCTAGTCGCCGTGACAGGAAATGGCCCAAAACGCAACGTGGACACACCACATTTTTACTGTGAAAACTGACCCTTTTTTTGAACAGTGCCTAGCTGTGGATTTTGACTCTAGCTCTACCAGCACCTAGGAAAACCTAGCACACCTATACATTTTGAAAACTCGACAACAAGGGGAATCCAGGATGGAGTGACTTGTGTGGTTCTCACTAGGTTCTGTTACCCAGAATCCCTTGCAAACCTCAAAATGTGTAACAAAAACACATTTTCCTCACATTTCTGTGATGGAAACTTCTGGAATCTGCATGGACACACAACATTTCACCCACTCCGCATTTCCCAAACTCTCCCGATAAAAATGGTACCTCACTTGTGTGGGTAGGCTTAGTACCCGCTACAGGAAATGGGCAAAAACGCAACGTGGACACACCAAATTTTTACCGTGAAAACATTTTTTGCAAAGTGCCTAGCTGTGGTTTTTTAACCCTAGCTCTGCCGGCACCTAGGGAAACGTAGCAAACGTATATTTTTTTTTAACTAGACACCCAGGGAAATCCAGGATGGGGTGACTTGTGTGGCTCTCACCCTATTCTGTTACACTGATGAATCTCTTGCAAACCTCAAACTTTGTACAAAAAAAAAACGCATTTTCCTTACATTTCTCTGCCGGAAAGTTCTGGAATCTGCATGGATCCACAAAATTCTACCCACCCCGCATTCCCGAAAGTCTCTTGATAAATAGGGTACCTCACTTGTGTGGGTAGGCCCACGACAGGAAACAGGCCAAAACGCAATATGGACACACCACATTTTACACAGTGAAAACTGACCCTTTTTTTGCAAAGTGCCTAGCTGTGGGTTTTGAACCCTAGCTCAGCTGGCACCTAGGAAAACCTAGCAAACCTATACACTTTTGCAAACTAGACTCCCAGGAAAATCCAGGATGGGGTGACTTGTGTGGTTATCACCAGGTTCTGTTACCCAGAATCCCTTGCAAACCTCAAACTTTGGGGGGGAGACATTTTCCTCACATTTCTGTGATGGAAACTTCTGGGATCTGTGTAGATCCACAAACTTCATCCCACCACGCATTTCCCAAAGTATCCTGATAAAAATGATACCTCACATGTGTGGGTAGGCCTAGTGCCCACGACAGAAAACAGCCCACAACGCAACGTGGATACATCACATTTTTAAAGTGAAAAGTGACACTTTTTTTACAAAGTGCCTCGCTGTGGGTTTTGAACCCTAGCTCAGCTGGCACCTAGGGAAACCTAGCAAACCTATATTTTTTAAAAAACTAGACTCCTAGGAAAATCCAGGATGGGGTGACTTGTGTGGCTATCACCAGGTTCTGTTACCCAGAATCCCTTGCACACCTCAAACTTTGTAAAAACAGAAAACATTTTCCTCATATTTCTGTGATGGAAACTTCTGGAATCTGTTTGTATCCACAAAATTCTACTCACCTCGCATTCTAGAAAGTTTCTCGATTAAAAATGGTACCTCACTCGTGTGGATGGGCCAAGTGCACGTGGCAGGGAAGGGCCCAAAATGTATTGTGTAGACATCAAAATTACATATCACAAAACGACCTGGTTTTGCCGGGGGGTGGGACCCTGGATTTTTGCCCCCATGCTCGGAGGCCATCTAGGAAAATCTACCAAATACACACATTTCTGAAAACTAGACACCTGGGGGAGTCCAGGGAGGTATAGCTTGCATGGACCCCCCTACACAGAATCCCCTGCAAACCTCATATTTGGCAGAAAAAAAACAAATTGTTCCCACATTTCTGTGTGGGAAAGTTGTAGGATCACGGGGCTGACACAAATGTCCTACCACCCAGTATTCCCCCAGGTCTCCCGATACAAATGGTACCCCACTCCTGTGGGTGGGCCAAGTACTGTGACAAGCAAGGGCCCAAAACGTATTGTGGAGACATCAAAATTACCTATCACAAAAACAACCTGGCTTGCAAGGGGAGGCACCTGGGCTTTTGGCTCCGGGCTCGGGGGCCATCATGGGAAACCTACCAAACCCACACATTTCTGAAAACTTGACACCTGGAGGAGTCCAGGGAGGAATGGCTTACGTGGATCCCCTAATGTTTTCCCACCCAGAATCTCCTGCAAACATCAAATTTAGCTAAAAAATCAAAGTTTTCTCAAATTTCTTTATGGGAAAGTTGTGGGATCACTGAGCTGACACAAATTTCCTACCACCCAGTGTTCCCCAGGTCTCCCGATAAAAATGGTACCTCACTTGTGGGGGTGGGCCAAGTACCCCCGACAGGCAAGGGCCCAAAACGTATTGTGGAGACATCAAAATTACCTATCACAAAAACAACCTGGCTTGCAAGGGGAGGCACCTGGGCTTTTGGCTCCGGGCTCGGGGGCCATCATGGGAAACCTACCAAACCCACACATTTCTGAAAACTTGACACCTGGAGGAGTCCAGGGAGGAATGGCTTACGTGGATCCCCTAATGTTTTCCCACCCAGAATCTCCTGCAAACATCAAATTTAGCTAAAAAAATCAAAGTTTTCTCAAATTTCTTTATGGGAAAGTTGTGGGATCACTGGGCTGACACAAATTTCCTACCACCCAGTGTTCCCCAGGTCTCCCGATAAAAATCGTACCTCACTTGTGGGGGTGGGCCAAGTACCCCCGACAGGCAAGGGCCCAAAACGTATTGTGGAGACATCAAAATTACCTATCACAAAACGACCTGGTTTTGCACGAGGGGGCACTTGAGTTTTTGGCTCCGGGCTCGGCGGCCATATAGGGAAACCTACCAAACCCACACATTTCTGAAAACTAGACCCGCTGGGGCATCCAGGGAGGTATGACTTGCATGGATCTCCCAAAGTTTTCCTACCCAGAATCCCCTGCAAACCTCACATTTTGCTGAAAACAAATCACATTTTCCACATATTTCTGTAATGGAAAGTTCTGGAATCTGCATGGATCCACAAAGTTCCACCCACCCAATATTCCCCAAAGTCTCCCAATATAAATGGTACCTCACATGTGTGGGTTGGCCTCGTCCCCACAACAGGAAACGGGGCCCAAAACGCAACGTGGACACACCACATTTTTACTGTGAAAACTGACCCTTTTTTTGCACAGTGCCTAGCTGTTGATTTTGAACTCTAGCTCTACTGGCACCAAGGGAAACCTAGCACACCTATACATTGTGAAAACTAGACACCCAGGGAATCCAGGATGGGGTGACTTGTGTGGGTTTCACCAGTTTCTGTTACCCAGAATCCCTTGCAAACCTCAAACTGTGTCAAAAAAAACCACTTTCCTCACATTTCTGTGATGGAAAGTTCTGGAATCTGCATGGATCCACAACATTCCACCCGCCCCACATTTTCCAAAGTCTCCCGATAAAAATGGTACCTCACTTGTGTGGGTAGGCCTAATGCTTGCGACTGGAAATGGGCCAAAACATAAAGTGGACACACCACATTTTTCCAGTGAAAACTAACCCTTTTTTTTGCAAAGTGCCTAGCTGTGGGTTTTGAACCATAGCTCAGCCGGCACCTAGGGAAATCTAGCAAACCTATACATTTTAGAAAATTAGATTCCCAGGAAAATCCAGGATGGGGTGACTTGTGTGGCTATCACCAGGTTCTGTTACCCAGAATCCCTTGCAAACCTCAAACTTTGTCAAATAAAAACACATTTTCCTCACATTTCTGTGATGGAAACTTCTGGAATCTGTGTGGATCCACAAACTTCCACCCACCCCGCAATCTCCAAAGTCTCCTAATAAAAATAGTACCTCACACATGTGGGCAGACCTAGTGCCTGCGACAGAAAACAGCCCACAACGCAACGTGGACACATCACATTTTTCCAGTGAAAACTGACCTTTTTTTGTAAATTGTCTAGCTGTGGATTTTGAACCCTAGCTCTGGCGGCAACTATCGAAACCTTGTAAACCTATACATTTTTGAAAACTAGACACCCAGTGGAATCCAGGATGAGGTGACTTGGGTGGCTCTCACCAGGTTCTGTTACATAGAATCCCTTGCAAACCTCAAACTCTGTAAAACAAAAAAACACATTTTCCTCACATTTATGTGCCAGAAAGTTCTGGAATCTGCATGGATCCACAAAATTCTACCCACCTCGCATTCCCAAGTCTCTCGATAAAAATGGTAACTCACTTGTGTGGATGGGCCAATTGCCTACGGCAGGGAAGGGCCCAAAATGTATTGTGGAGACATCAAAATGACCTATCACAAAACGACCTGGTTTTGCAAGGGGGGAGACATGGGTTTTTGGCCCCGGGCTCGGCGGCCATCTAGGAAAACTTACTAAACCCACACATTTCTGGAATTTTGCAGGGGTGCGGGCATTGACATGCCCATCTCGAGCAGCCCCCACCCCTAAATCCTATAAAACAAATAATCCCTGACATCTAGTGGGCTTTCTGCCCCCCCCAGGGGCAGATTGGGGGCAGAAAGACTGAATAGCCCCAAAAACAATTGAGGGGAGAAAAGGACCTTGCCAAAGGGGCAGCTCCCCACTCCCTGGTGTCCAGTGGGTGGATCCCTGCTAGGGGATCGCCCTGCTGGGGCGAACCCCATTCAGAGATCCACTAGGGAGAGGTATGATTGGAAAGGGGAAATTATCCCCTTTCGAATGATACCTCTCCTGTCTTTCTATGTGCTCGGAGGCTGAGATAGCCCCTGAACCTGAAGAAATTAAAACTGAAAGTAAGTTTGGTTTCAGAGAAATGAAGTCAGCACGACGTGCGCTGTGATCGTCATTTCCCTGAAACCAGCAGAATGGCCTCCCCAGCTCCCGAGGCTGTTCAGGTCTCAAAGAAATTCTTCTGGTGCCCGCACCAGAGGGTTCCTAGTGCCTTGTGCACGGACGGCCGGGAACAATCCAACGCACATGAGCACTGGGGCATCGGACGGCTCCTGGCCATCCGACGCATCGAAGGGGTTAAGGTACCAGATATTTACTGCACTTGAAATATTTATGTCATAAAAAGGGAGCAAGAGACCAATGATTTCAAAATGGGTTTGGAGGGGGAGTGATGGAGTAGCCATGTATTACAAAGAATAAAATACAGCCACAGAACATAACAAATATTGGGTAAGCCCATAGGTCTGGCGATTAGCTCAGCGTTGGCTTGCGCAGTGGTGTGTTAGCAGCCCTATGATGAAGCATGACACAGTTTGCTGTGTGTGAGGGCAGTTTTATAAACCAGGTGTATTTTCCCCTACACTTTCTCACTAACACAAAGTTTTATTATCCCTCTTCTCGAGTGTGATTAAGATATTAAGTGGGAGGTCGAAGGGGGACGTTTATCCTCTCACCCCTCAACATTTGTGTGACTTGGATTAGCTCAAAGTGCCTGGATACTTCCATTAATGCAGTCAGCAATCAATAATTCACTTAGTCAGTCATCATACATGCACTCATTCACTAATCTATGTGCTCAATAATCTTTTCCTCCAATCATTGATTTACTATTGCATTCAACCCCTTGCCTATCCACAATTACACAAACTCAACAAAAATTGAAGAGGCACTTTTGGCTTTGCTGCTACTTTGTGGGTGTTTGAGAGTCATTCTAGTAATGTACAGTGTGACTACTAGTTTGTGAAAGATGAGCGAGTGCTGTTGGTAGTATGACACAGCTAGCATGTAAGAGCTGACACAATGTTTCTGGTAGTGTGTGCCTGCTAGTCTCTGGGGGAATCGGGGTGTTTTTTGATTATTAGTCTTTTGGTTTTCCACCACAAGGGCTTTAACAATTCCCATTTCTGTGAGGCCATGACTGAAGACACACTGCATAGTTATTTAATGATGGAAGACTGTTACTCTTGAAACAATTCTGAGGCAATCATTCCTAAGTGGAGTCCTCTCTCTAAAGAGGCTACACAAATGGTGAGAGCTGGGCATTAATGACCCAGGTTGTTCACATATTTACTTTTGAGAAACCTTGCCTAGAGATGGCTTGAAGGTCACACCAACCCCCTCCAGCAGCACAGATTACTGACCCATTATATGCACAACTGGTCATGTTTAATTGTGTCACCAAGCACTGGTTACATCAGAGAGCACAGTCTCAGCCCCGGTCCCCTTGGGCTTGCAAGTTTTCACCCGCTGCTCCTGTACTCTGCCTCCAACCTCCCCCCCATGAACATCCCCACAACAATTTCTTGAGACTGCCCTTCCTAGCTGACACTGGTCCCGGTGCACCAAGTCAGATGTCCTTTGGCTGCCTTGCACACATACACACACAGTACACATATGCAGTAAAGTGCACTTCATGTGTGGGGCATATGTGGGCTTCATTGAGCTTGACAGGAGCAACGGGTTCACCACCATGCAAGACCACTGTACTGTGCATGTGCTAAAAAGCACATACTCGCACAGCCACCAAAGAGTGCTGATTTGCAAACTAGAGTCATGTTCTCAGGTATGTAAAGATGTGTTTATGTACGAGGTATCTGTATAGCGTCAACCCAGCCAAAAGACAGTAGAAAAGCGTACAAGGTCAAAGGTAAGAATACAATCAAAAAGTGATTGGAGAGGCAGCTGGTTTGAGGACTTTTTCTGCATCTTGATGTAGTGTTCTTTAAAGAGGTGTGCATTCAACTCTTTCCTGAATTGCATCAGAGTTATGGCGGTCCTGATGGATACAGGGATGTTGTTCCAGATCCTGAGAACAAAAAAGATATGTTGCCTTGTATTTTTTCATTTTTATACATCTTTGCCTCCAGCTTGATGGTGTCCTGGCTGCAGGTTTGTCGAGAGCCACCAGAGATGCTGAGCTCATCAGCTAGATAAGCAGGATTGTCAGTCATGATGGTTTTGAAGATGGTGAGGGCAGGCAAAGGGAGGCAGTGGAGTTCCATCAAGATGAGGGTGATGTGATTATGTTTATTCAGGCCCTTGAAGAGGCATGCTGCTGGATGTATTATGCCCTAAAAGAGGGGTACCAGGTAAGAGTCAATCAACCACTCTTGACTTTTTCTTTCCATTCTAGGACCAGATGTTTTGCTATTCCTCATCATCCCATAATGCAAAGGTAAAAAAATGGCAGAGGCGATCCTCGCTTCTGGCATTGACAATGTAAAATTGGTTTGTCTTGATCTAGGTAGAAAATTCTCTAGGTTGTTTATATCACTTCATTCAAGCTTTTCAGCCCTTTCGCAGCACTCCTACTTTCTACAATCATGGGCGTCTTGGTGCAGCCTGTACCCAGTACCTGATCGGACCGGAAATAACCTTCGTACACCCCTCTGTCAAGAGTCTGGATCCCACTTATTGAAATTGTTTCTAACGCCTGAGTAGAACACCTACTGGAAGCTCTATCCGGCTTAGTGTTCTGATGTGGCCACTAAGTGATATTGAAATGATCCACAAAACTCCAAAAATAGCCTAATTTGTCTCTGTCTAAAAGGGCCTGTCTGCTGGTTGCAGATCCACCCTCACTGAACACATCACAGTCCCTCAGCCTGTATCTGCTGCACACTCAGTGAAAGTGATCTCCACACTGGAGGGTTATTAGCCTTCTCTGATACCATCGGGCATGTTAACTGCGCCTGGGCATCTAGATTTGGCATTCCGAATGCCTATTGGCTGGCAGCTGCTATGACGATGAATGAGCATTCCGAATCCCAAACACCCGAAATAACATAGATTGCAGCAATTAGAATGCCCCCGAGTTAATACAGTAACTGAGTTTGTATTCTGTAAATCCTCTAAAAGAAGTCTACAGAGATGAATTAAAAAAAATATTACAAATAAACATAAGGGCCCAGAGTTTTTTTTGGTTTTTTTTTTGCAGCTCGCATCAGAGGTGCCAAAGGCCGGAGTTGAAGAATACTAAAGCTGCCCAGCCTTCACAATCCACCTCGTGGCTCTTTCTTCCACCACCCTCCAGTTTCTTTCCCTTTATTTCACCCTCGCAGGTCCCATACCTTCTTCCTCCCTTTGTAACTTTTCCTATCTTTCTCTTCCTCCTTCCTCCCCTCACTGCATTTCTCTCTCTTGTTCTCAAAAAATGTCTTATGACGATAAATAAGCCCTGGGGCCACAAAACGGGCGCCTCTGCCCGCCACCTGCCAATATAGCGCTGGCTTTGGCGAGAACGCAGAGCTCCTCAGCTCAGCGGGAGACCTACCTTACCTCGCCCTGCCACGTTTCCCGGTTCTTTCGGTTGCTCCCGTCACCATTTTCTCAATTTGTTTATCTTTGCCACCAAAAGCCTGGATTACAAGCCTGGATTACTTGGAGAGGTACGTGAGAGGCCGTACCTACCCGAGGTACGTGAGAGGCCGTACCTACCCAAGCGAGAGAGAATACAATCGTATATTTACTGAGCTCCCTTATGGCGAGCAGTAGTATCACGTCGGCCAAATTCGGATTGGACGACAAAAAACGACAAGAACGGCTTGTTTATCACTTGCCGCCTAAGGCCCTTCCCTGCTCCAGTTCGGCTCACAAAGTGTTAACCTGAATGACGACCTGGTGACTGTACTTTTTTGTGCAGCGAAACTGGAAAGGTAGGAAATGCGGAAACGCCTCTTCGCCGCTCTGCTGTGTACCACTCGACATCAGGAGGAGCAACAGAGGCGCTGGGCGCGCGGCTCACACTCCCGACTGACTGACTGACTACTCGCAGCAACACAAAGGTAAGCCCGGAGGTGTCTGTGGAGGTGAGGGGTCAGGCCCACCCAGCAGGGAGCACTTAAAAAATAACAGCAACTAGGAAGCGCTTTTTTGGGACACAAGTTGTCGATTTCGTGATTCCATCCGGGGCAAACCGATTGCTTGGGGAAGTGAAGGAAAAACAGCAGAGACATTATTTTCTAGAACTGGAAAAGCCAACCAACAGTTGGGGAGATAAAGAACTGGAAGTTTCGAGCCGTGGAAGTAAAGTCGCCCAACAATCATGTGACGTAACCTCGGGGTTAGAGAGGTCACAAATATTTGCCTGTCTTTCACTTCCAAATTATTTTGATCCCTTTGCAGCCTTTCTTTCTCTTCCTCTGGATCAAACTCTGATAATATAAAACAAGTCTGGTCCCCAGTAAGGAGTGCTAGAGCCGACAACCACTGGCATAAATTAAGCACTACGTCCAATCCTCCAATAAAATGCTTACGTACAATCATAACATAACATGTGGATTCATAAAGTGCATGTTCGCCCAATTGCCATCTTGCTGATAAATATGATCTTTACTGTAAGTAACTCAGTCCAGTGGTTCTCATTTTATCGAACGGAGTAGACCCTCAGGCTTTCAAACCATAGACCGTGAGGTCAAACGCAGACTCCGAGAGGGAATGCGTTGGTTCACTGAGCCACAAGACCAAACAAAATCGTATTTTGGAGAGGCTTTCAAAACACCACCGAAAGGATGCACGGTATTTTGTTTTTATACTACAGGAGGATCATGCTCGGGGGAGGCAGATCGAGCCATTCAACTATGCCACCAACGTTACCGACGTCATACCCGGGGTTGGACTGGGATCAAAAATCGGCCCAGGCACCCTAAAAAAAAAGTGGCCCACATTTGTGGATTGCACCTTTTCACAAAACACTGCTTCAGTGTTTTAAGTATTATAAAAAGAAGGAGGGGGTTCTCTAAAAGAGGCATATTTTCTAGATTTCACGGAGATAAAAAAAAAAAATGCAAATGTTGCCAGGACTCTTTGTGCACGGATTAGTTCACCATGGTGAACCACACCTGAATATAAGTGAAGCCGCTTCTGCTCAGGCCCCCTGCCCCTGCTCAATACAATAATTAATTAATATATCACAATTATTGCGGAATACATTAATGGGCCAGCCCAGCGAGAGACTGGGAATGACACCTCTGCCCTGTTGGTAAAAGGGAAGAAATAGATGCCCTGTTGGTAAAGGGGAAGAAATAGATGCCCATCTGCCTCTGGAAAGGCAGCTCAGGCCCCCACTGGGCCGCTGGTGGCATCTGAACAGCACACACACAGCTCAAATCGGCCACCACACTGACTAAAAGAATGGCCCACAGCGGCAACTCAGATACTGGCCTATTGCCCAAGTGCCCGCCTTACCAATCCACCCTGTTAATACAGCTCCTCAGAAAAGTTAAATTTGACCCTGCCAGCACCCCGCCCACCTAAAAGCCCCCGTGCCTGGAAGCACCAAACTGCTACACCTGTTTGACCAATTGTCCTAACAACATCAAGGTCTGTCCCTTTGGTTAGTCCTATATGGGTGTCACTGTTTGCCCCACATCGTGCTCCCTGAGATTTGATGTCATTAATGTTAAACAGAAAGTAACCTAAGACTAGAGCTCTTAGATTACTCTAAGCTTTAAGTGGGCTGGGTCCTGCCTGTACTCAGCAACAGCAATTCTAAAAAGCAGGCGCTGAGACGGGTCCCTATCGGGCTCTCCATTTTTGCCATATTTTCACAAGGGGGGACTGAGAGCTGGGTTATAAGGTCCTGCACAAAGACTCCCAAATGAGGCTAGAATTTAAAGAAGGTGTGCAGTTCCTATGTGAGTGTGGGGGAAAGACAGGTCTTTCTTTGTGATGCCCTCACACACCCCGAGAGGTGTCATGCTTCATCATAGGGCGGTTGCCCCTCGTCAGGCCGGCGCTGCAATGCCTGACGGGCTCCCAAAACCGGGGCTCTTTGTCGGGGATCTTTTGAAGAAGAAGCCATAAGGTGCGTGCGGGTGTGGGGGCTAGGTAGTGCACAGTGAGATTAAATAGGATAAAATAGGTGTAGAGCAGTCCTCTAGAATCAAATTTGAATAGAAAGGTACCCTAACTAAAAGCAAGAGTGAGCCCCTGTGTGGACGATAATGTTCCTAAGGGGCAGTTTATGTGTGGAAGGTCGACAATTGGCTCTTCTTCAGGACCGTTTAAAGCACGGGTACTCATAGTACGGCCCGCGGGCCGCCAGCGGCCCGGCAAGCCTTCCTTGGCGGCCCGCGAACCTTGCAGACATAGTGCCTGTGCTTGTCAGCGAACACCGCCGGTTACAGCAGCGCGGAGCTGTGAGGGCGGGCGATTCTTTTAAAGACCATTTACTTGTTAATGAGGCTTTGTTGTATTTCACCTATTCTTAGCGCCCCTGCATCTCCCCTCTGATTGAGTGGAGATGCAGGGGCGCTAAGAAGAGGTGAAATACAACAAAAGTCTCATTAACAAGTGAATGGTCTTTAAAAGACCTGTGAAGTACTTGGGTGCGGCGGCCGTGTGCGTTCCCTGGAAGCTGTCTCAGCGCGGGGTGAGGTGACAGAGGACAGCAGGGTGAGGTGATCGAGGGCAGCAGGGAGTGAGAGCAGGGGATGAGGTGACAGCGGAAGGAAGACAGAGTGCGACAGAGGGAGGAAGAGGGAGGGAGAGACAGGGAGAGGAGGAAGACAGTGAGAGGAGGAAGACAGGGAGAGGAGGAAGACAGGGAGAGGGGGGAAGACATAGAGAGAGGGAGACAGAGGGAGGGAGACAGAGGGAGAACGGAGGAGGAAGGGAGTGAGACAGAGGGAGGGAGACAGAGGGAGAGAGAGAGCAATAGAGAGAGGGAGGAGACGGAGAGAGGGAGGGAGACGGAGAGAGAGAGAGGGGGACAGAAAGAAAGGGAGACAAACAGTGAGTTGCATACCGCCTGGTATTCAGATAATCATTATAAATTACCAGGGGCGGTAGAAATGCCCTAGTTGACGTATACTGGGGAATTTAGTAGACCCCTAGTACACCGTCAAGAGGCTGACGGAGATGGCCAGAGCACCACATTGCTCCGGTAGTGGGTGTGGAGAAGCAACTTGCTGTCCTCCTACCCTAGCTCCAGGGTCAACTAGGGCATTTCTACTGCTCCTGGTAATTTATAATGATTATCTGAATACCAGGCGGTAGTGCACAAATCTCACTTTTTCTTTAAACGGTCCTGAAGATGTGCCAATTGACGAGTTAGGGGCAAGACTAGGCACAAAACATGTCGACCTTCCACACATAAACTGCCCCTTAGGAACATTTACGTCACAGACAAAAGAGTAAATAGTATTTGCACCGAGACAAAGATGGCACAAAGGGATTTTACATTCGTTTTTGGTGTGTTTACCAAAGATTAAGTGTGTAAAATACTTTCCCCCAACTTTTCAAACTTGAAACATAGTGATAACAGTGCAAAATCAGTTTGCTCAATTTTAATTCTTTAAAAAAGGGTCTAAGTCTTCCTTGTTAAATTGTCTATTAGGGTTGCCACCTGGCCGGTTTTCTACTAAGATAACCATTACTTAATGCCTCGGCTGGTACAACAGTTTGGAAAATCACATAAAGATGGTATTTTTCCCACTTATAACTATAGAATTCAAACAGCAAATATAAGAAGAAATCGCTTTAAAACGTGCTATTGAGCTACTTTAATGTTTCCTGGCTGATAAGTAAAGTAAACCAAAACAGAACAGTCATGGTTCAAATGAATACAGATGTTTTTATATGTTCTAATTAAGTGTTACGTTCAGGCCTTTGCAGACTCTTACAACATGAACAAATGGCCGCTATTTTCTTTTGGAAAGGTGGCAGCCGTATCTATGACACAATTAAAATGAATGCAATGCAATGGTTCCATTATCTATTTTCTCATTTGAGGCCTGTTGCAAAGCCTCTCTGTAATAGGGACGGGAGCAAAAATTGTTTGCTCTATTCAATATTGCGTCAAAATAGTGTAAAATGACGCTGCTGGGATTTTTTTTCAGCCAAGACAAAGGGCCCGATTATAATAGCGGGCGGTTGGGCTGCACCAACTATCATGGCAGTCATAAGACCGCCCGAAAAGCAGCCAGCGATCCGACCGAAGAATTAGGATGTGACCGCTGTGCTGGTGGTCAGAAAAGTGTTCTTTAACATGGAAGCTTGTGCTGCGGCCCAGGAGAAGGGCCGTAGCACAAGCAGTAGTGTAAAAGAGCACTTTGTGCACATCCATGCACCGTGTGGGATGTTCAATGTGGTGCTTGGCACACGGTGCATGGATGCGCGTGGGGCACTAAATGTGCTCCCAGGGCCCCTTTTCAGTGGCCCATGAGGGACCCCAAAGTCCCTTTTGCACAGCCTTTGTGTGGCTGTTGGACCACCATGAAAAGGCTGTCCGAAATGGACATCGTAATCCCGAAGGCGGTGCCTGCCTCGGCACCGCCGCCATTTAAGGGATACGATTCCATCCGCCCGGACGGGATCGTATACCCTGTCATAGGTGGCAGCCTTCACCCTGATGGTTTCCATCCAACCGCCTGCATTATAATGCGGCGGTCGGACCAAAGGGCTGTCTGTCGGTGGGGCCGTCGGTGGCCTCTCAAAATCAGCCCTAGAGTGTCTGCAATATGGCCTTAAGCCCAGTGAATCGTCTCCAACACGCCCCCCCATTTTGACATCATTTCGTGAAGCAAAGACGTTTTAGATCTTTAAAGCCTCATTCCAAGCCCTGTGCAGTCCTTGGTAGCAAATTTGCACGTAATGTTGATACTGCAGGAGTCGATACTACATCACCATTCCAGTATATTAAGGCCAAGCTGAGATATACCATGCGATATGGCAGTTGCAACATGTTTTGCCTCTTTGTGACCATTTTTCCCCTGACTGATTTCAATCGATTTTTCCTGGGAAAAGGGCAGTAAAGGAAAATAAAGGAATAAAGGAAAATTGCAGTAGTATGGGTATTTATACATAACCCAGAACCTCAATTCGGTCACCAACTCTTCCCAAAGGGCTCCGATAGAGACTTAACATTTTTCTACCATCCATTATTACATTTGCAGCAAAAACTTTAGCAAACAAAAGCAAATATCAACGGCTTTGTGTCAATTTTCTTTTAAATATTTTGGGGTGTTTTTTCAACACTTGGAGAGTCTCAGTCGTGACATTTTTTGTTACAGGAGAGGCCATGCCAAGAAAACAGTTACTTTTAGTGCAAAGGAAAATGTGAACACAAACTTCCTGGATATGTGTGAACATTGCCCTGACCGGGCACATGCAAGTTACACATACATCTGATACCACGTAAGTGTATGTTTATGTTGCACAACCTTCCCCAACAAATAGGCAACTCCAACAACCTGTTTGGAACCAGAAAACAAAACAAAGCACATATGCTAAACCTTAGTGATTCCCAGCGGTTTGTTTGTCCTCTTAAATTCTCACCATTGCCTAGAAGCAATTCAGTTATACTGTCTGTGCTATTAAAACAAGTATAAGTAAATAACGCACAGTGCCCTCATGCTTGCAGCGAGATGTTAGTCACTCGTCGCTTATTTCACTTCTGTATATGCAATGATCAGGCAGAAGAGCCCGGCCTACACGCCCTTCCACTCCACTACAAACTAAAAGTGGGAACAAATCATCCTCCACAGAACTCACAAACATCTACAGGCTAAAGCTGACCAGTACATGCAGTACGTCAGTACCCATCATGTCCTACGTTCAGAGTCAGATGTGATAATGTGAAACCGGTATAAACAATAGGTATGCAGTCCTTATAGTCTCAAGAAAGAAAATGAAACAGGTTGGAGGGATCCGTTGAATCAGAAGCAAGGTCCCTCTCACACCCAGTTGGGTGTCATGCTTCATCAGTGGGTAGCTCCTCGTTGGGCTGGCGCTGCAATGCACAACAGGCCGCATGAGGTGGCTCTTTGCTGGAGACCTTTTAAAGATTTCATTAGCAATGATGAAACATGTGGAGATGCTCAGTTGGTAGACTAGTGATAAAGTGAATTAAAAATGACTAAGAGTAACCCATTGTTTATTAAGCTAGTGTCTCTTGTCATAATGTGAAACAGGTGCAGTGCAATTTTGCTTGACTCGTGTGCCAACTGATTAGTAAAAAATTGTATTTGCACCAACCAAAAGGTTAAAAAAATTCTGCAGTTTTTGCCTTGAGCCATTATCCTATTAATAACAATCCAATAGACAGAGCAACACAACACCGTCATGCAGCCCACATATAAATCAAATCAGGTGTTTGTTAAGCGCGACTACTCACCCGTAAGGCTCTCAAGGGGCCGGGGGTGTGCGGGGGGGGGGGGGGTTCGCAGGTTCCAGTCCATCAAGGAGGGGGTCTGTCGAAGACCCAGGTTTTGAGGTTTCTTGCAAAGATGGGGAGCGATGTTATCTGTCTGAGGTGGAGCGAAGGTCGTTCCAGGCTCTGGCCGCGTGGAAGCAGGAGCGGCCTTTCTGGTGCGGGGGACCACGGCGTAGGAGAGCTGGGCTGATCATAGGGTCCTTGGAATTTGAGTCGGCTATTCAGGTATGCTGCTCCGGTGTCGTGGAGAGCCTTGTGAGCGTGGGTTAGCATCTTGAAGGTGACTCTAGCTTCGATGGGGAGCCAGTGGAGGTGCGCAGGTGCTGGGAGATGTGGCAGTGTCTTGGCAGGTTGAGGACCAGTCCTGGGCTGCGTTTTGGATGTTCTGTAGCTTGCGGGTGAGGTTTTTGCTTATTCCGGCATAGAGTGCTTTGCCGTAGTCGAGCCTGCTGATGACCAGGGCGTGAGTGACGGTCTTTCTGTGTTTGAGGGGGATCCATTTGAAGGTCTTACGTAGGAGGCGGAGGGTGTGGAAGCAGGAGGACGAGACGGAGTTGATCTGGCGGTCCATTTTGAGCTCTGAGTCCAGGATGATTCCCAGGTTGTGTGCGTGGTTCGTGGGGGTGGGTGGGCTTCCAAGGGTGGGGGGCCACCAGGTGTTGTTCCAGGCGTCTGGGTTTGGGCCCATGATGAGTACTTCCATTTTGTTGGTGTTTAGTTGTAGGCAACTGTTTTTCATCCATTTGGCGACGGCTTCCATGCCTTTTCGAAAGTTGTGTCTAGCGGTGTTGGGTTCGTTGGATAGGGAGAGGATGAGTTGGGTGTTGTCTGCGTATGACACAAAGTTGAGTCTGTAGGTTCTGACGATGGGGGCGAGCGGAGCTATGTAGACGTTGAAGAGCGTAGGGCTGAGGGAGGACCCCTGGGGGACTCCGCAGGTGGTAGGTGTAGGGTCCGAGAGGAAAAGGGGGAGTCTGACCCGCTGCGTTCTGCCGGAGATAAAGGAGCAGATCCAGTCGAGGGCCTTGTCTTGGATCCCTGCGTCGTGGAGTCTGAGCATTAGGGTGTGATGAGAGACTGTGTCGAACGCCGCTGAGAGGTCGAGGAGAATAAGGGCTGCTGTTTCTCCTTTGTCCAGTAAGGTACGGATGTCGTCTGTTGCGGCGAGGAGGGCGGTTTCTGTACTGTGTTTTTTTCTGAAGCCGGATTGGGAGGAGTCGAGGATGTTGTGCTCTTCGATGAATGTGGCGAGTTGGCTGTTGATGGCTTTCTCGATGACTTTCGCTGGGAATGGGAGCAGGGAGATGGGTCTGTAGTTTTTGAGGTCGGTGGGGTCCTCCGAGGGTTTCTTCAGGAGGGGGTTGATCTCCGCGTGTTTCCAGTCATCAGGGAACGAGGCGGTTGCCAGGGAGCGGTTGATGGTGTGGCAGAGCATGGGTGCTATGGTGTCGGCGGCTCTGTTGAAAATGTGGTGGGGGCAGGGGTCCGTGGGGGCCCCGGAGTGGATAGAAATAAGTATGGCAATGTCCCTCTCCATAAGTAATATACTTAGCTAAATCACTAGCCTCCAAGCCACATGCCACGTTTCATCTCAACAGCTAATACCACACACACTCCACCCCAAGGGAGTAGCCAGAAAATGAAAATATCCCCCACTTTGAACTATTCCTCTGATAGCACAAGGAAGCGAAGCAAATGAGTCCAGCCCTCCCTAGAAAAGCTCCCCTTTCTCCTCCATCCAACAATCTATTCATCCTTTCAACATTCCATTCACCCGCTGATATTTACTACTTCACCTTTACATTCTGTCATCCATTAATTCTTTCATCCATCAATATTTCCCTATTCCTTCCATCCATCCATCAATCCATATATCCATTCACTCTCCACCCACTCTGTCATCCATTCTTCCATCTAACCAATCTCCCAAACATTCATCTGTACACTTTGCCATCCATTGTGACATCCATTCATCCATCCATCCATCATAAACTCATGCAAACTGTCATCTACCCATCCATTTGTCCACTCTGCCATCCATTCACTCGTCTTTCATTTTATCCACTCGTTCATCCATCCCTTTACTCTGCCACCCTTTCACCAGTCCATCCACCTATGCATCCATCCCTTTACTCTGCCATCCTTTAATCTGTCCGTCCACCTATCCAGCCATCCCTTTACTCTGCCATCCTTTTCCATGTCCATCCACCTATTCAATCACTCACTCATCCATCTATCCCTTTACTCTGCCATCCTTTCACCTGTCCATCCACCTATCCATTTATTTATCCTTTAACCCACTCATCTGACACTTATATATCCACCCACTCCTTCGCCCACTCATCCATACATCCTTTCACCCTTCCCTTAATTCACTATTCCTTCCTTTCGGTTTGCCCATCTTTCGTTCTTCCTTGTTCCTGCTTACTGTTCTATTGATGCTGTATTCTTTAATAACGGAATTTATCAGCTTCTGGTTGTCGAGTTGCAGGCAGAAGAGGCCCATAAAGAACTCCACCCCCACTGAAGCTGCTAAAGAGGGGGTTCACGACGTCCCTGCCTCATCATATTGAATGCCTTCTTGTTTCTTCACACTTAGAACACCCCTCAAAGGCTAAACCACTGGCAATGTGTCGCTCTTCCCCTTGCCATCAACCCTTTTTGCATCTTAGGCCTAGCAGGTACACAGCCACCCCAGTTGCAGAGGCCATCCAGTTGGCAAATGGCTGCTCTCTGACCACACTTATTATCTTTCACTTCCTCCATCTGTGTCCCTCTTCTGCCTTTCTCTCTCTTGTTCTGGATCAAAGTCCGACTATGAAAAATAAGTCCTGATCTGCATAAATGAGTGCCTGTGTCTACCGCCTGCAACCACCGGCACATCCACCTGCTAAAAATCGAGGCTGGCATTAGTCATCTGTGTAGACAGCACCTGTGCCACTTAACCACTATCACCCATCGGCAGTGTATGCCAAAGTGCTAAAGGCAATGGTGGGTGTGCGTATACCAAGCATTATAAACTCTGTCCTGGGCAAGTGGAGATTGCTGTACATTGTCATGAGCAAAAAAACAAAAATGGCTGATTTAATGTAACATGCATATGACAATGTTTTTACTGTGTAGTACGATGCAATGTCACCAATAAAGACAAGTTAAAAAAAAAACTCTGTTCTGAAAGAAACCGCAAAGCATTAGTCACAGGCTGCAATGGCGATTCACCTGAAAGGAGAAAGGCTCCTTAAGACCAAATCCTAACGTCTTGACTTACCCAAGCAAAAAGAGCCCTCTCAGAAATATGTACAGCGTTGGAATTCACCCCAGAAATAAGTGGCAAAACTTTATTCTAACACAGTCTAATGGCCCTGAATTCCATGCTGTCTTGCAACCTTCAAACCATAACAAAGCCTTGGAACCCTCTCTTCTTAATGTAAGTTTTATCGAAGTTGGTTTTATTGTTTTGTGTTTTAATGTTATACCATTGTTTTACCTTGCTTCCACGGCTTTGTGCCGCAATAAAGCTTATTTGATGATGGAACCCTCTCCAAAAACGCGATAACCAAACCCATGCATCAGAAGAAGTAGGCAAAAGCGTGATTTACGTCGCCACCACAAGGTTCTTTCTGTTGAACCCAACCCACCTGGGTAGGCCACCAGAACGTCCTTCTCAGAAACGCGCGTGAAATAAATATTGGGTCATAAAGAACTTTTAGATATATACCATCCCTCTGTAGTTGTTAACAGAAAATCCACACCTAATTAGGGATAATTTTTCTAGGCAATCGTCAGGACACAATATTTATGTCAGACGGTATTTCTGGCAATGATGGACTGACATGCAACCCCGACCGGCATGCACCGAGCGGATGCTAAGGTGAGGGAATTCTCAGCAGTTGCCAGGGCACCATAGGCTAAAGGGTGCCAGATTGTCCAGGGAAGCATCAAATCATTTGCCAGGGAGAGGGACAGTAAAATGTCACTTGTCTAGTGCAACAAAATCCCAGCACAGGCCCCGACTGACCACAGCCTTGTGCGGATAGCACAACTTTAACCCTGTGCTCTCGCTATCAGTCCAGGCACTGCCCTGAACACAATATTTACCACCACTAGATTGAATCGGCTAAACATTTAGGGCGGCCTAACTGGGGCAGGTCACAGTTCACCAGGGTGATCTCTGTTGACACCGAGATAGCCAAAAGCAACGCAGGCTGCGCGGGGTCACCTACCCACGACTGCCTCCCAAGGTGGCCTTGTTCGCACTTATCTGCCTATTCATTGTGAAATCCTGCCTTCCAGCAGTGTTCTTAAATAAATATTTGAGCTGAGGTGAGCCTTGCAGTTGTTTTCCTTTTTATTCAGTGTGCACAGGGTGAAGGATTGTGCTGCTGCCAGACACAGACATCATGTTTTAGCCTGCCCCGACCGACTGGGGTAAGACAGTGAATAACAGGGGCCTCCCTCTACCATGTGTATCTGCAGCCCGGCTCTCTGCGTTACCCTCCAAGTGTCAACGCTCAGCAGATGTAAAACACAATGAAGCAATTCTCAAAGACATTTCGGCTGTAAACACCCACAAACGCACGCTTATGTGCACTCACAAGCTACTTTGTGACTCTTTCCCACCCTAAAAGTGGTTGTAGATTTACTCTAGCAAACAGCTGGAGTATTTCCCCCTCTAGGAGGAAAGGGAACAGATCAGCTCCACACTTGAGAGAAGTAAGGGAATGGCTTTCTCCAAGGGTAAAATGTTGTGCCCATGGAGAAAAAAAAATAATATATATATATTTACATTTGCATATCAGACTCCCATTTCCTCAGTGCCTCCCCCTGTGATATATAGTTAAGCTTTGGGAAATAGGAGCCTAGGAAATATGTCTCAGACAATGGCAGTAGTATACCTGGACGCCTGAGCCTGGAGGTAATTCCTAGCTTACTGCTGGGGAATTTTTAGAATTAGAAAATCTGTACCTGTTCATAGGAGTACTTTTATGGGTGCAGATTTACTACTTTCTTTGAGAATTGCCCCCATAGGGGGTAATTGCTTCAGAAAGCGTATGAATCAAACAGTATAGTGTTATCTGGATCTGACTAATCCCTTGTGGAGTTTTTATAGACCTTGTATGTGTGTAACTACATTGAGTACAAACCACAAATAGTGTAGTTGTATCATTCTATGTGTGTCTGCCTACTGTTAGTACAAGGTACAAATGTTTATATGCTTACACTCTCTGTGTCTAACTGCACTGGGTGCATGATGCGAGCAGTACCTTGATTACTGTGTATGTGTCTAAGTGCAAGAAGTACGTGATACAAATATTGCACACCATTTATAGAACGTGCTTGCCATGAAAACATCTAATGCAGAGTGCATGCAGTGTTGCAGGCAGTGCGTCTGATTTGTGAGTGTGTGTCTTCCTACTCTACCCACATGACCGAAATGGTGCAGTGGCCCAAGAACAAGAGGTAAACAATTCAGTGTTTACAATCTGTGTTTAACTGCAGTCAACACAGGCTCCTAAGAGTCCTCTGTTTACAATGTCTGTGTCTGGCTGTGCTGCACATAGAAAATGGAATCTGCCATTTTGGGAATTTATTCGGCATATCCTACAAATTGAATTCCCTGCAGTTGCAGGTAGGCTCCCTCTTCCCAGACTGCTGATGTTTCGAGGAAGGGACAAGGTTATATAAGTGATTGGCCTGGGAGAGTTTCTTGAGTTGTGAGTAGCTACTGTCAAATTATAGACAAATTATAGACTAATGGGGAAGGCTGTTGAAACGCGAAGGGGGAACGAATTCCTACCAAACCCGAGTCCTGCTGGTGCTGCTGGTGCTCCGCGGCGGTTCCTCGGCCATCGCTGCCGTCACTGTATCGCCCCGGTGTGGGCAGACTACAATTCCCAGGCGCCCTAGCGCCCCACACACGCCACCCAAGCGCCCGGAAGCGCTTAAAAGAACGCCGCTCCTTTGGTGGAGCGGGAAGGCTGTTGAAACGCGAAGGGGGAACGAATTCCTACCAAACCCGAGTCCTGCTGGTGCTGCTGGTGCTCCGCGGCGGTTCCTCGGCCATCGCTGCCGTCACTGTATCGCCCCGGTGTGGGCAGACGGCAGGAGGAGGCAGGGGCAGGGCCAGAAATGCTACAGGATTCATCTTCGACATCATTTCTGAAGTAAGCCTAGCCTATATAAAATCTTACGTACAGTTGTTTATGCGTTCTTCCCTAATATTTGACATATTATAAGCCATGCCTAAAAAACTTGTTGGAGCTCAGCAAAACAAGATTAACAACTATCTTGTTCAGACCGTACAGAAGATTAATATGCAAAGGAGGGAGTCATTGGGGCTGAGCCAATCTCCTGACTTGCTTTGCCTGTCCCCACCTACACTTGTTACTACTTTGACAGATGAAATTATCACGCAAGATGTTTTCAGTGCAGCCACGATTGCTGACATTGCTTCCCAAGTCATACCAGATACCCCGGACAATGTAACCCCGGCTTCTGAGGGCTCGCCCGCTGAGGGCAATGCAGATAATTACAATGATATTGATTCTGATCAAGATACACAGTCTCAGGTCTCTGCTCTCGATCATTCCGCTATAGGTCATGCAGTCAGACCTAAGCGACAATGTACTAAGATTCCTCTAAAGCGGGGTGGTTTACGCTCAGGGACTAAATGGAAGAGGGCTAACATCCCAAAATGTACACAAATGACTCACGCTGAGGATCATTCTACCTGTTCTATTGAAGAAGCCCTTTTTGATAAAATCGCAGACCTTATTGAGACTAAAATCAACACCATTGTTAAACCTCTCATATCCAAGATTGATAAATTGCAAGCAGAGGTTAAGAAGCTGGGTGGTCACCAAAATACAGTCGCAAGTGGCATTGAAAATATAACTACGTTAGTTACTCTTTTGGGCAAAAATTCTGGGGGAGTTGTCGCCGGAAAGGATTTGGGTGTTGGTGAAGGAACTGAACTGCTTGGGGAGAACCCATCGCCATCAACTTTGACTGCTTTTATTGAGGGCTCTGCGCTACCATGTCCTCTAACAAACCCAACCCCTGCGGCTAACATTCCCCCAGTACAAACACATGCACAAGCCCAAACTTTCACTACGGATCCACTGCAATTTATTGTTGAAGCCACACCTGTGGTTTTAGTCCTCGCAAATGTTCCTCCGCTGGAAAGAGGCACGGTGGAAAGTTCTAATTCACTGTGTAGCAAAGCCCTACATTGGCTAACTGTCAACATGCGGCTAGCTTCAGGGGGTCAGCATCATCTAGCAAGTGTAATTAAATCAGCAACCAGGGTTCCCTGGCTGGGAAACCGGCCCAAAAAAATTTAAAGGTGACTGTGTGGCTGTGAGCTTTTCAAATCAACACGTTCTTCCCAATATTCTTGCAAACATCTTTCCTCCCCAACGAAGACAAGGCACCGTGGTCCCCCTCACTTTGAAATTCTTTTATGGGGAACAGCGGAACGTATCTATTTCAAGGACTCCTGCCCCAGGGTGGAACACCAATTGGAATTTTCACTCCAGTTGGGAACAAGATTTAAGGAACAACGCACCAGTTCACCGTCATCAACCCTTTATGCTTAACCCCGTCACACAGCCCTTGGAACTGTTTAACCGCTTTGCGCCACTTTCTCTTATGGACCAAAATGATTGACTTTTGCCAAGTCAAGCCAAAGACGCAAAGGGACCACATTCTGCTTTTGGTTTGTCAGCTCAGTCCTCTGCAGGCGTTAGGGCCTGCAGAATTATGAGCTGGAATATTGCGGGACTTAGATCCAAATTTAAAGATAAAATCTGGTTGGACAAAATCAGGAATTATGATATTCTTGCTTTTCAGGAAACTTGGGAAACGCTAGATTGCTTGGCCTTAGACGACTATTCTCATTTTTTTGTACCTGCAGTTCCCAGTAAAGCAGGAAGAGCAAGGGGCGGGTTGGCTGTATACATTTCACTTGACGTCAAAGGTAAACCCAGACATATTAAGTCTAAATCTAAAAATTGCTTAGCGGTTGAACTGACTTCATCAAATTGTAACTCTATTGTACTCGTTAATTTTTATAATTCCCCGACCAGTCAATTTCCTAACGAGCACTTGCTATCCCTAGAGGATCTCTTATCCACTCATATTGAGAACAGTTGCTACGCGCACGAGGTGATCCTTATGGGAGATTTTAACATTCATCCTTGCCAGGCAGGCTGTCAGAGGGAAACTGAGAAATTTTTTCCTTACTCCTCCTCTCCGCATTTTGAACACACTCCAAGCGGAGAGGTTTTGGAATCGCTCTTGGCTACCCTCAACCTCCATGAATCTGGTACCTGCTCAAATGATTCGAGGCTACCAACATATGTGGGTAATGATTCTGGCACAATTATTGATTCTATTTTTGTATCTTTAAGAGTTCTACCTGAAATACTTGTTTATAAGGTAGAAACTTCTGTTTTTAGTGATCACAATCCTGTGATTTTAGAGGTTTTAGCTCAAGGAGTCCTGGGAAACAGGAAGACGGACACACTGTGTGCGACAGATCTTGGGCTAAGAGACCAAAACCGGAGGCTCAAATGGGACCAAGTTACTCCAATAGCTTTTTTACAGGAAACCATGGCCAAAGTTGCCGGCGAAATTGCCATCTGTTTAGATAATAAAAACCCGAGTGTCACTATGGTCGAGGCCTTTAGTGTTATTTGTCATCAAGTCAACCTAGATTTGACTGTAAAGGCAAAGTTTAATAAACCAAAGGGCCCCAAATGGTTTGATACAAACTGTTCTAAGGCCCATTCAACTCTCCTTAAGGCCCTAAAGCGTAAACCTAGAGACAGAGTGTTGATAGCGTCACTGAGGAAACATTATAACCTCGCTATCAGGAAGAGGAAATCTGTGATAAAAGACGAGGCCTGGAATGATTTGTTACTGCCCGAGATACAGAAAGATAGTGCTAAATTTTGGGCAGTTATAAATCACCCATATTTTGTGGGATTAGACAACCAGTGAGCAGACTGCATTATCCCGGATGAGCAGTGGGTGACACATTTTAGCAACATTTATAGTCAAACTCATACCACTATAGAATGTGAAGAACCCCTACCAAAACCGTTAACTCGCATCTCTCCCTTTACTCAGGAAGAGGTGAAACAAGCAATTAAAGACACACTCTGTAAAAAGGCACCGGGGCCAGATGGGGTCCCTGCAGACTTTTTTAAGAGCGCTCCTGAACTTAGCTCAAAAATCTTAACTAACATTTTTAATGCCACAAGGGAATTTATTTTCCCCTCTACCTGGGCAATTTCGACCATTGTGCCAATCTTCAAGAAAGGACAGAGGACAGATCCGGCTTGCTATAGGCCAATCTCTCTTATCGACTCGAGTGTTAAAATCTTGGGGAGAGTCCTCTTAGGTAGATTGACCCTGATTTTAGAAAGTAAGGGTATTTTATCTAACGCACAATATGGCTTCAGAGCCAATAGAGGAACCTTAGATCAGTGCCTAAACCTAGAATTAATTTTAAATAAATATGTAGTCGCCAGGGGTGGTTCATTGTACATGGCCTTTATGGACCTCTCCTCAGCTTTTGACCTGGTCAACAGGTCAAGGCTGTGGGGGATCCTTTTGGCCATGGGCCTTGACCCCCTTTGGTCGATTACTTAGCTGAGCTACATAAGGATCTTATGACCTCAGTTAGAGTCACTAGGGAAGGAAGATGTACTTGTCATTTTAGGTCAGAGAGGGGGGTTAGGCAAGGGTGTATACTTGCCCCCCTCCTCTTCACCCTATATATTAATGACCTTGAGGCAGTTATGTCAACATCACATAGTGACATCCCGCGTGCAGGTGAGACAAAGATCCCTGTCCTCCTGTACGCGGATGACGCTGTTCTTTTAGCACGCTCTGGAGTTGCGCTGAACAAACTTCTTTTATCTTTTGGAGTTTTTATGTCATCACTGGACATGAAAATTAACACAGAAAAATCACATGTAATGATTGCTGGATCCGCAGGTAGGAAAAAAAAGTTGCTAACATTCTACTGTGCGGGGAAGGAGGTTAAGAGAGTCCCTTCTTTTCCATACCTAGGGGTGACTTTCGATGAAAAGGGTACCTGGGGCCCTCAGCTTCTGGTCAAAAGCAGCGCTGTTGCTAGAGCGGCCGCAGGGCTGCTAGGTTTTGCTAAAAAACTGGGCGCCCGTCCCATGGAAAGCATAATTAAAGTCTATAAAGCAAAATGTTTGTCAGTCGCCCAGTATGGCTCTGTCATCTGGGGATATACTAGCTCTGCCAAAATACAGAACGTAGAGAACAAATTTTTGAGATCTCTGCTTTCTGTTCCCCAATCAACCCCGACCTTTGCATTGCATATAGAGGTAGGCTTGGGCTATATATCTGACACTCTAAAACTAGCCCCAGTGATTGGCTGGTTAAAAACCTGGCTTAACCAGGAGCTTACACTAAATCACATCATTTTAAAAGACTGTTTAGCCCTGGATAGAGCCCTTAATATCCCATGGGTAAGATATGTGAAAACCCAGCTTATTTTAGCAGGCCGCCCGGAGCTCTTTTCATCTCCAGATGGAATAACCCATGAAGATCTAAAATCAGTCAAAAATATTTTGACAAATTTATATGCCCTGGAAAGGGAAGCAATAGAGCTAAAAAAAACCATGGTAAGGAAACACTGCATGCTTTCCTCTGTTCCTGGAATGGAAACATACCTTTTTTTGGTAACAAATCCTTACCATCGCTTTCTCTTAACGAGATTTCACTTTGATTTAATTCATTTTATACTGGGCAATTTTAGAACCTGGACTAGACCCGACGATGCTGAACCATGTGACTGCGATCATTTTTCAACACAGGACACGATGCACTTCATCATGTTTTGCGGTCATTACACTGAGATTAGAAAAAGATATTTGCTCCCTATTTTACGCAATCAGGGCTTTATTCAGGTAAAACCAGCCCTGTTGTTTTTGCAACTCCTTCCTAACATGAAAGTAGCTTTTTCTGTCGCTAGTTTTCTAGTTGCAGGAGCACGTTTAAATAAGCATCGCATAAGGCACAGGCACTTTATCTTTGAAAAATGAATTTCCTCTCTTCTCATTCTTTTTTTGAAAGTGTTGTGTTTTAACAAACCCTTCTTTTTATCTTTTTTAAAATATTTATGTATGTCTTATTGTAAAATTTAGTGTTTTTTGTGTTAATTGTTTGTAAAATTTTTGTGATCAGATGAAATGGTGATATGTATTTTTGCTCGTTCTTTTATGATTTTTAATAATCGAATAAAGATAATTGACTGACCGACTGACTGACTAATGACTTGCCCTTCCAAACCGACTAAAGAGAATCTGCGTAGCCTTTGGAAGAGAGGCATTTTGTTATTATCTCTGCTAGCACTTGGCCACCCAACTGAGCACTAGTCTGTCGTCTTAACCTCTTGAGTGCCCATGACGAGATGGTCTCGTCATGGGCCGCGGTTGCGCTGTGCCCATGACGAGACTATCTCGTCATGAGCCCCGCCCGCTAATGAAACGCCCGGCACAGGGCGTGGAAAGGGCGGGGCACTCAAGGGGTTAATACTGGGTGTTACTGTTTAAACTGAAGAGACTGGAAAAGAGAAAATAAAAAAGAATCATCCAAGCAACATTGAACTCCTCGCATTATATTGGAAATTACTTTAATAGTTGATTTGATGTCAAATTGATCTTCCTTGCTCATGTGTTGCCTCTCATCTTCTGTGTTCTGTTACTGTTTAATAATTCCGGTGAACAGCAATTTATGCACAATGCATAAGATAATGACTTGGACCGGCGAGTGACGCAGGTACCAGCATAAAGCTCTCAGAGTGGTTGCACGCTGTTCGATGCTTGTTGTGTGGTCTCGGGTTGGGGAATTGAAAAAGGAAGGGCCCTAGTGCATCAGTAATTATAGTGATTGTTAACTCAGTGCTAGATTTTTTTGTTTTGTTTTGTTCAGTTCAGGTAGGAACAGGAGTATTTATTTTTAGTGTCCTCATCCAGTAGGCACAAGGTTTGATTACACTGTCAACCTGTTTATCTAGGTGTTGCCCTCATACTGTCACACCTACATTTCTGGCAAATTTGCCCTGCCATGGTTTGATTCCGTAATAAAAACATAAAGGTTGGTATTTTATCAATGTGTTTTTGTAGGCGTGGTATAAGCCTAAGGAGTATGTTTCTGGAAGTGAAGCTCTTGTTTGTCACCTAGCTCTTGTCAGTTTAGATCATATTAGGACACCGTAAATAACATGCGTTGTTGTTATCAACCACAATGGAACTCAATTTATTGACCTTGGAAAGTTGAAGTCAGGCCACACACACAGACCATTGCAGTGAGTGTCTTATAACATGACGTGAACTTTAGAGCCCCATGAGCACTGGTTCATCCAATCCCACTTGACAAACAGGCACGTATAGAGAATTTTTAACCTAACCCCATCGACTCGGCTGGTAAGCAAATCACACGCTACTCTGGTGCTCTACCTAAAAAATGCACCTTGGGATAATGGATTCTGCTGCTTTTTTTCCTACATACTTTCCCCCCCTTTAGAAAGACTCTTTCTGTATCAGGTCCTGGTTCTTTTAATGCTATTGAGTCAAGTAAATTCTATTCAGGTAGATGTGGTAGGAGGTGTTTAACTGTTATTTATGTGCGCCTATCTGAGGTTGCAATCAGAATGTGATACCAACCACGCAATGTGAGTCTGCCTACTACACCAAGCTCATGACAACAGTAGTTCAACAGTGCATTTTAATTCTGGGAAGAATGTATGATGCTCTTTGTATGATACTCTGTAATGATGAGACTGTTTATTGAGGATTGGTTGCGCTGACATGTATACTTGAAGGTTGTTTGCAGCAAAGAGAGAAGTGTTTCTTCACAGGATAATATCTGACTGCACTGCATTCCTGCGGATCGACTTGCACATCCAATTGTTTTACCCGAGGAAGTTGTCATTGGTAGAGACGGCTGGTACTAGGGAGGCTATCTAATAGGGATTGCAAGAGATATAACAGTTGGCAGCTAGGGATGCTGAAGAACACGTGTTAGCATCAAAGCAAAGGAAATCCCGAATCCAATTAAAATCTCTGTAAACATAAGCCTTTCATCCCAACATAAGTCTTCAAGTTGGCCATCCACGTTTTTGTTAGCACACATAAAAGGACTGCTTGGCCTACCCAAATCTTTCCTAGCTCTCCTCAAATCAGTCCTCCATTCAGCAGCCCCTCTGGTCGCAAACACAAAAAGATTAAAGCCAAATCATCGGATCTCCGGGTGGTCACACTCCGATTCAGAAAGTTCTCCATACTCAAACAGCCATGCTGATCTAGGATGTGGAACTGCGGCTGGCCCTACATAAATGCCAGTCATGATTAGGTCCTGAATGTTGATATTCAGAGGTGCACATGGCTCTGTTTCCATACGTTTCATACAGCTCTCTTGTGCCAACCTTCCACCAAAGAAAAGAGTGCTTGGTCACATGTTTCTGCAGGTTGCCGACCACCACGTTCATGTCGTCTGCAAATCTCCTCATTGCTCTCCCGTTTAACCTCCTCCCCATCCCTTGGTCTTCCTATTTTCACAGCTCAGTTCACAAACGTTGAAAGAGCGAGCCAAACAATATTGTATGGAAAATGTATGAAAGTTTTGCCTTCTTAATAAGCAGAATGTGAGTGGAGTATTTTTCCACAAAAGGGGGGAGGGGTGGCAAATTTGATATCACCCAAAACCCTATATGAGCAAAGTCCAGCCTTATTTGAAATGTTCTCCTGGTACAAATTGGACAGGCCATGACACTCTTCACTCGTAAAAGAATCTCAAATAGCACTACCTAAAACACCTAAGGAAATTTGTACTCACCATTTGTATCTGGTCCCTGACCCTGTACTAAAAAGAGGTCACTCTCTCACGTAATGTAAGTTTTTTAACTTGTGTACACTCAATTTGTGTTTTAATGTGTGTTTTAAAATGTACTTTATAACTTGTATATGCTTGTCCACTGTTGTACTATATCAAGCTGTAAAGCACTCTGCTACCCTGTGCCTAGGTTGTTAACGTGCTGTTTCGAGAACTAAAATATATATATATATGAAAAAAATCAAGGGTCATTAATTAACTATCTTGTTCGATTATCATTCTGGCTGGGAGCTATCTGGAGGCTAACACCTTGATGCCATTGCAATGGAGGGAAACAAAGTCACACAGTTTAACACATCACAAGTATTTAAGCAAATTATCTGGAGGCAGTTTATTTTAATTTGTTCAACCCCTGTATATAAGACATATGCTTGCACTTTCAGAATGGCAGATGTATCTGTCTGTATTAGTAATTATACAAATATAGATTTAAAAATAGCACCATCTACTAGGCAGCGCTTCCGCTGTCTCTTCGAGACATGTTTTATATACTTTGTAGGCTTACAGCCTGCTCATTGCCTTTTTATTTGTTAATACGATTGTCCTTTAAAAAAGGCTTGCTTCCTAGTGGTTAATCTTTGCTTTTTGTCACTCCTTCTTGTGTTTTGTTTCCTCCCACGGAGCAGTGCCTAAGTGCCTGTATCTTTTCCACCTCAGTGCTTATCTGTGTACATTGGTGTACTACTTTTTTCTTTCTTTCCTGCTCGTGTTTGTGTAAGCTTCACTTGTTTTTTTTGTTTCTTGTGTCTCCTGTGTGATCAACCCACTCCCAGCAACACCCCGCCTCCACTCTTCTTCTCCGGTCGTCTTCGTTTCTTCATATTCATGCACCTTCCTTTGAAATGCACGACGGTCGGTTTCTTTAAAAGGAACGTTTATCGTAAAAGGAACCACCATTTTAGCAGTTGCTTGCAGTGTACTTCTTTTGCCTTCTTCTATGTTTGATGCGTGGAAGCCCCATCTATGGGGATGCTGCTGGCTTGTTTTTAATGCACTTCGATCGCTGATTCCGGGAGGGCTAAGGTGGTTTTCGTCTCACACAGCACATGAGCAGGACTCTCAAAGCGAAATGAGGGAGGGGGTGTGCCTTTTGTGGGCAGGAGGTAAGGCATTGGGAATTATAAGTAGAGCATCTGACCTACCATAGAGTAAGCTGCGGGTACAGTCAGAGTAACCCTGAGGTGACAACCCTCAAGCAGTGCCCCGGGGCTAACAAAGCGATGCCCTTTTTCTTTCTTTTTTTCCATTTCTGAGGCAGCCTGGCAGGCTTGTATGGACCTCCCCTGTTTAGCCCTGTAGATGATGCGCCCCCTCTCGCTTGCTGTAGAGTAAGAGTCAGCGTACAGTGGCTGAAGTCTAAAATCAGGGCCCTATGCTTCCATGCATCAGACCCACAGTAAACAAAATTGTTTTATCCAAACCTCATTACCCAGTGTCACTCCCTTGCTCGTATATGGATACAGAGGGACTCGAGGCTGCCGTACTGTGGAGTTAGAGGAAGGGCGGGGTGGTGGTGGCCATGGCGTATTTTTTTCTGCTTTGTTTTGGCTCTCTGGTAGCCTCTCTGCTCTGCTCCTACTATCTGCACGATTGTGAGAACTGAGTTTCACACTAAACTGTTTTCATCAACAACGCATTTTTTCTGTTGAGTCTGTGTGATGCTGTTATACTGCATGATTGAGAGGCCCCTTTAACATGTTTTAATGTTAACAAGTGTGTATTTTGTCTATTGTAACAGTTATGGTGCTTACTACTCCTATGCGAGGCATTAAAGCGCTTTCCTACATGGGTAGCATACTGTCAACTGCCTGCTTGTTCGGAAATATCACTTGATGGTTGTTTTGATATTAAAGGGTATGCTTCACCTATTTTTGGGCAAAGGAGGGCTGTGCTGAGAAAAAAAACCACATAATTCAAGTCTACTTGATGTAGTAGTGTAAAAGTAAATTTTCTGTCAGCTGATTCTCTGTTGTCCTCATTTTAATGTTAAAAACCATATGCGTTTCCTTTCATGACTGTGCAAAATATAGCATGAGGTGCTCTTCAGCGGTAAACTCACAGCAGAATGTGATTGCATGGTCAGAAAACCATGGTTAAAACTTTGACTGGTTGAGAGCTTTGCTAGTTATGAAACATTTATCAATACCCTTGCCTTTTTAGTTTGTTCTAGTTTCCTTCAGATAAATATCTGCTTAAAAATATAATTTCCCAAATAAAATTAAGTGGTAATAATGAATCGTCAGTAAAACTCAGAGGTGTACCCAAAACACCTGTAAGGGCGATTTGGGCACATAACAGAGTTTTGTTAAGCCACTGGTTTAACCAGAATAATTGTATCTCAGAATTACAGGATAGCTGCCTTGTTCTGGGCACTAGTATTTTCAGTTCTGCTTGATAATATGCAGACTATTTAAGTTGGCACTTTGCATTTCCAAGTTGCCAACTTAAGGAGCACCAAGACCAGAAAGGGATGAATAGAAGACATGTCTAACCCAGCTGACAGTTGGAAGATGCCACTTTCAGTGTAGCCATGTGAACGTTGTTGGAGCTATTAACGCGTTATAGTTTGTAAACTCATTTAAGCCATATTGCGATGAAAAGTGTGGTTGTTTACAATTACCGACATGGCTGACAAAGCTGAAGCCAAAGGAGAAGCTGCAAGGTCTGTCTGATCCAGTGATGTGTTGCCAACTGTGTCTTCGTTTGTGTTCCATTCATCATTAGGCTACTGGTGAACAGTATAGTTAGAAAGGTGAGAAAAAATAAGACGACTAGAAATGTATGCAGATTGTGTTGCATTCTGCTTAAGAAGGTGTTTATGAGATATTCATTCCTTGGGCTCTTGTGGGATGCTTCAGATTATTCGGAGGCAGTCACAGTGCTGATAGCATACTTCTGGTTTGTATCAATAGAGACGTTAGGTGGCTCAACTTGTCTGGCCGGTATGGCTCCTCCGTTATGACAGAGGAGTGTCACCCCACTGCTGGAACTAGCAGATCAAAACATGTAAAATAAAATGATAATAAAGCAATTAATAAAACTGCTTTATTATCGTTTTACTTGTAGTAGCCGCAGCCGAGTCTTGAGGGCGGGGCCATCAGCGGCAGGAGGAGTGGTGGGCACAGGGCATTCCAATTGCGCATGTCGGTTTGGCCAGCTGTCTTAGGATGGCCAAACCGACATGCGCACTTGGATAGCTCCAGGCTGTTTCTTGGAGATATCATCAAGGCTCAGGAGCACAAGCTCCCAGTCCCTGCTGGAGTGTGAAACCAGCCAGCTCCACCCAATTCCAGCACTTCACTTATGCTGGGTAATACCAGCATGGGAACAGTATCTGGATTTGTGCTGGGGATTCTGGGAGCCTGTGTGCATTGGGATAAGGGAGCTGAAGAGCATGGCGAGGTGGCAGGAAAGTTGTATTTTTATTTGTATTGCCTCCTGAGCTGCCTAACCACTTTTCCCTGCTAGCTGCCACCGCTGCTGTCTGGGTCTCATCAGAGGAAGGACAAGCCTTCAGATGGTTTTCATGCCTTACTATGTCACCCTGCCAACACTTGCGATCTCTGTTGCAAGCAGTCAGAACTTTCATAGGTGTCTAAAAAGGGAGATTCATTCTAAACTCTGCTACGTGTCACAAAAACGTTCAACACCGCTGTCTGCTCTAAACACTACATTCTAACTCTCATAACATGTAAGCATTCTATAAAGGGAGAGACACAAGACTAAGACACAACGCTCAGCTACCTGTGCATTGAGATCACAGCCCTAACAATCTATTGGTGCATCTCCATGAAGCCCAGTCAACAATCATGGCTCCATCCCATATCCCTGATCCAGAAAAAGGGATTGAGTTGGCTGATGCAACTGCAGTCTCTGTGGAGGTAATCAGTGACCATTCTCAGTGCTATGGAACCTGCAGTTCTTGGTTCAATGACAAGCCATGAGTGACAGATAGTGCAAGCCTACTAGGAAACAAATGTTACCTGAAGAACACTTTATAAGAGAGAAATCATGGTATATGAATAATACACCTCATAGGAGAACCAATGCATTGAGAGAGTTCTTCCCCATACCACTGGCTGTCAAGCAAGACTTCTTTGATGCTTGACCTGTGGCAGGCTCCATTACTCTGTGTGACACTGCAGGTCCCGGGCTCCAGCAACAAAGTCCTGCAATACTAATTTCCACTATATGATTGTTTGGCATGTAGAAGATGACCTAAACTTGGGGAAAGGCGTACAAGTTGGACTCCAGTGATGAGGCTGATGTATTCAGTATCCCCATCCTCCATCATGAAACACTACCCAGATGCCAGAATCAGAACCTAGGCCTCTCATGGTGTTGTTCTTGCTAACAAACACCATTGCACTAGTAGATGTCTGTTCCAATAAGCAATTCAAACCGTTAACGCCATACCCACAGTTACTACTCATGCCAACAGACCAAATTCAGATGAGAGACTATGGAGTTTGCAACCCAAAAATGGCTTTATTTTAGCTGTTGTCTGCCTAAAATTGCCTCTGCTTCAATATAGGTCAATAGGGGAAATATATTTTTTCCCCAAGTCTCCCATTTCGCTGTTCTAAAATGTTAGTATATATGATATATGCCCTTACGGAGAATTTTTTTCTCCCAATTCTAGCAGTGCCAGAAATACCACGTTTGCGAACAGGAAGTTAGGTCATGTAGCTCTTCTGATCAGGCATGTGCATTAGGGCAATTTACTTCCATGTTGGCACGGGCACGTGGCCTCACCTATGGCGCAGAAAATTACGGAGTAGCTATGGAAGCCTGTGCGCTATTGACAAAGACTCCCAATATGTTTTTTTTTAGAAATTCAGTTGTGTAATTAAAAATGCAGCAACTCCACGATGTTCCAACTGTATAACTATCTGCCACTTACTTTATTGAAACGTTAATATTTTAATCTGAAGTTTGAAGCTCATCCCCCTTGTCAAAATATATTTGTTGGGTCTTTTTCTACAAAAGTAAAGTAAGCAGCAGTATTGAGCAAACAGCCCCGACGTTTAAAATCACGTATGTCGGTTGTTAGTGTTGGGAAAGAAGGGTGGCATGTTTGCATAGGGAGGGATCGGTATTGTGCCCAGATAGCGAGCCCTGATCAGGCTGCAGTCTCACTACAACCCTCTTCCTAGGGCGGGGCCAGGCCTTTGTATTTTGTTGGCCTGTGACTCACAGCCAGCAGCTGTTTCCTGCAGCCCAGGGACTGATACACCAGGGCTAGGCCACAACACAGAGTTTTCAATATTGATTTCACATCACTTAGTCTAAATTAAAGCGCACATAAGATGTTAGGAGCCACCTGTAACCGCCTTAAACTTGGATTTTTTTTTTTAACCATAAGTTAATAGTTCCGGTTAATGCATTCGGAATATGACAGACAGACAAAACCACTTTATTCGATTAATTAAAATCATAAAAGTACAATGCATAAAACATGAATCAAGAATTATTATCCTAAATACAAGTGGGCAATAAAAAAGGATATAAAGTATCAAGACAAAAACTATTATACATCACGATATAACAATTATCAGATAAAAACAGTTCCGTTAAATTCATACAACATTAATCATAGGCAATCTTCTTTTCCTGAGACGGGCAGCAGCAACAAGGAAACTGGCAATATTAATGATGTTCCATACATCATCTAACAATTGGAGATACATTAGAGCTGGTCTAACCTGTAAAAAGCCCTTTTCCCTCGGTAGAGGGACTAAACACCTCCTCCGTATATCATCATAAAAATCACAGAACATAATAAAATGCATTGTATCCTGTGGTGAGAAGTTGTCACACTGACACTGGCCTATATCCTCTAATTTACACCACCTAGGAAAATTGCCCAGCAAAAAGTGAATTAAATTAAAACTGAACCCAGTCAGGAGCCAACGATGGTAAGGTTCGGTCACAATTCTCAGGTAAGGCTCAATTAATGGGGAGGAGATTATTAGATAATGGGCCTTGTTCAAGGGTTTTTGTAACTCTAGTTCCTCCCGTTCCAACATCAATAAATTTAAGAGATGTGTTTTCACCCATTTTGTGTCTTCTTTTTTAATCCCTTCTGGGGCGTTATAGATATCAGGATGCCCTAGCTTATAAAACATACACTTGACATAAGACAGCCACTAGATACTACTGGCTTAATCCAGGGCAACACAGTCCCGTAAAATCTGGTGGTTCAGAGTTAACTCAGGGTTGAGCCAGGTTTTGATCCAACAAACTAAAGGAGCCAATCTCAGCGAGTCGGTCACATACCCCAACCCCAATTCCTGGTGAATAGAAAAAGTTGGGGTTTAATGGGGCACAGACAAGAGGGTGCGTAAAAACTTATTTTCAGCCAACTGCACCCCTGTCAATTGTTTGTAGCCCCAAATGGCAGAACCATATGTATCAATCGTCAGGCATTTAGATCGATAAATAGTAAGAATTGCTTCAAAAGGCCTAGCTCCCAACTGCTTTGAGAACCCCAATAGAGCTGATGTCGATCTGACTACTGCATTTTTCTTTGCTTTATATTGGGGGACCCAGGAACATCTGTCGTCAAACAAGACCCCCAAATATGTAAAAGAGGTCACTTTGGACACCTCAGCTCCATTGCATAAGAAAGTTCTAGCTTTTCTATGTCTTTGGCCCATTATCATAACATGTGATTTAGACATATTCACCACCAGATCCAAGGATTTCATGTGGGCCCCAAATGCATCCAGAAGTCTCTGAAGACCTATAGCAGTTTATGATAACAACACAGCATCGTCCGCGTATAAAAGGACCGGAATAGTCTTGTTCCCAACACGAGGGATATCAAGGCTGGCATTGTCCAGGGTTTTATCTAGGGCATTAATATAAAGGGTAAAGTAAAGGCGCCAAAATGCAACCCTGGCGGACTCCTCTGCCCGACTTAAAGTGTCTAGTGCATTTGCCATCCTGAGTAACTCTGACAGCTGCTGAAAGATGCCGATGTAAATCTGCTAAAAAATAGACCAGGCATGGATCAATACCCATATCAAGTAAAATAGACCACAGCTTCGATCTGTTTACCAGATCGAATGCCGAGGTAAGGTCCCTAAAAGCCATTTGCAGGGAGCCTTTTATGGCTACAGTATATTTGCCTGCCAATATAGATTAAGGCACTGGTCCATGGTACCTCTGCCTTGTCTAAAACCATATTGAAGATTGGATAAAACCCCATTATCGTTAACCCAATCAGTAACTTTAACCAAAATCACTTTACCTAAAATTTTGACGGCAGAGTCAATCAATGATATGGGCCTGTAGCACCGTGGGTCCCCTCTCTAACCCTTTTTAAAAACTGGTATAATAGTAGACCGTGACCAGGATGCGGGAAACCCCTGCACAACTGAAGCATTAAAAACATTTGCTAGGATTTTGGCCCAAAATTTAGGTTCACCTTTTTACAGGTCTGCAGGCACACAATCAGGGCCCGGTGCCTTATTGGCAGATGTCTCTAATATTGCCTTTTCGATGTCCGCCTCTTTAAAAACCAGCAAAGGAAGATCACCATGTGTATCTAAAACTGGAAAGGGATCCTGGGCCTCACTTGATCCATACATAGTCTCAAAGTGCACTAACCACTGCTCTTCTGAGATATTAGTTTCCAGGCTATCATTCTCTAAGCCCACAAAAAAGGGTGTATTGACAATAGCTCGGAATTTCGAACTATCCTTTAAGACTTCTACGGACATTAGTGCATTCCAGGCCTCTGATTTGATCTCACTTTTGCGGGTGTGTACCATTAACTTATAATGCTTCCTAAGACTAGCTATCTGCTTACTGTCTCTTGTTTTTTTTCCTCAGGGCTTGTATTAAATTTCGATGGGCCCTGGAGCAGTTTGCATCAACCACCTTTCACCCGAGATAGGTCTTAGTTTCGTTGAGACAGTCAGATCCATTGCTACCTGTCCATAAATACCTTCAAAGGCTATGATAACCTCTGCTTTTGGTGAAGTGTAATCTGTGCATTTTGCAATATCATTTTTAGCCTTCATACATAGATTAGCAAAGAAAAATTCCGAGATAACCTTTGACCATTTGAGCCTTTTCCCCTGGTCAATTGTTGCCACCCGGATCGTTTCCGAGTTCCTGCCCAGTAAGCACAAAAGACCCAGGTCTTTGTGTAAGTCAAGAATTACTGGGTTATGATCACTAAAAGGTGACACCCTTGCATTATAGAACACTACATTAACTAGCATGGAGGGAGACAAAAATATATAATCAATAATGGTATTCCTTCCCTTGGCCTTAAATGTCTGGACCCGCTCTAATAGATCGTTAAAACCAGGTTCAAAGAGGTCAGCTCCTGCTAGGAGATCCTCCAAAGCCTCCCCCTGTTATGTGTGCTCAAAGTGCGGTGGTACCGAATAATCAGGGCCCATTTTATCATCGACAAAACAATTCATATCACATGGATGAATATTAAAATCGCCCATAAGTATTATTTGGAAAAAAGTGGATTGCTTCGCCCTATAGACTTCTAAAAAACCTTTCAAAAAGGATAAATGTTCATTCATAAAATCACGTTCCCCCGAATTATAAAAATTAATTAATAATATTTTAGACAGATTGGGGGTGCTTAATTCTACTATCAAACAATTGTGGGAGCTTACTTCCATCAATTTTGTGGAGCCTTTTAACTTTAAAGAAAATAGGAGCACTAAACTCCCCTTGGCTCTACCTGCCGTAGTGGGACGCGTAGGTAAACAAAATGTTTTAAACCCATCCAACCAGAAGTTGCTCTCCCTCTCCCATGTTTCCTGGAGAGCAATAAGATCATATTTTTTTTATAAAATCTAGCCATCTAGGATCATCCCTTTTAGATCTAAGACCCGCAATATTCCAGCTAATGATCTTACAATTTTGGGGGACTTCCATGTCAGTGGGCTCCAGTTATGACTGGATTAAAAAAAACAATCAGGTGATGACTCTAGTCAGTCATTCTCCTCTAGCTGAGACAGTGGAGAAAATATGTTTGATAAGGATATACCCCCTCCTTCAAGACCTGTATTCCTAGAGGATGTTACTAATATGTCTCTAATACTGAGGTTTTCTGGGCGGCCCTCCAAGTTATGAGTTTCAACATAGCGTTGGGGGGGCGGATATTGCCTCCTCGAATGTACCTCAGGGTAAATTTTAACAGGTGCGTTTAGTCAGTTTGCTGGGGGATAAAAGAAACCCAGTGGCAGAGCTCTAATAACCCCCTTCCCCTTCCCCAAATTTATTTTATTTATTTATAAAGCACAACACTCATCCCAAGGGACATCACGGCGCTAAAAACATAACTGAGTGTAGGCGAGGAAAGATTCTAGTTAGCAGCTTAGTAACCAGGAAATACGTGTGTTTTTAGTTTTTTTCTAAACATTAGGTATTCTTCAGTCAGGCGTAGTTCTGGAGGGAGTTTATTCCAAATGACCGCTGCTAATTTTGAGAACGATCGATCACCCATCCTAGCTTTGGTCGTACGCTTGACTGATGCCAGTGCCTGATGGCGGGATCTCAAATTACACAGAGGTACGTGAAATTTTAATTTTTCATGTAGGATTTGAGGGCCAGTTTTGTATAGCATTCTATGTGCAAAACACATGAGCTTAAAGTTGGCTCTTTGACGTACAGGTAGCCAATGTAGTTCTTTCATGCAGAGGGAGGCTGAACTATATCTACTCTTATTGCATATAAGTCTGGCAGCAGCATTTTGGACTACTTGTAATCTAGTAAAGAGATAGTCGGCCATGCCCATATACAATGCATTGCCATAGTTCAGATTACTCACAAGGAGTGCCTGTGTCACGGTTTTCCTACAGTTTAAAGGGATCCATGGGAAAAGTCGTCTAAGAAGTTTTAATATGGCAAAACTTTTTCCACATAGTGATCGTACTTGATTCTGCATAGATAAAGCATTATCAAAGATGAAGCCCAAATTCTTGGCAGCCTGCCTAGGTTCAGGCGCGGTTCCCAGAACCTGGGGCCACCAACTATTGTCCCAGATTGTTTGAGCTCCTCAGGAAAGTAAGATCTCTGATTTTCCGGCATTGAGTTTTAAGCAATGTCCAGACATCCAATTTGCTATTTCAGTAAGACACTTGATGAGATTATCCTTAGTATCTACTTTTGTCAGCCTGTCAGACAAAGGAATTATCAATTGTGTATCGTCAGCATAGGAGCATATATCAAAGCCCCATTTCCTGCTGATGTCTGCCAAAGAAGAGACATATATATGGAAAAGAGTAGGGCTCACAGTAGCTCCCTGTGGTACTCCATAGTCAGTGCTTTTAGCAGTGGAGGAATAAGGTCCCATTTGAATTATCTGGGTTCGGTTTTTAAGAAAAGAGGCGAACCATGCTAAAGCATTTGAGCATAGTCCTTTTTCGTGCAGAATTCGCAATAATTTGTTATGGGATACGGTGTCAAAAGCCGCAGTAAGATCCAAAAGGATCAGTGCTACAACTTTACCCTGGTCGACTAGAGACCTGATGTTATCTGACACAGCTAGTAAAGTAGCCTCAGTGCTGTTGTTAGCCCTAAATCCAGTTTGTGAGGAGGCAAGTAAATTATTGGATTCAATAAAGGCCATAAGTTGTTTATTAACCGATTTCTCTAAGACCATCGATAAATATGGTAGTTGAGAAATTGGTCTATAGTTGGCTGGATCATAGATTTCGAGACCTGGCTTTTTAAAAAGGGGAAAACTGTTTTTTTGCAGATATCTGGAAAGGAAGCAAGCTCTAACGATTGATTGAGAGCTTTAGTAACTTGGGGACATAGTACTGAGACTAGACGTGAAAAGATTAAATGTGGGCATGGGTCCAACGGGGAACCTGCCTTAACTTCTGTCATGGCTTTAGCCACTTGTTCTTCAGAAAATGGTGACAGCCTATCTAGGTAGATCCGAAGCATCCCAGAACAATCTGTCAACTACATATCTGTTATTGAAGTTGACAATAATACAGTCTCCATCAACTTGTTTGTGACAATTGACCACCCACCCCACCCTCCTGGCCATTATAATACTAGAGGAAATCTCGGTATTTCCAGTACATCGTGATCACACCATTTTTGGGCTTTTGATATCAGGGCCGTGGTGGACTCTTTGTCATCAGCACCAAGTGGTGGTACCCTTACAAGGACCGCGACCAGAGGTGCTGCTTCTGGGGGGAGATTAAGGTTACAACAATTGGGTTTTACAGGCCTCTCCTGTGAGAGTAGGGGCCCACTAGCGACCAAGGTCTGTACATTAGCTGTTGTATCCACAAGAGACCCATTAGGACAGCTAGAATATCCCTTCCTCTCAAGGGGGCCCTGATGTGCCATGCATCTCCCCAAAGGACCAGATTCTAACCTATCCCCTAGTAGTAGGGGATGTGATTGACCATCCGTAATGTCTATATCAGTACATAACCTAGTCTCTGGTTGAGCTTTAGGAAGGATAGTTAAATTAGGAGTAGCCTGTAACGATTTCAAGGCTATTAAAAAGGAATCGATACGCTCACATTTTTTCAAAATCCCAGCAACACAAGTATTCAAAGTATCTATAATGTCTTTGGCTATACTAATGAGAGCAAGTTCCAGCCGTGATGTAAAAATCTCCTCCACTATATTCCGGACGGATTGGTCAATATGTTCACTCACAGCATTCCCTTGAATAGAGGTACTTTTTTTCAAATTTCTGACCCATTTGCATGTTTTTCTAAGGGTTCCCCTTTTCCCAATGGGTCCCCGAGGCGGACCTTTTGAATCCTCGTCCAGAGCCATCAAAGGTTCATCAGTAACATCAACCATGCCTCCGAACTGGACAGCAACCCCAGTTGTAGGACCCTGCGCAACTAATGGTGTTGTTATCAGTACCAAGGGATCCAGGGGGAACGGGAATATTAGTCACAGAGTCGGGTATAACATTCCGCTCGTCTGAGTCTTCCCTCGTGCCCAAGCCCAGCTCTTTTTCTGCATTGGCAATTTCCATGTTCAGGGCCCCCACCGCCAAGGTTAAGTAAGATATAATAGATGCTGGCTTTCTAGGCATTTTTGCTTTTAGCCCGCCCTGGTCTTGACTGCATAGTTGCTTTCGCTTACCCATTACTGGCGTTAGTGGGGTGGCCCAGCCCGGCCTCTTCCGGTCACAGACGGGCAAGCCCTTGGCCCGGGAGCGCGCTCCCTGCAAAGTGGGAGCCGCGAGGATCTTAATGCGCCTCCTGGCGCGTGATGAGCCCAGCTGTGGCAGCCCAAGGAGCAGTCTGGGAGCTGTAGTCTCCCCCTGAAACAAACGTCGCCGGTGTAGCGCGGGTCCCGCGAAGCGGGAGCCGCGAGGATCTTTATGCGCCTCCTGGTGCGTGATGAGCCCAGCTGTGGCAGCCCAAGGAGCAGTCTGGGAGCTGTAGCCTCCCCCTGAAACAAACGTTGCCGGTGGCGCCGGTGTAGCGCGGGTCCCATTCGGAATATATTTTTATATCACATTTGGTGAGGCAGAGCCTACAGTAACCACATACATAGATTATACGTATACGAAGAATGGCAGAAACTCCATTTTGCAGAATGTGTATAAGCAATATTTTGTACCCATCTATCTTTCTCTATGTAAACAATAATACACATAAGGAAAACAATCACACTTCCTATAACGGTACAACACAGACCATCAGACAAGGAAAAGAGGAAGGATAAAAAGGGCAAGGCGCAGATATACTATTCAGTCATGCTGTATGTACTATACATGCAAATAAACGTGAGCAAGCTGAAAATTCCTTATTATTTTTTTTAATATATATGTACTTTTTATTCAATTTTAACAAAGAGTTAACAATATTTTAAAACTAGTTACCAAGATGTGGAGACAGGAGTAATGGACTGAGCCCCTCAATGAAAGGCAGTGTTAGGCTAAGTAAAGGGGGATCAGGGATGTGGTGGTCGCTAAGAGATAATGGGGGGAACCTGCTGTTGAAAAGGAGTGATAGTTTTTCTCAAGGGGTTGGTGTCTTAGTTTGAAGCACTTAAAGAAGAGGGTCTCAATGGGGAGCGCAATCTACACCCAACACAGTTTGGTGGATGCAATAAATGTAGTTATTGTCCAGAAGTTGCTAAGTCTCTCTGTTTGTCATTCTTTGAAAGTCTGTTTAGGTCTGGCCTGCGATAGCACCTGCGAGACATTTTGTTAACTAAAAGAGGGCATAGAGGGGCTTGGAGCCCGAACGTTGCTTACTATTTGTTGGCTTGTTTTGCAACTCTTCTTTGCTGGCTCCTAGGACCAAGTACTGATTTCTTAAGTTTGATTAGTGTATTTCCACTGTTTGTGCTGGAGTTGAGATACATATTTTTTCAATTTTCCAACCGTTGTCTTCGTTGTTGCTTGTTCCCCTGGCCCCTTTCGCCATCGTTGCTTGCCCCCGCCACCTGTGTCATTGCTTGTCCATCATTGCTTGCTCAATTGTTGTTGCATCATCCTCCCTCTCCCCCTTCAATCGCTTGCCAGTTATTTATGCTTGCTCCATGCTCCCTCCAGCACGGCTGCTTGCCTGTTGTTGTTTGCACCGTTCTTGTTGCTTCCCCATCCCTTTGCCCCTGTTGTTGCTTGACACCAGTCACCAACCTCCCCCACCTGTTGCTGCTTGCCCCATCCCACGTGCACATATGTGTGAGCTATTTGGCTTGATCAGTGTGTTTTTTTAGCCATGGTGTTCAACAGCATTGCTGCTATGCAGCATGGTTGAACGTTAGAAAAAGTGCTATGACGCAGCCAGCATAGTGCTTTTTTTTCCCTTCAGCTATTCTGCACAAAACCTATTAGCTTGACAATGCTTGTTTACCAGTAGTCATGTTTGTTCTACTATGCAAATATTATTTAGATGTTATTGAATTAGACATTAATAACTTGAGGTAATTGCTAAAATATAGTTTTGTGCTTGATATAACATAGAAAAGCAAGTTACTTACCTTCGGTAACACCTTATCTGTTAGAGACTCTATCTAGTGCAGATTCCTTACTTTCAAATATTCTGAGGTGTCAGACAAGATCGAGAAAGTTTTTGAGCAGTACCTCTGCTGCCGGTAGGGGTGTCTGCATCAGCATTGTCCGCGCCAGAAGTGACATGCGCGTTGCCTATATAGGCACCACCCCAGTGTGGTGACATCAGTTACCTTTGGCAACATTTCCGCACCAGACACACAGAGCCACAAAGGAAGCTGACGTATCAGTGTGCAGACACTAAGGACCTCGTAAAGGTCACTCTATATGAAGAAATCCATTCACAGAGCACGGAGGAAGGTAGGGCCAGTGAGCAATCTGCAGCTAGATAGAGTCTCTACTAGATAAGGTGTTACCAAAAGATAAGTAACTTGTTCATCTGACAGAGACTTCTAGCTGCAGATTCCTTACCTACTTTATAATAGATACCCAAACAGTACCTCTCCGGAGATGGGTCTGTGAACAGATTCGGCCAGGATGTCTTGAAGGATCGAGCGGGCAAGTGCCCACCATGTCAGACCTGACTATCCAGGCAGTAGTGCTTGGGGAACATGTGCAGAGAAGCCCACGTTGCAGCCCAGCAGATGTCCAGGACAGGGACTCCTTCAGCTAAAGCAGTGGTTGCAGCTTTGGCTCTAGTGGACTGAGCACATAAGCCCTCAGGTGTTGCTTCTTGGCCAGTGCGTAGCAAATTTTAATGCAGAACATGATCCTTCTTGAGATGGTCCTTTTCTGCACAGTCTATTCTTTCTTTTGTGCGGCAAACTCAATGAAAAGTTGAACATTTACCCACTGTTCCTTAGTACGATCAATGTAGAATGATAACACTCTTTTTTGGTCCAGGCAATGAAGTCTCTCTCCCTCTTTGGAAGGATGGGGTGGAGCAAAGAAGGTCGGCAGTGTGATGGTTTGGCCGACGTGGACGAGTGGCACTACATTCGACAGGAAAGAGCCATGTGTTTTCCCCATCAGTTTGTCTGGAAAAAATGGGGTGTATGGAGGGTGCACCTATAGTGCTTGCAGTTCACTAACCCTCCTGGCCAAAGTAATGACCACTAGAAAGGCAGTTTTGATAGTCAAAAGATTAAAAGGTAGGCTTGAAGGGAGAGCACAACAAGAATGTCAATACAAGATTCAAGTCCCATTGGGGCATGATGAAATACTTGGGAAGGAACATATGTTGTAGTCGTTTGAGGAAATGAGACTTAAACAGGGAGAGCCTATCCAACAGCGTCAAGGATGCTGATATGGCTGAAAGATATCCTTTAACTGTGCCCAAGCCAAAACCTTGTCTGGCTAATGAAAGAACAAGTTATGTTATGTTATGTTGTTATGTTATTCGTATTTATATAGCGCACAGATGCCTCAGCAAAGGGGCGTCCCGGCGCTGCAGCAGACAAGGTATCAAACCAAACATGATCAACAGCAAACCACTAGGAATTCTGGGAAAAAAGGAAGGTTTTAATACCTTTCCTAAAAACCAGAAGATCGTCAATGGCACGAAGATGGACGGGGAGAGAATTCCAAAGCCTGGCCGCTAGTACTCTAAAGGAGCGACCACCGGCCCTAACCCTCTTGAAACGTGGGACTACAACAAGGTGAAGTCCAGAAGATCTTAGAGTGCGCGAGGGAATATACGGCTGAACAAGATGCACCAAGATATGAGGAGAGGAGTTCTTGAGGATTTTAAAAAGCAAGCAAAGACATTTAAATTTGATCCTCTGCAAGATTGGGAGCCAATGAAGTTTGCCAATAGTTTTTTTGGCTGAACAGAATCTCGGTAGGCCAACCAGAGCTCTGGCGGCAGCATTTTGTACGCGTTGGAGTCTGGCAAGTTCGGCCAAATTGGCTCCTAGCAAAAGAGAGCTAGCATAGTCCAAACGCGACAAAATCATAGCTTGCACAATAAGCTGTCTGGTGGGAGCATCAAAATATTTAAAAGTAGGTCTAAGCTTTCGAAGTATCCCAAAGCACGTGGCAGCAGTTTTCTTTGTGTGGGAGACAAAACTAAGCTTGGAGTCTAACCAAATCCCAAGGTTTTTAACCTCCGTAACGGGAAGGGGAGTAGGACCAAGCTCAGATGGCCACCAGCGATCACTCCAAAGGTGGCTCTGCTTGCCTACAATGAGCACCTCGGTTTTCTTAGCGTTCAATTGTAGGCAGTTATCGGTCATCCAACGTGCTACTGAGCTAATTCCCTCCCGGAACTTTGCAGTGTCCAGGTCGGAAGCCCCACTTAGTGCAACCGCCAGCTGAGTGTCGTCAGCGTAGGACACCAAAGTCAGGTTCCACCTTTTGGCTACAGCAGCTATAGTGACAATACTTCTGACAGAGAGGCTGAAAGGGGTTAAAAAGGTTTGGTAGCACACCAAGCCACAAATTTGTCATAACGGCAGGTGTATACCATCTTGGTTGAGGGACGCCTGGCGGTCAAAATTACTTCACAGAGTTCTGTAGGAAAGTCAAAAACTGTCAATTCCACCACTCAATCTCCATGCATGAAGTGTGAGCGTACACAGGACTCTGCCCTTTTGCTGTGACAGTAGATCCTTCAGGAGGGGCACTCTGGTCGGAGGACCAATGCTCATACTCAGGAATTCGGGATACCATACCTGTGCCCAGTCCGTTGTCACAAGAATGACTTGAGCCCTGTCGTTCTTGATCTTCTTGAGAAGTCTGGGCAGCAGTGGTATTGGCAAAAAGGCATATATGAGGCTTAAACTACACTTGAGATGAAAAGCATCACCGAGCGAGTGTCACCTTGGAAACCCCAGCGCACAAAAGTGCTGACATTGTGTGTTCTCTGCGGTGGCAAATAGATCTAACCCAAGGTTCTCCTCAATCTCCAAAAAACCTTGCACCACCTCCAAATAGAGATGTAATTCATGATCCACTAGGCATTGACAGCTGAGTTTGTCTGCTCTGGCATTCAGAGAGCCTGCCAGATGTTGAACCACCAGGAATAGGTCCTGACGTTTCAGTGATGTTCAGCGACATAGAGCTTCTTGACACAGGGTCCACAACCCCTCTTCACCCTGTTTGTTGCAGTACAACATGGCAGTTGCTTTGTCCGTGAACACCTCAACCAGCATTCCCTTGATGGAAGGAAGAAAGGCTTTCAATGCCTGTTGGATCACTTTCAACTCCAACAAGTTGATGTGAAGCAGAGATCTCCACCTCCCCCATATGGCCGCTCCAACGCAGAAGTGATGCGTCTGTCACTACAGTCAGTTCTGTGTGGGAAAGGGAGAAAGGTCTGCCGCTGACCCAATCGCAGTTCATCAACACCCACCGCAGATCTTTTGCAGTTCTCTCTTATATGTTGACCAAGTCAGAGAGATTTTCCTGATGCTGCGCCCACTGGATCTTCAGGTCCCACTGCAAAGCCGGTTAAGCCAGAAGGCATGTGTCACAAGCAGGATGCAATAGGCCATGAGGCCCAGCAGCCTCAGAGTTATTCTCCCCAAAATCCAGGATAGAGGCTTAAACACTGGAATCATATCCTGAATATCCCAGACTCCCTTCTCCAGAGGATAGGCCTGAAATGGCACAGTGTCCAGAACAGCTGTCATGAAAGGGAGCATCTGAGAAAGAGTCAGGTGTGACTTTGGCACATTGATACTGAACCCCAGAGAATGCAGGAGGGCCGCAGTAGACTGGAGTAGGAAGATGACTGCCTGGGCTGAGCCCGCCTTCAACAGCCAGTTGTCAAGGTAGGGGGAAGACTGGAACCCATAACCTTTGCAGATGTGCTGCAACCACCGCCATCCCCTTGGTGAACACCCAAGGGCGCACAGCATTCTGAAAGTGCTTGTGGTTCACACGAACCGCAGGTAAAGCCTGTGGGCAGGCAAGTAGTATGGGTATGTGGAAGTTGACGTCCTGCAAGGCAAGCACTACCATCCAGGGTCCAGGCCAGACAGAAACTGAGTCAACATGTGTAGCTTGAATTTTTCCTTCTTCAGGAAGAAATTGACAGGGCGCAGTTCTAAAATAAGGTGGAGCTCTCCTCATTGTTGAACACCAGAAAGCAGCGGGAATAGCAAGCATAATCTACTTCTCATGCTGACACCCTCTCTAGCTTTTTTAGCCAAATTGAGCCGGCACTTCCTGACAGAGCAAGGAGAGGTGGTCCTTCATCAGCTGCTCCATGGAAGGTGGCATGTACAGTGGAGTTTTTAAGAATGGAAGAAATAACCCAGATGAACAATTTGCAGCTGCTGGGGTGGCTGACTAGGTAGACCTCTGGCTGTGTATCACACAAGGCTTATGGGAGCCATGTCCACAGCCACAAAAGGACTGGGGATCCTGTTGGCCTTGGTTGCTGGGCGGAAACGGACAAAGCTGGTTGTCCCACTGTAGTCACAGAAGGTGCAAAAGGCAGAATGAGGTTGGCATGGGTCTACAGAGAGACACAGCAAATGGGCAGTGGCCTGATTTTCCGTAGAGCACTCCAGTGTAGAACATGCCTTATCGACGATTAGGCATGTGCCATCGAAAGGCATGTTCGTAAGGGATGCCTGGACATCTTCTGAAAAGCCAGGAGATTTCAGCCAGGCATGGCTTCTGAGTGCCACTGATGATGCAATCCCTCTGCTTAGCGAGTTTGTCGTATCCAGTCCATGGAGTTGGTGAACTTTGCTACGTCCATACCATTGGCAATAGCCTGGATCAGTATGGCTCGGGCCTCCTCCAAGACCATGGGCAGCGCTTGCGCAATCGAGCCCCAGACTGTGTGGGTGTATTGGTCCAAGAGACAAGCGCTGATCACCGACCACAGTGCAAGGCTTGTGGAAGAGAACGTCCTCTTTCCAAAGGTATCTAGCTTCTTTGACTTACTATCCAGGGGTGTGGTGGGGAAAGCGCCATGGTTAAATTTGTAGGTGGAGGCCTGGACAACCAAACTGTCTGGGGTGAGGTGCAGGGTGAAGAAAAATGGGTTCTCAGGAGTGGGGTGATGGCGACAAGGAATGGTCCTGTGAACTGGAGCCCCTGGGCTAGGGCTTGGCCGATGCCCCGAGCAAGACATCTGTGAGGACTTCATCGCCGGCTAAAGCATCTCTGTCAAGACGTTTGTCTTGACTGCCACTGAGGGCAGCGTAAGGTCCAGGACCTCAGCTACCCTCCTCACCACCATGGCAAAGGCAGCCCATTTCTCTGCCTCCACTCTAGGAGGACTGACTAAGCCAGTGGCTCGGAGGTGTCCAGACTACTGACATCTGCCTCATACCAGTTGTCTTCGAACTCATCTAGAGGGTTGAGGTAGCCATAATGATCCTCAGATAATCCCCATTCATACTCCTCCCTGGCCTGTTGAAAAAAGCAGGCCCTGGCTCCAACTCAGAAGGTCGAGTTCCAGCTGGAGTCAACGTTGGGCAAGGCCAGTCCATCTCCAGTTTGTAGAGGGGTATGATGATGGGGTCGGCGCCGCCATGGGGTATCGCAAGCACTGAAAACAATGTTGCAAGAATCTGCGACTAGAAGGCTCTATCATGCTTGTAAGTTCCTATAGGTGGACAAGGCTGATGACACCTTACATTCCATTGTACTTCCACAAGTGCAATTTTGTTAACTCCATTTATAAAGCACTGTCAATGGGATTCCATGTCAAGGTGGTACCAGCAATACCAAGGCAATAACAGCGACACTGCAGGCAACATTGCCTGTGTCATTATCTGGGAAAGAAAAAAAACAAAAAGTCCAGAGGCTAGGACTAAAGAGATGCCGATTTCCAAATTATGTTCAAGCTTTAGGGGTGTCCACAGTCGGGTGGGGATGGCTGGATTCAGGCTATACACTATAGACGAATTTATATGTAATGGGTCGTTGTAACAAAAATAAGAGTAGGGGCAGCGATTTACATCTTCAACTAAACTTACTTTCCATTTTTTTAAAACTGTTTACTAACATGCCTAGAAGTATGTCTGGAAAGCCTTGAGAGGTGTATGTAGGTTTTCAGCCATACTTCTGGGAATAGCATGTGGCACTTTCTCCGAGATTCTATTCCTGATGTGCAGCAATATACAAAATGTAGGTTCAGCACAGGGACAATGGAAACCTATTTTTTTTTCATATTTGACGTTTACAGTCTAAAATATCCAGGCCCAGTGGGAATAATTGTCATAGACAGTGGGAAGTGTCGCAATGTGCACCGAACTGGCCATCCTGGATCAGTGGCAGACTCTTCTGAGGCCATAGTATGCAGAGAGCTGGGAAAGTACAACAAGCATGCAGAAAGGAAAAGGAGGAGTGTTTGGTGGTGTTCCTGATTCCAGGAATAGTGGAAATGATGCATAGGTAGACTGGGTATCACCTGAAAGACCCAAAAGGCCCAATGACTTGTGAGCTCCTCCAAAATCACATTTTTCCCCTCTCCTACAGCACACTAACAATGAATCTTTCACCAGTTGATGTTTTGTCAGAGTGTTTTGGGGAAAGGGGTGGAGGATGCGGACCCCGAGTGCGCGCTATCTCAGTCATGAGGAAATAATGCATTTAGCGAAAACCAGCCACGGTTGAATAAAGCGGGCCCACAACCAAGAAAGCGTACAACATAAGACTGTTGTCTCTACAACAGGGAGATGTGAGAAACATTGCCTTATGAATGTATGGAGATGCGGTCTAGTGTGTACGGTGGAACCTACAGACCAAAGTTCCAAATCCGGATTCCGCACTTGACCAAACTGTGCGATTCTGGTCGAATCATTTTCTGTCCCTCTGCCTCAATCACCTCATTAGCAAAACAGCAGAGAGAATAAAAGCCGAATACACTAGATATAAAGAGGTATGTATATTAAGAAAACTAGACACTCACAGATCACAAGATTTGGGTGAATTCCAAAGTACAATGACCAGTAAATACAGGGTGTTTCAAACTGCGCGTATATCATGTACCTGCATGCTGTTTCGGCTGCAAAATCAACTATTTCATCAGTGGCTTTTGCTAGCTGTTCTTCCATTTCTATTGGTACCTTCTAATCACTGGTCACGCCTCGGTCAGTAAGAAACTCAGAACCACACAGTACCGTGGCTGCAAAGGTCTCCAACTAAAGACCCTACTTTTGCTACTTAGCAGTGGGAAGCTAGCTGTCAGTGCAGGTGGGGCTTTTCACCAATCAAGGAAACTCTAAGACAGTGGGCAAGGGACATTTCAACTTGGGCTTCAGCCACAAACTACAGGCATCCATGAGGACAGTAGACGCCATATCAGAACGTAGTAGGCAGCTTAAGATTGTGTATACATAGAAAGTACATTTTAGTTCTCTGCTAGCCAGTTGGTCAACAGAAGGTGTATTCGGAGCAAGAACCACAAGATAGCAACCAAGAAGAGATGATCTAATGGAGATCCGAGGGACTAAAAACAAAGTAAAAGAGCCAGCAAACAAGAATCAAAGGCTCAGGGTTACAGAAATAAAAATACACATTTAAATTATAATGTTTCCCATGAGAGTGATTGCCTTCTGCTGGAAGAAGAGGGGTCCAAAACTATGCACCCTTTGAAATGGAGAGACTATCATCTCTAAGCCTGTTTCAAGATTTGGGGGTTCAGCGTGGCTTTTCCACAAGTGCTAGATCTACCAACCCTTCCGCTGTAAACTACAGCAATTCCTTTTTTTCTTGCCCTCTTTTGCCCCTCCCAAGGCATTTGGAGTGCTGTGAGTATTATAGACATGTACTGTTTGGAATAGAGCTGTATGTCTGGAAGTGTGATAGGTGTGTGTCTACCCGCTAGCACTACCGCCTGTGTCCCAGCCACTATCTCTGCAGCCCCTGTTTCCTTCCTGTCCCTTGTTTCTTGGAGAATCCACACAACTCTCCTCCCAGGCAGCAACACAACTGCTTCAGTGCTTACGAATCTGCAACACTTGGAGCGTTGAAACAACGTATACAACACCAACAGATCACACATCAGGGCAGGCGACACTCTATGACAGCTAATCTCAAAAACTCCACAGTACAAATCCACTCGTCCACCCCCCATTACACATCCTACCTTAATCCACTACACCACATGCAAATCAAAGCTTTTCACATTGTACAATGCCAAACACAAATCTACAAACCATCACCAATTAACAACTCAGGTTGTGCCCTACACATGACACATATACAAGCGTTTGTCCCTACAGCCCGTCGATAACACATTTTCACACTTACACTGTCCAACTCACACATCACATTACAAAGCACCCAATAGGACATAACAAGCCCTACACCCTCCGTATCCAACACAACTTATTTTATTAATAATAATCATCATATAACATCAATAGGCTAACACCCACCTCAGGATGACAAACTCAACGCACCACTCCACAAATACCAAACCAAAAATATTTACACAATGGATCGCATCACGCATACAAAAACCCACACAAAGGAATATACAGAAAGCAGCACCCACACACCACTCAACACTACACAACAAGTCCTTACCTCCATCACATGCACACATATATCACAAATAACACCCTAATCCAACATCACCACATCCACAGCTGACCTCACGGGCACAATCAGCACTCACACCATGGCTGCATACTCTACAACCATTCTACCAAACAAAGCCATAACTTATGATACCTCACAGCCAACACAACTTCACTGCCAAACAACAGGTCTCACCAACCCTACCTTGAAAACTGGTGTGAGTCTTGATTCTTTTAGTCATACTTCAGCTTATAGTAATACGTTTGGGCAACTGGGCAGGAAGCAATCAGTCGAATTTCTGAATTCAAACTTCTTGCCACCAGCAATCTATGAGGGGGGGGGTAAGTAAATACTCTTATTTTATACCTATGCTAATATAGGGTATTGGTTTGAACTCAGGACAGGTAGTGTATTTCAGCCACTTGGCCAGACAAAGAAAAACAACTACTTAATATGGAATCCCTTTCTTACTTTCAGCAATTAGGCAGAGGAGAATCGTTTGGTGTCTTCCCATCCTTTGTGATTGGTTGGTTGAGAGGACTCACAACATATTCTTGGGCATTGTGGTACTTAGTACACATACAAATTACTTTTCCTGCGCCATCATTTTAATTCCTCGCCCTAATGAGAATTTTATGGTACCGAGTCATATGGAGAAATCAGATCTGTTTTTATTTCTGGTGTTCAAGTACAAGGGATCAGTCAAACGTGGGGGTGCACTGTGTAGTCAAGATGCAGGGGTCCCTAGGACCTGCAGCGCTATACCCATTTAGCCGAAGGTCTATGAATATGTGACACGTGGGGGCTGGAGAGGCCCGAACCGCTCAGCAGGGTGGTTGGCCTCTTCATTTTCTGTTACGCCATTGGTTCGGGTCGGTGCACCACAGTGACCAGGGATATGGGGTCTCGTTTTGAATTGGCCATCCAGGGGTTATGGAAAGATAGGCAGGCCTCCTACTTACTCAGTAAGTCAAGCATGGGTAATGAGTATCCAAATAATCCCTAACCCGAGAGAGAGCGCACAATGGCTCTCGGGAGGCGGCGAGGGCCGCATTCACTCCGTGAGCGAGCGGCAGGCGCCAGGCTCCTGCACAGGCGGTACCAGAGGTACGTGTCCCCGGCTGGGCGGGGGTCGGGCCCAGTCTGCCAGGGAGCAGCCCCTAGAGCCCGCATTAGTACTCACCCGATTCCTCCACGTCTCGTGCAAATACGGGAGCCGATCAGGATCCTGCATAACGCTCAATTTGTCCAATCAGACTTCCCACAGCAAGTGTCCTTGAAGTTCGCGCCTACGGGTGAGAGGGGAGGGGTGCGGCAGGTGGGGATTTCCGACGTCTTTCCTGCTACTTTTGGCAGCAAGCTTAACCTCCGTCTGTTTTTTACTTGATAAAGCAAAGTCTATCATTCAAAGTTTCTCTTTGAATTTTTCACTCCGGCAGCGTAACGCAAAATGACACGCGCCCCCCCTTCAGAATGTGATGAGGGGCCCACGAATCTCTCATATCTCACAGATGTTCATTAAACGTGGGCTGAATGTGCCCCCTTGAAGGCTTGGGAGCTCCATAGAGGGAGGGTTGCCACCTTTCCAAGAGAAAAATACCTGCCATTTGTTGATGATTTAAGTCTGCAAAGGCCCCGCATGCTACTAAATAGGACTTTAAACAAAATCTAATGTATGATTCTTAACATGACTTATATGGCTTTGTTTATTTTAATTACTAATCAGGGAGGTCGGGCACCCCTGCGCCGCAGGGGTCTGCATTATGCCCCTGCATCTCTCTTGAGTAACCCTCTGGCAGACCTGCGCCTGAGAACTAGTAAATGGTGCGTTATCATAAATGTTCTTTTCTTATTCGCGGAGATCTCAAGATCTCCATCTTTACACGCGTGTGGAACACACAATCTAGTTTTTTTTTCTTTACTCTCGGGTACTGGAGTCTTCGGTTTATAACGAGAGGAGCAGTGCCGCAAGCCCGTGCATACAAAGACAAAAACTCTGCCCTGGATGAGCTGTTCATGCACTAAATGTGGAAACTTGAGGGCTCTCTTTTCATCAGATAACCCTGGCCCACGATTGCAAGAATACCTTGCATGACCAGAGATTTCACGTAGCATTATGGGAACCACACACCCGCCCAATCGCCTACATACCCTCTCGGGTGATCAGTGTGTTACACAAATCAACAGAACATAACCATATCACCCGTAACAGATCACCCAATTCTTCCTTTTCTGTGCATTGCGTTACTTGCAGCTTTATTCCTCACATTGTAATTGTATTGTAGTTGAATTTAACACTTTATACCCCCAACAAGGCACTGCAGCACAATTGTGGTTGGGCACCAGGTGAGTCCTTGTGAGTGCGTGTGAGTGGAAGAGTGAGCGCTTCTTATGTGGCCTCTATGGGTCGTTATAGTTTTGATGTGCCTGAGGACCAGAGTTGTGCTTTTATCATGATTTGTTGCTACGCTTAGGTACGTAGATGACGCTTAAGTATAGAGCCAGTGAATATGTGGGTGAAGAGTGTGTGAGCGCCTTCTTGTCTAGGGTGTGCATCTAAGGCAGAGAAGATGTGCTCTAACAACCAAAGCTGCCGACTTTTCAACTGGGGAACTAGGTCTGAGTCCCGGCGTTGGCTTAACATGCTGTGATTCTGGGCAAATGACGTAATCTCCCCGTGCCTTTTAAAAATGAATCTGACCTTGCATAATGTAATCTGGTGCTCATGTAATCCACTCCAGTGCCTTATGGCCGAGTTAGCACTATATATTACTGCAAAAAAAAAGGTCTGTCCAAATCACGCAAACATGAGGCTGTTTATGCTTTGTTGAAGTAATCTAGGGTGCATGCAAGAGTAGACATAGTCATGCAAGCAGGCAGACATTTACCACGTTGGAATGGTCTGCATTATTTAGTTGCAGGAGTAAAAGTATCTGGATGCACCATGATAACACATTACTAGCTTGCGCCTTGCTAGGGATAACTCAAGATCTCTGCATGCCTCCTAGTGAATCTCTCAGTTGGACTGCTTGCATTTTGGCAACTATAACTCCTTTGGTGCATTGCAATACAGAATTCCAGTATGTTACTTTGTGTTACAAAAACATACTTCCTTTCAATCTTACTTCTTGAGAGGTATGCATTTCACAGCTCGCCCAATTCGTGGTAAAAATTTGATCAGTTTAACTTTTTTGCACATTTATCCTTGAAGGTCTGAGATTCACCTTCCTTCTTTTGACTAAAATTACCCTTGTCCAGTCCAATCTGTTTACTATTTGGCAGATGTTTTTCTATATATTTTCATTAACTATTAGTTTCATGTGAAGGGTTTCTAACTTAATGTTAACTTAAGTTGTGATAGACAAAGTTATATAGTGTGCATCTGCCTTTACTGTGCCAAGCAGTCCCATGGGGGTTTGGTACCTTCCCACTCTGATTTAGCAGATTCTGACACAGATCAATGTCAGCTTTGGTTGATAAGTTGTGATTGTATTGCATTGTTTTTTAATTTATATAGCGTTAACTACCCCTGACGAGGCTTTGAAGTGCATTAAACTGGGCAGCATGCTGCTCAGAAAACCCACAGCAAGTGGTTTATCGTGGGCGTTAATATTGGTTAATGTGATTAGTCTTGTGCTCTCAAGGCAACCATTCCATGAATTTACTCCAGAGTCTTTGTGGTGGATTCTATTATTAGGAGTTAGTTAGATGTGTTCATTAGTTAACGGAAGGAGTAGGTGAGTTAATGCAGGACTTAAATTGGGTACAAAAGCTCTTTGGAAAAAAAGTATATTAAGAGCGCCAACAGAAAACATGCAAAGACAAATCGTGTAAAGTTAGCAAAAGAAAATAGTTTTAAATTTTTTCACTTATCAACATCTCACCTCGGGTTTAGGTATTTTCAGGATTACTTTTCATCAGGCCAGACATAACCGTCATATGTAAAAGGGAGAAGGACGGGTATTAAACAATTATATAAACAGAAAAAAGGAAACCAGACAAGGTCAAGGCTAAAAAAATACATTTAAGGGAGTCTCTCTCCCTCTTAAAAATAGACTTCTTTGCCATCTTTCCTGTTTCTACATCTTTGAGCGTGAGTTTCTCTAGGTGTTCTATGTTATAGCTGGTGTTTTAATCGCTAGTTTATTTCCACATTGCACTATGTTGTCTGGAGGTCTCTTCTGCCCGGCTGAGCTGGAAACCAAACTCTGCTTTAGGAAAAATGTTCACAGTGGCCCCACACCACAGGAGGCTGCGTATAGAATTGGTCCATGGGTGCATAGTTGGGTCCTGGAGAACATATTGCTCTGAAACCAGCCCCACCAGACTGCAGCCTACCGGGGGAAATGCAAGAGTAGCAGAATGCCCTTTCAGTGTCTGCCCAACTGGAGTATTGTCCTTAGGTCAGGAGCCATCATCTGGAATACTGCTCCAAGTTCCAGATGCATCAGATGGATTGTTGTGTCCATAGTAACTTTTTTGTTTCATACTTTAAAAGACATAAATAAATATACAAAGTTATTTATAAAGTGCAAACTTGCTTTCCTTACAATTATAGCAAAAGAATGACTAAAATAATCCAATAAAAATATTCAGTTCAAAGGCAATTGATATGGTACAATCCATATAGACTTTCTTCTAAAAATACGATCATAAAACGAATTTCCTGCCACTCCCACCAGAGGTGGATAAAAACAGAGCAGCCATAAAAGTAACTTCTAGTCCATGCTGGAGCTACATTATGACTGTAGATTTTTTATAGGCGCGAACACCAGCTGGCTTGGGGGGGAGGGGCACAAAAATATAGACAATTCATAGCAATATTACTAGACCCAAACCATTCAACCACATGAACGTCTGAACTTTAATTGTTGCTTGTCCTTGTTGCTTTCTAGGCTAAATATATATATGCTACTACTGTCAAATAAATTTACTTTAAGTCAGAGCGCAGGGGCTGCTCCGCAGCGCCGTATGTTATACTTTAAAAACAAAGGTCGTAGGAAGTTTCCTTCGGGCTTGCAATGTGCTAGTACATAACAGCATAAAGTGAGCAACTGTTTCTGGGCTTCCTAGTGCACAATTACAGTTATCTGTATGCAGTAAGGTTATTTGTCGTCATCCATTTTTTGAGATTCCAACAGCATCTGTAGGGTTCCACGCCTAAATTTAAGGTATAAGGCTCTTTTCTCTACTGGAAATAGCATGTCCATATAAGGCTCGAAGCAGGGGCTCTGGTTTGAACTTTAAATAGTTTGTAAAAATAATGTTTTCCTTAGCTTGTTCCTTTGAACTCACTTATTCCCAGTACTGCTTTTTTACGGTTTGAAGTGCGTTCTTACTCATCTGCTCAGGTTTGACCCATAACTCTTCACACTTAGTTGTAGTAAGAATGTTCTTTATGTACCTAAACCATGGGAGGAAGTCCTGTTTCTGGCTTCTTCAATTATCAAGGAGGAGCTTCAGAAACACAGCCAAGGTAGGATTGTCTCACACTTGGACTTCGCTCCAAACAAGGCGAAAGTCTGTAAGATCTAATTTGTCCATGCCCAGTTCTGATCTTAATGCTGCCATTGGGTTCCCAGGACCTAAGCAAAGCATGTAACGTAAAAAGCAGTTATATGTTACTTGTAGGGCAGGCATGTTGTATATCCCTATATTTCTGCCCCACACAGACTAGCTGCAAGATCTATAGATTTATAGGCGTTTAACGCCGGCTTGTTTAAGTGATTGCCAATATTATTTGAGAATCTTCGCACTGCACCGGCTTGTTGACTCAATATCACCTTGCTTTTTGCTATATGTTCAGCCCAGTTAAGGTGGTCATCAATACGTATGCCCAGAAAGTTGTAAAATCGGACTCATTCAAGTGGTTTACCATAGATTCGTAAAAGGGATATACGTTTTACTTTGGGTTTGATGATCATGAATGTAGTTTTTTTCCGTATTGATATTAAGTTTCTTATTTTGGCAGAAGTGCTCGAATCCAAATAGGCGATGCATTGAGTTTTCTGTGCGAGCTAGTAGCACCGCATCGTCTGCAAAAGTAAGATTGGAATATATTCATCCTGTATTTTGGGGACATCGAGGTTGAGGTCAATGAGGAATTTACATGTTCCATATTTATCAGGTAATCCTTGTTTTTCCAATATGCTTCATACGATCAGGCTTTCAACACAATCAAAAACAGTCTTCAGATCAGTGAAGACCATATATAATGCAGAATTCCGCAATACCGCCTACTTTAGGCATAACAGGTAAAGCCTCATCACTCGATCCAATCTGCTTTGCCTTTTATGGTAGCCTACCTGGAGATGTGATATGATGTGATTATAGTCCATCCAGGCTCTCAAGCACCGCAATAGCAGTTTCCTAAAGATTTTTCCCACACCATCCAAGAGCGCAATTGGGCGATAATTGGCTGGGTTGTCCCGCCTCCCTTTTTTGTGATTTGAGACAACAATAGAGGTCTTCCATGAATCAAGAAAATTCCCTTGGGTCCATATCCCATTAAAACCAATTGTTAAGGCTTTGACCACAAGTCCTGGTTGTTCTTGAATACATCAGTGGGAATTCTATCAAGACGTGCAGCTTTTTGAGGTTTTTGGGCCTGTATGGTGCTAGCTACCTCTCTCTCATGAAAGCCATCTGCGCCAACCTCTGAAAGTGTGAGCCAAGAATTTACCTGTTTACTCTCCTCTATGACTCCCTCTTGCCCCAAATTTGTTAGAGAGTCTTCCGAATGTTTTTGATACATGGAGGAAAAATGCTGTATCAAGCTCCCAGGGCTTGTGGGGCGCTAGAGAGCGCACGGCAAGATGGCAGCACCTTAGTGAGGCTCTGCCCGGCTGAGCTCCTATTCATGTATAAGCCGCCTGTCAACAGCTGTATCCAAGCCTCCTGCGCCCCTGCCCTGCGTTGTGAAGCCCCCTGGAATATCCTGGGCAGGTTTGGGCCACTGAGGAGCACCACGACGCCATGAACGCTGTGCTGATCGGATCCGGCGGCGCCTCTACAAAATGGCGGCAGCCGCCGGACCCTGAGAGCGGATCATACCTGCTGCCGTGGCCGCATCTGAGACTGGAGGCGTGCGCTCCTTGCTGCGAAGCCTGTGTGGAGTATAGCGCTGCCTGAATCCTACCAGCGATATCCCCTGGAGTGGGCGACTGCAAGGAGGTGTGCCGCTCTCTGCGTGGTGCACGAGGAGCTCCGGCCTTGCCCACGTTGTGTGGGCGCTAGAGAGACCTGCCACGCTAAGGGGGACTGCGAGACGGCCTGGTGTGCGGAGCGTTGCTGGCGCTAGCTGCGGTCAGTGGGGGGCGGCTCGTCCCCGGCTGCGGAGGCGGGCTGGGGGCATGCTGCGGCCTGCGAGCTGGGGCTGGTGGCATGAGGCACGGCGGCTGCACCTTCTCCCTGGCGCCGCATTGCTGATCCGCCGCATACAGCTGGGCCTGGGCTGCTGGTGGCGGCGGGACCCGAGGGGTGGGTTCTGGTGAGCATCGGTCCTACACAGCCTCTGAACACCCTGTCGAGCTGCCGCTGACTGCACGTTCCTCCCTGGGGAGCCTCGGACTTGCATGGGGGCTGCATTGATGATGGGCTGATTCTGCCCACACGGGCCTGCATCGAGATACTCCCCGCCACATAGCAGTGCATGTGGTTGCTGCTGTACTGCGTTGCTGCCTGGATTGGGCCCTGGCTTCGTGTGGCTACCTGGTGACCTGGTGGGACATGCTGCATTCTCGTCATTGCTCCGCTTTGGGCCCTGTTTTACTTGCTTCGGTTTCTCTGTGTTCCCCGTGGAGCTGGCCGTGGGCGGATGACCTACACCCTGTGACTGCTGAGTCTAATTATTATACGCGCTGGTTAGTAGCTCTTGTAGAGGGGCTCTATCATATAGAGGAGGCTCTCGCGTGCGCTTTGATACGCTTTGGCCTGCTGGTGTGGCTGTCATTGGTCCCTGGAGCTCTGCTTGTGCCACGTTGCTGGGCCTGGAGGGGATCGGGATGGAGTGCATGTGACGCCTTTATATCAGGATCTGCCACCATTGTTACCTCCTTAGTGTGCCCGTGAACGTTTTTTCTCCTTGGTCTGGCGAGGTACTGACTGACGGTTGATACTGGGCTCCCTGGAAGGGTCACCCGCTTTGGCCCTGTACTTTGGTGTTTGAATGGCACGGTTTCAGGCAGAATGGGGAGGGCAGATAAGACTCAACCTCGCCTCACATTTGAAGCAAGTAAGTCACCCAGAACCCCACAAAATGCTGCCTCGGATTCTGAGGCGGATGCCCAGAAAGGAGGCCCTTCGACAATAGAAACAACGGTGTTGGCCATGCAATGTAGTCTCCAATCCATAGAGGGCACTATGGCAGTGGTACATCAGCGCCTCAACCACATGTCGTCCCAACTTGAAAAGCAAGGCGCCCGGGTGGGGGAGGTTGAGCAACGTGTGTCTGCAACTGAAGATGGTCTGAGTGAGGTGGCAGGGAAAACACTCAATATGAAAAAGGTTCTCTCCCTCATCCAGGCCATGAATAAGGACTTGGAAGCCCCTTCCCGCCGAAATAATATTCGAATTACAGGACTGCCAGAATCTACGAATGTGGGCAAAATGGAGACCTTCGTTGAGAACCTGATTAAAGACATTTTTGGCACTGAACTTCTTTCCGCCATGTTCATTATTGAGTGGGCCCACCGCTGCCTTGCGGCCCGGCCGGTCCCGGGAGCTCCAACCCGCCCTGTTATTGCACGGGTGTTGAATGATAGGGACCGGGACGCCATTTTGCGCATAGCCAGAGATTAGGGCACTATTGAACACCAAGGTAATACACTCTCTTTTTCCCCTGATTTTACTGTGACGGTGCAGGCTGCACGCAGGGAATTCGGGGCTGTTAAATAGTTCCTACATTCTGAAGGTGTCCCTTACGCCATGTTATACCCTGCTCGCTTGAAGATAGGCCCGGGTGGAGACTTAAAGATTTTCACTAACCCCAAGGCAGCGCTAGAACATGCCAAACACCACGACGGCATGAATCCCAGACACTATCTGAATCTGAGGAACAGTAGGAATGCACATGGATACTTTGTCATGTCATGTTGTTCTACAGGGCAGACTTGTATCTCAGTTGTTGAAAGTTTTGACTTTTATGCATTCCATGTTTATCCTCCCTTCACAGGCGGACAATATAGAGATACTTTCATTACTCCCTTCAGTGCTCTACTGTTTTGTATGGGGCGTTATACTGTATTATGATCAGGCACGAATGTTGTTTAGCTTAGCCACCTCCTTCTTGTTAGGAGGCTAGTAGCACTCTGACGCCCCCAATGGGACTACCCCACTTACAATATACACTGGTTTTCTATGTTTGGGGTTGGGACAGGGAGGGTTGGGATGGCTTTGGCGAGTTGGGGACGCTGAAGTGAGAGGGCACGGGGTGGGCGTGGAGTGGGGGGACCGGCACTTTCCGTCTTGTTTTTGGCGTATTCACCTTTTCATTTGCAGGAGCAGGCACACATTTTTTTATTCCCCCATCTGACAGATCTATAATTACTCTCATGACTTAGTGAGTGGTAAAGAGCGACTGTTAACTTGGAATGTCCAAGTTCTAAACACCCCCAGAAAGATTTGCTCCATTTTTGCTTCTCTAGACAGAATGAATGTCCAGATAGTCTTTTTACAGGAAACCCACCTCACAAAACTGTCCAAAAGATATGTCGGAAATCGGTGGGCGGGGGTGCGTGTGATGTCCTCGTATTCCAGTTATGCAAGAGGGGTAATGATCCTGGTCAAACGTGGGGTCCCATTTTCGATTATTCGCACAGACACGGATGACTCAGGCCGGATTGCGCTATTACATGGGCAATTGGGTGGAGCGAGTGTGTTGCTAGTGAATGTGTTCGGGCCGAATATCGACGATCCAGCCGTCTTTTCTGATGTATGGCATCACATCCCTAGCTTTCAGGAGGCGGAGATAGTCTCGGGCGGTGATTTTAATGCTTGCCTGGATATGACTGTGGAACGCATGGGTAGCGAGACTTCGCGGCCCAAGCAGGCTTCTGAGGTGTTGCTGGGACTGATGGATGCTTGCCGTTTGTGGGATGTGTGGCGATTGCAGCACCCCGGGGCGCGTGAGAGCACCTTTGTTTCCTCTGTTCATGGGACCTGGTCCCGCCTGGATTTCTGGCTGGCCACTGAGGTTGCGTGTACCTGGGTGGTGGATGTCCGTCATATGGCTCGAACACTCTCGGACCATTCTCCTGTGCTCTTGGAGCTGCAGGTTCCCGCGTGCCAGCGGCCTCCTTTCAATTGGCGTTTGCAGCCATCCTCGTTATCAGACCCCGTCTTTAAACATGAGATTGGGGAGGCTATTCATAATTTTTTTAAGGAGAACGAGGGCTCGGTTGATTGTGCGGGCATCCTCTGGGAGGCACTTAAGGTGACTATTAGGGGGTGTGCAGGGGGGCGCAAGCAGGCGTCTTGAGGGACTTGAGGTGTAGGATTAATACATTTGCTGCAGAAATCTCTGCTTTAGAACGATCCTACGATTTGGACCCTTCCCCATCGACACTCCGGGATTTGGTCACTGAACACAATGACACAGTCGATCAGGAGATGGCCCATAGGTATAGACACAGTCAGGCTCATTATTATGGCGAGGGGGGCAGACCTAGTCGCTCCCTGGCTCAGAAGCTGGCTAATTCACGTAGCCAGGACTACATTAAAGAGATTCTTGATGAGTCGGGGGAGGCACATTATACTACGGCGGAAATTGGTGGGAACATACTGGACTTCTATGCCAATTTGTATGCAAATAGGACCGTGGTACCACAGGATGAGATCCATGAATACCTAGATGACGTTGCTCTTGGGTGGCTGTCTTCGAATCACAGGGAATATCTTATGCAGCCTTTTGACGCGGAGGATGTCAAGCTTGCTATTATGTTCCTCCCCACATGCAAGGCTACAGGATTGGACGTCTCCCTAGTGAGTTTTATAAGTCTTATGTGGATGTGCTGGCACCCAGACTTCTTGAGGTCTTCGCGGAGGCATATGAAGCCGGCCAAGGCATCTAATTGCTGTGACTCCTACAGGCCCCTCTCCACTATTAATATTGACGCTAAGATTTTAGCCAAGATGATTGCTATTCGTTTACAGCCCTTGGTTCCCCGGCTAGTGCTTCCTGACCAGTCAGGGTTCGTGCCCGCCAGGTCTACCACGCACAATTTATGCACACTATTCGCCACGCTGCACTATTTCGACTTGATTCCCTCCAATGGGATTACATGTTTACAGTCCTCACGAGAATGGGTTTTCCCCCATTCTTCCTCCAGTGGATTAGAGTCCTGTACACTGAGCTGGCAGCCAGGGTTCGTGTTAATGGTTGTGTGTCGTCGGCCTTTCCCATTGGAAGGGGCACGCGGCAGGGTTGCCCCTTGTCGCCGATGCTTTTTGCTCTGGCTTTAGAGCCTCTCGCTTGCAAGCTCCGCCAGTTGCATGCGTCGGCGGCATGGAGGTTCCGGCAGCGCCCACTTATAGTCTCGCTTTACGCGGACGACATGTTCTTATACGTTCGCCGAACCTGCAACCTACCTTCCAGCATTGCTTCACGAATATGTGAAATTCGAACGCTTCTCTGGCTTAGGGATCAATTGGGCTAAGTTGACTGTATTCCCTCTGACGGCTGGCACTCATGAGATCACATTGGATTTCCCGTTGTCCTGGACCCAGTACCCGGAGAAATACCTGGGTGTTTGGCTACATAGGGACCCTGAGCATTTAATATCCATGAATTATGGCCGCACCATCTCTCAAATTACAGACAGGGCTGCGCGCTGGGCCCAGCTGCCCCTCTCGCTTACAGACCGCATTGCGGTGATCAAAATGTCCATCTTACCCAAATTATTGTACCTATTTGTGAACATTCCTATTCGTTTGAATCTCTCTCTCTTCAAAACGTTGCAGTCTGCCCTGCTGTCGTTCGTCTGGGGGGATGGAAGCCTCGATGTAGCTGGAATACTCTTGTGCAACCATTTGACCGTGGCGGCTTTGAGGCACCAGATATGCATCTCTACTATTTATGCGCAACGGTTCCTACCCCACACAGCGATAGAGGCAGATGCTATCCTCTGTCAAGAGACTATGCTCTCTTACCTTAAGTTCATGCATAGTCAGGTTCGTGGAGACGCAAGGGACCAACTTCCCAATTCCTTATGTAGTAACCAGTGAATGTGAAATCACTAAAGTTAAAATATAAGGACTAGGGCCGGACTGGATACTGGACGTTGATGGCTCTTGTTGTCGACCTGCGAGGCAACAAGGTAACACAAAGGTAAGTAAAGACTCTTATTCTACAACGTAGCCCCCTTTTACACTTCTCTACTCTAATCCCCTCCCTTGGAAAACCAAATCCTACCTGCGATCTGGAGCTGATGCTAGAAAATGTCCTAGTATGTCTTTATGCGGCTGCAGTGGTTGGTCTATGCGGTCTGTGATGAAACTTGTATTTAGATGAAGTGTTTCTTATCAGTCTCCAAGGAAAACATCATCTTAAATGGAAAAAACACTGGCGTTTACTGTGGGTTCTTATTATTAGCTACTGATGACTTCTTAACATTAAAAGCGAGTTCTTTCAAAATAATACAAGCAACACTTGTTATCATTAGCTTTACTTGTTTTTTGCTTCTTCTGTTCTTCTTTCCACATTTACCTTTTAGTAGTCTAAACAAAATGACAAGAGACTCTACGCGACAACATAACGTTTTTTCTAACACAGAACTAAAATTAAAAAGGAGATAACTATGAAATATGTCCCAGAAAGTTCAAGAATTACAAATGTCCTCTTGTGTCTAATTCCTTCTTAATGTGAAAAAGAAGTGTCCAAAAATTATTCCTTTTGCAGGATTCTGTCTTGCGACGGGCGCCTATGAGGAAATCATTGTACTTAGCTTTGTCTGTTCTTTTCTTTTGCAGGTATCGGTTCGGTGATTGCTGTACTCACTCTGCTGTTTTCGGAAAGACGAGAAGATCAAAGAAGCCTGAACCGCGTCGTCCAAAATTGGTAAGTACATTGCGATGCAACTCCGGTCCTGAAAGCTAACGAAGGCTAAGCGCCTTCTAGAAGCTGGGTGTGGTCTTAAATACCATGACCCAGGCGCGCAACACCCATTGGACTCAAAGGGCTTCAGCCCCCCCCCCCCCCGTCGTGTGCGGCAGCCCGGGATGAGACACCTTCCCGGGCAAAAAAGCAGCCGCACCCGAGCACTTCACAGGTCTTTAAACGACCATTTGCATGTTAATGAGGCCTTGCTGTTGTTTCACCCCTTCTAAGAGCCCCTGCAGCTCCACTCTGCCAGTTGCTTAAAGCTCAGCCCCCCCCCCCCCCGAAATTTTTGCTCAGCCCCCCATCCCCCCCCCCCCCGAAATTTGGCTCTAGTTGCGCCTCTGCCATGACCACACCCAAGAAGGCCGCTACATTGGTTCACGTAGTACGTGAACGTCTCAGTCCAAGCGCTTGAGTTTTCCGTGCCGGCTGCAACTGCGATCACAGAAACCAAGCGTTCATCTCCAAAATGCGCCCCCCGCAACCCAGTCCTATCGGAGCTCTCAGGAAAACGCATGCAGAGATACCAGTCTTAACGAAGGGCTCGATACAAGATACAATATACAAGAAATACAATGTAAATTAAAAACTACACCGTGACTTAAGCATTTCTTAATCATGAATACAAAGCACACTCATATTATGGTCATATGACAATAAACAGAATCACATCCTAACACATTAAACCTTCTAGGCAGTGCTGGATGCACGGGAAAGGGGTGGGTTTCTTTGATAGTGTCACTTTTGCACAGCGCTTGACACGCCAGTGCTATGTATATCTTGACATCCTCCCACTGCCGCTTGTGGCGGCAGCCCTTTCGGGTGCTGACGGGGGCCCTCGGACAGAGATTAACCCAGTGCTATGTACCGCCGGGCCTGGCGGCCCCTTGCCCGAAGGGCACAGCTAGACTACCTTTATGCTCCAAAACTGCCTGTTGCGACTCATCCAGATATCTCTGCGACGTGGGAGCGTTCTGCCCTGCGCGCGCTGCAAGTGGTCAGGGTTGTGCAGATGGGTGACCTGTACAAACATGGCCAGTTCCGTTCACTACAGGACATTCAGGCGGGTTGAACTCCCAGCCCGATGCTGTGCTTCACATATGTCAGGGTGTGACAGGCGGTCAAGGCATCTGCCCTAATTATTCAGTGGAACCACAGCCATTGCGCGCAGTGCAGGCGGTGCTAGCTGGTGCCGAGCATAAGGGTCTGATCACTAGGCTATACGCTGCATCCCAACGTAAGAACGATCCAGAAGAACACCCTTCATATCTTAAATGGAACGCAGCCTTGGGGCACACCTTACCACTTGAACATTGGCAGTTCTGCTGTACGCTGACTGGGCGCCTCACTGTCAATTGTAATTTGCACATCATCCATTTCAAGTTTTTACATCAGTTGTATTACACTCCATTGCAATTGCGGAAATATGGTTTGCGTGACACAGCCTGTTGCGTGAGGTGTGGACATGCAGATGCTGACTTTTTGCATCTACCATGGCAGTGTACGGGGGTAGCTGCCTTCTGGGTTAATGTGGTGACAGAAGTGGTGATGGAAAGAGTGCGGTGTGTGCCAGAGGTGTGCCTGCTGGGAGATGCGAAGTCCCTGAAACCGTGTAACCGGCGACTGGTTGCTGTGGCGACATTACTAGCCAAGCGAGCTGTGGCACAATGTTGGGGTGCCAAGAACCTCCCTACAGTTTGGAAATGGGTCCGGGATCTAACCTTCTGCAGGGAACAACTGGAGACCTATGCAGAGGACCTACCTGAGTCTTCTCGTCCTAAAGATTTCTGGGCCCCACTGACGATGTATCTTTTGAGTCATCCCAATCTGTGAAGTGTCCTGCTCCTTGCTTTTTGTTTTCTTTCTTTCTCTTTTTGTTCTGTGCCTCGATGGGGATTGTCTCAATTTGATTCACACGATGTGTTATTATATATGCCTGTCAATAATGCTCCAGAGCATCTGTTTATATGATGTCACATCTTTTCCAAGTGTCGAGGGGGGGAAGGGGGGTTGGGGGCAGGGTGTTAGTTGGCTCTCCGAGCAGTTGTTTATGTTTGCGCTACCTCTTACTGCTGCATTTATACTTAAAAAATGCTTGTATTATTTCGTGGTAAGAAGACGCTGATGGCTCCTCTTGGGAGCATGTGTATTGTAATTGCAAGCTTTCAATAAACAAATAAAACAAAAAAAAGCTCCCAGGGCTTATATTTGCTTCCAGCTTTTTAGTCATGCCTTCGGTGTTCCATTTTATAATTTCTCAAAATGTTTTAGCATTTTCCCATCGATTGCTGCCCGGTTTGCTTGCCATGCCTTGAGGTAATGATTACTTTTACATTTTTTAATTAATTACATTTAGGCCTTTCTAGCATCATGCAAGGACGCTTCACCATCCTGACTTAGATGTCAATATTTGAGTGCAGCAGATAGGTCGCTTTATAGTTTAGTACATTCTTCATTATACCAGTTCATGTATGAAAAATAAGCTATATTTTCACAGCTCCACTGTTGTGTTATCTCAATACTGAGCTTGGAACTTTAAGGAGGTTCCTAAAAGTGTTCAGCAGTGTAGACTCGGTTTCATGATTTTCATTTGTCGTAGTCGAATGGAGAGTCTTCCAAGTAGAATTCAAGTACAAATATTCCAATTCCCATTGGACAGTAGTTGTATGGATACTTTTCCTAATGATATTCAGAAACATCTTGCATCAATATGGGCAACACTTTGTATGTTGAATAATTTGAGTGTCCTTTGTTAGGAGAAGCTGGAGTTCTAATGGATCATGATCGCTCTCCACCACATTCCTATCAATTATGAAGTTCTGGGCTTCCATGTTCATGATCAGGTATAATGCTTTCACGCTTTCTTGTTCTAAATGTAGGTTTTGGTGGAATGCCTAGAATTAGTGTGTCAATTCAATGGTCTTAGTGCTAGGTCCGCTAGAATCTTACAAAGACACCTCCCTTTTTTCCTTGGTTTATGGATTCAATTGACCGGTGGCTGGAGCCCCCATACATTATCTTCATTCATCTCTGACTATTCTTTTTAAAAAAAAGATCTTTGTTTTAAGTTTTGAAGGCATAAAGACACGCATTTTTGGCAGTGACATGTACAGTGAGTATCTACTTTCGGCGGGAGACATTTCAAGAGTGCAGTGTTCTAGGGCACCCTCCTCTCCCCCCCATTGGTACAAAGTAAGAAGCATCCTGCAGAGCGACACGTTAACTCAATGTCCAACTACCTTGGAGGTCACTGGCTTCCTGCCTTCAAGGAGGGTGTCTTGCGTATCCCTGAGGCTCGCAGAGTCTTAGACGTTATCATAGGTACACCTCCGGAGTCTTATATATATAGTGAAGGGGCACCAGATAGCGTCAATTTTGCCACTCTGTCACGGACAATAGCTGTAAGTTTTTCCATTGCATTAGTTAACAACAACTTCCCCCACCACACTTTAAATGAAGGTACCTGTGGTTGCTTCCATAGTTGGGCCACACTCAAATGAGCAGCCGGTAGGAGATGAGAGTATAACTTACACATTAGGGTCATCGTGGGTATAGCCAAAGTTCTTCCAGGTCCCCCAGAAGGAGTAGGAGTGGGTCTGAGGGCAGGGACACATTAGTGATGGAGAGTATCGTGAGAAGGACCTTGTTTCAAAATATTTGAATTATTGGGCATGACCACCATGTATGTAAGAAGGTACCCCTATCTCCACAGCCCTTCCAGCATAGCTGGGAGCCTCCAAACATCCTGTGAGGCGCACAGGTGTGAGGTACCAGCTTGTCAGTATTTTGTAAACATTTTCTATATATTATAGGAAAATGGAGGACTTAGAAGCCCACTGCTAGATAGCCCCCCAGGTTTCCTCTGTAATGGTGCAAGCCAGTTCCCTCTCCCACTGTCACATAGGCATGTTTTCTGATGGGGATGAGGTCAGGAATATAACAACACAGCCAGGAGATTCCCCTATGTCAAATGCTGTTGGTATACATGGTCTCTCTTGGCATTTCATCCCTCTGTGATGTTCTATGGGTTAGATCCCGCCCCGCCCAGTATAGTGCCTGCATGACGCTATACGTATCCTGCCAGGTCAGGGCATATTCCACATTGAGTTCCTCCCTTGTCCGTAGGTCTCTGTCATTGTAGAAGTCTTTCAAAACAGATGACCGGCTCTGGTCCCAGCAAATGGGACCAGAGTCCAATTCGCACGGAGAGAAATCGGGGTTATGGGCCAGAGGAATTGAGTTGAATGGGTAAGTGGGAGATGCAAGTTTACATTTGTATGATGCGCCATTGTGTCAGTCGTTTGCCCGTCAGAGGCAAGGGAGGAGAGAGGCCCGTCCCAGTAGAGGCCGGGAGCCATAGGAGTTCACCAAGGGGGACTGGCGAGAAAACTTGTTCACCTGAACCCAGGTTTTGCCCTCTGGATCATAATTCCGATTAAGGGAAAGGCGTATCTGAGCTGCCAGAACATATGTTGCAATGTCTGCAAACCCCAGGCCCCCCTCAGATGTGGGACGTGGCAACTAAGACTTGACCGCCTTCAGGGACTTACCCTCCTGCACAAAATGAAGCATTTTACTACAGATCTATGATAGGGTAGATCTGGGAATATAATATGTACAAGAGGCAATGCATGAAGTTCATTTTGAGGCTATTTAGGCGGCCCAGCCAGGATATTTCTAACTTGCCCCGGTGGTAGAGGTTCTTGAACAAAGTTGTGATCAATGAAGGGATATTGCAGTCATATAGGGCGCTCGTTCGTGCTGGGAGGTAAATCCCCAGCTATGGGATAGAAGACTCCACTCATGTAAAGCCTCGATGTTGAATGGAATTGCAGTGGGTACCCTGAGGTTCTGCCACCCCCCTAGTAGTTGGAGTAATTGATTTTAGAGCCTGGCTCTGTTATGAAACAGAGTATGTCGTCTGAAAAAACAGCTAGATTGGGATCCTTAAGTCAATAAGGGACAGATTGGATCATCTGGAGGTGGAGCTTCGTAATCTTGAAAACCATTATGGGAGATAGGGGCACCTCGGCGCAGTTGCAAGAGATGCTCTGTGAATTCCGAGAAGAAGCCCAGAAGGAGGTACTATATTGTTCTGCTTGGGTTTTCGGATCAGATAGGACCCGCTCATCAGAGCCTCTCTAACCCAGCCAGAACGTTACCCTCTCCCTAGGGCCTATTCACAACAAGTAACCACCGATATATATATATATATATATATATCACCTAAGGACAGGGAATTCCTACTATATATATATATATATATATATATATATATATATATATATATATATATGTATCTAGACCTCTTATAATACAAGTGGCGGCCTCGCGATCCCAGACGGACCCAGGACTTCCTACCCAGACGGCAGCCTTAGCCTCGCGGTCCCAGACGGACCCAGGACTTCCTACCTAGACGGCAGCCTTAGCCTCGCGGTCCCAGACGGACCCAGGACTTCCTACCCAGACGGCAGCCTTAGCCTCGCGGTCCCAGACGGACCCAGGACTTCCTACCCAGACGGCAGCCTCAGCCTCGCGGTCCCAGACGGACCCAGGACTTCCTACCCAGACGGCAGCCTTAGCCTCGCGGTCCCAGACGGACCCAGGACTTCCCACCCAGACGGCAGCCTCAGCCTCGCGGTCCCAGACGGACCCAGGACTTCCTACCCAGGCGGCAGCCTTAGCCTCGCGGTCCCAGACGGACCCAGGACTTCCTACCCAGACGGCAGCCTTAGCCTCGCGGTCCCAGACGGACCCAGGACTTCCTACCCAGACGGCAGCCTCAGTACAAGTTCATCCTATGATTACCATAACATACAACAGGGGAATCAGTTTTACTATTTATCAGATCACACAAGAACTGCCAGTTTGAGCACAACCTGTTCTCTGGTTCGAGGGGCTCCTCTCTCCCTTATTCAGTTACCACTTACCTGATCAGGGTTAACATCTGTTCATGTCAAGTCACAGCTGACTAGAAGAATAGGCTACCCTCTTATACAAGAACACGCAGCACATGTTGATTCACTACAAACTGGATACTTTATTATTCATTATATACGCAATCACATAACATTACTGTGTAACACATAACCTGCAAAGAAAAGTGAAAGATTAGGTTGTACACTCTAATAAGAAAGGGGTCGACATCACCTTAGTCGTGTGTAGCCTGCACTCAATGGTCATCTAGGTTCCCTTCTCGTCTGTGCCTCGGCTCGCCTGGAGGTCACACCTCCGTAGTCACGGCTCCCTTCTCCGAGTCACTGGGACCTCTTCCTCATCGGCTACTCTCTCCTCTCTGGCAATTCTGCTAGAAGAGTATCTGTCTCTCGGTTTTTCTCCGCCTTCAAGTTTGTCATCTGTCTTCCCTGGAATAAGTAGTAGCTTTACTGCTAATGGCTAGATGCCGCCTACGGACTGAAGTAAGTGCCACGTAACTGCCTCAGACTTTCACTAATATAGAGGTACATTTTCCTCATGGAAAATTCCGGCCCGTAACCTGCCGCCCACCAAATTCTTGTACCTCCCCGTACCACGGACACTTTCCCAGCCGGCCGGCCTGATGTAGTGTCTTCGGCATGAAGAAAAATACAATCCTTCGATAAGGGCCGGTCTGAACCGGTTCTCTCCAAGCGAATAACACCTCATAACTAAAACATCCCCTTTAACCTAGAAGCATCTCAAGCTGCCGGAGCAGAAAGAAAGATGGAGTCTCTCCCGTTTGAGGCCTACCAGGCCTGAATTCAGCACGGCTCCATGAAATACCCTCACTACAGGGCAGGTTATCCCTAATACTAACGAATCTATCCCCTAGGATATGTGTGCAAGCCCTAATCTATGGGGAAGAACACAGGATCATGTCGAAGTGCCTAGTAAATAGGCTTCATTCACTACTCTAACCCTTAGGCTTGAATGGTAAGAGACTGAAGTCACCCTAATCACCCGTCAACACAATAGGGCCAGGAAAATCGAGCAGTACATTTCACCCTTGACTTCAGTCTATTATACATTCATTAAACAGAACTAACATCTGTGGAAGAATAATATGAAACAAAGCTAACTGATCTATGTCTAGTACCAAATGTGCAAAATTGAAGTAGTGAAGGAATACACTGAATAAAGCAACAGATAGAAATCAAAACAGCGATGGTAATCAGAATACCTCCTAATATTTGACGTAACAGATACAAATCAGGTAACCAATTAAAGAGCCAGTCAAACCAGCCCTGGTCAATGTGTTTTCTAACTTCCTCCGTCAAGTCATGTAGCTTGTCAATGTGAGCGCGAATGGATTGTGTATGATCAGACAAGTTAAAACAACAAAGACCCTCAAAATCAGAACAATCGTGTCCATGTTTAAGCAAAAGATAATCAATGGCCGCTCGATTTTGCAAGATGGCTCTCCGTTCACCCTGGGCGTCTAACAGCATGTCAGACATGACTGTAGAAGTATGATTAATGGATTTTACCATCCAGCAGGCCATTTTCTCAATAGATTTAGCATTATAAACCGCCAAAGCAGGAACACCAATAATTGAAATAGCCAGGCTAAGGTATTCAGACTTGGAATATAAATGCAAAGATGAGTCACAATCCTCCTGTAACATCACTGTATCTCGAATCACACGAGAATTGGCATTCGGATGTGACGAGAACATCAGTAAACTGAGTCTCGTAATGGCACAAGGGCCACCAGAAATATTTGCGGGGACATATGGCCAGGAAGTATTACCACATGAGAAAAGCCATCCGGCAGGTAGTAACATCGTGCGATAATGACTAGGGGTAACTACCAAACTCTTGCAAGTCATATTGTTCTGGACCGAAGCACATGTTTTCGGTGTCCTTTGAAAGCACAAAGTTCGCTCATGAAGGGTGAAGGAAGTAGCACCTTTCAATTTTAGACGCAGACATTCAGAAATTGCACTAGGATTACACGTAAGGAAAAAACACATATCTCCTTGTGTGATATTATAGGTAACTATTTGGGACTGGACGGGGGGTATCTGGTCTGGTAGTTCAGTACATAAGGGGCAATACGCATGGGTGGCAAAATCGCCCAGAAGAACATTGGGGCGAGCCTTTGAAATGTTGAAAATATTAATCAAAGTTTTCAGCGAAGCAGGGACAGCAACCAGACAGGTCGCTAAGATGTCGTGTACAGATCTCATCGGCGTCAAACAAAAGTGAGGGGCATCGGTCACCCTTTTCGCCAGTAAGGTCCAAAAGTTCGATGACGAATCCCACGCAGCGAGGGAACGCGACACTCGGGTGCGTAGCTCATCCCGGGTTGACGGGATTCCTCCTCTCTCGTCGAACCAACCCGAAAATAGTCCGACGACGACACATCCTGCAGCAACAGTCCAAAGAATGATCTGAAAGAGAATCAAATACAGGCATTATTCATTCTCGTAAGTAACATTTGTCAGCCGGGGCCGCTTCCCAGCTATCTTTCCCTGGTCTCATAACTAAAATGGTGTTGTCATGACCGGTGGCGATGACCTCTGCTTGTTCAGGGGGATTCTTAGGCGACTGCACCCAAACCCTGGCCCCAGGGTTATCTGTGGAGCCAAAACCTTTCTGGCCTCGTACAGTTAGCAAAGTGGGGGCAGTGCCTTTTACCATCCCACCACTGAAGACAGGCATTATTAGTAATTGAGCCACTCGGTCAGTTCGATGGATCAGCAAGTCAGCCTCACTGCTATTCATCAGGAGCACCTTAATCTCTCCCTGATAATCACTGTCAATGACCCCTCCAAGTACCTGAATGCCTTTTACAGCCAGCCCCGATCTAGGGGCGATTAATCCAAAATTCCCGGGTGGTATATGAACACCAACACCAGTCGCGATGATGACCCGATCTTTACCTTTTATAACGGTGTCATCCATGGCATGCAAGTCTAAACCTGCCGACCCTGGGGTCGCTCTACATGGAGCCAAAGCTCCGGGAGTAATTTCCCAGTACATCACAGTCTCTCTGATTTCATTTGGCTGAGCATTAACATTCGGAGGGAACAAACGCATAAGTGGAGATTCAGCATTTAGAAAAGGACGATTATTCAAAATTAATAGCGCTTGGGGCAAAAAGTCTCGCCAATTCTTATAATTGTCATCTGTCAATTTACACAGCTGCTCCTTCAGCAGACCATTCAATCTCTCCACAAGACCCGAGGCCTGCGGATAGTATGGGATATGAAATACCCAGTCAATATTGTTTTCCACACAGAATTCCTGTACCAATCTTCCACGAAAATGGGATGCATTATCAGATTGAATTTGGAATGGCACACCATAATACATCATAATCAATTCCAATGTTTTAATGGTATTCAATTGGGTAGCTTGCTTACAAGGAAGGGCTACCAACAGGCCACTGTATGTATCAACAATAGTGCAAACATATTGACAATTCCTACTCATCGGAAGTGGACCGATGTAATCAATCTGCCAAATTTGAGCGGGCAGTTTCCCGCGATGTAAATGACCTTTAACAATTTGGGGCACTTTGCGCTGTCTGATATGCTGACAAATGGGACAATGTAAAATAACATTCTTGATCAAATCTAGGGGAATATAAATTCCTCGATCAGCAGCCCACCTGCTAGTGGCTTTCTCTCCAAAATGTCCTGCCTTCTGGTGGGCCCATTTCGCCAATCCCGCAATATCAGAATCTTGCCTGTCCACCACTGCCTCAGCAATTTTAGATTTCTCATCTGCAATGTTATGAAAAAATTTGTCAAGAGAATCTATCGGGGTGTGAGCATCCACATGGAAGATTGTAACAGTACTCTGTGGGAGCATCTCCCAAATCTCCTGCCATAATTCTTTTCCCCACAATTGTTTTGAATGCAATTCCCAATTATGGGAATGCCAAGTCGGTAACCAAACTGCCAGTCCATTGGCAGTAGACCAAGAATCGGTGAAAATATGACATGTGCCAGGTAACTCTTGTTTCAGAACTTGATAAACAGCATAAAGTTCAGCAAATTGACTGCTCTTACCTTCACCAGTTGTGCTCAGCAGTTTTTGTGTGATCGGATTATAGGACACCGCTTTCCAGTGCCGTTTCGTCCCTATGAACCTTGCTGAACCATCCGTAAACCAGACATGGTTTCTGTCCTCTGCAGACAAATCATCAAAAGGTCTACCCCACTTGACAGGAGACTCCTGTACTAAAGGTACGGAACATTCACTCTCAGTCTCAGTCGATGGCGCTCGCGCCACCTGCTCATGTAAAGATGCAACTCCTTTCTGTCCCACACGTGCCCTGTCTTGTATATACCATTTCCATTTAATCACACTCGCCTCTTGAGCATGTCCAATTCGGTGAGTTTTCGGCGAACTCATAACCCACTGCATGATAGGAATTTCAGGTCGCAAAACTTTATCATGACCCAAAGTCAGTTGCTCGGTATCCACCAGAGCCCAATAACATGCAAGTAACTGTTTCTCAAAAGGTGTATAACGCTCACCAGCATCAGGTAACTTTTTGGTCCAGAAACCCAACGGCACTCTACTCCTGCCTTGCTTCTGCCACAAACTCCAATTCGCATAAAGGCCCTGTACAGACACATTCAAATCCACCTCACCATCACGTACGGGCCATAAATCCAAAGCATGTTGAATTGCCTCTTTTGCTAGGTTGAACGCATCTTGCTGTGGTTTATCCCATTCAAATGCATTCTTTTTACGAGTGACACGGTACAAGAGGGCCAATATTTGACTCAAATGAGGAATATGCTGACGCCAAAAACCAAATATACCAATGAAGCTTTGGGCTTCTTTCCTATTCCTCGGAACTGCAAAATCAAGAATTTTCTGTTTAACCTGAGGGATCACTTCACGGTGTCCTTCATGCCAATTAATACCCAAAAATTTTACAGCCTGGGACGGGCCTTGTAATTTATCCGGATTGATTTCCCAACCTTTCTCACGCAGGCACTCAATGACTCTGTCCAATTGGGTCTGAACTTCCTCTTGTGTTTCGCCTTGGATCAAAACATCATCAATATAATGACCCATCTGAATTTGTGGATGAACCGGTACCTCAGCCAAATGCTCTGCCACCAGCCGGTGACATATCGTAGGACTATGCACATAGCCCTGAGGAAGACTTCTAAACGTCATCTGACGCCCATTCCACGTAAAACTGAACTGTTCCTGACACTCAGGGGCAATCGGAATCGAAAAGAAAGCATTAGCAATATCAATGGACGCATACCATGTACCTGGATGTTTTTGGATTCTTTCAATTAGGGTAATAACATCCGGTACCGCAACGGTCAAGGAGGGTGTGTGTTTGTTCAATTCTCGATAATCAACAGTCATACGCCAAGAATTATCACTCTAACGTACAGGCCAAACAGGATTATTCCAAGCAGAAGTAACTGGGGCTATAACACCTGCATCCACCAACTCCTGAATAGTGGTACTAATCTCCTCATGACCACCTGGAATACGATACTGCTTCTGACAAACCACTTTTGTCGCCTGAGGAACTTTTATGGGGGGCATTCGTAAACGACCAACCCGTATAGGCCTGGACGATATATAATGCGTAGTTCCAAATTGGTAACATCCATCATCTAAATGCAAAGTCATTCCTCTCAAAATATCAATTCCAATTATGAATTCCAAGAGTGGCACCACTAGTACAGAGTATTCTTTCCTAGGGATTCTACCTATTCTCATTTCAAGTAAAGTTTGAACGGCAGGAGTTTCCTTTCCACCTAATCCAGTAATTGTAAAAGACTGACCTGTAAACTTCTTTGATTTTCCATGAATAAGAGTGGCCTCCGCTCCTGTATCCACCAATGCTCGGGCCCTTTGGATATTACGATGTCTCCAATAAATTTCAATATCTACATAGGGTCTATTATCTCTGTGAGCCCATCTGTGTACTGGAGCTTGACCTATTTCCTAGTCATGCTTACTGCATTCTGTGTACCAGGATAAATCAGGATAAAGACTCTCACGTTTCTTAGGTATCGGTACCTCCTGTTCATATCCATTCCCAGTACGAAATGGATTGGTATCATCTGCATTGCACTGCTGGTTTCGATCGGCCAAACTATGACGATCCTCTCTCCTCCTCAACTCAGGGGATTGATCCCTATCATCTCTACGTCTGCTGTAAACATAATCATTTTTTCCCCTCTCTCTTTCCTCTTCTCTCTCTCTGTCTCTCTCACGACGGGGGGACATATCACGTACATAACGTCGATCATCACGACGAACAGAGCGCCCACGGCGGTCGTCATCACCGCTACCGTCAGAACCACCACGATCACACTCAGTCATCCGAACAGAAGATGTCAACGAACCATCAAGCAACCTGTCAGCAGTACCCAGAAAAATTGCCGTTTTCATCACCTCCTCTTTGAGACGTTGTGCAGCGTCACGCAAAGTATACCACGGTTTGTCATTCACAGGCCAATCAGACTCAGTAGGATACTTTATATTACAACCCTCAGTCGCCAATTGAAGTAAAGAAATTTGACCACCACCATTATAGTTACGAAAATGATCCTGTACAGTAGAATCCGAACTCAAGGAACAAAACTTCAAACAATCGCCATTATCTAACATAATGCCAGCAGCGCCCAGTTCATAAAGGCGCACCATCCATGTGAGCAAGGTCTCACCAGCTCGCTGCCGAAATCGCTGCAAAATATCACTAATTTCCTGTTGAGTAAAGTCCTCTAAAGAGTCTAAAGAAACACCCTGCGGAGCAGCGGGAGACTGCTGCAACTTCCGACGAAAAACTGGATGCGCCGAGACCGCGGGATGAGCATCACAAGGAGCTCGATCAGTACACGTAGAGGAACAATCAGTGGAAGAAGCATCAACCCCGCTCGAAGGACGAGCGCAATCACGGGGTGCACCATCAGAGGCGCAAGAAGCAGATGTACAAGCACGGCCGGAGCGAGAGGACTCGCGCTTGACAGATTCCTCACCCGAGGAATAAGAATCACTCGAATTCCAGATATTACCATCCCATTCATAAGGATTCCAATCCAGTCCGGCTTTCGCCACGACCAGACGCACCTTTCGCGTCGAAACCCGACCGCGCCGATTCTTGTATTTATAACGAGCAATTCGCACAGCCGCCCTCTCGGCAATAGTCTGGTAAGTCTCAAGTTTGTCAGCAAGCAACTTATTTTGACACCGCAACAAAGTATGAGAATTCTGAATCTCAACAAAGTGCGCTTCCACATCCGTAAGAGAAATCTGTAGCTTCAACAACCTCTCATGCAGAATCCTGTACGCAGACAGAACAATCCAACCTCTGCGCCCCAAAATGGGAATCTCCTCACCCTTCGAGATGGGTGCCTTCTGTAAACAAGTAATCACATTAGCCGGCTCCGCCAGCTCCAAAGAAGAATTCCAATTCTCACTCAAACCAGTAGAATCAGCCCACTCACGGGCTAAGGCTTCATAAGGCGTTGAATCCCATCCGGGAATATCAACGGGCAACTTAAAAGTAGATTTTGACTTTCTAGAAAACATCGTGAAAAAGAAAGAAGAAAAGAAAGAAAAAGAAAAAAAAAAAAAAAAAAAAACTATACACACAAATATACCACAAATAATATACAAACAAAACCACGCACACGCCGAAAGCAAACACGAGACAACACGACGCACACAGGTTTCGAAAACGGTTCGTGACGCCAAATGTTCTGCTTGGGTTTTCGGATCAGATAGGACCCGCTCATCAGAGCCTCACTAACCCAGCCAGAACGTTACCCTCTCCCTAGGGCCTATTCACAACAAGTAACCACCGATATATATATATATATATCACCTAAGGACAGGGAATTCCTACTATATATATATATATATACATATATATATATATATATATATATATATATATATATATATATATATATATATATATATGTATCTAGACCTCTTATAATACAAGTGGCGGCCTCGCGATCCCAGACGGACCCAGGACTTCCTACCCAGACGGCAGCCTTAGCCTCGCGGTCCCAGACGGACCCAGGACTTCCTACCCAGACGGCAGCCTTAGCCTCGCGGTCCCAGACGGACCCAGGACTTCCTACCCAGACGGCAGCCTTAGCCTCGCGGTCCCAGACGGACCCAGGACTTCCTACCCAGACGGCAGCCTCAGCCTCGCGGTCCCAGACGGACCCAGGACTTCCTACCCAGACGGCAGCCTTAGCCTCGCGGTCCCAGACGGACCCAAGACTTCCTACCCAGACGGCAGCCTCAGCCTCGCGGTCCCAGACGGACCCAGGACTTCCTACCCAGGCGGCAGCCTTAGCCTCGCGGTCCCAGACGGACCCAGGACTTCCTACCCAGACGGCAGCCTTAGCCTCGCGGTCCCAGACGGACCCAGGACTTCCTACCCAGACGGCAGCCTCAGTACAAGTTCATCCTATGATTACCATAACATACAACAGGGGAATCAGTTTTACTATTTATCAGATCACACAAGAACTGCCAGTTTGAGCACAACCTGTTCTCTGGTTCGAGGGGCTCCTCTCTCCCTTATTCAGTTACCACTTACCTGATCAGGGTTAACATCTGTTCATGTCAAGTCACAGCTGACTAGAAGAATAGGCTACCCTCTTATACAAGAACACGCAGCACATGTTGATTCACTACAAACTGGATACTTTATTATTCATTATATACGCAATCACATAACATTACTGTGTAACACATAACCTGCAAAGAAAAGTGAAAGATTAGGTTGTACACTCTAATAAGAAAGGGGTCGACATCACCTTAGTCGTGTGTAGCCTGCACTCAATGGTCATCTAGGTTCCCTTCTCGTCTGTGCCTCGGCTCGCCTGGAGGTCACACCTCCGTAGTCACGGCTCCCTTCTCCGAGTCACTGGGACCTCTTCCTCATCGGCTACTCTCTCCTCTCTGGCAATTCTGCTAGAAGAGTATCTGTCTCTCGGTTTTTCTCCGCCTTCAAGTTTGTCATCTGTCTTCCCTGGAATAAGTAGTAGCAGGTCTGAATTCAGCACGGCTCCATGAAATACCCTCACTACAGGGCAGGTTATCCCTAATACTAACGAATCTATCCCCTAGGATATGTGTGCAAGCCCTAATCTATGGGGAAGAACACAGGATCATGTCGAAGTGCCTAGTAAATAGGCTTCATTCACTACTCTAACCCTTAGGCTTGAATGGTAAGAGACTGAAGTCACCCTAATCACCCGTCAACACAATAGGGCCAGGAAAATCGAGCAGTACATATATCTGGTGCGAAAATTCGGGGAAGGAGTTCCACTGGCGAAGTCCTGGCCATGGATTGCCAGGATTGCTTGCCCCCATGACCCTATTACTGCCCTACGCAGAGCTAATGGGACCCTTACCAGTGATCCATCTGAGATTCTGTCGATCTTCCAGACCTACTATGAAATCTTATACTCCGTGCGGGGTCATTAGGAAGCAGCAGAGACATCCATGTATCTCGATTGTGTGGCACTGGTGTGGCTGGAAGGCCCGCTACAGGAACTTCATAATCCCCAGTTACGCTTGTAGATGTTAAGAAGGAAGTCATGGCCCTGCCCAGTCAAAGGGCACCCGGTGGCGATGACTTACCGGTTGTCTTTATAAAATGTACATAGACTTGTTGGCTCCCCAACTGCTGTATATGTATAATGCCATGATTGCTAAAGGCCGTCTCCCCCCCTTCTACTATATAGGCTGTCGTTACAGTGCTGTTAAAGCCAGGCAGAGACCCAGAGCTATGCTCCTCATGTAGGCCACTGTCGTTGCTGAACACAGATGATAATATATTAGCAAAGATACTCTCTATGTGTCTACAACCACTCATGCAATTCCTCGTCTTTCCAGACAAGTCTAATTTTATATCCCAAAGATCTACCGCTTTTAACCTGCAAATGTTGATGGCTGTCCTGCAGAGGACTGACCCAGACTTGGCAACGGTGGCCATTTTGTTAGATGCAGAAAAGTCATTTGACACCTGGAATGGTCTTTTATGATGGAGGTTCTGTGCTGACTGAGACTTGGTTCATATTTTATTTCAGTGATCTCCTTTCTCTGCACTGCCCCAGCACAAGAGTTAAGGTCCAGGATCTCCACTCAAGAGCATTTCAGATAGCTTGTGCCACACATCAGGGCTGCTCTTTATCTCTCCTGATATTTGCATTAGCAATAGAGCTATTGGTATGTAGCACTCGAGAACTGCATGCACATCGGGGCTTGCGGCTAGGTAGTTGCGCCCTCATCATATCGCTATATGCGGATGAGGTCATCCTATATGTTCAAAACCCGGAGAAGAAACTGTCACCCACAATCTGAGTTATCATTTATTTTGGAGAACACTCTGGCCTCCACACCAACTGGGCCAAGTCTAAAATATTCCCACTTTCTGACCGTATTGAAAAAAATTGCTGTTGAATACCCACTGCAGCGGAGCCTGGACGGTGTCAGATACCTGGCGATCTGGGTAACATACAACTGCATTGAGCTGCTTAGAGCTAACTTTAGGACAGCATTAGATAAATTACAAACGTAAGCGGATAGGTGGCTGCGCCTGCCCCTCTCCTTGATGGGCTGCATCTCCCTGGTGAAAATGGTGGCACTGCCAAGTTCTAATATCTATTCAACAATATTCCGCTTGAGTTCCAGCAATGTTTTTTCAAACAGCTGCACTGCATTCTTCTTAGGCTGATATGGGGGAGCAGCAGCCTAGGATACGGTGGGAGATTCCTACTAAATCGCTGCGTCAGGAGTGATTGGCAGTGCCTGACTTCTGCCTCTACTATCAAGTTGTGTAAGTACATTACCTGCATTATTGGACCCTTGCTGCACCCCCAGCAACACATGCAACAGTAGAGCAGGCGCTCGCTAGGTCTGGGGATGTGATGGCTAGGGTGTCCATTCAGCCCCGTGCGGTGAGGGCAGATGTGGATGTGCTGGCCAGTACTCATCCGGTCACCAAAGATCTGGCAGTAACAGGCACCCTCATAAATGTTATATATAGGATTGATATAGGAGGATATCCTTATCTTCACCCAAATTCAGGTGCTCATTTACACAGTCTGAACTTATCCTCTGTGCCTACTTAGTTAATTTTAAAACAAGAACGGACTATAGAAGTAGTCAGTCAAGTCACTCAACATACACCATACCCATTCTAATTAAGTGTATGTGTACGACAAAGAGAAAATGTGTAGAGAAATGAGAAAGTATCTCACGTGCGCACCCCCAGAGGAGCTACTGACAGGTTCTCACCAGCCTGCGTTAAATGTCACACACATACACTTAATTAGAATGGGTATGGTGTATGTTGAGTGACTTGACTGACTACTTCTATTTTTCCGTTTTTGTTTTAAAATTAACTAAGTAGGCACAGAGGATTAGTTCAGACTGTGTAAATGAGCATCTGAATTTGGGTGAAGAAGATAAGGATATCCGCCTATATCAATCCTATATATAAAATTTATGAGGGTGTCTGTTACTGCCAGATCTTTGGTGTTTTGAATATATGATGAATGGAGGGTGATCTGGCACGTATATCCCTCTTCAGCTCCTTGTTGAAAGCACAGTACTCATCTGGGCCTGGTTGCTTCTGGCAGGGAGGCTTGGACTAGGCTGCCCATACACTCCTCTCATCCCCCTGCTGGATAATCGTTTGTTGACCATAGCCTGTGCACGTGCAATCAAAGACTTGCTGTGAAGAGTTAAATTGAAGAAGCTTGGTGATCTCTATGAAAATAGCAGTAGCTTCCTTAAACAGTTTAGTGGTAGGCAGTATATTTTGAGAGTGCTCGATCTGGAGATGCACAAACTGAGGATTTAAAAACATAACACAGTGGTTGGCTTTACTAATAAGAACCTAAATAACCTAAACAAACCCTGTTTGCAACATTAGGATAATGAAAGACTGAGAAAAAACAAAATTCTAACCTGTACCTTGCAGTTTGCAATCAGCTCTTTGATGACAATTCATAGCTAACTGTGCTATATAAGGATTGTAACTTATGAACTGCAAGTTACAAAAGGATCTCTGTGCCCTAAAAGCAGTAACCCACTGAGCTATCTACATAAAATAAAATTCTGCGACTACATGTTACACGTTCTTTGCAGCAGGCACATTAACTCTCTGTGCTACTTCATTATGAGTCAAAACTGCCACTAGACAAAACTATGATCTCTCTCTAGCAGGTACGTTATTCACCAGACTTATGTTGGCATTTTTATTTTCGCCTGAAAATTGTGGAACACAAATGGACTTCTGCAGCAAGTGCTTTTAAACCCCTAAGACATTTCAAAACCCAGCAACCCCCCCGAGCTCGGTGCCCAGTACGGTGGCGCCTGCCAGACAACCCTAATGCCATCCCAGGCATGGATATAACTGATCTGAATCTATACGGTCTTGCCATAAGAAACTAGCATGTAAATATACGCCATATGGAGAAGCGAGGTGATAAAACGTGTGTAATAATTGACATTTCTACACAAAAGAAGAAATGGGCCACTAATGTGATTTTTTACTGTAGCAAAATGTTGTAAAGGAACATTCATTCAGATCTCCTTAGACAATAAAAAACGCTAAAAAAATGTACTTGCCTTAACTTCTGTGACTCTATCCAATGTATTAATTTGCACCCTCTGCCATTTCTTGGAGTGTTCTCCCTCCCAAAAAAAAAAGAAAACAAGCATTTGTAAAGCCAGTAGGTATTGGCTTTGGGACCTAATGTCTTTTGGCAGTGCTGTACAGCCAGACAGAAAGTAAAAAAAAAAAAACAAGGCACAATCATGCGGCTATGACATTTTGTAAGAACTCATGCCTGATGATGTGTGCAAGCATCAGTATGCTAGCGCATTTACAAAGCACTTTTGTTTTTTAAACGGAGGGGGTGGCAGTCATTTGCCCCCCCCCCCCTCCCATAAAGAAATAATTTAGAAAAAAAAAAGGCTGAGTGAGGGGGCAATGGTAGAGAGGGTGGGGAGGAGCAACAAAAAATGAGCGGGAGATGTGGTAAAACATCACATGAGGGAGAGCGAGGCAGGGAGGAGGGCAAGAAGCACACTAGAGAGAGCTGCAACACAAAGGAGACAGCATAGTGTGGTGCTGGGGTGTGGGTATTTGGTGGGTGTGGAGAGTAAGCAATGGCATGCTGTAAGCCTTGTTAGTTCTTGGTAAGGCCACAGTAGGTTTTTTGCAACCTGACACTTAGTGTGTCTGGTATGCTCAACCTAAAAAGTTCCTTTGCTAGCAATTTAGCAGAAACAAAGGAAGACTGTTTCTTCCATCTGTGCATATAAGTAGATTATAGAAAGAAGGCCAGATATTTTTAATTGGAAGTGATGGTACCAGAGCAAGTGGTGAAGTTGACTAAAATCAGGGCCTCTGAAATTAGGCAGTGATTTTCTGCATAGTTAAGTATTTACATCTCTTGCTACATAACTCACCATCTGTTGGTAATGTCAACAAAGAAAGAATTGTTTCTAACTCAAACGAATCAAAAGTTACTGGAACAAAATGTCACAGGTGGTAATGCAGGTTGGCCATATTTTAATTATTGATTGGGGCAGCCCAGTGTTGAACTGGGTGTATTAGGGTGAAACTTTTGTGCGGTCAGTATTAATGTGTTTTAAAATGAGAAATTAGTGAAATAATACTTCTACAGAATGTGACATATTGTTACAGACAATTTTCCTCTTTCTTACAGCATAATTTAGTCAACTCTGCCAATTAACTTGCGCCTCCATTGCTGCATAATTCCTGCAGCCCTGAGTAAATGTTCGTATGGGACTAAGGGAACACTCCAGGTAGGCAGGAGAAAACTAGATAGTTTGAGGGCCTGAACTGGCCCTGTAAGCAGGAAAGTTTGTCTGGGAGAGAGACAGAGGCACACTGATTTTACTGCTGTAGAGAAATAATGTTCTTGGATACTGTGAGAAACCTGGACTACAGCATGAGTTTCTCACCAAAGCTTTCTTAAAACCTAAACTTGGAAAATTGTGATAGAAAACAAACTCTGTAGTTTTGCCTGTTGGGTCAGTGCCATCCAGTGCCGATATAAAAACAAGCATTTGCAATGCAATAGGTCTCGCATTTGATAATTAACACATAAATAAAAGGCATTGTCATTTACAATGCCAAAAGCTGAAACTCTTGTAAATGCAAGGCCAATTTCATTTCAAAGTATTGTCATTGTCCCAGGCTGCTTGGAAAGTGAAAGCGTGCATGGCACGCTGAATGTTGCAGGAAAGCATGTCGTGCCCATAGTAGGAGAAACTTATTAAAGAAAATAGTGCTTACAGACTAAATAAGACCTACCTTGTAACAACAGAAGTAAAACGGCCAGTCCTAATGGGAGGTTACGAACGAAGACAAGGCGGGACTAAGGAGGGACTAACAAGCCTATTAATAAATCAGAAGCCAGCATTTACAAAGGACAATGACACAAGCCAATACAAAATATGGGCGGAGAGTCGGTGGAGCTTCAGCTCTCTACTCGAATGCAGCATGCCTTGCAGAGCAGCGCATGCACTGCCCAGGCTCAACCTAAAAAAACTACGGTTGCTTCTAGCTTCATGTCCCACACTCGAGACTGGAGTGTAAGAAATGATGAATGACCAAAAAGAAAGGTGTGGTAGTAACTTAAGAAACTCTTCTAAAAGTCATGTTTCAGTACAGTGGCGTAGCAAGGGATGGGGGGAGTGAGTTTTGGGGGCGGCGGCGGCCTCCCCTGCTTTTACCTGCGGCCGTCGTGGCAAACGCTGGGATCGCTAGCACCCTTCCCCTGCTCTACCAGCGCCCATCACATGGGCCGCAATCACAGGGGCCGCCACGGGAAGCCAAAGGTCTTGCTATGCCACTGTTTCAGTGAAGTGAAAAACATACCATATTTGAGACACCACTCAGAAGTGGATGAGAAACTGGACTGCTGAAATTGATCTATATTCATGCTTTAGAAATATGTGAATGAAAGGAAAGTTGTTGAATGTCAGTATTTCGAAATCCAACATATGATGGGCGGTTGCAATGCCTATCCTCCTCTCTCCTGAAGTGCTCAAGTCTTTACACAATTTCCTGAACACTTTTTCAATTGTGTTCCCTTCCACCACTATGGCTCATCTTTCTAGCTCCTTCCTGCACCAAATCTCCACCCTGCACTCAGTTGCACCTCACCTTCAATGCCTTTGCATTTCCTTTCTCCACTCCTATCATGAACCTGAAATCCCTCACGCCATTTAATGTCCCATCCTACAGGGAAGACCATCCACTTAAAATCCCCCATTCATTGAAATCTTCTGCCAGCTGCCCCACACTTCATTCAAAATATTTGCAATTAGAAACACATAGTTAAATGAATCTGTTGTAGAAGATTTTTTTAAATAAAAATTATCCTCAAACATTTTGATGGACTCTACAAAGGTAATGGTTCCTTGTGCATATGTTATGTTATTGTATCCCATAAAGCAACAAATCCCATCTGAGAGTTGCTTCAAGCTGAGTAAGAAACGAGGCACAGACACTTGGTTAGGGACAGTAGAAACCAAAGATAAGGGGACAAGCAAAAGCAGGCAGTTGTTTGGTGCCTGCAAACAGGCGGATCAATTTTCTTTCTTGATATAACTGAAAGTAAACTCAACTTTCCTGTTCCTCGGGGGAATTCAACAAACTGGAATAGCGCCGTGTCAGTTTTCTGGTTTATGATTGTTCACACCATTGAACTAGGAAACTTTTTTTGCCCAAGGGCTTTAATGCAGACTGGATAACAAACCACACTTTATGCTGTTCCCTCTCTTCCCTTATACATATTACATGGTGAAGGCAAATTCTTCAAGGGATTATCGCTGCTCTTTCATTTCTTTTGTAGTTCAGCAGGAACAAGAGCAATCCTGAGAGTGAGGCCCTGGTGAGGACATCAAAACCATGGCAGCTTCTCCTCTTGCAGGTATGTGTGGAGAGAATAAAGAAAATTGAGTGTTTATTATGCAGGCAGTGAGTTAATGGTACGAATTTCAAGAACTTATCACAAGCCAAAATACCACTAAAAAAGTAGAGTATTGCTCGTTTCTGACAAAAGTGAGCAGTGAGTGCTTAAAGAATGACTCATTGTTGCTAAGAATGCAGAAACGTGGCCAAATCGCTTGTAATGGCTGGACGTTTCCCAAATACTGAATTGAACGGTAAAGAAACGGCTTGCCATTACACTGACTGGGCTTGTTCTCCATCAATATAATGCCATCCAAGGACCAACTCGCTACTGTTAACTGGTGGTTGCTTTATTTTTAAGGCTATTTAAATAAAGCAATTTCTTTAGAGATGTAAGCATGTGCTGCTGAAATCTGTTTTGAAAAACAAAGGATGGGTTCTGTCTTTTCAGCTTACACATTATGCAAGTTTTCCATCCATATTCCTAATTGCATCCTTTTTAGGTCGAGTGTGGGCAGCGCATGTACTGCTCTGCGAGGCATGCTGTTATTGAGTATGTACTTGAAGCGCCGCCCACTCTCCGCCCATATTTTTCATTGGCTTGTGTCATTGTCCTTTGTAAATCCTGGCTTCTGATTCGTTAATAGGTTTGCTAGTCCCTCCTTGTCCTCATTTGTAACCTCCCACAATGACTGGCCCTTTTACTTCAGTTGTTACACAGTATGTCTGTAAGCACTATTTTCTTTAATGCATTTTCCTACTGCAGGCATGAGATACTTTCATCAATTTCCAAGCTGCCCGGTACAATGGTGGCCAAAGTCTTGCATTTACAAGAGTTTGAGTTATTGTCATTGTAAATGACAATGCCTTTTATTTATGTGTTAATTATCAAAACTGATAAATAAAAGGCATTTTCATTTACAATGCCAATAGCTATTGCATTGCAAATGCTTATCTTTTCACCCACAAAGTCAGACACACTGGTGGCCCTCATAAATATCATGAAAAAAGCAAACACGCTTCTCAAAATACCCTGTGACAGAATAGTTTACAGTTCTATGCTCTGCTGATCGACAGCAGTGTCGGGTCATGAGAGGAAATCCAAGATCTCTAGGCTTTGAGCCCAACTAATCCAATAAAAGCGGGGATGTTAAGTTTTTTCACCAGTGCACTCAGGACGTCAGCTGCTGGGAGTCTGCTGATCGGCTAAATTACATTATTTTAACCATGTGTGAAAGTTTTAACTTTTCCCAAAATGTTTCAGAATTGCTGTTAAAATATTGTTTTTAATCTGGGGCACTATTTGGGCTAAATTTTAACATTCGTAACAGAAACCAAAAGAGCAGTGAGTTAAATGGGGTGGTACTTTACCTGCACTCTTTCAATTTTGAAGGGAAAGTGCATACTTTTGTCAGCAGAGGTGCAATAAAAAATCAGAGGTGCAATACTTATTAAGAGAGAGTACCGGCACTTCTTAGTAGCAAAGTGGTAATCTGGGATTATGAGTAATTGCACTTGTATATTGTCTTTACAAGCACTGCTAGAGATAGAGATAATCTAAGAGGAAAGAGAGAGGGAGTGAGTGTTTATATAAGCATGTCAGAGGATACAGAATGAATACGTCCAGTGTAGGTGTAAAATAGGGAATGTATTAAAAAAACGAGGTTCACCACTGCTCGATTCATGTACATTTTCTCATTTTGTTCTCTGGTGCGCAGAAGACCTGACTACGCCTGGGTTGCTGCCGACCACAGTACCATCAATAGATCCAGAAGAATTCAACACTGCGATTATTGCAGGTAATGGCTTCAAATATCTTAAAGTCCTGGCGCCTTTCACCACAGAACAGCACTTTTCCCATACAAAGAGTGAGCCCGCAAGACAGGAAGGATATCCCGAAACATGCAAACGACATTTCTAGAAGACTTGATGATCCACCTAGATCCATTTAGCAGAATAAAGCAAGAAATCTGTATTAGTCCAGGAGAGTCAGATCTGAGCCAGCTTTTCTAGATAACTGCTGTCTATATATTAATGTAGAGAACTGGAATAAAAAAAATCCGAGGACGTTGTTATCTAAACGTGTTGCATAGTACAGTTAGTACAACACAAGGTAACATTTGAACAAATATAGGCTAAAACATGACCTGACGAATAGAAAAAGTAAGAACAAATGAAGTTTGAACAGGTCAGAGTCAAGAGACACGTAAATAAAACATGAAAATTTAGCTACATTTGTAGAAAAAACATGTAGGAAGTCCTTATTTGTGAAACAATCATGGTCTTCTGAATTATCGCCGCTTCTTCATCTATTGCAAAAAATAGATGGTGCAATCAGTATTTTCTTTGAGCCGGTGGTTGCTAGTGGGGGCCACCAGCATCTATTTTTTCTCTTCAAACATTTCCCGAGTGAAAAAGGGGGAAAAACACAAAAAGAGGAAAGGAGGAAGAGAAAGGTAAACGTCTGAAAGGGGGGGAAAGCAGGAACCTGCAAGAGTTGGATAAGGGGCATGGAGTGTCTGGTAGTGGATTAGATAGGCCTGGGATACAGTCAAGACTGCGCATCCTTGGCATTTGGCATGCTGACATTAAATAGCGGCTTCTTCAAGCTTCTGAACAGAGCTTTGGGCACTGGTACTAATTCTTTTACAAATAAAGCACTAGGAGCCATAGATTGACCAGAGCAATAGGAAACAAGACATTGAACATGCTGGTCATGATGAGAACTGCTCACAGAGCAAGGGGGGCAGAGGGTTCGATTCCTAAGGAACAGGAGTAAAGACGTAGAGAACCTCACTCCACCACCCCCACGAAACACGACAAGACAACAACATTTAATGACAATGCAGGTACGGGAAGTCTCTCTCAAATAATAAAACGATTGGAAACAATGGTTCGAAAGGTGCAATAAAAGAGACAGATGATCTATTCACAGTGAAACATCCACAAGAAAAGCATATATTTTTTAAGTGAACGCCACTGCTTCTGGAAAAAAATATTTTACTTTATATTTGTGGTAATCTCATTTTTACCCAAGAAATGTTTTCACACTAGTAGGTGGTCCAGTGCCTTCACCACAATGGATTCGTCCTGTGCCTGGCTGGAGTAGACAGCGTTAGCTTTTGTCTCCACACCACTTCTGTCATGATGTGCTGCTCTGATTACCTCATCAGCTATCCTTCCCAGTCAGCAAACCCAGCCATGGGACAGGACATTGACTCATGATCCATTCCAGCTCTTTTCATGACCTTCTCTTCTTTTCATTGTCGACCAATCCTATGCCATTTCATTTCCTCTGCTCTGGTCATTGACTTCCTAACGCTCATTGCTGGATCTGGCGTTGGCCATTCAGATCAAAATGTCGCATAAAAGGTAAGTATTTGTACGACCCTAGGCTGACATTCTTCATGGTGCACTAGAGGATTTTTCTTCTTCAGTTGATAAAATCTAGGTATAATAACAGTATGTGGTGTAGGGAATCTATGTGGATGTGCCACATTGACCCCCTTGAGGTGTGTACCCTAAATCATACCACTGTCACCAGGCAAGTGGCTGCAGTCTGCAGTAGTTGGCATGGGGTTAGGTGAAATGCGCACAAAGAGGGCTCCGAAGTCATCCATCTTTGAAGATGATTCAAATAACAAATATTCTTAGTCTGAGAATTCTCTAGATTTGCTAAAGCTAAAAACGGCTTCGCTGAACTCTGTTTATCATGGTAATCTTCTAAGGCGTTGTTCAACAGGGTTGGCAGCGTTCTGGTTGAGTAGTCAGAGTGGGAGGTTAGAATGAGCACATGCAGTGGAACTTGCTAATTCCACGGTAGCTCCAGGAGGAGCTCACAGTGCAAGGGTGCAGTAGATACAGCTACTCTCCCTTAAGAGATAAGATACTCCTCTAAATTGATAACTCCCCGCAGAATGTGCCCGCACTGGGAGCCATGCTGTGTGGATGAAACAGTTTCAGAATCCTTAATTTTGTTATACAGCAGGGAAGTAAATAGTATTTGTCTGTGCTGCTTCCAAAGCAGGAATGAACTAAAAGAAATATTCATACTTCTCCTAAGAGTTACTGTAAAATCCACTTGAATTTTCATTGCGTTTATAATTACTGACACATTTTCAGGCTAATACTGGTAATATTTTGCTACAATAAGCAGACATAGAACAGGTTTTTTTAAGAAGTCGATAATATTGCTTTCTAATCAAATTTACATTAAACTCCGAAAATTTAACAAATTTGTTTATAGTAGTAAAGTAATCTGAAAATCATTACATGTTGTGACAATGGTAAATATATAATCTCTTACAACGTGAAGCTGCATCTCATTTGTGGCACCCAAATTTTATGTGCTTGGATCCCCAGCTTTTTCACTCCTCAACCCGATGATCTGGGTACTCATGATTATCACTGCTGCAGTGAGTGTCCGCAGAATGGAACCAGAGCTGCCTTTCAGAACAGGACACATACACATAGATGTCCCGCAGAACTTAGGACAACGTACGAGAAGTGAACTGTAGATCACACCCCCTTCCATCCATAGGTACTCTACAGAAATTGACACTACAGTCGGGATGTAGCCTCTAGAACTGTAAACAAACCTGAACAGCTGGTCTCCAGAACTTATCGGTGGTCTCTAAATATGACCTCTAGTACTGAACACACTATAAAAGAATGGGCCTCAAGATTGAAACAAAATATTTCAGAAGTTGTTTTAAAAGTAGTAACTATGCTTCTGGAGAGGTATCTACAAATCAACAGATTATTCCAGATTAAGCTTCACTCACTTGAATCAATTGGGGAGAGGATGTAGCCTTATGGCTAGAGCAGTCGACCTCGAAGCTGGGGAACCGGGTTCGAGTCTCGGCAAGGACGCTCAACATCCTGGGATTTTGGGCAAATCACTTAATCTCCCCATGCCTAACAAAAACGAATGTGTCCTCATGTAAGGAAACTGGTGCTCATATAAAGCGCTCTGATACCCGATGTCTCGGGTCTAGTTCGCGCCATAAAAAACTCTAATAAAAAAAAAAAAACAGCAGATGTGGCAAAATTACCCAGGTGAACCTCCCCGAACTGGATATAATACCAATGATGAAGCCTCCATAACTGGATACAACACTGCAAATGTGGCCTCCAAGCCTGGCCAAGACTCTATGGCCTTTAAAGTTAGGAGCAATACTCCTGACTAGTCTTAAAAAAACATAGATACCTTATTCCATATGAACTCTTTGGTACTGGAAATCAGTGCTTAAAGTGAGCCGGTGGTTGCAGGTGACAACCACCAGCACTGATTTTTGGGGATCAGCACTTATTTTAGCTCATCAGACTTTGTCCAGTACAACAGAGAGAAAAATACAAAACAGGGGGTGGAAGAGGAAGAGAAAGACAGCAAAACTATAACAACGAATGAAAGCAAGGATGAAAAAGGACCTAGGAGAGTGAACTAAATGGGCATAGATGTTCTGGAGGTTGGTGAAACAGGAATGAGGTAGATTCAAGAATAAACAGAGTTGGTATTTGGCAACCCCAACATTCAGCAGCGCTGGCCGCAAGATTCTGATCTAAACTTTGGGCATTGGCACTTATTCTTTTACAAACTAAGATCTGCTGGGGATAGATAAAGTCTTACCAGAGGTATGTATACTGTGCAGTTCTAACACAAACTCCCTTGTCTGTTGGCTTTTGTATCTTTCTCTTTGCCCTCCAGCATTCATTGTGCTTTCACGTGGCCTTGTAAAACTGTTTATTAACTTTGAGTTCATCCAGTATGAGAAGTCAAATATGCTTAAAGGGAGCCTGCACTGTAACTGATGAAGGGTTGGAGGTGGGAGAGAGAGTGAGCGTGTCTATATATATTAGAGAAGCGTGAGGGAAGATAACACTGTTTGTGAAAAAATATTAGTGTGTTTCTGCTGGCACTGTAAATTTTCTGTCTATTAGAGAACATATCACTTCTGCTGAATATTCTGTACTTCGGTAATGTGTTTGAAACTTTGTTAACTCGTTTAACCTCTTAAAAACGTTAGCAAACGTTTTGGTTATGTTTTTACGTAAATGGAAGTGTATGTGGGCAGACAAAATGATTTGACCAGTAACACACAATTTAGTCAAGCATGGAACCTTATGGTTCCTCAGGAGACAGGTGGGCATCTACAGCACACCTGCTTCTATGAGTGCAGACATGTTCTGCATCCTCTCAACCAATTAATAAAAATATTATTCATAGATTCGAAGTACTGCATTTGGGAAACATTGAAAGGTTGCCAATAACCCGTGGAAGTCTGTAACCATTTGCACAGGGAAAGCTACTCCGCGAATGGTAGCTTTGAACATCAGTACAAGCAAACAGTGGTCCAATGGACTGTTGCATGATCCTTCGATGGCGCTTTTTTGGTCTTGCAGCATCTGTCACTTTGAAGAAGGGTGGTTGCAAGAACGGTCTCTTTCCCCTTGTAGGCGCCTATATCTGCATTCAAGGATTACCAAAAGAAACTGTGAAGTTGAGAGTGTCAGTTTGAGTATGGGCTGAGAAGCAGGGAGGCTGCTCCTGGTGGGGATATCCTAAGACCTAAGCTAAGAACCTATGAAAATTCTTATCTGCAACCAAGAACAATAAACCATTATCTGTAACCTACACCTCCGCTACTGGACATTTTCATTATAAAATATAAATGTTTGCGCTGTGCAAGATGTATCAATCCGCAACAGAGTAAAGAATTGACCAATTTGTGTCACAGACTGCACATATGGTGCTGAGAAACACCGAATCAATAATACATCTGGCCCACAAATACAATAGTAGTAGCAAATGTACTCAAAATTACTAGTACATATTATGCTTTAGTAGGCTATCCCGCTATTATAAATTAGGGCATGTGAAAAATCAGATTCAAAGTTAGTATAACTCTCTGGCAGCTGGAAAAAGAGTCCTAAATTCTGCTGTTTGTCTATTTTCTTTGTGATTAGGGGTTATCGCTGCGGTTTTTGTGACATTGCTCACCGTTATGGTCCTCATCATCGTCTACCTGTACAAGCACAAGGGCAGTTACGCCACCAACGAGCAACAGGATGAAGAAGCCAACAAGGCCCTTCAGATGGAGAACAACACGCAACGCGCAGAAAAGGAAGAGTACTACATGTAACTTAACTGGTACCTCAAGCGGACATTTGGGCCTTTTCCGTGCCCACTCTTTTATTTATTGAAGTTTCTGCTCTTTCCTGTGGATTAAGAGGTCGCTCATCGCAAGTTATTGAAGTCTAGAAACCTGCTACTTTTCTTAAAGTAGTTTTCTTCTCTGCTTAAAACGACAGTCTCCATTTATAAAATTAAGAATCTTAAACAAATTGCTGTTTTTTTTTTTAAATATCACACTGTAACATTGAATGGAAAAAAGATGATAATCATGTCATGGCTTTTTTACATTTTCTTGTGAGTTTTTAGAATCTAAATGTAGGCTGGGATTTAGAGTTTATTTGGTTAACTATTAAAGAGAGAACTTTCCTATTTCCCTGAGTGTATTATATGAAGAATACTATTGTTTTTAATATACACATCACCCATGCATTTTCTATAGTAAATGTGCATAGTTTGTGCTTCCTGCAGCATTACAACTCAAACGAAGCTTGAGGACCATGGACTTGTAAAAACGAATTACTTTATACTGTGTGAAAAATGACCCAGAAATAGATTTTTCGCAGAATATATGACTTCTTGATGCAACGTTTACAAAACACACAATTTTAATGTGAGGTGAAGACAGGCCCTAGATTTTTATTGGCCAAGTCATAAATGCAAGTACACCCCACAATAAACCCTTCCCAGCACATGCGCATTCACCCACACATGCACACACACAACGCCTGACCAAACAAGCCAGATATATATTTAACAAATGCATTTCACTATTAACTAGGATCAGTAGCAATAATACCTGTTGCTCTCTACAATGTAACTTTTTTCTGTAGCTGTTCTCATGCACCTGGATATACCTGTTGGGCAATGGTGAAACACAAATTAATTAACGAAAAGTTTGCTTTACAGAACACATACATTCTTTATGTTGTTACCCTTTGTATTTCAACTCTTGAATTTGATGTTGCAACACATATGAAACATGTAAGGCAGTACTTTGGATTTTTTATCATGTCGTGTTTTTATTCGTACTCTAAGGCAGTCCTAAGAGTGCGTAAGCGCTAAACGAAAGCAACAAGTATGTTAAATAGAATATCACATATAAATGTGGAAAGGGCATTTTCACCCATTTTTAAGTCACATACACGTACTTCTGAAGTTCTGATGCATAATCCTAATTCCAGATTCCTCACCTTGTGAATATTCCCCAGGCATCAGACTGGAGCCGTGATTTCAACAGTCGTACTCTTGTCCGCTAGTAGATAGAGCAGTGCAACTCTTTGTCAACGCTGTTCCAATCCGTAAGTGATGAGCGGAGCACATATAAACGCCACCTAAGCATGCTGATGTCAGTTTCTTTTTTTCTGCACCTTCAGACATGGATCCAGAGCTCTATTCATCTTGTCTTTGTGGAGTAATTTTCTCCAAAATATAGTCTTTTACCAGTGTGCAAGGAAAATATGTCAGCTTCTAAAACAATAGGGTTTAGACTTTGTAGAGACTATCTCAAACAAATGTCTGTGACAGGCCCCCAGGAGATATGTTTGTGGGGGCTGGGGTCACAGAAGGACTCCAGGGTCAGCTAAGAATGTGCCCAGATGAACCTGAAGGGCATCCGGGACCACACAGTGAAACTCTACATCACCATGCATCGGAAGACTGTATACCGTGACTGGTCTAAGTTGCAAGGAAAGTCTCTTTCCCGAAGTCGTTCCCACGGCAGGTCCTTGTTGTGGTTGAAGTGTTAGGATAATTAAAAAATGAAGCACAAGAAGTCACCCCTTCCTGCCACTCTTGAACTCTAGAGAGGGCACATGGGAGTCAATGTGACTCTCGATCTGGTCCGAAACTCCTAAAGAGCAGATTGATGAGCTAATTCACAATGTAGTCCTGGTGAACCTGAATTTTCAGGTCCGTCAGCAATGTAGCTGCAAATAGAGGCTTTTATGGAGGTAACAATGTGCATATTTGGCATGCTTGTAGCTCCCTTTTGTGGACCTTCATAACCCTAGGATCTGTAGAGGCCTCCTGTCAGGATCCCACCAGCAGGTTTGCCCTCTGCGTCATCTGTGCCTGTTGACCCCACTTTGCGTTCCGCACTAGCATGTGTGCTGACTTCGGTTCCGGCGCTACTCTCTGCAATGGTTACTTTCACATCAACACTGATACCAGCACCTGAAATGGAGCCATTACCTATAGTGGTCTCCTACTCTGATCCAGCTTCGACTCAGCCTTGACTAATGCCGTGCTGCGATCCTAATGAAAAGCAGCTTATATCGGATCCTTTGGACTCCGATGCCTTGCCTTTTCCACACAGCAGAGCTCATACTCTACTTCAGCTCTTTGGTAGGGCTGGGCGGAGCTTGCTGAGTTTCACCCCATGGAATTCTGCGGAGTTACTAAAAAACTCCGCCAATTTCCACGGAGTTCCGCGGGCGGAGTAGAATTTGCTCTGGTTAACTTTACTCTGTATGTGCCTGACAGCCCGAACAGCGCTACTACTAGATGTCCACACTTCTAGGATTTTGAGGACAGAACTCTGCTTTTCCTCTCAATCCCTCATGATACGTAATGAAATCACATTTTAGGCATGCTGCTGCCATGTAAGTTCGGTATGCTTGCTTGAAGTCGTCGCTCGAGAGTGACGCGAGCACCGAACGACGTCAAGCATCAGCAACATTTGCAAAAGAAAAGTTGGAAGCTGAAAGGAAAATATGCTGTTTTTTCCAACTAAGGCCCCGGACCATTCTAAGCAGCTGGGTCAGGAACTTTACAACCCTCAGCATGAGCGCATATGGTTGAGACCTTTCAGCGTGGCGAGCTCTGCCAATGATAAGGGATGACACCGTGACATGGTGCCAATGGAATAAAATTGGCTTACCTGACAAGGTATTGGCTCCTGGGTGCCCCAAGCTCTGGCCTTGCTCGCTGTAATTACAAGGCAGTTCTGGTGGGTCACCCTGAACACTGACCGCCAAACAGTACTGGTGGTGTGTTGGCCAGATGCTGGAGTTGATTGAACTCTAACTCCGCTCCTGAGCATGCTCTGCTGCACCATCCACTGCCGAGAACCACCTGGCCTTTACTGGAGTTCCACTTAAACGAGCCTCACGCGTTGGTGTATTGATGTGGCACATATGCCTCGAGTACACTTTTTTCGGGTAAAGTGCATGGGTGCAAGTCTACAAATTAAAGAAGACAGGGCTCAGGTGACCAAATTTATCTTATATTGCATGCAGGATACGTCACGCTCGTACAGAACAGATGTTTGCTTGGAGATGATGATGGGGAGCAGTAAACTCTGTTATGGTATCGCGGAGTGGGCAAAACTCAGTGAACTGCGGACGTTGTAGACCTTCTTACCATCCATCAAGGGGAGGTTAGTACAAGTTCTCTCAGGCAACACAACTGCCAAGTGGTATTGCAACACGGAGGGTGGAGTGGGGTCTTGGGTACTGTACCAGGAGGTTTTGCGCCTCTGGGAGAGGCTGAATCGCCAGGGCATTCCTCTGGTCATGAACCACCTGGCGGGATCTCTAAATGCCAGGGCAGACAAATTCAGTCGACAATGCATAGAAGATCACAAATCGCAGTTACATCAGGACGTGGCACTGAATGTTTTCTAACAATGGAGTTAACCTTGACTAGATCTTTTAGCTGCAACCAACATTTAGCAATGTCAGCATTTTTGCATAGTACATAAGAAGGCTCTCTCTTGTAGACGCATTCCACCTTCTGTATGCCTTTCCACCTCTACTTCTCTTGGTTCGAGTTCTGATCAAGAGTGACTAGGCCCAAGTCATCTAGTTGCCGCCGGATTTGGCCAAGAAGGTGTGGTATATAAAACTCCTGGGCATGAGCATCTTTCCTCCAATCAAGTTGCCACTTTGGGAGGATCTACTGTGACAGCAACAGGGCAGGGTCCTGCCCGTGGGCCTCTGGGCTCTGCTCCTCCATGAGTAGAGATTAGGTGGCACAGCTAGCTTCCTTCGATCTCCCTCCCACAGTTAAAGCTATTTTGGCAACCAGGCTCCCATTACAAAATTTGTGTGTGGCGGGTGCTGTTAAAGGCTATTTTTTGGCTCTTTCGGCTTTTTTAAGGTTGCTGGATCAGCCTTCTTTGTTTTAAATCACCTATTGTGATGATATTCTTAACGGTTTACAGCAATTTTTTACACCAAAGACCTTTGTGCTGCCACAGTGGGACTTGAATATGGTTATGATCAAAAGGAGGGACGTGGAGCCAAGTTTGTGAGGTCCTGCTCATAGGCCCCAATGGAACAGTAAATAAGGAATGAGCAGTTCCTGGGGGTGCTGTCTAGGACAGGGGAGAAGGGGGGAAGGGGAAACACAGGTGTTTCTTCGTAATGCCCTCACACACCCCAAGGGATGTCATGCTTCATCATATGGGCATTTGCCCCTCGTCTGGCCGGTGCTGCAATGCCTGACGGGCTCCCGAAACCGGGGCTCTTTATCGGGGATCTTTTGAAGAAGCCGTATGGGTGCGTGTGGGTGTGAGGGCGGATAGGTGCACTAGGGGTGAGGTGGATAAAAAAGGTATAAGAGCAATCCTGCCAATTACAGTTTTAATTCATGAGGTAGCTCCAACCTTATTAAAAATGTGAAGAAGCCCTGTGTAGGAAATAATGTTCCCTAAGGGCTAAACTTGAGTGAGTGTGGTCAACATGTTTCGTGCCCCATCTGCCCCAGAAGGGGTCAATGGCACTTCGTCAGGACCGATTAATAGAGAGGTGAGTGCACCGCCGTATCACAGTAGTTGCTGATACCGGCAGGAGGAGGTAAGTGAAGAAATGGTACTTGGGATGTACCAAAACCCCCAAAGGCCTAATTCGGGCTGACGGGGAAGTACAGAGCACTACAGTTGCTCCGGAGTGGTGGTAGACAAGCAACCTCGCCGGTGTCCTACCCTCGCTCTGGGCCCCGACCACACTCACTCAAGGCATTGCAGCGCCGGCCAGACGAGGGGCAAATGCCCATATGATGAAGCATGACATCCCTTGGGGTGTGTGAGGGCATTACGAAGAAACACCTGTGTTTCCCCTTCCCCCCCTCTCCCCTGTCCTAGACAGCACCCCCAGGAACTGCTCATTCCTTATTTACCACTTGAATATGGTTCTCACTTTTCTAATGTTCATCCCTTTTGAGACAACAAACAGCTGTCCATTATGACTTTTGACACTGAAAATGGTCTTTGTGGTCGCAATTACACCAGATCATTACATGAGTGAGCTGCAGGCCCTCTCGGTCCAGCTGCCCTTATAAGACATTCTTTGCAGACAAGCTGGTGGTAAGAACTTGAGCTGCATTTCTGCCAAAAGTGGTAACACCTTTCTATGTTGGACAGGCTATCACTCTTCCAACTTTCTTTGCCTCGCTTCACCCCTCCAGAGAGGAGACACTCCATCTTTAGACTTCACTGAAAGACCTTAGTTTCTATATTGATAAGATCAAGCATCATCGAGTGGACGATCAACTCTTTCTGGTCTTCTCAGGAGCAAAGAAGGGTAAGGCGGTGAAGAATGAACAACTCTAGGTAGATATTTCTCTGCATAACAATCTGCAACGAGCTAGCTATGAAGGATTGTTCTGCATATCTGTTAGGCTGCTACGTGAGCTTTAGTTCACAGGTTCATGAACCACTATTGCCAAGCTGTCAGATTGCTATGTGTGAAATTTTCCTAATTTTAGTGTAATTATGAGTGACATTTCAACAACTATGAGTGACACACTCTCGCCAGCAAAATCCAGCAATGAAGACAATTGCGATTTACCACCCTTTAACAGTGACCCTTAAGTCACCATAACCACTCTCTCTCATCGTTTTTGTTTTGATTTTTAGGGCTACTTGTACCATTTTAGGGTGTCAGAGAACTGTACATCAAACATGGAGACAATAAATCATACGTGTGTAAAGCAGTGTATATGAAATGTTGCAAAAGAGGTATAGGAAAGGAGTCATACGTCATTCATACTGGGTATAGTTTAAGAGTGCTTGATCTGAAGAAGCACAAACTCAGAATTTAAAATGTCCCACCGTGGTTTGGGATTGTCATTACTAATAACAATTGATTTCTACCCAACTGAACCTGTTTTGCAACATTAGGATAATGAAAGATCGGGGGAGATTTTTATTTGTAAATTGTAACTATTAAAAGGATCTCTCCGACTAAAGCAGTAACCAAATAACCTATTTACATTATATGCACTTCTGTGAGCTGCATGATGCTTGTGCTTTGCAGCAGGCACATTAACCGTCTGTGTAAAATTTCCACTAGACAAACCTTGATCGATCCCCAGCGGGTCCATTAGTCACCAGAGTTTTCTTGACAGTTTTATTGGTGATCGAAACATACTGGAGGCAACGAACTGTCAGGTGCCATCGGAATGTGGCAGACACATTGGCGGGCGTGGGATATTGGCTGTTGTGAGGTTAGTGCCCCTCACCAAGGCCAGTATATGTGCAAAAGGAGGTGGGTATAATACCACTGATCCAAGAGAAGGCCCGGGTGGCCTGTGGGGATGTCTGGAAGGCCTTGAATTAAACTCTGTTAAATCAAATGAAGCAATCGGGTAAGCACAGAACAGCTGTGTACACTGGTCATGTCATGTGTCAAAACGTCACTGCACAAACCTGCTGCCCTCTTCATCAAACATTGCTCAAAATACGCAATTGGACTGGGGGTTAGGGTTGTTTAAATGACACGACCCTGTGCGCTGCAGTGCACTACATTTGTTGCTGCAGTCATGAACCATTGCCCCATGAGCCCTTATACATACAGCAGGTTGAGGGCCCCTCTTTGCCATCCCTGCTCTTTGGTGTATATCTGAAGGGCGTTGCTTCGCTATTTCAAGGAATTACACACTTATTCTTGAATTACTTGAACAGCAGGCACTTACTCACTTTGTGAGAGGAGAGGAGCGGCAATTCAGTATGGGGCGCCTCGTGGCCACAAATGTCTTCTGCTCAGGCATACTTCAGTGACTCTCAGCAAAAGATGAGAGTTCCAGCAGCCGCCACGGTCGGTGAGGTTGGCGCAGCTCCGGCCGGTCACGGGGATCTGCATTTTCATTTGTTTTATTTCAATATTATTTACCATGAGCAGCTCTGCCATTACAAGTGAAGCCTCCCTCCCACAACCACCCGCTCGCGACGGCGCGCTCTTACTGATGTCATCTATCAGGATTGCGGAGCCAAGTGGTTAATACTAGCGTAGGCTTTCCTGTTTTCAGTTTCTATTTTTGGTAAATTCTGGTGGGGTTTTTTCATTTTTGTCAATACCTAAAAAAACAGTGGTTATACATTTTTGCGCCATTAAAAACAACAGAAACAGTGTCTTTCCGGTGTTTATGGAATTTTAATTTGATTTTAATTATTGCTTGCTTTCTGCACTGACAGTGCATGTGTATAGGCAGCATATGCACAGGGTATATGATGTCCAAATACATTTTTCCTGCACCAGAATGGACTACAAAGTCAATAGCATTCTTCATTAACTCTGAAGATTGTAAAGATGCTTTCAGCATACCATCTAGCAAGTGACAAGGATCTCTTACAGGGAAGCACTTCAGCTCAGGTATTGATTTTGATAGGCCATCATACAACATTTTCATAAACGGAGCTAAGCTGAATTACTGCAAATACAAACAATATCACTCCAATCTTTATTGAACTTGGAAGTAACTTTTTTCAGCAGCATTCCAAGTGACACTGCATTCCATGTTTACCAAACACCTGGTGTCATGTTTTCACCACTATCTCAGATGCTTGGTGACAACATTCTTTTCGTATACAACTGTCATTAGATCTTGTATTTAATGTTAAAAGACTGGGGTGTTTGGCAATTCACTTACAATCGATACTGACTGACTAGAAAAGGGGGATGATGTATCAAAGGATTTTACCCATTCTCTGTGGGTAAATGTGATGGTAGATATAAGGAAAGATTCATATGAAACCAGCCATTTTACCTATCAGTGAAATCAAATGTAACCAACATTTCAAATATGATTTTGATATTCCCTGATTCTCTGCAGTTCATAAAATAACCAAATAAGACCGAAAATGTGCTTCTGAACACTGCATCTTTAGACCAAAGACCACAAAACTGAATAAAGCAGAAGGAAGAAGAGACAATGTTTTAGTGACATCCCTAAACAACAAAACTCAAGCAGAATAATGTTAGCCCAGTCTTTCTTGTTGCTACCTTGAATAACAAAGTCACATCGTATTGGCCCCTTCAGGAAGAAATAAAAATGACTCTTTCACTCATCTTTTCCTTTCTATGAATGGCACTTAGTTTGTGGTTGCAAAGGTGTTTTTTCAGTGTTTATATGTTTACACCGGTGATGACTATTTTTCTTTTGGTGGGGTTTTATCAGTTATTATAGGTTTAAACCTAAAACCAAATAGCCTATTAGTGTTACATTGTAGCACTGCAGCTCAGCCACTTCCGAAGCCTTCCAGAAGCAGGGCGCATAGTGCACTGCTAAAATTTAGCTTTACAGTCAGTCTGCATTAAATATTGGTGCATGATTAGCAGCGCTACTGCCTGACAGCCGAGGAGGCGCTATGCCATTTATGCGTGACTTTCCATTTCAGTGCGGTGATGCGGATCACCACACTGAAATGCGTTAGTGTCACGTCTGATGCGTGATACTTGACAGGGCCGGACTTGGCAACCAGATCTGTCAGAATGGGCATTTTTATCTGTTTCATCCTGTAGGACCTTTCGGTTTGAACCATTTCACAGACCATTGAGCATGAAGGTACTGCTTTGATATCTATTTACAAGGTGAGGAATCTGCTGTTTTAAGTTGCTATTAGAAGAACAAGTTACCTACCTTTCGTAACTCTCTACCAACCTCTCACCTCCGTGTTCCATGAAATGGACTCTTTGTCTACATAGGTTCCAAGCAAGTGATCTGCACACTGCACTGGTCAAGACAATTTGCGGATGGGCTCTTCGTCTGAGGGTGTGGACAAGCCTTAGAAATCAACTGGCGTCAGCACGCCTGGGTTGTGCCCTGGTCGTCACTTCTGGAGCAGAATGCTGTTGACGCAGTCAGATGGCACCACCTACTGGTGAATAGGAGTAATGCTTTTGAGTTTCCAGATCCAGCCTGATGCGTGGGGGAATGCTCACAAGGTGAGGAAGTTAGATACAAGAAAGAGCATTACTGATGGTAAGTAACTTGTTCTTCACCCATAACGGAATAACTGAATCCGGAACTCACTCAAAGTGAAAGCATTGTAAAACAATGATCAAGTTACTTTGTTTAGCGCATTCGAATTGTGTCGTTTTTATTGTGACAGAGTATTTAAATGTTCTCCTTGTATTTTTTTTTTAAAGGTAATGGCTTTGTATGTTAAGATCAATGATCTTTGGATCACAGCCATGCAAGTATCACTTCAGATGTAATAATAACTTTTACATTTTCTGTGATAAACAGCAACTCTGACATTAAAGCACAGAAGGAATGCTTCCCATGGATAAAATAGTTTTACCCTTCATGGCCTATGGATGGGTGTTCCAGGCTACTCAGTTGGATCACTCAGTAAGCCTATGGACAAGGGGGAACATTCAGGAGACCGATAATGGAACCCTGCCCCACCTCCACTAACTCATTCGTTCTGTATGCGTTAACCTCTGGTTAGCAAGTCATTCTGTAAATCTAGCTTAAAGAAAGGGGTGCTCTGTTGGCTTTGGCAATGGGGGAGAGCTTTGTTTTGAAGAGAACCAAAGTAATTGTTAAAGTTTATTTATATAGCATCTGCAGTTAGAGGCCAAAATACACTAGAGGTTTGTTATTACAGAGATAGGCTTTGAGAAAACCAGATGACAACAAAATGTTGGCCAATAAGATCACATGCCCCTCACCTGATGTTCAAAGATAAATATATGAGTAAAACGCCCAAGTCTCTGTCTTGCATATCTGTATGGGAGCTTTATGAAAGAGGCTGCCATGGGTCTGATAAATCTGTCCACGTTCACGTTGTTGTTTCTATAATAGCCCTAACGTTCTTTACAGCCAAATGTCGAGTTATGCAGGACAAAAACACTTCATATATGAAAGTAACGTTCTGCAAGAGATAATGACTGTATCTTGTAATTCTAAGGCATTTCAAATGGTAAAGGGGGAATGCTTGCTAAGAGATAATCAAAATTAGTCACCTGCTCACCTTCCCTCGGGAAAGGTAACGCAATGGATTGAACAGTTGAAACACCTTGTGAACTGACCAATGGGGCAGGGCTGTTGCACCGTCATCAAGGGTCAAACGCCATGGCAAATTCCAACATGACATCTCCCGTGGGGACCAGTAAACTTTCAAAATGGGGAACAAATGACGAACTCAAAATTGCACAGACCGACCAGCCTGAAGCAATGAGGTCTCCTTTAGTTCCTTCACCGGGGGAATGCCTGAAAAAGAAATTAAGACAAATGGGGCATTCTGCATAACACTTGTCCAGAGAAACTGCGCTCTGAGGGGGCACTTAAGAAAAAACCCACTAGCCCGTGCTCTGTGGACTGAGCCTTCCCATTATATTCCAGGGAAACATCACCTCTGTGCTTCATGCGCCCTCCAAAAATAGAATTTTTTTGCATTTTTTTATAGTTTCGCAAAGAAATTGCATAAAATGCTACTGGTTTTGGTGACAATTGTGTGAGTAAAATTTGATATGACCTATCAATTTTTTAATAAGTATACAGCCCCTCCCTACTCTTCTGTCTTTCACTTTCTTTCATTACTTCCATTAGCCCTCCCTGCCAACACATTGAACATCTGTTGTCACAGATAACCGAGAGGCTCTTCTAATTTGGGAGGGTAAGAGGATTAAAAGTTGCACGATCTCACAATTTCAGGCCTTAAACAGGTGTTTCTGAGGTTAAACAGCTCTTATGGATTCAGATAGCAGAGCCAAATCTATTGTTGTTGCACACTTGGCCACAGGCAAAACTCCCCTAAAGTGTAAATAAAGTCGTAAAAAACTACCAGAATACATCTTGAAATGTCTTCATATATCACATATGTCATGAGATAACTGCCACAGTAACAAGACATTGCTCTGTACAATCAAATAAATGGTGCATCAAGGGCTCCTAAATCTGAAAGAATTATCATGCAAACATCAACAGTATATATTGCAAATATACTAACTTTGTTTGCTGTGGAATTGTGTGTGGTGGAGTTCTGTGGTGTTGAGTGGAGTTATGTGTAATGGATTTTGGTGGCATGGTGTGCAGTGGAATTATGTGCATAGTAAATATGTGGTATTGAGTGCAGTGGAATTATGTGGAGTGTGACTGTGTGTCATGGAGTGTAATTATGTGGAGTGGTATTGTGTGTCGTGGAGTGGCATGTAGCAGAGTAGAAGTGTGTGGCTTGGTGTTTAATTTTGTAGCATGATGTGGAATTCTGTGGTGTGGACTGGATGTATTTGGTGTGTAGTGGAATTATGTGTTCTGGAGTGGAATTATGTGGTGTGGAATATAATTATGTAGCATGGAACTGTGTGGTGCTGGGTGAAAATGTGATGAGTTGAATTATGTGGCATTGTGTGAAGTGTATTTATGTGGAGTGTTGATATATGGCATATAGTGTATTTATGTGGAGTGTTGCTGTGTGGTATGGGGTAGAGTGTAACTATAGGAGTTGAATTATGTGTGTTGAGCGGCATTATGTGGAGTGGAAATGTGTGGCATTGTGTGGATTTATGTAGCATGGAGTGGAAGTATGTGTTGTGGAATTATCTGGAGTTGAATTGTGTTGTGTGGAGTGGAATTATGTGGTTTGGAGTGGAATTATGTAAAGATGAGTGCGGTATGTGAAGTGGAATTATGTGGCATGGAGCGGAGTGGAAATATGTGGTGGTGAATTTGTTGGATTGTAATAATAATAATGCCACTTGTAGAGCGCATGTCTACTACTTCTTATGAGGTGTCCCAGTGCTAGGATGCTGACTATGGAAGAATTGCTCACAGACTAGAAATAGTTTAAACAGATGTAAAGAGCAAAGTTTTTAGCTTTTTTCTGAAAATCAATTTGGAAGGGGCTAGCCAAAGATAATGATGTCCAGATGTTTGGTGTAACTGACTAAACGCACAACCACCAATTCTGGCTTCTTCAAATTCAGGAATGAAGGCCTGTATTGCAGCAACCGACTTAAGATTTCTAGCTGGAACATTAGGAGTAACCATAAACTGTAGATAAAAAGGGCCTGTACAAGAAAGACCCTTTTAGCAATAACAGAGAGCCTTAAAAGTAGTTCTTTGTTTCACTGGCAGCCAGTGCAATTTCTTCAATGTGGTGGTGATAGAGGCTCGGGAGTCCAAGCAGTGTCTGAGCTGCTGCATTCTGGACCTGTTGATGCCTGTCCAATCACGATTGGGTAACACCCAGCTCAAGAACTTTACAGTAGTCTGATCTGGATATAAACAGAGCCTGGGCTACTGTTTTAGGGGCGGAATCAGGAAGAAGATGAAGATTTTCTTCAGAGATCTCAACATCCCGAAGCATTTTCCCACAAGGGTTTTAATCTTGGCATCAAAGGAAAGTTTCTCATCAAACCAGATGCCCAGGCTCTTAACCTCGGGCTTAGGAGGTGTTAAAGGACCAAGACTGTCGGGCCACCAAGCGTTGGACCAGATGTCGAAATGCTTGCCCAATACCAAAATCTCTGTCTTGTTGGCATTTGGCTTCAAGCAGTTAAGGTCCATTGAATAGGCAACATTTGACAGACACACGTAGTGAGAAGAGGCCATGAGCTCAGTGTTCTAAGATAATGGGGGATGACAAGTTGTGTGTCATCAGCATATGACATAATGGTAAAAACATAAGACTCAGCGACCTCAGCCAGAGGGCTGACATAAACATTAAAAAGGGTTGGACTCAATGAAGAGCCCTGTGGCACTCTTTGCTGCAGACAACGTTTTGTCGACTAAAATGGTTTTTGTGAACCCTGAAATGTACGTTCCTGCAGAAATGAAGTCAGGCAGTGCAGAACTTTGCTACCAATAACGCTGTTCCAGAGCCATTTGACCAAAATATTGTGGATTACAGTATTGAACGCAGCACTTAGGTAAAGCATAAGGATAGCCGCAGTGTCGCCCTAGTCCATAATCCGCCTTGCAGACTCGGAGGCAAGCGCAAGGCTGATTCAGTGCTATAAGAAGAGAGTAAGCCTGACTGCTTACTATGCAGCATCTTATTATCCTCTAAAAAGCTGGAGAGTTGTCCGTTCACATGTTTTTCTGCTAGCTTAGAAAAAGAAGAGCAGTGAAATGGGCCGATAATTTTCACGCACAGATGGATCCAGCAGAGGTTTCTTAACAAAGGGTCGACCGTGGCATGTTCCTACTGTTGGGGAACGCAGCCAGAGGACAGGGAGAGATTAATAAATTCACGCATAAGAGATTGACTTATCTTGCAGTCCTGCTCTAGAATGGTGGGAGAAATTAAATGCGCTGGAAAGACAGATTTGACAACAGAACAAATGGAGGTCACTTCGTTAAGAAAAATTGGAAAAAATCATTGAAGTTTAACATTATCGGCTAAAGTCAAACCACATCTCCAACTGCGGATGACTTCTACCTTCTACTGGAAAGGAGATATAGATTTTCTCTACTTTTTAAGTGGCTAGGTTATTACAACTTTCTTTAGAAGGCAAAGAAGAAGGTGAGACAGAGGAATTATGACGTGAATGTTTTAATGATTTAACATTTTCACATGTAGAATTATTAGAGGTTAAAATCTTTGAATAGTATGCTCATCTGAGACTGAAAAATAAGCTGGTGGTATGCTTTTAATGGCATCTTATATTCCGCCTTACAACGAGGGTCATAATTGTTTCACCAAAGACGCTCAAGCCTCTTACATTGCTTTATGGGAACAAAGAGTTCGTTGCTAGACCACCCTGCTCAGGGCTTTTGTCTCTGTACAACTTGTTTAGCCAGAGGGGCAATCTGGTCAAGAGCTTCTCTAACCAGCTGTCCAAGTGAGTGCTGGCTTCACTTACATTGTGGTCCAGAATCAGACTGTGATTTTTCTAAGCATGATTGAGCCTCTCAGGGTTCACTTTGGACTACTTATGGGCCCAAGTGGGGTTGGGGTAAGGATCACTAGCATCCTATCATGGAACAGATTTATCGGGATGGCTAGGTGGTCCGACCACGCCAGTAATAATAATAATAATCATAAAAATAATAATTATAAATAAGTCTTTATTTGGAAGTAGTCACAACCATAAAAGATAAATAGAACCATTCTATAAAAAGCACATCATTACAGTTATTGATTCATTAAAACAAAAATGAGCAAAATCATAGACGGCCGTCAGTCGCATCTTTAACTTCTTGATTTAAAAGCAGACCTGAAAAAATTCATGACAACAAAAATAATGAGATCGTTGGGCAACAGCTGTAAGTACTTATGTGCAACACCGGCTTGTCTAAATTTCATAGCTTTTAAAAGGGGCTTAAGGAACAATCTCCTAAGATAGCTAAAATATTTGCATAAAAGGACAAAATGTAAGGTGTCCTGTGGAGACTTAGCATCGCAGCCACATGGCCCTCTCACGTTTGAGGGTAAGGAACCAGATGGGGACACATAAGGGTCAATAGGTATTTCTTCATTCCCTGCAATGTTTTTAGCAAGACATACTGTTTTTGCACTGGGTAGCAGCATGTTTAAAAAACAGCTCCTTTACTATACTCATGTCCTGAGGCCTCAGTGTGTCAAATTTGAGAAAAAAAAATCTGCCCCACCCATGACCACCAAGGACTCTTTTACATACCGTAATCAGGGTATTTTAAGTGCATGATCTATTGACAAACAATCTTAAATTATCAAGCGGCTAAACTCAGCCTCATACCTAGACCATAACTTCACCCAACACAACAGGGGCTTCACTGCTACCAAATCAGCTATGAAATTGACTCCTAATGCTTCGTGCACAGTGACTGAGGGGGTGCCCTTTGGAACTTTCAGGATTCGCCTCAGAAACTTGTTTCTACAGCTTGTTAGCCGCTATGTACCCCCACACCTCACTACCAATCTGGGCCATGGAGGCGCATATAGACTGGTATAACTTTAAAATGACCCCTAGGGACCAAGAACCCAATCTATGAGCATAGTTGGCTACGGCTCCCATGGATTTATTCATGTCGCCCAACTTTCCCTCCATCAGTTGTTTCCAGTTAAATTTTGCGTCAAATAAAATTTCCAAGTAGAGTGAAAGCCAGGACCTTCACTATAGTATGGGTTTCAGCCTTAAATGTTTTCGACCGAGTTGCCCGAGGGCCAACTTCCAGAATGCTCCATTTTGTGAAGTTAGCTGCCAGGTCCAACCCGTCCGTAAAAGAGACAAACCCATTAATCAGAGCTTGGAGGCCCATAGGTGTGCGTGTCATCAGTACCGCATCATTGGCGTATAAAAAGAACTGGCATTGCTTTCCTACTCACTCGTGGACAATCAGAATGTAGTGCGGTCTGGGCGGCTTCTACGCTGTTAATGTAGATGGTAAATAAAAAAGGGCTAGAATGTAACCTTGGTGGACTACCCTGGTGCAACTAAAATAATCAGTGAGCCCCCAACCCCCTTGTGAATATCTGACTGCTGCTGCGGTGTGGGCATGAAGGTTCATTAATAGAGTTACAATAGCAGGCTTAACTTCCACAGAGGTGAGTAGGTCCCACAGTTTCTTAAGGTTTATCCGGTCTAAGGCGGCCATAAGGTCCATAAGGCCCAAGAAAAGTGCACCGGGTTGAGCTACCATATATTTGAACACTAGTAAGTAGAGGTTAAGTTATTGCTCGATATTTGATTTACCCTAGTGGAAACCAAACTGCGCCTCAGAAATTATGTGATTCAGTTGTAGCGGAAACAACAGCAACCAGCTAAGAAGCCCCCCCAGACACCAACACGCTCAGTTTAGCTGAGCAAACAGACTTCAAAGAAACCTTTATCCTTTTGGTTTGTTTGTGTGATATAATAGGATAGATTGGGGAAGGGGTGGGACTACAGACCTCTCAGGCTATGCCTATGCCAGGTTGTCATGTTGACGGTTCGGAGATGGGCCTGGGATGTGGGAGAGTGTGGGGTGGGGTGGAGGGAGTGAGTTGAGGGTACCAGGAATAACATGTAGACTAGTTGTTAGTTGTTCTTTTTCTTATTCAGTCAGTGGTAGGAGATCTAAAGTCATAGATAGGAACAAGGGAGAAGAGATAGAAGAGAGGGTCCCCCCAAACGCAGGGAGAGGGGAAGAGCCTGTATATAATAAGCGAGGACGAGTATACGGCCCTGACGTGGAATGTTAATAGACTGGGAAGCAAGGTTAAGAGAGGGCTAGTAACCAAGTACCTTAAGAGACTCAAGCCAGACATTGTCTTCCTACAGGAGACTCACTTGGTGGGAACACATTGCACCTTCTTAGGTAGAGGTATGTACACTATGCTTGCATGTGCAGGTTTTTCTTCCGGAGCAAGAGGGGTGGTAGTCCTAATCAAGAAAATGCCTCCCTTTCGAATGACGAAAACCTGAAATGACTTTTGTGGTGGTCCAGGGTACATGAGGGCGGAGGGAGCTGACTCTTATTAGTATATATGCTCCGCTGCGACTGCAAACCCAGACACTAGACGCCGTAGCCAAAATCCTGTTGGAATCCAGCCCTTCCACACATATAATAGCGGGTGATTTTAATGACGAATGCAACCAACATTTAGACGGCACGCGCATAGGCATTGGGACCCACATACCTACGCATCTAGCTGAATTCACAAATTCCCGCACCTATTCGTATTTCTCTGGAGCGCACAGAGACTTTTCCATACTCAACTATTTATTTGTACCCGCGGGAGAGTTTAGGAATAAAGTGAAGGCGGAATATTTGGCGAGAGGAATCTCAGACAACTCGCCACTTTGGCTAATGATAGGAGGGAGAAGGAATAGATAGCATGCTGAATGGACATTGAATACGTGGGAATTAAGCGACAAAACTCTTCGGGGAGCAATAAAAACTGAGAGCAAACTCTATTTTAGTGAAAACGAGGGCTCTGTGCCCTTGGTGGCAACCCTATGGGAGGCCTATAAAGTGGTAAAACAGGATAAAATACAGGACGCTGTAGCGCGAAAGAGGCATGAAGAGACCCAACAAGTAGAGACACTGGAAAGAAAGCTCTTGCAGCTTGAGTTAGATGTAGACCCAGACGTGGACACAACCCAGATGCGCCAAATCGCACTCACATGCAGGGAGCTCCAAGCATTGACAGAAAGGGAGGTACAGACGCAAATTCAGGCCTCACATCATGGACTCTATGAATTGGGAGACAGGGCGGAGAAACTACTGGCCTGGTTTGGCAGATAAGATAGAGAGACGAGATGGGTGACTATGATACATGAAAACAGAGAGGCACATACCGCATCGAATACTATAACAGAGGCATTTGCTAGCTTCTATAAGGGACTTTATGATGCCAGGCCACTAGCAGAGGAGTCACAGATAGCTACCCACCTTGAGGAGATAGAGACCCCCCTCCTTGACCAGAGATGATTGGGAAGTCCTAGATGAGGATATTACCCTGAAAGAAGAATTAGATGCAATCAGCAGGCAAAAATCTGGGAAAAACTCAGGTCCAAATGGACTACCGGCGGAAAACTTCAAGCAAAATGCTAATTGCTTAGGTCCCCATCTGCTTGAGATGTATAATGCGGCGCGGGAGGAGGGATAACTTCCCACAGAACTCTGTAATGCTACTATAGTAGTAATTCACAAGCCAGGGAAACCACTGTGGGTCATATCGTCCAATCTCGGTGCTCAACGTGGAAACAAAGATTTTGGCCTCCATTCTAGTGGCTCAGGCTTTATGCCCCAGCGAACCACACACCTCAACCTCCATCATCTGGCAAACTGGATAGACACAGTGAAAAATAGGCCCACCCCGGACCTATTCCTTTCCCTAGATGCGGAAAAAGCCTTTGATACAGTTCACTGGCCTTTCATACGTCAAGTCTTGGTAAAATTCAGATTCTTACAAATCTAGGTGGACTTACTCTATACTAAACCAAGAGCCAAAGTTCGAGTCAATGGGACGTTATCTGTAGACTTTCCAATTAAAAGAGGAACCAGGCAAGGTTGCCCTTTGTCTCCCCTGCTATTGGCCCTGGTAATGGAGCCACTGGCATGTCTGATCAGAGCTCATCCTGGGATAAGTGGTTTCCGACACAATGAAAGATGTGGTAGAGATAAACGGATATCACTATATGCGGATGACATCTCACTTTACATAACTAACCCATAATGATACGCTCCCACTAATAATACAGCTATTTAAGAAATTCGGCGACCATACAGGTTATACTATAAACTGGGATAAATCAAACCTATACCCTGTGGGAGGTATTATTGACAAACACAAAATACCAGGACATCTCCCGGTTGCCAAAGATGGGTTTAAATACCTGGGACTGTTTATTTCCACAAACGAGATAGACTGCCTACACAAAAATGTCAAGCGGGTCATTACAGAATTCCGAGATAACGTTAGCAGATGGCGGCGACTCCCTTTGATGTTGTTAGGTAGAGCAAATATGTATAAAATAATTACCCTCCCTAAGCTGCTCTACATCCTACAGAACACATATTACAGAATTCTAGGATCAATCTTTAATACAATTAATTATGAACTCCGTACGTTGCTATGGGATGGAGGTCACCCGAAAGTGGCGCTGCAGACACTACAATGCAACCAATACAACGGAGGGATTGCACTCCCAGACACACAGTCCTACTATAGGGCCGCACATCTTGTTGTAATCAACGAATGGGGACACGCGGCGGGTGATCACCCAACATATGCCCTGGAAAGGCTCCAGTTCCAGTTCCAGAACCATACCTACCCACATTACATATATGGAGGTGCATGCACTAGAAGCCTGCTGCCTGCTACACAGAGATCAATTGAGGCATGGAAGGGGGAGAGAGGCAAATGAGATGGGACAGGAGCCTTACAAGGGCGACACCACTATGGGAAGGCAGGAGACTACCAGAAATAGCCCGGTTGCGAGGTTTTAGGAAGTGGGACAAGGTTGCAATTTCCACAGTGGGTAACATCTTGCAAGGTGGTGATTTAATTCCCTTTTCTGCGCTACAAGCCGATTATCAACTTACACACTCACAAAAATATAAGTACTTCCAGTTGCAGCATGCCTGGAGGGCAGAGAAAGTAGACACAACAGAAATCTCTGAATATGCACCACTTGAGGGCAGATTGTTACAAGAGGAAATAACTTCCAAGGCAATCTCTTGGACATATAAAACTCTAATCAATAACATGCCTGATAAGCTGAAGTCCCTACGATCCAAATGGGAAGACACCACTGGTCCATTAGAAGACATTAACTCGGAGGGGGCCTTGATGCACCCAAGAGAGGTGGCAATTAAGTTGCGACTTTCGGCTCATGCAATACAAAATCCTTCACAGGGTCTACTTTGACAGGGCTCAATTGCACGCCATGGGGAGAGCAGAGTTGCCCAATTGTCTGCGCTGCAACTCAAAATTACATTACGGGAGTGCCAATATGTTCAGAGTTATTGGGTCAGGATACTAAAAGAAATGAATGCTATATTGGAAGCACAGATCCCTCTAGGAAAGCATAGTCGATAAAACCCGACCCAGAACCTTAACTGTGGAATAAATGAGGGAAATGGAATGGTAACAGTAGGGATTGTCCTTATCCCCCTTCTTGAAAACTGGAACGATGGTAGCACCCTGGTCAAAACTAGAGCCACACTTCTATGTTGTCCCAGAAAGGATCCTGTGGAATCCCATTGGGTCCTGGCGCCGTATTCCGTAACAATCCCTCAATGCCCAGGCGTACTTCCACCAAGGAGAAAGTAACTGGAATATCTCCCTGACTGGGTTCTATCTCATTGAAGAGTCCTAAAAGCAAGGTCTGTTTATAACCTGCCAGAAACGTGAACTACTACGTGGCTCACTCGCTTGTAGTAGCTCGTTCCATGCCTGTCTTTGTAGCAAATGCCTCCATTCTCTCAATGCCCCCTTGTAATTACTACAAGAATTGCAGTGCGCATGGTGTATTGCGTGAAGGCATGCCTGACTGTATCATGGGATTTCATCGGGTCAGGCATGCCTTCACACAATACGCCATGTGCACTGCAGATCTTCCTGTTAATTGAATTCTCCGAGCCAGAGCAGCGGAAGCCGAGTGCAGCCAGCAGCAGGAGCAGGACACCATTTGGGAGGTAGGTAAGTCCTAGACTCCTGTCTTTGGCACGTGTATACTCCTCTCCGCTGCAGAGTTCTGAAACTCCGCTGGCAGAGCAGAGTTAATAGCCCACCTTTACTTTTTTATCTTCCCAGACCCACAGCGCTCGAAGGCTACGAAAATAATTAAGAGCCCACTCACTCTTCGTGCTGTAGAGGCCGCGGCCAGGCAATAAAAGGCATTATACCTATCCTTTCGGAAGAAATTATTCTCAACTGTCCATGTTTCCTGAAGGCAAATAATATTAAAGGACTTAATAATCAAAATCCATCTTTTTTTAAAAAGCTTTGCTGAGAGGCCTTCCACGTTCCATGAAACGAGGTTTAAATCTTTCCCGGTACCCTGGTTGTGGCTTAAAAAGGGGATTATAGAGCCTGCAAAAGGGTCTGTGGCCCCATGGGAAGATGACCTGCTAAGTCGATGCTCTAAATTTAGTACCCCCATGCTGATCCTTCTCCTGGCCATCTGTGGCCGCGGGCTCAGCCTCTCCTGGCAAGTAAGTCCGCAGTCTCCCTACTCTGTTGCAACAGTTTGCACGCTCCTTGTTGCCACACTCACGCTACTAGATAATCAGTACACCGCGGCTAGTGCTTGTCTCCACAGCACACTATCCTTCCTTCCGTGATTACCCCTGCATGGTTCTCCTCCCGCAGGAAGCGTAATGACTCTTCCTTAAACTTTGGCACCTAACGCTTCCTCCTTGCTGGGCGCTTAATCAATCTGCCGCAGCCAGGCACACATGATTCAATCCTTAGCCTGCTATTCCGGGCCAGTTTAGTCTGAGCTCACATGCCAATTTGATTATTCTGCTTTCCTGGCGTTTTCTTGAGGTAACATTAATTACCTCTTTACCTCTGGCTCCTCGAGCCTATTCTCTTGATTATTTTTCTCTCTCCATAATAAGAAGTTGTTGTGTATACAATGTAAATGTTCACCAATTGGGACAGTTAGTTGATATCATGTTTTTTCCCCCTGATAGATTCCACTTGCTCGCACATGTTTTCGTCCTGATGATGATCTCCCATTTATGAGATCGAAACGCTGTCGACCTTTTACAACCAAAAACTCCTGCTTTTTATTAATTTAATTTGGAGTTTTCAATGTTGTCAATGCGATGTAATTTTAAATGTCACTAGCACCCCTTACTTCATGCACTTTCGCTATATTCTTGTGTGAGCTCCAGAACTATCACTTAAACAGTAGAATTTTGATACTCCATTTATGCTGTCAATAAATATGATGTCATTTCAACCCTGTGTCCCTGCATACATTGCGTAATCAGTCCTTTTTGGACTTTTCTTTGCTCTCACTGTCTAAATGTTCATTAGAATAACAGTAGCCCAGGCTACCTGAGGAACTTTTTGGCCTCTTTTGTACCATTGTGCTTTAATATACCTCAGACTACCCCTGGTCAGACTACTGGGGTTCCCTTGTTCGTTGAAATATATCTAAATTTAGCAGAGGCAAGACCTCAGCATTTACCGCATTCTGTGAGGGCGGCCCTCGTGGAAGGCCCTGAGATGTACTTATGATGACGTTCTCTGGAAGTTAATCCGGATCACTGAGATCCGCCAGACGAGCATATCAGTTTGAAGATGCCTGGAACTCGCTCGGGCGTATTCAAACCTACCAAAGGCAAACATCTGAGCCCTATTTGGAATACTCTGAGAAGGTCTGTAAAAGAAGCCAAGCTGAAGAGGTTATGATTAATGAAAGTAAGTCTGGGTAGAGCACTTTGCAATGTTTCGTACCATTTCTGGTTAACTGATGGTGATGATCACACAATCTCCCTCAAAAGATTTCCGGGAGGGCCCTATTGAGGAGACCCTCTGGGCCATCAGGATGTGCCTGTGGTCTGTAGCATTATATCTAGCATGTTTGCCTAGCCAGTGTGAGACCTTGTTGATCAATTGTCCGGTGGTTTCGTGGTTGGGGAGAGCAAGCTCTGGAACCCCTCTACATGCTACCCTCATGCCCATCACCATCCTATACCATTATACAAAACCTAATCTCCCATCTCCATGCTATACATGTTTATAGCTCTTGCTCTATCTGTTCATTCAATATATGTAAATTTATACTGTTTCTCTTTTGTTATCTTGTTTGTATTCCAAGCTGTTGAATTATTGTTTTATACCATTACCATCTTCATACTCATGTAAAGCGCTCTGATACCTCTGGGTCTAGCCAGCGCTATATAAAACCATAAATAAATAACCCCTGTCGGGACAAAAGTGTAAGGGCAACAGGCTGGGGGAGGTTAATCACTGGTAAGAGGGGGCTAGTGTTTGCAGGGCCTGAGATCTGCGTAGCTACTACAGGGGTGCGTTTCGGGAGAGACTGGCCTACCGAGAGCCTCCTTTCTGCTAGGTCAATTTCTTTTGAAATGGCCCCCACTGCTTTCGCTTGAAAGGAGTCATAGTTGAGCGAGTTGGCCCCCCTTTGTGTCATAGTTTTCCGTTTCCCCATAGTCATTGTGTTACAAAAAAGAAAACCTCAGATGGACAAAGACAGAGGATCTAGCACTATAAGATCATATAAGTTAGTTACTTACTGCAGGGTCTTTCTCATAGGTCCTACTGCCAAATATGTCGCAATTGTAGCCCCACAGGATTTAGATGATAGGGGTTGGCTGTAAAACCAAAAGATTAGGCCCAGCCCAGCCTCCTCCGGCCACTGACAGGTGCAGACAGCCCACCCTTGGCCCGGGCACGCCCTGGTGCGCACCACGCTATGGGAGACCCTCGCCGGTTTTGTGAGAGTAAGGAACCTCCCAGACTCAGGTGCAGGTTGGGGAACCGAGTCCCACTCCAGCAGGAGGCAAACAACAGAGCTGGCATTGTGGGCTTCCCACAGCCCATTCTCAGCATCCCGCGCTGCGGGAGACCCACGTTGGTTTTGTGGGAGTAAGGCCCTTCCCAGACACAGGTGCAGGCTGGGGGACTGAGTCCCACCCCAGCCGGAGGCAAACAACAGAGCTGGCTTTGCGGGCTTCTCACAGCCCATTTTCATCAACCACACCAGTAGAATATGCGTAGGAATTTCAATTTGCGCCATGTTAGTAAACACAGGGTCAAGAGTATGACCTAATCTGTGCGTGGGGGTAGATACTTGCTGGAGAAGCTGCAGACTCTCCAGATCACTGATTAGTGTTTTAGCTGTCTGACAATTGTTATCATCAAGGTGAATATTAAAGTCACCTAACACCATCAGATTAGAAAAGCGCAAAGCTAAAGGGGACAGTGTGCTAGTGAGGTGGAGAAGTTAGACATAGGACCTGGAGGAGGATACATAAGAGCTCCCGACACAACACATTTTTCGGAGAAGTTAGAGAGAAAAGAGAGGCTTCACGACCCTTAACATAGAGTTCAGGAAAGAACATTTGAGGTCTCTTTTATAGCAATTCCCCTTTCCTCCCGCTCTGTGATGACCTATCTTGCTTGGCAATCAAATAACCTTGTGGGATGACCTGCAGTATGTCAGGAGAGTGAGAGGAGTCCTCAGTAAGCCATGTCTCAGCCAAAAAGACTGCGTTGGCCTGAGTTCCTCGAGGAAATCATACATTTCAGCTTTATGCTTGACCAGCGATCTGCAATTAGGAGAAAAAAGTTTAAAAGAGGGGTGGACTGGTAATGCAGGGCTGGTTCTGGTTATCATTGACTTGGGTAGTTGGAAGTAAAAAACAACAATGGCCACACCTAGAGTCCATTTCCCCAAGGTTTATGGTCCCTCAGCAGGCTTTAGGAGGGACAGGGCACAGAGTTTAACAATTCTTTACAGCAGCAGAAATCCTGCAGCTATGCTCAGCGCCATCGTTTTTATGGCCAGCTTTTAGGAACACTAGACCGCTGACCAAGAAGGGAATGGTGGTAAAAAAAAATAAACAAGTTACATGGTTTGACACACCACTGCAGACACGGGATCCCGCTTTATGTGTCTCCACTAATCGGGAGGATGCCCCCAAAAAAGATTTTAAAAGCCCCCCATAAAAGTGTAAAGATGCAGTTAAAAAGCAGCCGAATAAAAAAAACAAGCATTGGCAATGCCAATCGGTCTCGCCATTAGGATGTTATATGTATTTAGCTATGCAGCATATTAGCGTGGGTGCTGAATCACTTTTGCACTAGAAGCCGGGTAAGTGCTTATCAATAAAGAAGGCGCTTTTTGAGGCAGCAGAACCCCTCCGCAGATATTAGCTAAAATGACGAATGTCGCGCTCCCCCTCCGCTAATGTGCTGCATAGCTAAATACATGTAAATGCACATAAGATCCCAATAGCGAGACTGATTGGCATTGTCCAAGGGTGACCCCTGAGTATCTACATCTCCTACGTATCCTCTAAGAAGGCAAGGGGTGTAAGGACACTGTCAAACGTAATAGCCAAACCCCGTTTTTAATCCGATGAAGCAGTACAGTGTGTTCCATTGTCAATGTCAGCCAAATGGCACTGCTACAGGGATGTAGTTTTACTGTCCTGGTCTGTGAAAACCCTAGCAAGAGACTTTGTTTTGTTTTAAGTTGTGATGATTCACTTAAAGCAAAGGGCATAATTAAAAGTTCACTGGTAAGGGAAATGCACTGGTTTCTGGAGGAGAATTTACTAGGGACGTTTCTTCTATACTCTCCCTGTCCCTCCATTACCGCCCAGTGCATGCGACCAAGATCAAACATGCAGAATCAGTCATACGTTGACACCTGCAGAAGCGCACAAAGAATTCGAATTTGGTATTTTCTTACATTGTCATCATCCAGTTGTATATCGTACTTCTCTCAGAGAATAAAATAATCTCATAAAAACAATTGTTTCCAGGCTCCTAGCATGCCATAGACATCTCTTCTGTTCACTTCAAAACATCGTCAGCAGACCATAAAAGGACAAACAAACCTCCCATGACGTGGCAAGTGTACACTTCTAAAAAAAAAACACTAATAAGCCATTAGACAGTGTGAAATTAGAGCATGTGAGTGAAATTGTGCTAAAATATCATATGGAAAAAATAAACATATGGTAAAAAGCTATTTTGTAAAAGGCTGAATTAAGCTGTGTCCTCTTGTTTACCATTGGCAAAACTAATAGGGCTGGCCCTTGTATAGTGCACACAAAAGCACAACATACACGTGCGCACACACACACACACAATATACCCTTAACACGCATTCAGGCACAAATGTACACTAGAACTTATACTGTCAAATATTAGCACATATTGACATACAAGCACCAACGGTAATACAAATAACACCTAAGTAGTCAAGAACACACAGCAGATGCACGTAGAGTCAAATATAGACAATACACATGTATGCAAACGTACTGTCACAGATACATGCCTAAAGCTAGACATGCACACACAGGGGGATGGATAATGCGTGGCTGCAGGGTGAGATATTTGAAGTCAGTGACAGACCTCTGGATGGCTGTTTAAGCACATTCTAGAGCTGGGAAAAGCAATGTGTTCTTGTATGCCAAGCATCCGGGGGAAGTCATTTGGGTCAGAGAAATGGTCTGAGTGTCATGGGAGTGAATATGATGGTGTCATGGTAAAGGTGTGAGTCTGATGCTGTGATGCTGCATGATGCAGTGAGTCCCTTGTGGTGAATCCGAAGCAGTAAGTGGAATGTAGTCAGTGTGGCCTGCCTGTGTATGACGCGTATTGTCTAACGATGCCTTTTGTAATGTTTGGGCACACGGAAGAAGAGTGAGCTAATAGTTTCAACAAAAGGAGAGAATGTGGCCTAACGGCTCGGGTGGTTGACCTGGGAGCTGAGGGACCGGGTTCCAGCCTCAGCAGGGATGCTGAACATTTTGTGATTCTGGGCAAAGCACTTAATCTCCCCGTGCCTAACAACAATGAATCAGTCGGTCTGTAACTTAACTGGTGCTCATAGATATTATCTGGAACGGAATCCCTTAAATGTGCCCCACATCAAAAATAAAACCGCTCATCCACACTCGGATATGTCCTTTGCATCCTGGTATCGGCAGTGTTTCTATTATTATATAAACAGGATTACTACTACAAATCCCAGATCACGCAGGGAACACAACTGGGCGACTTTTCGCACCCGGCATTGGACAATTCAAAAACTAGGCTAGCAAATGGAGCATCTGAAAGTTGGCTAAATTTTATAGCAAGGTGTCATGACACCTAACTATTGAATGGTGTAGAAAAAATGACCCGCATCGCATTTCTTGCAGAATAACGCTGTGTGTTGTGTAATTTGAGTTATGAACAAGTAGCTATTAAAGTAGGCCGGGTCCTGACGGTGCTCAGCACCTGCAGTTCTAAAAAGCAGGTGCCGAGACGGGTCCTATGTACGGCTGTTCATTTTTGCCCTCAGGGTGAATAAAAAATCTTAACTCTGCAGTAGTACCACTTTTCACTGCCTTTGATGTAACTTCGAAGGGACACGCTGTAGTCTCATTTCAGAACTGAAATATTTTCAATATTATATACAACAAACCAATCGTTTTTGCTTATTTGTCTTACGCAACTAACAACCACTGACAAAGTGGATAGTCCTGGCTTGTAGGTGTAATGTTACTTGCCATATTATGTATCGGGATGCAATGACAGAAACAGCAAATACCAGTAGGGAGACACACTATGTTAAAGACAGGCTTTTAGCTAAGGATGTTTTTAAGCTATGCCCTTAATTACATAGGCCAGGCACCTTTGAGAGACGCCCGCACATAGTTTTTTCACCCCACACCAATTATTAATATACGCCAATATATGTTCATATAAACCATGTGCGCCAGAATGAAGTGGCATACTATTGTGTTAATTTTATGATAGCTCTTGGTTAGCTAGTTACTTCAAAAACTGGCAACTCTGCTTAGTGGCTGCTCTGATGACAGCCCTGAAATGGAACAGAATGTGCAGGCCTACGCCTTGCCCTTCTCACTCGGTGTGGCATTCAGTCTTGTGTGAGCGAATGTTCAACCCAGCCTCTACATTTTTGCGTTTTACTCGCAACGGAGAGACTTGGCATTTCTGGTACATCCAAAGATCTGACAAACTTTAATGACTCCAAAGACCCACAACACTTTCACAAAATCCTACCACCCAACCCACATCCCCACTCCTCAAACTGTGCAGTCTATAAACCTCCATACTGCAGCTTCCCGGTGCCTGACACTAGAAACTTGTCTCTTGCTGAAGAGTCAGAAGATCCACAGTGACCGCCAACCCCGGCTCACGCCAAGGAAAGGGCAAGCACAGCCCACCCACTAGTCATCGCGCGCGCCTGCCATGTTAAAAATAACCGCGGTAAAAACAATTACGCGAAAAATAGCATTTACATAAATTACTGAAAGCGGTGAAGCGAGGAAGCCCGGCTGTAGGCCGAAAGCGTGCAGCCCTTACTTTGCAGACTCAAGGAGCTCACTCGCATCTGCTGGCTGGCCTGAAAAAAAGGTAAACATAACACCAATTCCCAGTATAGCCCACTCACCCGAACCCGGTCCTTGCTCACAGGGCTGAAGCGCCGACTGAATCTATCCGCCACCAGCACGACTTGCAGGGGCGGCTCCTCTTCCTGTTGAGCTCCAGCCGACCCCCGGTACTTGTGCTGTTCCCTCTCCGACTTTGTACAGTGGCCGCCATGTGTAGCTGAAGCCGTAGGCCATCCGCGATGACGTCAAACAGGTCAAACAGTGACAGGGTGCCGTGGACAGGGAAAAGAGACTACAGCATACAGACATGAAAACAAAAATGTCTGTAGTGCGCATGTGTTGTGCATGTTTTGGTCAGGCAAAATGTCTCCGGACATCTAAAAAGAGTGCGATCACCCAGCCAATCCAATAACAAACAAGCATTTCTTAATGCAATAGGGCTCGTATTTACGCGAGACCTATTGTATTGGAAACGGGAGGGTGGGGGTCCAGGAAGGCACGAACGGGAGTGGTGGGGGTTGAGGGGGGCAGCCAAAAAGTCACAGACTGCGGGAGGGGGCAGGGGGCGACATAGGGCCAAAAATAGTTTTGGAGTAAAGGGGCCAATAGCCAGGGAAGGATATAAATAACAACATGGCCATCAGGAGGAGGGACTACCAAGTCGAAAACGAATCAAAATGCTGCATTTTTGCTTGAAGCCAATCAAAAATATGGCTGGAAAGTGGGTGGAGCTTTCCCCCACTGTAGTGTATACTGCATGCCTCGCAAAGCGAGCAACGCAAGCGCTGCAGCGCTAGGCGAGACCTAAAACAGTACTCAGAGTCGCTTAAACAGGCAACCTCACGAGGCAATAGTGAACTTGAAACACACAGTAGAAGTGATATCTAATATTAAAGGATAGCAGCAATTATAAATAAAGTGCCAGAGAGCAACAATTTTTTATTGTGACTGCAATCCTGCTCCTGCAGCTATGTACAATTGAGTGGAATGATGTGGACTTGAATTGTGCATAGTTGAATTGTGTGACATGGAATTATTAGATGTTTAGATTTGTTGTGTGTAGTGGAATTATTCGGTGTGAATTTGTTCGTTGTGGAATTGTGTGACAGTTGTGTGGTGTTGTGTTGAATTATGTGGAGTTGAATGGTTGTTGTCTTCAAGGGGCCAGCATGTGAAGTGATCTCTGTGGGGCTTAGATTGCTGCAGGTATCTACTGCAGTGCTGGGGGAGCAGCCTTCATGGGAAGGGAGAAGATGTTGTTTTCTCTTTTCTGTCCTTTCACCCCACGAAATTGGCAAAAACAATGTGACTGGCATTAAGCAGCTGTTTTTGCCTCCCCTGCAAGAGCTGGAGCCTTGAGATGACTCCTGCTTCAGGCAGTTGGATTTATCACGGCTTTGAAGTTTCAAGAGGGGGTGTCTGCTGGGGGCATGGTGATTAAAGGTGGCTCACTGAATCCTCTGTATTTACTCAGCGAGCCATTGGTGTTTCTATTGGTCTTCTTCTGCAGCATATTTATTTTAAACGTGCATCGCCATGATAGACAGAAATGAAGTTATTGTAATCCTCCTGCTAGACCATGGCAGCAGCAGCTTGTCTGCAGTGGTGCCCTTTAAATTACGAGCATCAGTCATTAAAAGAAGAAACTAACTTAGTCTCCGGTTTCCTGTCCAGAAACAGAGCATAGGGGGAATAAAGAAATACAAGCAAGGTCGGTGGGTGAGGAGAGGGATAAAGAGAAACACACATTACAGCCCGAGCTGTGGAGGGAAAGCACCAGTAATGAGGCAGGTGGGAGGAAAAGGAGCGAGTGAAAATTCATGTAGAGTGCTCGAAGACAACAAAAAAGTAGCTCCTAAACGGGAGCAGTGGATGTGCACAAGTACTTGGTCAATGCCCTGGGGGAGGGCCAAACACAAGAAGAGGCATGATGTATGCATACCATGGACTAACGGGAACGGAGGATATAAGAGCGACGCTGCAGGAAACAAATGGTAAGCACATCACGCACAGACCTGGGAAACTTGGCAGCTATGCACATGTGCCACAAAATGCCCTATGCATTGCCTTATTTACCGTTCATTGCATGAAAGATGCAACCCCAGCTCTAACCTTTTTCTTCAGTTCGAAGCAGAGTCCAATATGAGAGTCTTTCTCCCATTTCCTTAACTTCAGCACCCACAAACATATACAATGCATCCACACACATGTAAGCACTGCATTTTCTTTTACTTACGCTTTGCCAATATTTTGACAATTGTGTACTTCCTTCACACACATTTGCACAGAATCACAATTGCAACTGGAATACATGACCATTGCTCTGCATTGTGACGAGAGGCCAAGTTTCGGATGACTATGAAGGCTGAACACATTTTTGACCCACTGACAAGCACAGTGTGAATCTCGCACTGCCTTCAGCTTCAACTCCAGAGCGTTCAATCAGGTTATTAGTTATAAAAACCTTGAGGCGACTCAGTTGAAAGTATGCACTACATAAGAGTAATATACTGCACGAAAAAGAAAATAGGGAAACACGTTTCAATCTCCTTTTTTGATTACTACCGGGTCTCAGACCCCGATGGGACACAGCCCAGTTAAAAGTCAGAGTAACTCTTCTGCCGGACTCTAAGTAATGCCAAAATACCCCATCTGTCACAAACACGACAGATATCGCGTCTGCTGTATTACAAGTGCATTATATCTAATGGCACTTGTAATACGGCAGACAGGATATCCGTCCCTATTGTGACGAAGTAGCCCGACTGCTGAACTTTAAGTAAGGCCCTTTGTTATTGTTTGTCCCGTTGTCTTCAACACCAACTGATCTTCCCTCAGTGCAAGGCAAGGATTGCCACCACACTGACCATGTGGAGCTTGACTTCAGAATAAAGGGACTGCATCCCAGCCATCGGTTCTCTCCCTTATTTCCAGATACGGGCCAGGCTCCATATTGACTCAAATATTTTGTATGCCCAGGTCTGTAATGGGAACTATGTTTCCACTACCAATCTGTCTGCTGCCTATTGCTCATACCATGTTGGGCGAACAATTGCTATTGCACGGAAGACAGGGAGGACAGCGGAAGAACCTGGGGGCATATTAGCAAGGGCAATATCGCCGCTTTAGCGGGACCTTTTCCTGCTAAAGCGGTGATAATTCTATCGCCCTATCAGCAAGCTGTCGCTAACCGCAGTTAGCGACAGCTTTCTGACGAAAGCGACCGGTTTGGGTGTCACTTTGCATGTCAGCGATATTTATCGCTAATGACATGCAAAGTAGGCGTTCCTGACCAACAGACCTGGTAAACAGCCGCTAACAGGCCTATCGCCTATTAGCAAGGAGGCCCTGGGCCCGGTTAGCGACGTGAAAAGCCGCGCTAACCGGGATCATTGCCGTTTTTTTAACACCTGCTATTTTCGTGACTTAACCATTCCTAACATGGGGGGGTGGATTATGCTGCTACGACAACAGGGTCGTATCAGCAAGTGTGGTACTGAAAATTCTGGACCCGTGTTATAAACATCGTCGTATCATGACGATTTTGGTATCAGCAGACCGCAAATGATTAGGATGCTATGCACAAGCATTTTTGCCATATTCGGGTGAAGAAATCACCCTGAAATCATAGTTTCCGTTCTGATCCCTCGGTTTCCATTGTACGGCAGCCATTTTGTGATTGCCCTCACATAGGCCAATGACTAGGCCAAAAATCGAGTCTGAAGGACACGTACACCTTTGCTGACTCCTCTGTGACCTGGGCAAGCTGACTCCACTGCCTGAAGCCAAAACCTGTTCGGTCAGTTCCTTTCCCAGTGGCCGAATGTGATTAGTATCAAGGCACAACATATCATAAAACCTTTCATCACACACAAACCATGCCTAATCTTACACACACCTGCCCCTGTTTCTTACTTTATGACTTGCTTTACGAGGAGGAGGTGCCCGTTTTTATTGGGGGTCCGTCGATATCTGATGGAAGTACAGAGCCTTACCGGGTAATTGATTGAGGGCTGGACAAATTGAAATATGGGCTTGTCATCATGACTCTGCTTTTTCTTTGTAGTGAAAATATGTGAATGGTCAACTGTAAAATAAGGAATGTTTGCCTAAAGCATAATATTTTGTATAAAAGAGTAGGCTGGCTTTGTAAGGTTGAGCAGTCTCCTGAGAATATACACCGTGTTTTACTTCTAGGATACCTGTTACTGGTTGCAGCCAATAAATACGATCTTTGACTTCACCAAGAAGACTCTGTGTTTCTGTAGTCTGAAACAGGAAGAACTCGAAGTCTTAGGGTGTGTTCCCTGGCACCGCTGGGTTCTGAAAAACCCAGTACTTCAGTTGGTGCCCAACGTGGGGCGATTTCAGCGGTACCGGTCCAAGCCAGAGGTTCATGAGGAGCTTCGTGTGAAAATTCTGGAGGAAGGCCGCCACTTCATCGACCCCTGTATGTCGACGTGGTCCGAAAGTCTTTGCTGCGAGGTTCCCCGCTTCCCGACGGCTACGAAGGACTGCTGCCCTGACTATCGCCCTGTTTTGGACCCTTGATGATTGGTAGAGCGAAACGATAGACGAGTCTTCTGGTGACGTCATCGATACCTCAGTTAAGTATAAGTGGAGCGTCTCCCAGTCCTTAGTTTGGTTCTTAGTTTGGTATCCCCTTGGGATCTTTGATTTGGAACTTGCAAGTACCAAAGCCGAGGGACTCGTGTATTCACGAGACTATCGTATTCGATAATCCTTTGAAGTTTGAAGCTAGACTAGAGAGCGAAGATGCCTGGTCTTAGCAGACTTGGAAATTTGTTTTGTCTTGGTTGTCATAGGGATTCCCGATTGGAGGACTCGTGTCCGGTTCCTCCGATTGGAACTCCAACCTATGAACTATCTGTGAAACATGGTTTAGGCCCTATCACATATAATGAAGTATGGATCCGATACATCAGGAAAGATGCTGCTTTAAAATGGCCCCAATATGGTAGTTTTGACACAGAGATTCTGGATAATCTGGAGGTTAAACTTTTTAAGAAGAAAGCCCGGCCGGCGATGTTTGACTCTTTCCACATATGGCGTAAGGAAGCCAAACAGAAGGAAATTAAATTAGCAAAGAGAAATAAGAGAGAAAAGGGTATGTCGATAATGCAAGCTGCTATGCAGTTTAAAGATACTGAAGAAGAGCAGATGAGTGAGCAGTTGCACAGGCAACGTAAAATGGTGATCGATAAATGTTATCCAGTTTTGCCGCTTCTTCAGCAAGATGCAGCAAAAGAAATTGAGAAAGATCCTTTAATGTCACACTTGTTGAGTTTGCCACCCCCTTATGCGCAGAGTGCTACAGCACCACCGCAACCTTTAGTTGTGCAACCCCCAAATATTGTGCCTCAGGTTCTTCCACAGCCGCTAGCTCCTCTTCAGTTGGCTCCTACTCCTATGGCGCAACCCCCTCAAGGGCCGCCGACTTCGCTACCTGCTTCATCTGTACCTCCTACGACTTTGTCTACTACATCGACTGCCTCTTCTAGTGTTCTTCCTGATACTGCCTCTGCGTCTGCATCTGCGTCTGCCTTGCCTCCCTCTGTTTTTTCTCCTGTTCTCTTGTCGACTTCTCCTTCTATCCGACAGAGAATGACTGACACTGTTGCTAGCATTATATTTCCTCTCTTCAGGTCAGCTGGTGTGACCCCTAATTCGGAACGTAAGCAGTCGCGTAGTCAACTGCCTGATTCTCGAGAGAGAGAGAGAAGTGTTTGACCATATGGCGCGTAAATGGGTTACTTTCCCTTTTAAATATGATGTAGAGTCTGTTATGGATGTCTGCAGTAAATGGGAAGCACCAAAACAAAGATACGTTTTTGAGAAAATGTGTACTTTCCTTTGTGAGGAATTGGAGGATAATGAGTTAGAAACAAATCCGCCTGAGTTGTGTCGTGTACGGTTTGAGTTTTCAAAGGGCACGATTGTGGGTTCCGACGTTGAAAAAGCAGTTGCGACGCTGTTGTCCTTTAGAAATAAAGATCTTTCCCAGTCACTGTTTGAGCCTGACTCCTCTGTTAGGAAAAATGTACGACAGTACCCAATGAGAGAAGTCCCTCCGGTATGGAAGGAAGCCGTTGCGGCTGATGCCGTTAATCACATTGTTGCTGCTCCAGCTCATTTTCAGCGTGTTTGGATACATGTTCCTTGGAAGCGAGCTGAAGTTTTAGCCCTTAAGCAGACTTTGCCTGATCCTCGTAAAAACCCTGCAGGATATTATAAGGAATTATCACAGACTGCAGACTCATGCATTATGAATTTAGCCGACATAGACATGTTATTTGGGAATGTTGTTCCACAGCCTTTGTGGAGATTGATTCGCCATACAGATCATGCGCAAGAGTTAGGTGACACATGGGCTTATATTAGTACTGCAAATGATAGACAAGTTGGTGGTGCCAAGCCTGAGCCTTTGGTAGCAGAACTTCCTGCTAGGATCATTACTTACATGAAGACTTTAATGCCTGCGATGCGTGTGAATTGGGATAAATTGTCTGCGTGTAAGCAGAAGAAAGATGAAACAGTGTCTGATTTCTTCACTAGGTTTGAGGAAACGTTTATCGACCATAGTGGTCAAGATATGAGTACAGAAGGTGGTCAACGGTTGTTCGTTGACAAGTTTGTGCACAATTTGCTCCCCGAGCTGTGTAAGAAATTGAAAGATTCAGAGAGTTCTTGGGCCGTTTCCTCTTCAGCACAAATATTGGCTACTGCACAGTACTACGAAAATAGGGATAAAGATGAGAAGGATAGAGCAGAAAACAAAACTAAAGAATTGAAGACGAAGGTTCTTTTACAACAGGCGTATCCGCCACGTGGTGGTCAGAGTAACTATCAGCAACCTCAACAGTTTCAGAGAAACTCGCAAAGATTCGAGTATTCTCAACCACAGGTTCCTGTAGGTCCCAATCAGTGTTCATATTGTAAAGTAGAGGGTCATTTCAAGTATAGTTGTCCTATTTTCTTACAGCGTGCGAATGGTGCTTCTGGCGCAAGAGGTCGGGTTGTTTAACAAGCTCCTAGAGGTAGAGGACGTGGAAGTGTCCCCCAGAACGCGCGTCCCCTTCCGTCTCAGAATTCAATGAATAGCTTTGACCAGCAAAATAACGCGTCTGGTAGGACGGCTCAGTACTATGCTGATGACTACTATGCAGAAGATGAGAATATGGAAGGTAATGATTGCTAGGACAGCCATAGACAAAGAGAGGGAGTTGTTTCAGTTCCAGTAGATCAGAGTGGACCTTATGTTAAGGTGATTATATCAGGTGTGTCAGAGCCTTTTCTGTTGGATACTGGTGCAACAAAGAGTTCTATTATGCACTCAAAGCTCCCTGGCGCACCTTTGTCTGGCAAGATGAATGTTTCAGTAGGTTTTTCTGGCGCCCCGGTTAGGAATCCGATTTCTAGTCCTATGTCCCTTTCTGTTGGACCTTGTGAATTGGAAGCACCCCTTATTCTGACGACAGGTTGTGGTGAAAACTTGTTAGGATTGGATTTGTTGAAAAGATTGTATGCGACATTATATTGTTCTCCTTCGGGAGTACAACTTACACTGGGTAGGAAAGTGATCTCTCCAATGTATTTGTCGAAGGATAAACTTCCGACAGAATTGTCGTTTCTTCCTGATATTCTTTGGGCTACTGGTCCTAATGATGTGGGTCTTTTGGAAATACCGCCATATGTTGTGACATTGAAAGCCAATGTTAAATTGTCACGCATTCCCCAATACAAGATCTCTAGTGAAGGTGAAAAGGCGTTGCTAGTGATCATTTATGATTTGATTGAAAAAGATGTAATTGAAGAGACAAGAGGCAACGTTTGTAATAGTCCTGTTCTGCCTGTTTTGAAACACACTGACCCTTCTCAGCCACCTGTTTACAGGTTCGTGATTGATCTTAGGGAGGTCAATAAAATAGTTGTGCCACAGTTTCCAGTTGTTCCTGATATCACTGCCCTATTGACTATGATTCCAGCTTCCGCCACCTGGTTCTCGGTGATTGACTTGAAGAATGCTTTCTTCAGCATCCCGATTGCCAAGGAGAGCAGAGATATTTTTGGCTTCAGTTTAGGAGGCCGAAGCTTCCGCTTCAAACGCGCTCCTCAGGGCTACTGTGAAAGCCCATCAATATATAGTCAAGCCTTAAAAACACAGCTTGATGCAATTGTTTTACCTGATGGCGCTGGCCTTATTCAGTACGTCGACGATTTGCTAATCACTGCAGATACTGAAAAGATTTGTAAAGAAGCCACCTTGTCGTTGTTGCGTCATTTGTCCGATTTAAATCACAAAGTGTCACTTTCAAAACTGCAATATTGTCGACAAGAAGTGACCTACTTAGGTCATCTCTTATCGAAGGAGGGAAGGAAACTGACCCCAGAAAGAATTCAGGCAATTGCAAAATTGAGTGTGCCAAGGACACAGAGAGAAGTACGTGCTTTCTTGGGCATTACATCATACTGCAGACAGTGGATACCAAATTTTTCTTTGCTGGCCAAACCTTTGGTAGCTTTGACCTGTAAAGATACACCGAATCCCGTTCCATGGTCTGAAGATTGTCAGAAAAGTTTTTCCGAATTGCGTAATGCATTGTGTTCGGCTCCTGTGTTGGGTACCCCCGACTACAGTAAGCCCTTTACACTGTATGTCCATGAGAAAGAGGGTTGTGCATTGTCAGTTCTGACACAGTCTTTTGGAGACAAGCAGCGTCCATGCGCATATTTTTCGTCGACTTTGGATCCGGTAGCTAAAGCATTGCCGAGTTGCTTGAGAGCCACAGCGGCAGCAGCTGTTTCTATTCGACAGTCTGCTGGGTTAGTGATGAATAATATGTTGATTGTGATGGTTCCACATGCAGTGGACACGTGGTTAAACAGGACCAAGACACAGCACTTAACTAGTGCTCGATTGTCAGGTTACGAGTTGACACTGTTAGCGAGCCATGTGCACATAAAGAGGTGCAATACGTTGAATCCAGCCACGTTATTGCCGATTTCAGTAGAGACAGATGATGTTGAACAGCATGATTGTTTTCTCAGGACAGAAGAAGAAACGAAAGGGAGAGTAGATCTTGAAGATACTCCTCTTGTAAAGTGTGATGGTACCTTATGGGTGGATGGTTCATGCTTCAAGCTTCCGAATGGTGATACGACTGCAGCATATGCTGCCACGACTTTGCATACGATTGTTGAAGCTGCACGTATACCACATAATTCAGCTCAAGCAGCAGAGTTGATTGCACTTACGAGAGCGTGTGTGTTATCGAAAGGAATGAAAGTGACCATATATACCGACAGCCAGTATGCGTTTGGTGTGGCTCATAGTTTTGGACGATTGTGGAAAGAACGTGGGTTCCTGACTTCGCATGGAGCTAAAATTCAGCATGGTCAGTTGGTGAATGAACTTCTTGAGTCACTGACCTTGCCGTTACAAGTTGCGATTGTAAAATGCAGTGCACACAAGAAGGTTACTGATGATGTTGGTCGTGGTAATGCATTTGCTGACGAAATTGCAAAAGAAACAGCAAAAGATGTGATGAATCGAATGTACGTTGCAGGCCCTGCAAGATGGGTTGGTGACGTTGGAATGTGTGAAGATACAATAGAGAGTGTGAAGTCTCTTCAAGCTGAAGCTTCAGTGAAAGAGTTGAGTGTGTGGAGAGAAAGTACGGGTAAATTGGATGAAAATGGTTGTTGGGTTGACTTGTCAGAACATCAGCGATGGTTGTTACCCGATGTGTATGTGCTTGCAGTGGTGACAATGGCTCATGGAATGGCCCATATCAGTGTGAAAGGGATTTGTAAGTTGTTGGCTCCAGTATGGCAAAATGCTGGAATTCCTAAATGTGCAGAGAATGTGGTCAAGAATTGCATGGTGTGTCTGAAATACAATCCTGGTAGGGGAACCCCAACTCCAGCTGGTCATTTTGCGCCTCCAACGTATCCGTTTGAGGTTTTGCAGCTAGATTTCATCCACATGGAAAGGTGCAACAATTTGAAATACGTACTCGTTGTTGTTTGTGCCTTTTCAAGATGGGTAGAAGCATATCCCTTAAAAGACAACACTGCCTTATCCACAGCTAAAGCCCTTACCAAAGAATTCTTCCCTAGGTTTGGAATGCCGAGAATGGTCTGGAGTGATAATGGGAGTGAATTTGTGGGTCGAGTGATGAAGAAAGTATGTGAAGGGCTAGGTATCCAGCAAAAATTTCACGCTGCAAATCACCCCCAATCAGCTGAACTAGTAGAGTGCTATAATGGCACGATCAAATTGAAGTTGGCAAAGATACAAGCGAGCTCTGGTCTTAAATGGCCTGACGCTCTGCCTTTGGCACTCCTATCAACAAGAATGACTGTGCATCCGCGAGTGGGACTTAGTCCCTATGAAATTGTGTTCGGCCGCCCGGCCAACATATGGGGAGTGCCAAGGCCAACAAAATTTAGTGAGATCGAACACCCTGTACTGCTTGATTATCTGTATGAATTGACGGCTAAATTGCGTGTTTTACAGCAACAGGTTCACGATACTCTGCCTCAGGTCTCTGAAGCTCCAGGACATCTTATCGATCTTGGATCATGGGTGCTGGTCAAAAATTTCCAGCGGACAAGCAATGACCAGCCCCGCTGGACCGGCCCCCATCTCGTCCTTCTCTCAACAAGATCAGCTGTTCGAGTGGAAGGGAAAAAGAACTGGATCCACGGCGTACACTGCAAGAGGGTCCCTTTGCCTCTACCGTATGACCGGTGGGTCCAGGAGGGGATCGCTGACTCTGAGACTGAGACCGTGCCTCGTTTTCTGCCTTTTAGTGACGCACGTGTAAAAGGAACACTTTCTGAGCAAGAAAGTGACAGTATTTTGCAAGAAGCTGTGCCACCGTCAATTCGATTGAACACTACAGAGCCTGAACTTTTGTTCCAGGACCAGACAGTACCTGGAAAAACTCGCTACAATCTGAGGCCGAGAACTATGGACAAACAAAAAACTCCTTTTCTTTGCTATTTTTGAAAGTGCAGCTCTCTCATCTGGGAAACTTTCTTATTTTTGATTTTTCGAACCGCCATCCGGGTTCAGCTGTAGGGTCGTGGTTGGCCAAGTCTTTGGAGTGCAGCTGAAGACGTTAGGTCAACAGTTCTGGTCGGTCTAAGGGAGTTGCCCTGGACTGACAGAAGCATTCCTTAGCATAGAACACCCTACCACCACGAGCAGCAATTAGAGAGGATGGAGTTTTTCGAGAATGAGAGACCTGCCAAACAGATGAACTTTAAAGCCAGAATATGTATAATGATGACAAAGAAACGATTTTTGATATTATGTATTTTCATGTTGCTTAGTGTATTGACGTTTTTAATAGGATATGTTTTATTCTCTTTTCAAGTGACATTTGCACCCACTACACAGCCCATACCTCCTTCTACTGTTTCCTCGCATTCTTTTCACCCTCTGCCTGAACACGAGTCTGCTAGAAGATTAGAATTTGTCAATAATTCATTCATTCAGCTTCTACACCAACACCAATTAGTAGTTAACACAACTAACTGTTGGGTGTGTGGTCTTATGCCTCATACTACTAATAAAGGTATCCCTTATCTGATCCTGCCCTTCAGCCATAATGGTTCTGTGTGGGCATATAGAACGATATTCATATACGCTCATGAAGCCAACCCCCTACGTTCTGTGAAAGATAATGCTAGGAATAGTGCTCTAGTTAAGGGCATAGTAGATATGATTAGGGAAGATATTTCCTATGAGACTATCCTGAGAGATGAGACACTAGCATATATTGGATGGAACATAACAGGATATGCAGTTACTCTGAGTGAGAACCAGCGAGCAAAGAGATCCTCCCCGATTTGGATTGTACCCCATCAGGGTCACCTATGTCTGCAAGGTAATGGCAAGAATCCCAGAGCTCAGTTAGGGAAAAGTATCTGCACTGAAACATATGTTTTTACGTCTCAGACTTCCCCTTCGTTCTTAGCAGCTAAGGGTACCTATTTCATCTGCCACAATAGAGCCTATACATGGTTGCCCCCTGACTTCTCAGGCACATGTTTTGTTTCGTTCCTGTTGCCTCCCACCTACACGGCCGCGGCAGATTACCATAAGACAAGGATAGTTAGAGGTGTCATCAGTAAAGAAGACACTGCAGGACAAGAACTTGGAGATTTCGTAAAGGGTTTTCTGCCGTTTTGGGGGCCTATGGTTAACAGCAGGAACATAAGGCAATTGACAAGGGTGGTTGAATCCACGGTAGATGAAACCGCCGGTGCCCTTAGTAATTTGACTGCTGAGCTCCAGTCGGATCGCCTTATGACTCTTCAGAACAGGGTCGCATTAGACGTCATACTTGCAGACCGAGGTGGGGTATGTACAGTGATCCAATCAAGTTGCTGTGTTTTCATTACAGATAACGCTCCGACAGTTTACCAGGCCATTTCCAAACTGCATAAGATCTCCGAATCTATTCACATGGATAAAGGAGATTGGTCATTGATGGGGTGGCTCTGGGAACTGATATCCGCCTGGGGATGGAAGATTCTGATAGTTATTGGGATGATCTTAGCCATTCTTTTCCTGTTCTGTCTGTGTGTACAGTGTGCTCCTGCAATATGTGGCCTCTGTGCTACATCGTGTGTAAGGAAACCTGTATCAAGAGACGAGCTAAGTAATAGGATGATGCTACAGCAACATCTCAACGACTTTGTGAATATAGACCTGGATTCAGACCTAGACTCAGATTAACGTGAGGATAGGTTATTGCCTATGTAAGGGTAAAAGGAGGGTCTGTGGTACTGAAAATTCTGGACCCGTGTTATAAACATCGTCGTATCATGACGATTTTGGTATCAGCAGACCGCAAATGATTAGGATGCTATGCACAAGCATTTTCGCCATTTTCGGGTGAAGAAATCACCCTGAAATCATAGTTTCCGTTCTGATCCCTCGGTTTCCATTGTACGGCAGCCATTTTGTGATTGCCCTCACATAGGCCAATGACTAGGCCAAAAATCGAGTCTGAAGGACACGTACACCTTTGCTGACTCCTCTGTGACCTGGGCAAGCTGACTCCACTGCCTGAAGCCAAAACCTGTTCGGTCAGTTCCTTTCCCAGTGGCCGAATGTGATTAGTATCAAGGCACAACATATCATAAAACCTTTCATCACACACAAACCATCCTAATCTTACACACACCTGCCCCTGTTTCTTACTTTATGACTTGCTTTACGAGGAGGAGGTGCCCGTTTTTATTGGGGGTCCGTCGATATCTGATGGAAGTACAGAGCCTTACCGGGTAATTGATTGAGGGCTGAACAAACTGAAATATGGGCTTGTCATCATGACTCTGCTTTTTCTTTGTAGTGAAAATATGTGAATGGTCAACTGTAAAATAAGGAATGTTTGCCTAAAGCATAATATTTTGTATAAAAGAGAAGGCTGGCTTTGTAAGGTTGAGCAGTCTCCTGAGAATATACACCGTGTTGCACTTCTAGGATACCTGTTACTGGTTGCAGCCAATAAATACGATCTTTGACTTCACCAAGAAGACTCTGTGTTTCTGTAGTCTGAAACAGGAAGAACTCGAAGTCTTAGGGTGTGTTCCCTGGCACCGCTGGGTTCTGAAAAACCCAGTACTTCACAAGGTTTTCCCCCTTCCCCATGCAACATCGCTGTTTTTTTTTTTTATTCTTTTTATTATATTCATTATAACCAAGGCACAAATCATTCAAATATCGTACATATATGTTACATTTCAGCGTTGAACATTCCGTTAACATTGGCTCATAGGCATTCAGCCCAGTATAGTTATTATCAGCGCCCCATAGTTTACCCCCCTGCCCCAACCTCATTTTCGTCATCAGTGCCCTCTTCCTCCTGCACCCCTGGTGGCTCACATATGTATCCCCTGAACTTATTCCAGTTCCCCCACACCCTGCTCCACTTTCGAGGACAACCACGACTGACAAACACTGTTCTTTCGGCCACCATAGCTGTGTCCATATCTTTGCACCATGCGGCGAGTGTTGGCAATTCTGCTGAGCCCCATTTTTGTGCGATATTACGTTTTGCGAACATTATCCCCAACATGGCCCAATTCTGTGCTGTGCGAGTAAGGTCATTCGGCTCCCAAACATTTAAAAAACATCTCTTGGGCTCAGGCACCAGTGACACTTCCTCTGCCTGTGATATTGTTCTCATCACCTTTATCCAATATTCTCTGACCTTTGGGCATTGCCACAGGGTATGGTAAAATGTACCCTCCTCCCCACATCGTCTTAGGCAATACAGGTGCGATGTTGTACCTATCCTATAAAGGGTGAGCCTAGTGTAGTAGGTTTGGTGCAGTATTTTAAGCTGCACCAATCTAAGTTTTGAAGGTATTCCCACCTCCCACGAGGAAGCTAGTGCCTCCTGTCATTCGATGTTGTCAAGTTCTCCCACATCACTGGACCATTTTTCCCTGAGTGTCACAGTAGGATCAGGCAATTTGTTAATTAATTTTCGGTAGGTGAGAGAGGTAGCCCGTTTGTGCATGTAGTCTGTCAGCAGCCTGTCCTCTAGGGGAGTGGCCTCCGGGATCTCGGTGCCGGGTTTCAAGGCAGCTTGCAGTGCGTGTTTTACCTGCATATATCGAAAGATTTCGGAGGGTGCCAGCTCATACTGTTGTTTAAGACGTTCAAATGTGATTACTTTTCCTTTGCGCCACATGTCTCCCACTGTGGATATGCCAATTGCGTCCCATTGAGCGATCCCCTTACAGTTCCTAAGCCTTCCCAATCGTTGCGCATCCCAAAGAGGAGTGAGTTGTGTTATAACCCCATGCCAGCCTAGTTTAGTATGTGCTGTATGCCATATGGTAACTGTATGTTTTGTGGGCCCTATTAACGAGGTGGCTTGCTTCTTGTTATAAAGGGCTGACAGCATACCTTCTGTTCCTAATCCTGACCTGTCCGCTTGGAATGCAGGGTCCGCTTGTGGGGCATGTATCCATTGATTAACGACTTTTAACTGAGCTGCCCAATAGTATAACTGTATGTTTGGGAGTGTTATTCCTCCGTCATACCATCCCTTAACCAACTCGTCCTGTGCTATGCGTGCTGATTTGTTCCCCCACAGTAGACTAGAGACCTGAGCTGCTATCATTTTGAAGTAACTTGGTGGCACTGGGAACGAACATCGCTGGTTTTGTCACGATGTTGGCCCTTCCCTCCCGCTATCGCTGGAATATTTATCGCCATAGCGCTAATTGCTGCTAATACAGTGTTAGCGTGGCGATATATTCCAGCGATCGCTGGCGATAAAAAATTTCGTGCAGGCGGAGATTGAAAGGGCCAAAGTGGTTGCTGACATTGAACAATACCGCTCTATTGACATGATGAATAAATGGGCGGCTCTTTTGCAGAACTCGGAAAAGGGACCAGAGAAGATTATACTTCGTGGATGAACAATGAAACTGACTCCTCTAAATACAGGTGCTAAGAGTAGGTGACCCGGACACTAGAGCAACCTGTCTAGCATACAGTTAATCATTGGACCATAAGGTTTAAAGAAAAGTTTAAACATATATCATGCAGAAACAAGTAAGTAGAAATAAACAGGAAAAAAAACAACAAAAAAGTGAAGAGAGAAACAGCCCAAGAAAACCTGATACAGGGGGGTAATTAGAGGGATTCCATGCTCAGTGAGATAGAATGGAGACATAAAACTTAAACCAGTCGTCCCACAGTTCCCAAATTTCATTTTCTTGACAAGTTTATTAGCCCGGTCAAGATGCAAGACTTTTTGAAAGGAACGAATCCATTCGTCCTCATTAGGGGGACAAGAGAGGATCCACTTAACACACAGCTCCCTTCGTACAAGGAGGATCAAAACAAGGATGAGAGCTTTATGGGTTCCGAGGAGACACTGAATAGCTAGCCCACCCAGGACCACTCCAAAGATCACAAGAGCTAAGCTCATCTTAATCTCTTGGCCCATAATACCTGAGATAATCTTACCCACTTTCTGCCAGAAGAGCTGGATTGAGGGACACTGCCAAAACATATCGGCCTCGTTTGTGTTGTTTCCTCCACATTTTGGGTACATCTTCAATACACCATTCCCCAGCTTCAATAGTTTCTGTGGCGTCGAGTCGGCCTTGTGGACAGTAAAAAGATGGTTCTTCCTTAATGGTGCAGATTTCACATATGACCACAGATGAGACATAGATACTTGCCCTAAGGATTCAAGGTCTTCGCCTGGCAGTTTCCTCCTCCAGATCTCTGTAAATGGGTTTTGCGTCTCTTCTCCATTTTGAATTAGCATCCAATACCACTCTGCAACTTCTTTCTGTGAAGCGGAGCGTAGGCAATTCTTGGAGGCCAATCCATGTTCCATTTACCCTCCTCCCCCAATGCTTTAACCCAGCTTAAAAGTAGATAGTATTTGAATTTTGAGACCGAGTTTTCAGAGATCTCTGAAAGACGTTGCCATGAGATTAATTTGTTATCAACAATAAGCTGCCCCCACCTGAGGATGCCACAGCCTCGTAGCGGGGCTGCGAGTGCATCCAATAAAGAATCCGGAGTACCAGGAGAGTCCCAGATAGCCGCTGCATCACAGTAGTAAGGTATTTGTAAAGCCGCTCTCACCTGATACCAGACCTTAGTTGCCGCTAAAAGGACCTTTAACCTCACCTTCTTAAAGAATTTAGGATGACCAAACTTCAGAAGGAAGAAATCTGCTTGATACAGAGAGCTCACCGTAAGGGCCCTATAGAGTGGCGACAAACAGGAGCTTCCCAACAACAACTGTCGGAAGTTCTTCAGATGGAAAGCGCAGTAGTATTGGTAAAGATCTGAATTGGCGATCCCTCCCTGTTCTTTCTTCCTTCTGAACTTCTTCAAAGAGAATCTAGGTCTTTTATTTCCCCAAATAAAATTGAAAAACTCCCCCTGCACCTTCTTAAACCAGATCTTCTTAAATTGTAACGGGATGGCATTAAACAAGAAAGTAAACTTTGGGAGGATTGAAATTTTTAGGAGATTTGATCTACCCAAGAAAGAAAGTGGGAGAGCCCCCCATGCACGTAGCTGTTATTTGACTCCCACAACTACTTTATAGAAATTCACCTGGGCTATCTTCTCTACATTGTGTATTATTTGGACTCCCAAATATCTTATCTCCTGTTTCGTTAAATCACTCCTATAGGGGGTGAGCCATTTCATTTGTTCGGTTTTTTTGTTGGTTGATGGAATATCCAGATACCCTCCCAAAGCCCTCCAGCTGCTCCCATATCGCAGGAAGTGAGCGCTGAAGATCCCCTGTCGGGATCATGAGATCGTCTGCATATAGCCCCTTTTTTTTCGCCCAACCATTACAAACGAAGGGGTGAATATTCCGACATGCCTTTAGTTTACATGCCAAAGGTTCAATATAAAGGTTAAAAAGTAGTGGGGGGAGATGACATCCCTGTCTGGTCCCCCTACCAATTTTTATTGGCTTAGTTAGATTCCCATTGACCAGAACCCTCGCCGACGGATTTTTATATAGGGCCCTGACCGCTGCTAAGAAGACCTCCCCAAGATTAAAGCGTTAGATCATTTTGTATAAAAAAGGTCAGCTGACCCTTTCGAAGGCCTTTGCAGCGTCAAAGGTCATTACTGCCAATGGGATCCCATATTCTCTCGCCATATCTATTGCCCCAATCAAATCATGTGTTAACTCATGGAGTTGCCTCCCCTCCATAAAGCCTTTTTGGTCGGAATGAATTAGTGACCCTGCCACCTTATCTAGACGTTTAGTAAGAATCTGGGTGTATATTTTATGGTCACTATTAAGCAGAGAAATAGGCCTAAAAGACTCACAGGACCTTGGGTTCTTATTCTGTTTCAGGATGATGGTTATGGTGGCTTCATCCCAGGATGAAGGGAGGTCCTGGCCAGATATAAAGGCAGAGTTAAACAATTGGAGCAATATTGGGACAAGTTCTTCTTTTAAAATAGAGTAGATTTCATTGGGAATAGAGTCGGGTCCAGCAGCTTTCCCTTTTTTAGGGTGCTGATGGTATGAAGAATTTACTCCAGACCAATGGGGCTGTTTAAGTTGTCTTTCTCTGAGGTCTGAAGCATAGGGAGTTCCTGGTCTAAGAGGAACTCCTCCAAGAGTTCTTCAGCTACTGTTCGATCCTCTGTGTAGAGACCTGGGAAGAACTGGGCAAAAGCGTTCTCAATCTGAATATCCTCGGAGATGATATTGCCGGAGTTTTTAACATCTAAGATCTTTTATCAGATTCCTAGACTGATCAGCTTTTGCTTTCCATGCAAGCAATTTGCCACACCCCTCCCCGTATTCATGATGGGACAGCCTGCTGGCTTCCCATTTCCTCCTTACTATTGCTTCAAGATAGTCGGCAAGCTCAGTTTTTGCCAAATGTAGTTTTTGTATTACATTTATTCTATTGGGTGTTTGTTATAGCACTAACTGGTTAATATGTACAGCAGCTTCAAGTGCACTAATATCTTCTCTGACTTTCTTGTTTTGGGCAGCAGACAGGGCAGTTAAAATGCCTCTTAGAAAAGCTTTATACTTATCCCATACAGTGTGTGAGGGGGCTGAATCTACGTTATATAAAAAACCTCCTTAGTGGCAGATTCAGCTTATCGATTACAGATGGTTCCAAAAGTAAAGAGCGATTTAGGGTCCACCTGCAAGAGTGGGATCTGCTCAAAAGAGTGATTTCCAGGATAATGGCAGAATGGTCAGACAGATGTTCAGCGACATGGGTGACCCTTGTAGTGTTCTTGCCAATAAAGGAGTCAACCAAAAAGAAATCGATCCTAGAACGATGGCCACATTTTTTGTTATGGAAAGTGAAGTATCCCCCTGATGTCCCAGCCTTACTTCCCATCACTCTCCAGATATATGAAAGGCCCATATCTATCATCAACTGTTTCAGGGCAGCTCTCATATTGTGAGTTGCGGCCATTGCTCTCAGAGAGGTTGAATCCTGTATTTTATCCAGGACTACATTAAAATCTCCACCCAGTATAATAGGATCTCTGATGTCGACCAACTGAAGGAGTAAAGTACGTAGCAGGACCGGGTCATCTAAATTTGGGCCGTAATAGCCCACAAAGGTCAACCAAGAACCGTTGATTTTGGCCCTGGCTAGTGTCCACCTAGCGAGTGGGTCGACAGCACAGTCTCCAAGGATGGCTTGGTTTAATTTTTTTAAGAGAAGGGCAACCCCTTTCACTGAACATGTCTGAGTGGTGCAAACGCAATTTTCCACCCATTTCAGTTTTTTAAGAATCTCTGCCCACTCCTCCTTGCGCAGATGCAAATCCTGTCCCAGGAAGACCTCGCTATCAGAAAGTCCCAAATACGGTAGGATTTTTCTTCTTCTGGATGCCATGATAACGTTTTCAGCTTCTTAGGCCTATCTAAATCTGTCATGGGAAGTATAGATGAATGCATACTGACCTGAAAGGCCTAAGAGTACTACATGTGTTTGAAAGAATAGCGAGTTGATACACACCACTTAAGTGTAGTTGAGTCTTATTGATAAATGAGGACAATTTTTATCTTTTTTCTCACACATGCTCCCCCACCCAGTGCAAAATGGATTCATATTTTGTATTTTCTTTTAGCTTGTGTCCCCCACCCCTTCCTCCCAACCCATCCACCCCGGGTAACCCTCCCAAAAGACTAGGAGTATACCGAAGGGTACCTCTACTTCGGACTCTCTCACTACATCACGGCAGAATTTAGGACTTATCTTTTGGATGTGCTTTAACCTGTTCGATCAGGGAGCTGACTTCGGAGGGGTCCCTGAAATTATACATTCTATTGTTCCACATCACCTTTAGGGAGCCAGGGAACAAGAGGTTGGCAGTGGCATCTAACCCCCTCAGATCTTGTATAAACTTCCCTAGCTCCCATTGCCTATCTTGTGTGGTGCGTGATATATCTGACCTGATGCGGAAGGACCACTCTCCTTTCTTATATATTCCTACTTTGAGTCCCCCAGATAGAATCTTCTCTTTAATTAAATATGTCTTGAAGTTTACTAGGATCCTTTTCTGGTTTTTCTTTCCTGTTTTTTTAGAAAACAGGTCTCGGTGTACTCTCTGGATGTCGTCTCCCAAAGTCTGCTTCTTTATGTCGACATAAAATTCTCCAAGAAGATTAATGACAAAACTCCTTATGTCCCCTCCCTCAATATCTTCTGGGACATTCAAGATCCTGATGTTGTTCCTTCTGGCACTATTTTCCAAGGTTTCTAGTTTATCTCGAAGTTCTCTGTCGCTATCCTTTAACTTCATGATCTCAATCTTGTTAAGTGTTAGTGTCCACTTGTTTTGAGAGGTCCTCAAAGGCTACCTCCATTGCTCCGACTTTTTCCATAATTTTATTTATCTTGCCTTCTAGCACTTCACATGCCCACCGGATCTTTTGTTGATTAAGTTCGAAGACTGCAAACTTTTCTCCGTTAGCAGAGTGCCTAGAAGACCCTCTGTGGAGGATTGCTCCCCCAGGCTGGTCTCTGAATTAGGACTCCCCCCACAGTTGCCTGGTCCCAAAACCCCCAATTCCCCTTTCTCCTCCTTCTTACCGGAATCATTGGGGGACTCAGTACAGCATCTTCCACTTTTGCCCCACTTGCCGCTCTAATATTGCTGCTGGAATGAAGCCTGGTTGGAGGGTTGTGGGCCGGAGTACACACCGCTGCTCCACGGACCCCGCTGCCCCGGAAGTCGATTCTCGCTGTGGCGTGCCGGCCATTGCCGGGCCAAGAGAAAGCCAGCTGTCCTCGTGGAATCCCGAGGGACAGAGAAAAACATCGAAAGAGACCAAAAATCAGGGGCTTTGCATTACCGTAACACTACACTGACCGCAGGGGCCCTTCACATCCGCACGGGTGAGTAAACATTTGTTTTTGCCGGGAGTAGTAGAGAGAGCCCTCGGCCAGCTCTAACTAGCGGCCCCACCGGCCAAAACAAATTATTCATGTGGTTGGCCAAAAACGAAGGGCAAAGATGGATAGCCCCGCTAGATATAGGAGCTGGGGGGTGGCAGAGACCCCAGTGAAGGTGGCGCAGGCTCTTGCTGCACACCTGACCAACCTATATCGGGCATCTCTCAAGAAGGTCCTTTAATGGAGTAAAAATGACCAAAAGGAATACCACTCCAACGTATACTACTCACAACAAGTATCCTAATGGAAACTATACAACTATGTGAATGACAAAATTCACATAAACCCAACAGTAAGCATTAGCTTTTTAAAGACGAGAACCCTCACTCACCACTTGGGTGACATGCTTCATCATTGGGTTCCCTCTTACACACAGTGCCCGAGATAGGAAATATCTATACTCCTATCGTCACACTGGTTTTAACTCCATCCATTGGGGATAGTTATTAAAGTTCCTTTTTCCCTTCATGAGATGGTTTTAATGCACATTTGATAATATTTTTGCACTCTGCCCCTCATTCACCTCTAACATTGGAGTGAAAAAACACCTCACGCTCCTCTCCAGAGGGAGAGTTGTAGCCCACTCAGTGTACCTTGCGGGCACCGTGTGTAAGAGGGAACCCAATGATGAAACAACCTATATCGGGCACAGCATGAGATAGACCAGTCCGACTTTGTCAGGGAATTCCCAACCCCTTGGATACAAGAGGAAGCGAGCCGTTCCCTTGACGCAGACCTCAAGGATCGAGAGTTCACTGACGCACTGCGGCAGATCAAGATTGGTAAAACCCTGGGTTCTAGCGGTCTGCTGTCTGAATTCTTTAAATGTGTCAAATCCTGCATCATGGGCCCAATGTGTGCTATGTATTCTAGGACGTGCAAGTAGGAAAAGATGCCCCAAGACCTGCATCGGGTGACGATAGTCATGATACATGAGAAAGGTAAGCCATGGGAGGACTGCTACTCATATAGAGCAATCTCACTTCTCATTCTGGAGACACAATATTGGCAAAGGTTCTGACTAACTGCCTGCTGCAGGTGGTCGAAACATTAGTGGCCCCAGACCAATCAGGCTTTATGCCTTATAGAGCGACACAGCACAACCTTCGCAGGTTGACCGGATGTATGCCACATTGCAACTGGATCAAGGACCCTGCTGTTTTATTGCCACTGGACGCCACAAACCTTTGATTCAGTGGAATGGCCCTACCTGTAGGCACTACTGCATAAAATAGGGGCAAGCCCACAATTCTTGGCCTGGGTGCAGCTGTTATACAAAGACCCACTTGCTAGGGTCAAGATGAATGGGGCCTTCTCCAGGGAGTTCACGCTTGGTAGAAGCACCTGGCAGGGCTACCCACTCTCCACACTGCTCATCGTGCTGACCATAGACCCCATGGCCTTTTGGTTGTGAAGGGATGCCCTGATAAAGGGAGTCCACTGGGATGGGGACTAGGAGAACGTGGCCTCTCTTTATGACAATGATGTTCTTCTATACCTTAAAGCAATTACCTCTCCGTGGAAGAACTTCTCCATTTATACTGTTGTATACCCCAGGGTCTGCATGTTACTGGGACACCCCATTATTATTAATGTTCTTCTATACCTGGCCGACCCAGACCACTCAGTCCCGAAAGCACTGGAGATCCTGGGAGTGGTTGGCTCCTACTCAGGGATTCACATCAAGTGGCACAAATTTCTCGCATTCCAACTGATAAAGGGTGGTACGGACCGGGGTTTGAAATACTGTTATCTGAAAATCTTTATAAAAAAGGACCGGTTTTTCAGGAAAAACTTTGACATAATCTTAGACTCCTATAGAGCTGATATGGCTCATTGGAGCAGGTTCCCAATCTCTCTGATGGGCAAGGCGGCCTTCTACAAAATGGTTTACATGCCCCACTTCCTGTATCTGTTACAAAAATACCCCCTTTAAGGTCCCAGATAGTTTCTTTAAGGCGGTGGCCGGCGCGACAGGCACGTTGTTGTGGGCGATGGGGCACCGCAGATAGTATACCTGACTTGAGACTACATTATTGGGCAACATAGCTACAGGTGATCAATCACTGGGCTTTCTCCTCACAGCAGGAGCCCTTGGTACAGACTCACAGGCCAGCAATGGACCCGGAGGGGTACCCACGTTGACTCTACGGAAAGCAGGGGAGGACACCCCTCTCGACTGCCATGTGAAGACTTGGCATATAGCAACGCAGACCCTGGGATGGCTGGGGAAACTGATGATGGAAACCCCTCTTTTGGACTCTGAGATTATACAGGGGCTGGGTGCAATGGAGGGCTAAAAAAATGGGATTTGGGTATTTCGAAGGTGCGAGATTTCTGGAGAGAAGCACAGATGATACCATTCTCTTAACTACAGGAGCAATACAAGTTGACAGGGGGCCAAAATCTCCTATATCAGCAACTGCATCACCTCCTACAATCCCACAGAGAGGTGTTGAAGGAGGTGCCCAACGAAACACCCTTTAAGTACAGAGCACTAGGGGCTCCCTTGACCATTCACGCCTTGTCTCGGCTGTACTCCTTCCTCCTACTCAACAGCATGTCTCCAATGGACAGAATCGGGAACAAATCGGGACAAGACATGGGAAGGGTAGAGGATGATGATTTGGGGGTGGCCTGCCAATATCCATTCATGGTGGCCATCAGAGCAGGATTTAGGTTAGTCCAACTACTCCATAGAGCATACTACACTAGAGCCAGGCTGTTACGCATGGGACGAGTTGACTCAGATCTGTGTTTGCAGGGGTGCAGGCAGAGGGGTACCGTGGTTCATACACTCTGAGGATTCCCAAAGATTCAAGACTACTGTGAGAAAATAGGCTATGGGCTGTGTGCTATCTTACAGTTAATTTTGGAGCTCACCTCGCAGTTGATTACACTGGACATATGGGGGGAGCAAACACTGGACCGGTATACACTCCTGTCCTGTAATGTGGCTCTAATGGCAGCCAGACAGGATGTGATCAGAATGCGGGGGCCGTGAGTAACCCCATCGGTCCATGCCTGGCAAGTAAATATGGACTGGTGCATGAGGGCCAAGAAAATGATTTACCAAACTAGGGGCTGCCTGCAGAAATTCGAGAAAATATGGTGACTTTGGGGGGCAGCGGAGGATGCGGGAAGGAAGTTAGACACTGAGATGGCACCTCGGTAGGAGGAGACCACTGGACACCCGCAGGGTCAGAAGTGTGCATATCCATCTATCGCTGGTAAGGAAATGCACAGACTGTGATGATGGTGATGGGGTGGGGCGGGACCGGTACGCCTTACAGGTTTGGGTATTGTTGTTTGTATCATGTATCAACTTAAAAAAGAGGGTAAAAAACCCTAGTGAAGACACCTCATGTCCAAACACAAATTAAGATGGAGGTTTGGAGCTATGCCCACCTAGTCAGTTGCATTTTCATCCCTGGGCATCCCACCTTCTTTAGCAATAAACTAAAAATACTTGAGTGACACTGTTAGTCTCCCAGAAAACAACAGACTGTAGTGTGTGTTTATTGTGATCTTACGAGATCCAGGTGGAAACTCAATAAACAAGAGGCCAGGATATTCCTGGAAGTGATGAGAGCTCTTCAGAGCAAGTGCTGGTTGTGGAACTGCAGTTGGAAGCAGATCTTGGAGATTTGCTGAGGATGCAGTGATCTGGTTGGCTCCCACGTGGTGTGGCAGTAGCTACAGAGGAGAAAGGCAGCCAACCATTCCCTCCCTCTGTTCCAAGGATATAACATATGAATGATAGGCAAGAAAGGGGGAAATCTGAAGGTTGGTTACCTCGGATGTAAACAACGCTACGGTAATTGGTCATCATAATGAAGCTCCATCTATTTTGGGAGGAGGTGGGTCTCAACTTAAAGGGGAAGAACAATGAAAAACACATAATCCTCCATCGCAAACAAGGGAACAGAGGTAGGAGAGCAGGCTTACATAAGATAATTAACCAATCCCGTACAAGAAGGTTAGATATTTCCTGAAATCCCACATTGGAGAAATTTCTACATAATGCAGGGGAAGGAAACTTGCAATGAAAAGAGCCCACTGGTAGGGCAGAGGGTGTAACTGCTATATTCTCTATTCCTCAGGAAGGAGGCATGTACCTGCACTCAGAATGTGAAGGCAGTATGTAGGAGGCTGGCTTAGTATATGGTGCTCACTTATGTAAGTGTATCACTTTTACTACTTCAGACAACCCTTATGGTGATTTTTTTTTAAAAAACAGATTTTATTTGTCATTTGCACATTGGAAGCAGGGCTCTGTAACCCAGAGACTACTGGCGCATAGAAATACACAGTAACACATCGCAAAGGACATTTTTCAGAGCAAAAGAACGTAACTCCCAAACAAAAGAAAGCATACATCTAAAGTGTGAACTCGGATCCCCCACAACCCCACCCACCCCGCCCCCACGAGTTGTGCTCGACTCCCTACAAACCACAGACCAACCAACACCCAGTGATCACAGAAAAAAAAACAGGAATGACAAGCTATCCGCCCCAGCAGGGGCCCACCACACCCGGAACCCCCTCGCCCACCCGTGACTTCCGACAGTGCACACTCCAACATAGTATGGCTACCCAACCCCCACCGGGAGATCATCAGCCGCCACAGGGAGCTCCAACCACAGGCCCCGGTAGTCCGCCCACTTCTTCCAGATCTTATAGTGCTTTCGCGGACAACCCCGGGCCACAAAAATGGGTTGTTCCAGCCCCATACAAAAGTCAAGGCCATTCTTCCAGGTGGCCACCGAGGGGGCCTGCTCAGCTTTCTACATCCTGGCAATGTCCCGTTTCGCCAACGTAAGACCCATTAGCATGAGGTGCCGCTTATAGAGATTACCCCGGATGCCATCCATGACATGCAACAATGCAAGCTGTGGCGTGCGCTGGAGCAGCCACCCAAGAACCTCGGACAAACAAGAAAAAAAAACCCTCCAGAAGCCATCCAGTGACGAACAGTGCCAAACCGTATGAAGGAAAGTACCCTCCGCCCCGCCACATCTGAGGCATTCTGGTGAGGCTATCAGGCCCGCACGGTACAGGCACGCCCGAGTATAATACACCCGATGAAGGTATTTGAATTGTACCAGGCGGAGGCGCATTGCTATGGCCGCACCCCGTGGGGCAGCCAGAGCCTCCCTCCAATCCTCCTCCTCCAACGAGCCTACATCCTCCTCCCATGCCGTCCGCAATCTATCCAAGGTGGGCGCGATATGTATAACCAGTGACTGGTAGATCCGCGAAATCTTCTTAACCATGAGATCCCCCATAAAGACTTTCGCCTCCAGTGGACTGAACTCGGGAATATCCTCCAGGCCCACCAGGCTAGGAGCCAGTGCATGGCGGAACTGGAGGTAGCGAAAGAATTGTGTCCGGGGCATACCAAACTCCTCCTGCAGATCCTGGAACGACTTGAGGGAGCCACCCCTCATCACATCCCCCAGAGTAGATACACCGATATCATCCCAGCCGCCGAACCCCTGTAGCGCCGCCAACTCCGGCAATCGTCCATTGTGCCAAAGAGGAGTCTCCCCCGTCAACCTATTCCACCACCCCATTCTCTTCAGAGATTGTCGCCATACCTGGAAGACCACCCTGGACACCTGCGGCAGCGAGCCCCGCAGTACCGGGGAGTATAGTATTGTGTGGAGAGTATGTCGTCCCATGAGGTGTCTCTCCAGCGCGTATGCCGGGTCCCCCCGATCGCCATACCACCACTCATTGAGGACCAGGAGGTGCGAAGCCTGATAATATGAGAGTATGTCAGCGGCCGCCAGCCCACCACAATAGGTGGACAGGAAGCACGTGCGTAACGCCACCCGCACCGCCCCTTGACCCCACAGAAACCGGCCCAGCACTGAATTCACCGTTCGAAACCAGCTGTTCGCTATCGGGTAGGGGTGATTTTGAAGCTGATACAACAGCCGAGGGAGTGCCACCATTTTAAAGATCGCCGATCTACCGTATATTGTCAACGGCATACGGGACCAAGTCGTAATGTCCTCACGGACGCGTTCCCAAACCGGTGCTACATTACGGCCCCAGGAAGTCTCCGGCACCTCAGACAGATACACACCCAGGTATTTTAGTCCTCCATCTGCCATGTGGAGCGCGGACGCCCATTCTCCCACCCCACCCCCGCCCCCCAGGGTGGACTTATTGGGATTCATAAAGAGCCCAGACGTTTCCCCAAAGATTCGCATTATGTCCAATATTCGAGGTCCCGACCTGTCCAACGACGTTAGAAAAAATAGGACATCATCGGCATACAGGGCTATACTGTCAGATAGTCCAGGGGCCCATTCAAACCCTTGCAGCTGCGCATCTATACGTACCCACGCTGCCAAGGGCTCCATGGTAATGGCAAACAGGTAGGGCGACAGGGGGCACCCCTGTCTCGTACCCCGTCCAATAGGGAAGCTAGAAGATAGGGCCCCCGCCACCCGGACCGAAGCCGACAGGTCAGTGTACAGGAGTTTCACGTAGGACAGAAACCGGGGGCCCAGGTTAAGGCGGTGGAGCAAGGCGAACAGGTACGTCCAGCTTAAGGAATCAAACGCCCTGTCCATATCCGCCAGCAAGAGCGCCGCCTGCACCCCCGTCCCCCGCACCGCCGCCAGGGCCGCGTGAGCCCTCCGTATATTATGCCGCGTAGCCCTATGCGGCATAAAGCCAGCCTGGTCCGGATGAACCAGATTCGAGATGTGGGGCAAGAGGCGATAAGCCAGGGCCTTGGCCAGGACCTTAGCCTCGACGTTCAGGAGAGAGATGGGGCGATAAGACGCATGGCGCTCCGGAGGCCGACCCGGCTTGTGGAACACCACCACCTCAGCATGGCGCCAGTCGCGCGGGAGTCGGCCGGCCTCTCTAGCCTCTTCCACCGCTGCCCGGTAGTGTGATGCCAATTGCAGGTTAAAGTGACGATGGAACTCGCACGGGAACCCATTGGGTCCCGGCGCCTTCCCAGCATTGAGTTCCCCTAGCGCCCCACCCAGTTCCTCCTCGGACAGGGGAAGTTCCAGTTGCCGGCGTGTCTCATCCGATACCACCCGGGGCGGAAGATCTTCCAGAAATTTGACCACCGTTGCCTCATCTAGACATTCCGAGGGGGCATATAAACTCGCATAATAGGTGGCGAAGCTATCAGCTATAACCATCGGGTCTATGATCGGCGCTCCCTGCTCGTCGAGCAGCCCCAGAAGGGTCTGCGGGGCGAGCGCCCCCTGGCAGAGCCGATGTAACATCTTGCTAGACTTGTCGCCCCACTGATAGATACGACTGCGCGTCGCCAACCATACCTGGGGGGCCTCGTCCATCAATAGGGAGGCATACGACTGCCGCGCCAGCAACAACTGTCACACAACTGGGCCGTTCTCAGTCCCCCGGCATCGATGCTCAAGTCCCTCCACCTCCGCCTCCGCCCAGACCAAAGCCTCCCGGCGCTTTCTGCGGGCCGCAACGCACCATGCAATATCTACCCCCCGAAGGGTGGGCTTCAGAGCCTCCCAGAGAACAACCGCACTGGGGGCCGACCCTACATTATGGACCAAGTAATCCGCGATCGCCTCCCTCATACAATGGTCATATTCAGGGTTCTGCAGGTTCCACATAGCCAGCCGCCAGCGAAATGGCTGTCGCCTTCCGCCCAGCCGCAACCCGACAGAGACCGGGGAGTGATCGGATAACCCCCTAGGAAGAATCTCCGCAGTGACCACCCTCGGTGCCAAATCCCGGGGGACAAAAATATAATCTAGACGGGAAAAGGACTTGTGTACCGCAGAGAGATATGTGAACTCCCTCCGATCGCCATGAACATGCTGCCAGGCATCCACCCAATCAAGACCTCGGACCATGGACGCCAGTTTCGTGGAGTGCGCATCCCCGGATCCACCCCCGGGGCGGTCCCTGTCCCTCCCCAAGTCCATGACGTCATTCCAGTCACCCCCAACCACCGCAGCCACATCAGGCATCTCCGCCCACACAGAAAGCAGCCGCTCCACAAGGGACCATTGCAAAGGGGGGGGGGGGCATAGACACAGCCAAGCAGGACAACCTCATCCCCTATCTTGCCCTGAAGAAACACATACCGATCCTGCGGGTCAAGCCATTGTTTTATGTGCACGTATGGAACCCTACGGTGTATCAGGACCGCCACCCCTCTGGATCCCTGTATAAACCCTGCATGATAAACCATCTGGAAACCATACCGCTCCTTATGGTGATTTTAGCGGTCTTAGACAGCCTTAGAAAGCTCTATAAGTGGTTGCTTTGGAGAGCAGCCTTCAGGCTTAGTCCAGAAGGAGTGTAAAGCAGCTTGTTTTACCAGTACTTATTCTTATGGGATAAGTTAGGCGAAAAAGAACCACACAGTGTCGTTATAAAGAAATAGTTTTTTTTTATTAACACTCACTAACACATTGCAGTATCTCCTGCCCGGATATATAAACCCAATACACAATACTTTATCAATAGAATACGTAAGCAGCACGTAGGTTGGAGAGTTGCCCCTCGTGGATACTCTAGGAACCACAATACCTACACCATGGAAGTTGGGTGCATAGGTGCGAAGTGACGTCAGAAAACGCCGTAGACCACAATGGAGGACTTCAGAAAAGATGCCGCTGGTGAAGAAGGTGAAAGTGTCCGGTGGAACCCAAAGGTGGAGCAGAGGGGACAGAGTCTATGCCACTCAGAAGTGACCAGTAGGCACGGGAGACGAGTGCCCACTGACTTTTCAGAGATGCAGGAGAGTTGACCGTGCCATTAAAGTTGCAGCTGTGTGGACCAGTCAACACTGTGGAAGACCGGGAGCCTATTATGAGCTGTCCCACGTCAGATGTCAAGAGCCAAGGGGTCAGTGTCCGGCAGGGGCACCAACAAGCCTTGACAACGGCAACCAGCGTAGTTGTGGAAAAGGGTGCAGTGTCGAGACCAGCAAGGTCAAAGTGACTCAGCACTAGCAGGTAAGTCAGAGAAGGTTCCGAACAAGCAGGAAAAAGCTACTGGAGCCAAAGAAGACCTTGGAGAGGACCCACAGGCTGGAGGCTTAGGAGTCGCAAGGGGACCTTGAGCAGCTCACCAAAGGATGAAGGCCCACGGTGCAAAGGATGCAGTGCAGGTGAAGATCTTGGCTGTAGAAGATGCTTGAGGCTGGAGCTTCTTGGAGTCCGAAGATCTCTAGAGAAGAGAGTCAACAAGCCTTGGCAACGGCAAGTCGACGCAGTGCTGTTCCAGTGGTTCCGACGAGGGATATTGGCCTCAAACTCGGTGAGAAGACCGTTCAGGACTCGAGGAAGTTGAAGAACCACCACCTGTGATGCTGAGCCTTTCGGAGTCCATGGGAGCCCAGGATCAGCAGACTGGTCAGCTGTGTTGCGGTGCCTGCAGATGCATGGGAGTGACTCCTTCACTCCAAAGGTGATTCCTTCGGGTGTCTTGGATGTCCACAGGTCCTGTGAAGAACCTGTATGGAGCACGAGCACAGGCCTTGCAGCAGACTTACAGGACGACAAGAACAGGAGCAGCAGGAGTCTTCCCAGTTGCAGTCTTGGTTCCCAAAGCGAAGTCCAGCGACGTCTAAAGTGCCCAGACATTTGAAGTTGAAGTGGTTTCGGATCTGAATCTTGTCCCACGACGAATCTAGGGACCCACCCACCAGGGAACATCCACATGGGAAGATTGAAGTGCAAAAGAGTCCACCACAATTCTTAAAATCAAGAGGGGAAGATCTACACCTCCCACATCACACAGTGCAGCTGCACTGTTGTGAGGTTTCCTTTCAAACCACCATACTTCTCACTGTCCTGATGTAGACCCACATGCTAGGAATTAAATCACCTCAGTTGGGTTGAAAAGTCAACACTATAAAACTACCTATCCTGGACTGATTACGGAAACATATGTGGGGTGGTTTTTCTATCCAGACACCACCCATTTCTGAATACATACATAAAAGATTGTATACATTTCCCAGGCAGGCTATTTGGCCTTGGCTAAATTGGATTTTCTCATTGCCATAGCTATTGAACTAGGATTACTTTGGATACCAGTATTAATCTTTCCTTCACTTTTTTCCTTATCACTGTGCACATGAGCACTACTTGAAAAACCTCTCCTCTCATTCTTCTTGGAGCAACCGTTCATAGAATGAATTTGATGTTTCCTTTTGTTAATCTATTACTAACTAATTCTGTGACAGCTAAAATTTAATTTGACTGTTCAAATTCAGCATTTACTGTGACTCATTTATTGTGTTGCCTTTGTTTATTTTTTCGCTCGCCTACAGTGCAAACGTAATGTTGCATCTTTCATTTATCAGATACCAGTAGGACCTTTTTGTTCTACGTACCTCCCAGAGGAGGGGCTGGACAGTGGGTAGGATACTCACATGTCCTTTGTCCAGTTTCGTGCCAGAACAGGAGCCAACGACTCCCTGAACTGGTTTCAACTGGAGTATGCAAGGAGGGTACCAAATGTGCTCTTCAAAGCAGTCTAGTGGCACTGGCAAGTGCCCCCACCCTGTCCCAATACACTAAGTGCTGTCTGGGAGGTGGTCACCTCCCTGTAACAGGAAACCTATTGTCCTCCCTACCCCTGTTCGAGCTTGGCTCAGCAGCAGGAGGGCAGAATCGTGTCTTTGGTCGGCAGCAGCCATCGTTTGCTGTCTGGGTCTTAAAGACTGGTAACAGGAGCACTGAGGGCCTTTCGGAAGAGCTTTACAGTGCATAGAATCATACATCCCATGATTCCAACATATTTGATACCAAACACGACAGGGATTGTTACAGCCAGTTTAGAGATAGCCATCGCATAATGACGCATGGCCACTCAATGTTTCTTAATGGCTGATGCACTTACAACCCGGAAGAATGGACTTCAAAGGTTACAGGGGGGTTCTGCTCATGCAGGGGCACCCTCACACTTAGAACCGAGCACCCTGCCTTCTGGATTGAAAGGCCTGCCTTAAGGGTGTGTTCTGCTTGGGTTTTCGGATCGGGTGGAACCCGCTCTACAGAGCCCTTCTGACCCAAAACAGAACGTTACCCCCTCCCTAGGGTCTTTTTACACCCAAATAACCACATATATACGTACCACCTAAGGACAGGGAATTCCTATTATATATATATATATCAAGACCTCACAGCCTCGCAATCTCAGCAACCACAGTCTCGCGGCCTTAGGCAGACCCAGAATCTCCTACCCATTCGGCAGCGACACACACACGATCTCGCGACCTCAGTCAGGTCCAGAATCTCCTACCCATTCGGCAGCGACACACAAAGTCTCGCGACCTCAGTCAGGTCCAGAATCTCCTACCCATTCGGCAGCGACACACACGATCTCGCGACCTCAGTCAGGTCCAGAATCTCCTACCCATTCGGCAGCGACACACACACGATCTCGCGGCCTCAGTCAGACCCAGAATCTCCTACCCATCCGGTAGCAACACACAAAGTCTCGCGACCTCAGTCAGGTCCAGAATCTCCTACCCATTCGGCAGCAACACACAAAGTCTCGCGACCTCAGTCAGGTCCAGAATCTCCTACCCATTCGGCAGCGACACACACACGATCTCGCGGCCTCAGTCAGACCCAGAATCTCCTACCCATCCGGTAGCAACACACAAAGTCTCGCGACCTGGGTCAGGTCCAGAATCTCCTACCCATTCGGCAGCGACACACACACGATCTCGCGGCCTCAGTCAGACCCAGAATCTCCTACCTACACGGCAGCCTTAGCACGAGCTCATCCTATTAGTACACGACAGGGGAATTGGGACTATATATCAGATCACACAAAGACCATTAGCGGAGCACAACCTGTTCTCCAGTTTGAGAGGCTCATTTCCTCCTCATCCAGTTATCACTTACCTGACCCGGATTAACCCCGGTTCATGTCGCATTAGCTCTGACAGAGAGGCTAGGCTATCCTTCTACGTAAAGACACATAACACATGCTAACTTACAATAAGCTAAATACTTTATTTAAATGCCACATGCACATTTACGGAACACATCATACATATATAACCTGCAAGGAAAGTAAAAGATTAAGTTATACACTTCAAAGAAAAAGGGATCGACTTCACCTTGAGGGTATGTCGCCTGTACTCAATGGTCATCTAGGTTCCCTTCTCGTCTATGCCTCGGCTTAGCCTGGAAGTCACCCCTCTGCAGTTGTGGGTCTGCTCCCTTCTCCCTCTCCGAGTCACTGGAACCTCGTCCTTATCGGCTACTCTCTCCTCTTTGGATTCAAGTTCGTCATCAGTCTTCCCTGGAATAAGTAATAGCTCTTCTGCTAACGGCCAGATGCCGCCTATGGTCTAGAAGCAAGTGCCCTTATCTCACTCAGACTTTCACTAATATAGAAGTGCATTCCCTCATGGAAATTTCCAGCTCGAAACCTGCCGCCCACCAAATTCCTGTACCTCCCCGTACCAAGGACACTTTCCCAGCCGGCCGGCCTGATGTAGTGTCTTCGGCATGAAGAAAAATACAATCCTTCGATAAGGGCCGGCCTGAACCGGTTCTCTCCGAGCGAATAACACCTCATAACTAAAACATCCCCCTCCCTCTGGAAAGGTCCCGGGCTGCCGGAGCAGAAAGAAAGATGGAGTCTCTCCCGTTTGAGGCCTACCAGGCCTGAATTCAACACAGCTCCATGAAACAACCTCACTATAGGGCAAATTATCCTCAAGGCTAATTAATCTATCCCCTAGGCTATGTGTGTAGGCCCTGAGCTAAGGGTAGGAGCACGGGATGGTGTCACAAGTGTCTAATAGATAGGCCCTACTCACTACTCCAGTCCTTAGACTCGGATGGAAAGAGACTGAAGTCATATGGATTGCTCTGCAACACCGGAAGGCCGGGAAAATCGAGCAGTACATTCCACCCTTGACTTCAGTCTATTATATATATACTAAATGGAACTAACATCTGTGGAAGAATAATATGAAACAAAACTAACTGATCTATGTCTAGTACCAGATGTGCAGAATTGAAGCAGTGAAGGGATACACTGAATAAAACAACAGATAGAAATTAAAACAACAAGAGCAATCAAAATGCCACCTAATGTGTGGCGTAGCATATTCATGTCTGGCAACCAGTTAAAGAGCCAGTCAAACCAGCTCTGATCAATGTGTTTCCTAACTTCATTAGTTAGGTCATGCAATTTATCTATGTGTGCACGAATGGATTGTGTATGATCAGATAAGTTAAAACAGCAGAGGCCTTCAAAGTCCGAACAGCCATGTCCATGTTTAAGCAGAAGATAATCAATGGCTGCTCTATTTTGCAAGATGGCTCTACGTTCACCCTGGGCGTCTAATAGTAAGTCAGATAAGACTGTGGAAGTATGATTAATAGATTTGACCATCCAGCAAGCCATTTTCCCAATGGATTTAGCATTATAAACCGCCAAAGCAGGGACACCAATAATTGAAACAGCTAGACTAAGGTATTCAGACTTGGAATATAAATGCAAAGATGAGTCACAATCCTCCTGTAACGTAGTTGTATCTCGGAGCACACGAGAGTTGGCATTTGGATGTGATGAGAACATAAGTAAACTGAGTCTAGTAATGGCACACGGGCCTCCGGAAATGTTCGCAGGGACATAGGGCCAGGAAGTATTACCACATGAGAAAAGCCATACGGCAGGTAGCAATATTGCACGATAGTGACTGGGAGTAACTACCAAACTATTGCAAGTCATATTGTTCTGGACTGAAACACATGTGGTCGGTGTCCTCTGGAAACACAGAGTTCGTTCATGAGATGTGAGAACAGTGGCGCCTCTTAACTTGAGACGTAGACATTCGGAAATTGCATTAGGATTACATGTGAGGAAAAAGCATAGATCACCTTGTGTAATGTTATACGTAGTTATTTGGGATTGGATGGGAAGTTGCTCATTCGGCAGTTCAGTACATAAAGGACAATATGCATGGGTAGCAAAATCACCCAGAATAATATTCGGACGAGCCTTTGAAACGTTAAAGATGCTTATTAACGTCTCCAGCGAGGCGGGGACAGCAACTAGGCACGTCGCTAAGATATCGTGCACAGATCTCATCGGTGTCAAACAGAAGTGAGGGGCATCAGTTACTCTTTTCGCCAGCAGTGTCCAAAAGTTCGATGACGAGTCCCACGCATTGAAGGAACGCAACACTCTGGTTCCCAATTCATCCCGGGTTAATGGGATCCCTTCTCTCTCTCCGAAGTAGACCGAACGGTGTCCAGTACCGACACATCCTGCAGCAACAATCCAAAGAATGATCTGAAAAAGAACCAAACACAGGCATTAATCATTCTCGTAAATAACATTTATCAGCTGGGACAGCTTCCCAGCTATCTTTCCCTGGCCTCATAACCAAAATGGTATTATCCTGACCGGTGGCAATAACCTCTGCTTGTTCAGGGGGATTCTTAGGCGATTGCACCCAAATCTTGGCTCCAGGGTTATCCGTAGAGCCAAAGCCTTTCTGGCCTCGTACAGTTAGCAAAGTTGGGGCAGTGCCTTTCATTATTTCACCACTGAAAACAGGCATAATGAGTAATTGAGCCACTCGGTCGGTGCGGTGTATCAGCAAGTCATTCTCACTGCTATTTAGCAGAAGTACCTTAATCTCTCCCTGATAGTCGCTGTCAATTACCCCTCCAAGTACCTGGATGCCTTTTACAGCCAGCCCCGATCTAGGGGCGATCAATCCAAAATTCCCCGGTGGTATATGAATACCAACACCGGTAGCAATGATGACCCGATTTTTGCTTTTTAGAACGGTGTCATCCATGGCATGCAAATCTAAGCCTGCCGACCCTGGGGTCGCTCTGCATGGAGCCAGAGCTCCGGAAGTAATTTCCCAATACATCACAGTTTCATTAATTACATTAGGCATAGTCTCAAACTTTGGGGGGAACAAACGCATAAGTGGAGATTCAGCATTTAAAAAAGGACGATTATTCAGGATTAATAGTGCTTGGGGTAAAAAGTCTCGCCAATTTTTATACTTGTCATCTGTTAATTTGCGTAGCTGATCCTTTAACAGGCCATTCAATCTCTCCACCAGGCCCGAGGCCTGCGGGTAGTAAGGTATATGAAAGATCCATTCAATATTGTTTTCCACACAGAATTCCTGTACCAATCTTCCACGAAAATGGGATGCATTATCAGATTGAATTTGGAATGGCACACCATAATACATCATAATCAATTCTAATGTTTTAATGGTATTCAATTGGGTGGCTTGCTTACATGGAAAAGCTACCAGCAAACCACTATATGTATCGACAATTGTGCAAACATATTGACAATTTCTGCTCATGGGAAGGGGTCCGATGTAATCAATCTGCCAGATTTGAGCGGGCAATTTCCCGCGATGTAAATGACCTCTAACAATTTGGGGTACTTTACGCTGTCTGATATGCTGACAGACGGGACAATGTAGAATAACATTTTTGATTAGGTCCAGGGGAATATAAATTCCTCTATCAGCAGCCCACCTGCTAGTGGCCTTCTCTCCAAAGTGTCCTGCCTTTTGGTGTGCCCATTTCGCCAATCCCGCAATATCAGGATCTTGTCTGTCCACCACTGCCTCGGCAATTTTAGATTTCTCATCTGCAATGTTATGAAAAAATTTGTCAAGAGAATCTATTGGGGTGTGAGCATCCACATGGAAGATGGTAACAGTACTCTGTGGGAGCATTTCCCAAATCTCTTGCCATAACTCTTTTCCCCATAACTCTTTGGAGTGTAACCTCCAATTATGGGAATGCCAGGTCGGTAACCAAACGGCCAGTCCATTGGCAGTGGACCAGGAGTCGGTGAAAATATGGCATACACCAGGTAACTCCTGTTTCAAAACTTGATAAACGGCATAGAGCTCTGCGAACTGACTACTCTTCCCTTCACCAGTTGTGCTCAACAGTTTCTGTGTGATCGGATTATAAGACACCGCCTTCCAGTGCCGTGTAGTTCCAATAAATTTTGCTGACCCATCTGTGAACCACACATGGTTCCTGTCCTCGACGGACAAATCATCAAAAGGTTTACCCCACTTGACAGGAGACTCCTGTTCTAAAGGTACAGAACACTCACTCTCAGTCTCAGTCGATGGTGCTTGCGCCACTTGCTCATGTAAAGACGCAACTCCTTTCGGACCCACACGTGCCCTGTCTTGTATGTACCATTTCCATTTAATCACACTCGCCTCCTGAGCATGCCCAATTCGATGAGTTTTTGGTGAACTCAAAACCCACTGCATAATAGGAATTTCAGGACGCAAGAATATGTCATGTCCCAATGTTAATTGCTCGGTATCCACCAAAGCCCAATAACAAGCAAGTAGCTGTTTCTCAAAGGGTGTATAACGCTCACCAGCATCAGGTAGCTTTTTGGTCCAAAACCCTAATGGTACTTTGCACCTGCCTTGTTTCTGCCACAGACTCCAGTTTGCATAAGGGCCTTGCACAGACACATTCAAATCCACATCACCATCACGTACAGGCCAAAGATCCATAGCATGTTGAATTGCCTCTTTCGCTAGACTAAATGCATCTTGTTGTTGCTTACCCCATTCAAATGCATTCTTTTTACGTGTAACACGGTACAACGGGGCCAATATTTGACTCAAATGAGGAATATGCTGGCGCCAAAAACCAAATAAACCAATGAAGCTCTGGGCTTCCTTCCTATTCCTCGGAACTGAAAAATCAAGAATCTTCTGTTTAACTTGAGGGATCACCTCGCGGTGTCCCTCATGCCAATTAATACCTAAAAATTTTACAGCTTGGGACGGACCTTGTAATTTGTCCGGATTGATCTCCCAACCTTTCCCACGCAGACACTCAATGACTCTATCTAATTGTGTCTGAACATCCTCTTGTGTTTCGCCTTGGATCAAAACATCATCAATATAATGACATATCTGAATTTTGGGATGAACTGGTACCTCAGTCAAGTGTTCTGCCACCAGCCGGTGACAGATCGTAGGGCTATGCACATAGCCCTGAGGAAGACTTCTGAACGTCATCTGACGCCCGTTCCACGTAAAACTGAACTGTTCCTGACACTCAGGGGCAAGTGGAATAGAAAAGAAAGCATTAGCAATATCGATGGACGCATACCATGTACCTGGATGTGTTTGGATTCTTTCAATCAGGGTAAGAACATCCGGTACTGCAGCCGTCAAAGAGGGCGTGTGTTTGTTCAATTCTCGATAATCAACAGTCATGCGCCAAGAGTTATCACTTTTACGCACCGGCCAAACAGGATTATTCCAAGCGGAAGTAATTGGAGTTATAACGCCTGCATCAACCAACTCCTGAATGGTGGTACTAATCTCTGCATGGCCACCCGGAATACGATACTGCTTCTGACAAACCACTTTGGTCGCCTGGGGAACTTGTATGGGGGGCATCCTTAAACGACCAACCCGTATAGGTCTGGACGAGATATAATGCGTCGTTCCAAATTGGTAACACCCATCATCGAGATGCAACGTCATTCCCTTCAAAATATCGATTCCAATTATGAATTCTAGAAGTGGCACCACTAATACAGAATATTCCTTTCTAGGGATTCTACCTATTCTCATTTCAAGCAAAGTTTGAACTGCGGGGGTTTCTTTTCCTCCTAATCCGGTAATAGTAAAAGGCTGCCCTGTAAATTTCTTTGATTTTCCATGAATAAGAGTGGCCTCCGCTCCTGTATCAACTAATGCTCGGGCCCTTTGGATATTACGATGTCTCCAATAAATATCAATATCTACATAGGGTCTATTATCTCTGTGAGCCCATCTGTGTACCGGAGCTTGACCTATTTCCTAGTCATTCTTACTGCATTCTGTGTACCAGGACAAATCAGGATAAAGACTCTCACGTTTTTTAGGTATCGGTACTTCCTGTTCATATCCATCTCTATTACGAAATGGATTCCTGTCCTCTGCATTGCACTGCGAGTTTCGATCGGCCAAACTATATCTATCCTCCCTCCTTCTCAGCTCAGGGGATTGATCCCTATCATCTCTACGTCCGCTGTAAGCATGATCATTTCTCCCCCTTTCCTTTTCCCCCTCTCTCTCCCTGTCCCGCTCACGACGGGGGGACAGATCACGTACAGGACGCCGATCATCACGACGATCAGAGCGCCGACGGCGATCATCATCACCGCTATCATCAGAACAACCACGATCACACTCAGTCGTTCGAACACGCCGGGCACCCTCCTTCCGATCTAAGCCCCGTTTGCGAAACATCTCCCACAAACGAGCAGTAGTCTCACCATCAATGTCCTCCCGACGCACACCATCAGCCAAAAGACCAGTAAAGATATCACGTCTAGTAAATTTATATTCACCAGGAGTACGAGTGTCAGGCCGGGACTGACGTTCAGGTTTAAACCACTCACCCAACTCACCGAGTTGGCGTACCGATTCCAACACCGTAGATAGAACATTACCAGTCTGGTTAATCAACAAAGTCATCATGACCTGCTTGTAGGCAACAGGAGAAGAGCGAATGATACGATTCCGCACAGAAGAAGTCAACATCCCATCAAGCAATCTGTCAGCAGTGCCCAGAAAAATAGCCGTTTTCATCACTTCCTCCTTAAGACGTTGCGCAGCATCACGCAAGGTATACCACGGCTTGTCATTGACAGGCCAGTCAGATTCAGTAGGATACTTCAAATTACAACCCTCAGTCGCCAATTGGAGCAAAGAAATCTGACCACCACCATTATAGTTACGAAAATGATCTTGTACAGTAGAATCCAAACTCAAAGAACAAAACTTCAAACAATCGCCAGTGTCCAACATAATACCAGCAGCGCCTAATTCATAAAGGCGCACCATCCATGTGAGCAAAGCCTCACCAGTCCGCTGCCGAAAGCGCTGCAAAATATCACTAATTTCTTGTTGGGTAAAATCTTCCAAACAGTCCAAAGAAACACCCTGCGGAGCATTGGGAGACTGCTGCAACTTCCGACGAAAAACCGGATGCGCAGAAACCACGGGACGAGCATCACAAGGAGCCCGAGCAGTACTAGTAGAGGGACAATCAGTATAAGAAGTATCGATCCCGCCCGAAGAACGAGCGCAATCACGGGGTGCACCATCAGAGGTGCGAGAAGTAGACTTACTTCCATGACGGGAACGAGAAAACTCATGCATAGCACATTCCTCACCCGAGGAACAAGACGTAGTCGAGTCCCAGATATTACCATCCCATTCATCAGGATTCCAATCCAGTCCAGCCTTCGCCACGGCCAGGCGCACCTTACGCGACGAAACCCGACCACGCCTGTTCTTGTACTTGTAACGAGCAATCCGCACAGCCGCCCTTTCAGCAACCGTTTGGTAAGTGTCAAGTTTGTCGGAAAGCAACTTGTTTTGACAGCGCAATAAAGTATTGGAATTCTGAACCTCAACAAAGTGCGATTCCGCATCCTTAAGAGAGATCTGCAATTTCAGCAACCTCTCATGCAAAATCCGATACGCAGATAGAACAACCCAACCTCTGCGCCCCAAAGCGGGAACTTCCTCACCCTTCAAGACAGGTGCCGTCTGTAAACAAGTAATCACGTCCGCCGGTTCCGCCGACTCCAAAGAAGAGTTCCAATTTTCACTCAAACCAGTAGAGTCAGCCCACTCTCGGGCCAAGGCACCATAAGGCGTTGAATCCCATCCGGGAATATCAACGGACAATTTAAGAGTAGATTTAGATTTCCTAGAAAACATCGCGAAAAAGAAAGAAAAAGAAACACAGAGAAAAGAAAGAAAGAGAAAAAGTATACATGCAAACACACAAAAAAGAAAACCATGCACACGCCGAAAGCAAACACAAGACAAGCACAACGCACACAGGTTACGTAAACAGTTCGTGACGCCAAATGTTCTGCTTGGGTTTTCGGATCGGGTGGAACCCGCTCTACAGAGCCCTTCTGACCCAAAACAGAACGTTACCCCCTCCCTAGGGTCTTTTTACACCCAAATAACCACATATATACGTACCACCTAAGGACAGGGAATTCCTATTATATATATATATATCAAGACCTCACAGCCTCGCAATCTCAGCAACCACAGTCTCGCAGCCTTAGGCAGACCCAGAATCTCCTACCCATTCGGCAGCGACACACACACGATCTCGCGACCTCAGTCAGGTCCAGAATCTCCTACCCATTCGGCAGCGACACACAAAGTCTCGCGACCTCAGTCAGGTCCAGAATCTCCTACCCATTCGGCAGCGACACACACGATCTCGCGACCTCAGTCAGGTCCAGAATCTCCTACCCATTCGGCAGCGACACACACACGATCTCGCGGCCTCAGTCAGACCCAGAATCTCCTACCCATCCGGTAGCAACACACAAAGTCTCGCGACCTCAGTCAGGTCCAGAATCTCCTACCCATTCGGCAGCAACACACAAAGTCTCGCGACCTCAGTCAGGTCCAGAATCTCCTACCCATTCGGCAGCGACACACACACGATCTCGCGGCCTCAGTCAGACCCAGAATCTCCTACCCATCCGGTAGCAACACACAAAGTCTCGCGACCTGGGTCAGGTCCAGAATCTCCTACCCATTCGGCAGCGACACACACACGATCTCGCGGCCTCAGTCAGACCCAGAATCTCCTACCTACACGGCAGCCTTAGCACGAGCTCATCCTATTAGTACACGACAGGGGAATTGGGACTATATATCAGATCACACAAAGACCATTAGCGGAGCACAACCTGTTCTCCAGTTTGAGAGGCTCATTTCCTCCTCATCCAGTTATCACTTACCTGACCCGGATTAACCCCGGTTCATGTCGCATTAGCTCTGACAGAGAGGCTAGGCTATCCTTCTACGTAAAGACACATAACACATGCTAACTTACAATAAGCTAAATACTTTATTTAAATGCCACATGCACATTTACGGAACACATCATACATATATAACCTGCAAGGAAAGTAAAAGATTAAGTTATACACTTCAAAGAAAAAGGGATCGACTTCACCTTGAGGGTATGTCGCCTGTACTCAATGGTCATCTAGGTTCCCTTCTCGTCTATGCCTCGGCTTAGCCTGGAAGTCACCCCTCTGCAGTTGTGGGTCTGCTCCCTTCTCCCTCTCCGAGTCACTGGAACCTCGTCCTTATCGGCTACTCTCTCCTCTTTGGATTCAAGTTCGTCATCAGTCTTCCCTGGAATAAGTAATAGCTCTTCTGCTAACGGCCAGATGCCGCCTATGGTCTAGAAGCAAGTGCCCTTATCTCACTCAGACTTTCACTAATATAGAAGTGCATTCCCTCATGGAAATTTCCAGCTCGAAACCTGCCGCCCACCAAATTCCTGTACCTCCCCGTACCAAGGACACTTTCCCAGCCGGCCGGCCTGATGTAGTGTCTTCGGCATGAAGAAAAATACAATCCTTCGATAAGGGCCGGCCTGAACCGGTTCTCTCCGAGCGAATAACACCTCATAACTAAAACATCCCCCTCCCTCTGGAAAGGTCCCGGGCTGCCGGAGCAGAAAGAAAGATGGAGTCTCTCCCGTTTGAGGCCTACCAGGCCTGAATTCAACACAGCTCCATGAAACAACCTCACTATAGGGCAAATTATCCTCAAGGCTAATGAATCTATCCCCTAGGCTATGTGTGTAGGCCCTGAGCTAAGGGTAGGAGCACGGGATGGTGTCACAAGTGTCTAATAGATAGGCCCTACTCACTACTCCAGTCCTTAGACTCGGATGGAAAGAGACTGAAGTCATATGGATTGCTCTGCAACACCGGAAGGCCGGGAAAATCGAGCAGTACAGGGTGACTTATAGGTTTTAAGTGCAGTGACCTCAGATATAAGGAAACTTATATCTGTCGTAAGTGGTGCTAGCACCAGCTTACCCAGGCCTGAAGTCACAATTTGAGTGGTCTCTCATGGGTTGCATAATACATGCTTCAGCCCACGGGAGACCCCTGGTGCTCCTATGCCCTGGGTACCTTAGTGCCATATATTAGGGACTTACAAGGGTACATCAGTAGCCAATCTGGAGTGCACCTAAGTACTCACCAAGTCCAATTTATGGAAGAAGCACGGTGACTGGGGTCCTGATTAACAGGATCCCAGTCAGACTAGTCAGTAAAATATAATCACAACCGCAAAAAGTGTGGGAGACCATGAAAGCAAGTCGTACTTTCCTACACAACCCCCCCCCCCCAACACAAGGAGATGAGACTAACCTTGCCCAGTTGAGTCTTCATTTTTTGAGTGGAAATATCTGGAGAGTCCATCTGCATTAGCAAGGTTACTCCCAGGTGTATGTTCCACTGAAAAGTCCATCCCCTGTAGGGAAATGGACCACCTCAAAAGTTTGGGATTTTCACCCTTCATTTGTTTAAGCCATAAGAGTGGCTTATGGTCTGTCTGAACAAGGATGTGAGTATGAAACAGGGATGACCTCAACTTCCTCTAGGCCCAGACCACAGCAAAGGCCTCCCTCTCTATAGCTGACCAACGTTTCTCCCTCGGGGTCAACCTTCTGCTTATAAAAGCTACTGGTTAATCCTGGCCCTGTGCATTTAGTTGTGACAAAACATCTCCCACGCCTATCTAAGATGCATCTGTCTGGACATTAAAGGTTTTGGAATAGTCAGGACATTGCAGAATGGGGGCAGTGCACATGGCCTGCTTCAGGTCATCAAATGCCTTTTGACAGCTAACTGTAGACTGAAAGTTCTTAGGCATTCTCTTGGAGGTGAGATCATTAAGGGGAATCACAATGAACCAATATCCCTTAACAAACCTCCTATAGTACCCAGTCAGGCCCAAGAAAGCTCTGACCTGAGTCTGGATAGTGGGAGCAACCCAGTCCATGATGGTCTGGATTATGCTCTCCAATGGCTGAACTTGGCCTCCACCTACCAGGTGACCCAAGTATACAACCTTGCTCTGTCCTATCTGGCACTTGGTGGCCTTAATAGTAAGGCCTGCCTTTTGCAGGGCCTCCAGAACATCTCTGAGGTGGACCAGGTGAGCTGAAGACAGCAATATCATCTAGATATGCTGCACTATATGCTTCCAGACCTGTTAAGACTTTGTTCGCCAGCCTCTGAAATGTGGCAGATGCATTTTTCAGACCAAAGGGCATCACAATAAATTGTTTATGCCCACTAGAGATTGAAAATGCTGTTTTTGACTTGGCATCCTCAGCTAGTCTGATTTGCAAGTAGCCAGAAGTCAGGTCAAATGTACTCAGATATTTGGCTGTATCTATGAGCTCATCTGCCCTTGGAATAGGATGGGCATTAGTCCTAGTGACTGCATAGAGGCCTCTGTATTCCACACAAAACCTCATCTCTCTTTTTCCACCCTTGGTGTGAGGTTTTGGTACCAGGACTACTGGACTAGCCCAGGGGCTCTCTGAAGGCTCAATGACCCCCAATTCCAGCATCTTTTGGACCTCTGTCCCGATGCAGTCTGTGACATGGTCAGGCTGTCTGCAAATGTTGTTCTTTACTGGCAGACTGTCACCTGTGTCCATTTCATGGGTACACCAGGTGATTTAACTGGGTGTCAGAGAAAAATTGTGTTTGTACTGATTGAGGGCCTCCCTGCAATCAGTTTGCTGCTGGTCAGTGAGGCTGCCTGCCAAGGCTACTCCTTCAACTGACCCACCAACAGGGTTCTGAGAAAGATCAGGGAGAGGGTCAATCTCTTCCTCCTGTCCCTAATCAGTAGCCATCAGCAAACTCATTTCAGCCCTGTCTACAAAAGGCTTTAGGCGGTTCACATGAAGTACCCTTCGGGGACTTCTTGGAGTGCCTAGGTCCACCAGGTAGGTGACCTCACCTTTATTTTCATGGATTGTGTGAGGGCCACTCCATTTGTCTTAGAGAGCTGCTTGGGCCAGAGGCTCCAGCACCCACACTTTCTGGCCTGTCTAATAAACAGTCAGAACAGCCTTTTGCCAAGCTTTCTGAAGCTCATGGGTGGCCTCAAGGTTTTTACTTGCCTTCTTCATATCCGCAGTCATTCGTGAATGCAGGCTAAGTACATAGTCCACAATATCCTGTTTAGGAGGTTTGAGAGGTTGTTCCCAGCCCTCCTTAACTAGACACAATGGACCCTAATTGGATGTCCAAACAGAAGTTCAAATGGGCTGTAGCCAAGCCCCTTCTGAGTAACCTCTCTGTATGCAAAGAGAAGGCATGGTAGAAAGACATCCCATTTTCGCCTGAGCTTTTCTGGGGGTACCATGATCATACCCTTTTGGGTCTTGTTGAACCTTTCAACAAGCCCATTGCATTGTGAATGGTAGGGTGTGGTGAACTTATAGTTTACTCCACCCGCTTTACACATTGCAGTGATATAACTAGACACTACGTTGGTACCTTTGTCTGTTAAGACCTCCTTAGGGACGCCCACCCTGGAAAAGATTCTCAGAAGGGTCCTGGCCACTACAGGAGCTCTAGTGGTTCTAAGGGGAATTGCCTCTGGATACCTAGTGGCATGGTGCACCACCAATAGGATATAACTGTGCCCAGATGCAGTTGGAGGGTCCAAGGAACCAACAATGTCGATTCCTACCCTTTCAAAGGGAAACCCAACCACTGGGAGTGGAATTAAGGGGGCCTTTATAGTGCCACCTGACTTGCCACTGGCTTGGCAAGTGACACAGGAGCGACAAAACTCCTTGGTGTCTTCTGACATATGGAGCCAGTGAAAGTGATGGACAACCCTGTCCCAAGACTTACTTTGCCCAAGGTGTCCTGCAAGGGGAATGTCATGTGCCAGGGAGAGAAGAAAACCTCTGAACTTCTGGGGTATTACCAACCTCCTGGTGGCACTAGGTTTGGGGTCTCTACCTTCAGAATACAGAAGCCCATCTTCCGAGTAGATCCTGTGGGATCCACTGATATTCCCTGCCTCCTCAGCAGCAGCTTGCTGTCTGAGCTGTTCAAGAGAGGGGCAGGATTGCAGCGCAAAACTCAAGTCTGCCCTGGAAAGTCCCCCTGCTGTGGTACTGAAAATTCTGGACCTGTGTTATAAACATCGTCGTATCGTGACGATTTTGGTATCAGCAGACCGCAAATGATTAGGATACTATGCATGAGCATTTACGCCATTTTCGGGTGAAGAAATCACCCGAATATCATAGTTTCCGTTCTGATCCTCGGTTTCCATTTGAACGGCAGCCATTTTGTGGTTGCCTTCACATAGGCCAATGACTAGGCCAAAAATCGAGTCTGAAGGACACATACACCTTTGCTGACTCCTCTGTGACCTGGGCAAGCTGACTCCACCGCCTGAAGCCAAACCTGTTCGGCCAGTTCCTTTCCCAGTGGCCGAATGAGATTAGTATCAAGAAAAGCATATCATAAAACCTTTTCATCACACTCAAACCATGCCTAATCATACACACACCTGCCCCTGTTTCCTACTTTATGGCTTGCTTTACGAGGAGGAGGTGCCCGTTTTTATTGGGGGTTCGTCGATATCTGATGAAAGTACTGAGCCTCGCCGAGTAATTGATTGAGGGCTGGACAAACTGAAATATGGGCTTGTCATCATGACTCTGCTTTTTCTTTGTAGTGGAAATATGTGAATGGTCAACTGTAAAATAAGGAATGTTTGCCTAAAGCACAATATTTTGTATAAAAGGAGAAGGCTGGCTTTGTAAGTTTGAGCAGTCTCCTGAGAATATACACCGTGTTGTACTTCTAGGATACCTGTTACTGGTTGCAGCCAATAAATACGATCTTTGACTTCACCAAGAAGACTCTGTGTTTCTGTAGTCTGAAACAGGAAGAACTCGAAGTCTTAGGGTGTGTTCCCTGGCACCGCTGGGTTCTGAAAATCCCAGTACTTCAGTTGGCGCCCAACGTCGGGCGATTTCAGAGGTACCAGTCCAAGCCAGAGGTTCGTGAGGAGCTTCGTGTGAAAATTCTGGAGGAAGGCCGCCTTCATCGACCCCTGTATGTCGACGTGGTCCGAAAGTCTTTGCTGCGAGGTTCCCCGCTTCCCGACGGCTACGAAGGACTGCTGCCCTGACTATCGCCCTGTTTTGGACCCTTGATGATTGGTAGAGCGAAACGATAGACGAGTCTTCTGGTGACGTCATCGACACCTCAGTTAAGTATAAGTGGAGTGTCTCGCAGTCCTTAGTTTGGTTCTTAGTTTGGTATCCCCTTGGGATCTTTGATTTGGAACTTGCAAGTACCAAAGCCGAGGGACTCGTGTAGTCACGAGACTATCGTATTCGATAATCCTTTGAAGTTTGAAGCTAGACTAGAGAGTGAAGATGCCTGGTCTTAGCAGACTTGGAAATTTGTTTTGTCTTGGTTGTAATAGGGATTCCCGATTGGAGGACTTGTGTCCGGTTCCTCCGATTGGAACTCCAACCTATGAACTATATGTGAAACATGGCGTAGGCCCCATCACATATAATGAAGTATGGATCCGATACACGAGGAAAGATGGTGTTTTAAAATGGCCCCAATATGATAGTTTTGACACAGAGATTCTGGATAATCTGGAGGTTAAACTTTTTAAGAAGAAAGCCCGGCCGGCGATGTTTGACTCTTTCCGCCTATGGCGTAAGGAAGCCAAACAGAAGGAAATTAAATTAGCAAAGAGAAATAAGAGAGAAAAGGGTATCTCGATAATGCAAGCTGCTATGCAGTTTAAAGATAATGAAGAAGAACAGATGAGTGAGCAGTTGCACAGGCAACGTAAAATGGTGATCGATAAATGTTATCCAGTTTTGCCGCTTCTTCAGCAAGATGCAGCAAAAGAAATTGAGAAAGATCCTTTAATGTCACACTTGTTGAGTTCGCCACCCCCTTATGCGCAGAGTGCTACAGCACCACCGCAACACTTAGTTGTGCAACCCCCAAATATTGTGCCTCAGGTTCTTCCACAGCCGCCAGCTCCTCTTCAGTTGGCTCCTACTCCTATGGCGCAGCCCCCTCAAGGGCCGCCGACTTTGCTACCTGCCTCATCTGTACTTCCTACGACTTTGTCTACTACATCGACCGCCTCTTCTGGTGTTCTTCCTGATACTGCCTCTGCATCTGCGTCTGCCTTGCCTCCCTCTGTTTTTCCTCCTGTTCTCTTGTCAACTTCTCCTTCTATCCGACAGAGAATGACTGATACTGTTGCTAGCATTATATTCCCTCTCTTCGGGTCAGCTGGTGTGACCCCTGATTCGGAACGTAAGCAGTCGCGTAGTCAACTGCCTCATTCTCGAGAGAGAGAAGTGTTTGACCATATGGCGCGTAAATGGGTTACTTTCCCTTTTAAATATGATGTAGAGTCTGTTATGGATGTCTTCCGTCAATGGGAAGCACCAAAACAAAGATACGTTTTTGAGAAAATGTGTGCTTTCCTTTGTGAGGAATTGGAGGATAATGAGTTAGAAACAAATCCGCCTGAGTTGTGCCATGTACGGTTTGAGTTTTCAAAGGGCACGATTGTGGGTTCCGATGTTGAGAAAGCAGTTGCGACGTTGTTGTCCTTTAGGAATAAGGATCTTTCCCAGTCACTGTTTGAACATGACTCCTCAGTTAGGAAAAAAGTGAGACAGTACCCAATGAGAGAAGTCCCTCCGGTATGGAAGGAGGCCGTTGCGGCTGATGCCGCTAATCAAATTGCTGCTGCTCCAGCTCATTTTCAGCGTGTTTGGGTACATGTTCCTTGGAAACGAGCTGAAGTTTTAGCCCTTAAGCAGACTTTGCCTGACCCCCGCAAAAATCCTGCAGGGTATTATAAGGAATTATCACAGACTGCAGACTCATGCATTATGAATTTAGCCGACATAGACATGTTATTTGGGAATGTTGTTCCACAGCCTTTGTGGGGATTGATTCGCCATGCAGATCACGCGCAAGGATTAGGTGACACATGGGCTAATATTAGTACTGCAAATGATAGACAAGTTGGTGGTGACAAGCCTGAGCCTTTGGTAGCAGAACTTCCTGCTAGGATCATTACTTACATGAAGACTTTAATACCTGTGATGCGTGTGAATTGGGATAAATTGTCTGCGTGTAAGCAGTAAAAAAAAAGATGAAACAGTGTCTGATTTCTTCACTAGGTTTGAAGAAACGTTTATCGACCACAGTGGTCAAGATATGAGTACAGAAGGTGGTCAACGGTTGTTCGTTGACAAGTTTGTGCACAATTTGCTTCCCGAGCTGTGTAAGAAATTGAAAGATTCAGAGAGTTCTTGGGCCGTTTCCTCTTCAGCACAAATATTGGCTACTGCACAGTACTACGACAATAGGGATAAAGATGAGAAGGATAGAGCAGAAAAGAAAACTAAAGAATTGAAGACGAAGGTTCTTTTATAACAGGCGTATCCGCCACGTGGTGGTCAGAGTAACTACCAGCAGCCTCAACAGTTTCAGAGAAACTCGCAAAGGTTCAAGTATTCTCAACCACGTGTTCCTGTAGGTCCCAATCAGTGTTCATATTGTAAGGAAGAGGGTCATTTCAAGTATAGTTGTCCTATTTTGTTACAGCGTGCGAATGGTGCTTCTGGCGCAAGAGGTCGAGGTGTTCAACAAGCTCCTAGAGGTAGAGGACGTGGAAGTTTACCCCAGAACGCGCGTTCCCTTCCGTCTCAGAATTCAATGAATAGTTTTGACCAGCAAAATAGCGCGTCTGGTAGGACGGCTCAGTACTATGCTGATGACTACTATGCAGAAGATGAGAATATGGAAGGTAATGATTGCTAGGACAGCCATAGACAAAGAGAGGGAGTTTTTTCAGTTCCAGTAGATCAGAGTGGACCTTATGTTAAGGTGATTACATCAGGTGTGTCAGAGCCTTTTCTGTTGGATACTGGTGCTACAAAGAGTTCTATTATGCACTCAAAACTCCCTGGCGCACCTTTGTCTGGCGAGATGAATGTTTCAGTAGGTTTTTCTAGCGCCCCGGTTAGGAACCCGATTTCTAGTCCTATGTCCCTTTCTGTTGGACCTTGTGAATTGGAAGCGCCCCTTATTCTGACGACAGGTTGTGGTGAAAACTTGTTAGGATTGGATCTGTTGAAAAGATTGTATGCGACATTATATTGTTCTCCTTCGGGAGTACAACTTACACTGGGTAGGAAAGTGATCTCTCCAATGTATTTGTCGAAGGATAAACTTCCGACCGAATTGTCGTTTCTTCCTGATATTCTTTGGGCTACTGGTCCTAATGATGTGGGTCTTTTGGAAATACCGCCATATGTTGTGACATTGAAAGCCAATGTTAAATTGCCACGCATTCCCCAAAACAAGATCTCTAGTGAAGGTGAAAAGGCGTTGCTAGCGATCATTTATGATTTGATTGAAAAAGATGTAATTGAAGAGACAAGAGGCAACGTTTGTAATAGTCCTGTTCTGCCTGTTTTGAAACGCACTGACCCTTCTCAGCCACCTGTTTACAGGTTCGTAATTGATCTTAGAGAGGTCAATAAAATAGTTGTGCCACAGTTTCCAGTTGTTCCTGATATCACTGCTCTATTGACTATGATTCCAGCTTCAGCCACCTGATTCTCGGTGATTGACTTAAAGAATGCTTTCTTCAGCATCCTGATTGCTGAGGAGAGCAGGGATATTTTTGGCTTCAGTTTAGGAGGAGGAAGCTTCCGCTTCAAATGCGCTCCTCAAGGCTACTGTGAAAGTCCATCAATATATAGTCAGGCTTTAAAAACACAGCTTGATGCAATTGTTTTACCTGATGGCGCTACCCTTATTCAATACGTCGACGATTTGCTAATCGCTGCAGATACTGAGAAGATTTGTAAAGAAGCCACCTTGTCGTTGTTGCGTCATTTGTCTGATTTACATCACAAAGTGTCTCTTTCAAAACTGCAATATTGTCGACAAGAAGTGACCTACTTAGGTCATCTCTTATCGAAGGAGGGAAGGAAACTGACCCCAGAAAGAATTCAGGCAATTGCAAAATTGAGTGTGCCAAGGACACAGAGAGAAGTACGTGCTTTCTTGGGCATTACATCATACTGCAGACAGTGGATACCGAATTTTTCTTTGCTGGCCAAACCTTTGGTAGCTTTGACCTGTAAAGATACACCGAATCCCGTTCCATGGTCTGAAGATTGTCAGAAATGTTTTTCCGAATTGCGTAATGCACTGTGTTCGGCTCCTGTGTGGGGTACCCCCGACTACAGTAAGCCCTTTACACTGTATGTCCATCAGAAAGAGGGTTGTGCATTGTCAGTGCTGACACAATCTTTTGGAGACAAGCAGCGTCCATGCGCGTATTTTTCGTCGACTTTGGACCCAGTAGCTAAAGCATTGCCGAGTTGCTTGAGAGCCACAGCAGCAGCAGCTGTTTCTATTCGACAGTCTGCTGGGTTAGTGATGAATAATATGTTGATTGTGATGGTTTCACATGCAGTGGACACGTTGTTAAACAGGACCAAGACACAGCACTTAACTAGTGCTCGATTGTCAGGTTACGAGTTGACACTGTTAGCGAGTCATGTGCACATAAAGAGGTGCAATACGTTGAATCCAGCCACGTTATTGCCAATTTCAGTAGAGACAGATGATGTTGAACAGCATGATTGTTTTCTCAGGACAGAAGAAGAAACGAAAGGGAGAGTAGATCTTAAAGATACTCCTCTTGTAAAGTGTGATGGTACCTTATGGGTGGATGGTTCGTGCTTCAAGCTTCCGAATGGTGATACGACTGCAGCATATGCTATCACGACTTTGCATACGATTGTTGAAGCTGCACGTATACCACATAATTCAGCTCAAGCAGCAGAGTTGATTGCACTTACGAGAGCGTGTGTGTTATCGAAAGGAATGAAAGTGACCATATATACCGACAGCCAGTATGCGTTTGGTGTGGCTCATAGTTTTGGACGATTGTGGAAAGAACGTGGGTTCCTGACTTCGCATGGAGCTAAGATTCAGCATGGTCAGTTGGTGAATGAACTTCTTGAGTCACTGACCTTGCCACTACAAGTTGCGATTGTGAAATGCAGTGCACACAAGAAGGTGACTGATGATGTTGGTCGTGGTAATGCATTTGCTGACGAAATTGCAAAAGAAACAGCAAAAGATGTGATGAATCGAATGTATTTTGCAGGCCCTGCAAGATGGGTTGGTGATGTTGGAATGTGTGAAGATACGATAGAGAGTGTGAAGTCTCTTCAAGCTGAAGCTACAGAGAAAGAGTTGATTGTGTGGAGAGAAAGTACGGGTAAATTGGATGAAAATGGTTGTTGGGTTGACTTGTCAGAACATCAGCGATGGTTGTTACCCGATGCGTATGTGCTTGCAGTGGTGACAATGGCTCATGGAATGGCCCATATCAGTGTGAAAGGGATTTGTAAGTTGTTGGCTCCAGTATGGCAAAATGCTGGAATTCCTAAATGTGCAGAGAATGTGGTCAAGAATTGCATGGTGTGTCTGAAATACAATCCTGGTAGGGGAACCCCAACTCCAGCTGGTCATTTTGCGCCTCCAACGTATCCGTTTGAGGGTTTGCAGCTAGATTTCATCCACATGGAAAGGTGCAACAATTTGAAATACGTACTCGTTGTTGTTTGTGCCTTTTCAAGATGGGTAGAAGCATATCCCTTAAAAGACAACACTGCCTTATCCACAGCTAAAGCCCTTGCCAAAGAATTCTTCCCTAGATTTGGAATGCCGAGAATGGTCTGGAGTGATAATGGGAGTGAATTTGTGGGTCGAGTGATGAAGAATGAAGAAAGTATGTGAGGGGCTAGGTATCCAGCAAAAATGTCACGCTGCAAATCACCCCCAATCAGCTGGACTAGTAGAGTGCTATAATGGCACGATAAAATTGAAGTTGGCAAAGATACAAGCGAGCTCTGGTCTTAAATGGCCTGACGCTCTGCCTTTAGCACTCCTATCAACAAGAATGACTGTGCATTCGCGAGTGGGACTTAGTCCCTATGAAATTGTGTTCGGCCGCCCGGCCAACATATGGGGAGTGCCAAGGCCGACAAAATTCAGTCAGATCGAACACCCTGTACTGCTTGATTATTTGTATGAATTGACGGCTAAATTGCGTGTTTTACACCAACAGGTTCACAATACTCTGCCTCAGGTCTCTGAAGCTCCAGGACATCTTATCGATCCTGGATCATGGGTGCTGGTCAAAAATTTCCAGCGGACAAGCAATGACCAGCCCCGCTGGACCGGCCCCCATCTCGTCCTTCTCTCAACAAGATCAGCTGTTCGAGTGGAAGGGAAAAAGAACTGGATCCACGGCGTGCACTGAAAGAGGGTCCCTTTGCCTCTACCGTACGACCGGTGGGTCCAGGAGGGGATCGCCGACTCTGAGACTGAGACCGTGCCTCGTTTTCTGCCTTTTAGCGATGCACGTGTAAAAGGAACACTTTCTGAACAGGAAAGTGACAACATTTTGCAAGAAGCTGTGCCACCGTCAATTCGATTGAACACTACAGAGCCTGAACTCTTGTTCCAGAACCAGACAGTACCTGGAAAAAGCCGCTCCAATTTGAGACCGAGAACTATGGACAAATAAAAATTATTTTTCTTTGCTATTTTTGAAAGTATGTATGTATGTATAAAATATTTATAGAGCGCACTGCAACCCTACGGGCATCCTGGCGCTGACGACACAGTAAGGGGAGGGAGGAGAAGAAAAAGGGGTTAGGCTCTGGGGAAGAGCCAGGTCTTGAGCTGCCTACGGAATGCTGTCAATTCCTGGACCTGTCGGAGCTCCATAGGGAGACTGTTCCAGAGGCGAGCTGCCGCAGCACTGAAGGCACGTCCCCCCAAATTAGATCTCTTTATCTTGGGAGTAATGGCCAATCTGGCTGCAGAAGAGCGCAAACTGCGCATGGGAGTGTACCAGCTGAAGAGATTTTGTAGCGGTCGAGGACCAAGGCCATGCAGAGCCGTACAAACTATGCACAGAGATTTAAACAGAATTCTCTGTTGCACCGGAAGCCAGTGGAGATCAGATAGTGCCCTGGAGCTAGATGAAATGCGAGGTCTCGAGAGGGCGAGTTTTGCCGCAGCTGACTGAATGCGTTGGAGACGCTGGACCAGGTATCCCGGGGACTCGAGCATCAAGGCATTACAATAATCCAGACGGCTGAGAATTGTGCAGCGAACCACTGTTCCTTTAACATGGGGGGGGAGCAATGGTAGGAGTCTACGTAGGCCTCTCATGATCATATGGCAGTTGGAGGCCACCTTGTTGATATGAGACTCCAAACTCAGCTTCTCATTGAAGCAAACCCCCAGGTTACGCACAGTTTTCACAGGAACCAAGGGAGTATCCAAGGGGAAGGGCCAAAGATTAGAAGGTAGAACTTGTGGCACCTTGCCCACTGAGCAGTGTAGAATCTCGGTCTTGGCACTGTTGAACTGCAGGGCGTTAGATCTCAGCCATGAGGTCATTTCACGCATGCAATTGTGAAAGAGAGTTAAAGAGTCCTCCTGGTCATCTTCCAGAGAAACAATCAGCTGCGTGTCATCGGCATAGTTGACAGCCATGATGTTATTAGAGTTGATAAGTTTAACTAGTGGTTGCATATAAACGTTAAACAAAATCGGGCTGATAGAAGAGCCCTGAGGGACACCATGTTTGATGGGCAGGAAATCTGATTGGTACGGGGGCAGAGTCACTGCCTGCCGTCTATCAGAAAGATAGGAACCAAGCCACTTCAGAGCCATGTCAGTAACCCCCACCTCGGCGAGTCTGTGTAGGAGGATGTCATGATTAACCGTGTCGAATGCGGCGGATAGGTCCAGCAAGATCAAGGTTGCGGAATGCCCCTTATCCGCACGCATTCGAAGGTCATCCAAAGCGGAAATCAGTGCGACTTCGGTTCCGTGCCCAGGACGGAAACCGAATTGGTTCTCCTCCAGCTTGCAATTGCTCTCTAAGAAGCGCGAAAGCTCCTGGCTAACCAGGCGCTCGGCAATCTTGACGGGGAAGGGCAGCAAAGAAATGGGACGATAACTCCCGTAGCAGGCGGGGTCCAGTGAAGGTTTCTTCAAAAGAGGGGAAACCAGAGCAACCTTCCAGCAAGCCGGAACCACGCCACGGGTTAACGACTGATTGATAATCTGAAAGAGGTGCGGAAAGGTATCCGATCCTACTTCCTTCCAAAGTTTTTGCGGCAGAGGGTCCAGCGGAGAGCCCAAGCAAACTTTCTTGGCTATATTGGAGAACTCCTCCATGGAGGGACAGGACCAGCGATCCAGACAAGGTCCTGCCGAAGACACTGACTCTAACATTGGGCCGGCGTCGGCCGGCGGATAAGTATGCGACACAAGCGCTCCAGCCTTAGTGCAGATCACAGGGGCGGATTGCAGACCCTCGATAATGCCCTTTATTTTATTGTAAAAGAAGGCTGCCAGTCCATTACAAAGGTCCTGGGAAGGGATGATCTTGTTACCTAGACACTCTGGATTAGTGAGGCCTTTCAAGATGTTAAAAACACATTTGGTACTGTTTGGGGCTTTCAAAATGAGGTCCGCAAAATACAACGCCTTGGTGGTTACAATGGCTTGTTTGTACCTGACTAGCATTTCTCGCCAGGCTGTCTTATCACTGGCTGTATACTGCCTGCGCCACCTCCTCTCAGCGTGTTTGCACTGGATCTTAAAGGAACGAAGTTCCTCCGAGAACCATGGTGCAGAGGGGGATCCTCGTTTCCTAATCCGTTTCAGAGGGGCAAATAATTTAATGTTATTGGCCATGAAGCTACATAGCTCCCCGTAATTAGCATCGACCGACTTTCCTGGGTCCGGAAGAGGGGCCCCATCAAAGAGAGGTTACGGATTGTGCTATCCGCGTAAGGGCTTTCCAATCCCTACTTTGGACAAAATTAGCTTTGGTAGGGGGGTGTCTGGTTCTGGGGAATGAAAGCAGTTGAAACATGATCAGATGGTGGTCAGACCAGTCCATCGGAAGAATGTTATCAATGGTCACTACTTTTTCTCCAGCAAATATTAAATCTAGTGCATGACCTGCAATGTGGGTGGGCTCCGACACATGTTGTGGAAGATTTAAATTGACACAAGATTGTAAAATATTATTAAAAGCAGTTTTCAGCATTGCACTAGGCCAGAGATTGAAGTCTCCCAAGATCAACATTTTCTGATGGGTGAGTGCCAAATTGCTAATCACGTCCAAGAATTGCTGCTGTGATTGTTCACTTATGGTCCCCGGGGGTCTGTAGCAGAGAATCCCAGTCACGGCATAGCCGGACCTGTCTTTTAGACAGAAGCCCAGCGTTTCAAACTGCACAATCTCGTCAGTATCAAGTTGCGAGAGCTCCCATATATCTTTGTGGATAATCCCAATACCGCCCCCTCTACCGCTGGATCTAGGCTTATTAAAAGCTTTGTAGCCACTGGGGCAGGCCGCACCCAGTTCTAAGTCAAGCCCGGGTAATAACCAAGTTTCAGTCATAAATAGAATATCCAAATCATAGTCGTCAATTATCATTTGGATTTCTGTAGCGTGCCGGGGAAGAGACCTAACATTCAGGAGTCCACAATGCAGTCCTACCCCTTGAGGTGTGGGTACCCTCCTCAGCACCTGATTCAAGCTCTGAATCAGGTGGTTTTAGCTGCGAGCTGCCTTTGTCAAGCTCGAACAATTCAGACCGTGAGTAACAGAGCCGCGTGGTGGTCAAAGCCTCACCCAACAGAGAGGCAGGAGCAGCATTATATGAAGCGACCGGCGCGACCGAGGCGCGGACGGGCGCAGACGGGCTTGCCTTTGGCGTGCCTTTGGCGCGCCGGCGGCGCGCGCGCTGCGCGTGTCCGCTGCGCGGTCGCTCCAGAACGGCGTTAAGTAGGTGCCAACTAGAAAGACTAGACTGCTAACCTCCTAGCGAGGTAGCACTAGTTCCGGTTGAGGAAGTGAATTCCGGCAATGAACGTATCAAAGATGTGGATGGGGAGCAGAAAACAGGTAGCAGGATGCTTTGTTTTAAAAAGTGCAGGATCACTAGTCAATGTGCAAAGAAAGCAAGAATTACAGTAGCAGCAAAATATTTTATGTTTTTTAAAAATGTACAGAAACACAGATAAAAATTCAATTCAGAAAGCTCCGATCAACACCCCCCGGCGTCACTCCCTACAAATGTCTAATTGTGCGCGGTCGCTCCAGAACGGCGTTAAGTAGGCGCCAACTAGAAAGACTAGACTGCTAACCTCCTAGCGAGGTAGCACTAGTTCCGGTTGAGGAAGTGAATTCCGGCAATGAACGTATCAAAGATGTGGATGGGGAGCAGAAAACAGGTAGCAGGATGCTTTGTTTTAAAAAGTGCAGGATCACTAGTCAATGTGCAAAGAAAGCAAGAATTACAGTAGCAGCAAAATATTTTATGTTTTTTAAAAATGTACAGAAACACAGATAAAAATTCAATTCAGAAAGCTCCGATCAACACCCCCCGGCGTCACTCCCTACAAATGTCTAATTGTGCGTGGTCGCTCCAGAACGGCGTTAAGTAGGCGCCAACTAGAAAGACTAGACTGCTAACCTCCTAGCGAGGTAGCACTAGTTCCGGTTGAGGAAGTGAATTCCGGCAATGAACGTATCAAAGATGTGGATGGGGAGCAGAAAACAGGTAGCAGGATGCTTTGTTTTAAAAAGTGCAGGATCACTAGTCAATGTGCAAAGAACGCAAGAATTACAGTAGCAGCAAAATATTTTATGTTTTTTAAAAATGTACAGAAACACAGATAAAAATTCAATTCAGAAAGCTCCGATCAACACCCCCCGGCGTCACTCCCTACAAACGTCTAATTGTGCGCGGTCGCTCCAGAACGGCGTTAAGTAGGCGCCAACTAGAAAGACTAGACTGCTAACCTCCTAGCGAGGTAGCACTAGTTCCGGTTGAGGAAGTGAATTCCGGCAATGAACGTATCAAAGATGTGGATGGGGAGCAGAAAACAGGTAGCAGGATGCTTTGTTTTAAAAAGTGCAGGATCACTAGTCAATGTGCAAAGAAAGCAAGAATTACAGTAGCAGCAAAATATTTTATGTTTTTTAAAAATGTACAGAAACACAGATAAAAATTCAATTCAGAAAGCTCCGATCAACACCCCCGGCGTCACTCCCTACAAATGTCTAATTGTGCGCGGTCGCTCCAGAACGGCGTTAAGTAGGCGCCAACTAGAAAGACTAGACTGCTAACCTCCTAGCGAGGTAGCACTAGTTCCGGTTGAGGAAGTGAATTCCGGCAATGAACGTATCAAAGATGTGGATGGGGAGCAGAAAACAGGTAGCAGGATGCTTTGTTTTAAAAAGTGCAGGATCACTAGTCAATGTGCAAAGAACGCAAGAATTACAGTAGCAGCAAAATATTTTATGTTTTTTAAAAATGTACAGAAACACAGATAAAAATTCAATTCAGAAAGCTCCGATCAACACCCCCCGGCGTCACTCCCTACAAATGTCTAATTGTGCGCGGTCGCTCCAGAACGGCGTTAAGTAGGCGCCAACTAGAAAGACTAGACTGCTAACCTCCTAGCGAGGTAGCACTAGTTCCGGTTGAGGAAGTGAATTCCGTCAATGAACGTATCAAAGATGGGGACGGGGAGCAGAAAACAGGTAGCAGGATGCTTTGTTTTAAAAAGTGCAGGATCACTAGTCAATGTGCAAAGAACGCAAGAATTACAGTAGCAGCAAAATATTTTATGTTTTTTAAAAATGTACAGAAACACAGATAAAAATTCAATTCAGAAAGCTCCGATCAACACCCCCCGGCGTCACTCCCTACAAATGTCTAATTGTGCGCGGTCGCTCCAGAACGGCGTTAAGTAGGCGCCAACTAGAAAGACTAGACTGCTAACCTCCTAGCGAGGTAGCACTAGTTCCGGTTGAGGAAGTGAATTCCGGCAATGAACGTCAGCTTCCGGCAGCTCTCTCATCTGAGAAACTTTCTTATTTTTTTTGTTTGATCCAGAGGGCAAAACCTGGGTTCAGGTGAACAAGTTTTCCCGCCATCCGGGTTCAGCTGTAGGGTCGTGGTTGCCCAAGTCTTTGGAGTGCAGCTGAAGACGTTAGGTCGACAGTTCTGGTCGGTCTAAGGGAGTTGCCCTGGACTGACAGAAGCATTCCTTAGCATAGAACACCCTACCACCACGAGCAGCAATTAGAGAGGATGGAGTTTTTCGAGAATGAGAGACCTGCCAAACAGATGAACTTTAAAGCCAGAATGTGTATAATGATGACAAAGAAACGATTTTTGATATTATGTATTTTCATTCTATTCCGTGGCCACACCTCTGCATGGACACAAAACCTCTGCACAAGGGGAAGGCACTATTGTATTGTTTGCAGCACAGCAAACAGAAACAGTTGAAAATGTGGGTATGGTTGCCCAGGAAACTTTTTCCCTATAGATTAAGTGTCCAGGAGTCATTACCATCAACTGGCTAGTGCCTGCCATGATTGAGGCACTCCAGGGAACCCTGGTCAGAAAACTTTCTGGACATGCGGAACACCAGAAGAGGAAGGGACATGCTATGTGTTACCTGAAAGGGCCCTGAACAACTGGACCTGCTCCCTCTTGTACCCGTGGACTCCAAGGGTCCGTTGGCTGACCTCTTGTGCAGCTACAGGGAAACAACAATCTGCAAAATACATTTTTACTGAAGTGACTAGTTGACCAGTACCAACTGGACCTGGACTGTTCCTTGCTGGTGCCCTCTGCTGGAGTGAGTCTAGTGAGCCTTAGAAGTGACCTAGAGGAGCTGCTCCAAAAACCCTGATAAGTGGGGACTTAGAAATCTTTGGACTTCCAAGGCCTCTAGACCCACCAAGGGAACCTCATGTAAATGTGCCCACTCTCAAAGCACCTTCCTTGGATACAGCTTCAGGCCTGCCCCAATGGATAATTCTGAGCCCCATAAAAAGACTGAGTCAGAAAATAAAATCTTTGACCAGGATGAACTCACTTGGTGTATCCGTCCTGCGCTCTATCATGCATAGGTCCTGGTCTACCGCTTCCATAGACTATCAGTGGTGCTTCATGCTTTTGGCACATTTTTTACTTAAAACTTTTAAGAATTCACATCTCTAGTACTCACTTATTGGATTGCCATCATGGTGTTTATTATATTTTAAGCTATTTTTCTAATTCCGTTTAGGATTTTTATTGTTTGGTGTTTTGACTTTATTACTGTTTTGGTATTGCACACATACTTAACACATTCCTGTAAGTTATGCCTGTCTGCTCTGTGCCATAGCTACTAGGGGGCAGGGCTCAGGTAAAATTAGTGACTTTGTGGTTCTCCCTGACAAGTTAGTATCATTATTCTTTGAGGTATCCAGTTCCAAATAATAATCCACCTTCGTACATCAAATTTTATTTCCACCCTCATCATAATCTTCAATCCCTTTTCTTCTTGATCTGCCTCCATCATTTGACATCACTATTCACCCCATTTTACTTCTGTTACTGCAGAGCATTTATACCAATGGTTCTGCTTTATAATGGTTCTCCTCATATCTACCAGTCTTTCAGACTGATCAATTACATAGGGATGGGACTCCCAAGATATCACCACCAACCAAATTAACAGTTGAGGTTCACCAAATTCAGTCATAACCCCACTTTCAGATACTGAGGACTTAGGGCCTGATTTAGATCTTGGCGGACGGGTTATTCCATCACAACGGTGACGGATATCCCATCCGACGAGATTTAAATCCCATTATATCCTATGAGATTTATATTTCAGTGGATGGGATATCCGTCATCGTTGTGACGGAGCAACCCTTCCGCTAAGATTTAAATCAGGCCCTTAGTCATTACCAAAATCCAATTGGCTTAAGGAATAGGCTGACTCTGCTCTTTACTCCTTCTGGTGTTCAGGTTTGCAAGGTGGACCACTATGGGAACAAACACACCTGAGCAGTGGCAAGTCTACCCAGAACTTATTTTCCTATACCTGTAGCTCCTTACGGTCAGTATATAATGCATATAATACTTTGTGTCGTTCTCTCCCTCTGCTCACTTTACCCAGTCTATTTTGCTTGTCTATCATCCTAGAGTTATTGCCTCTTGCCGGTCTATCTTTTGTTGAGGTGGCAACCAATTTCAGAACTAACTACATCATACCTATTATTTAGGTCATTTTTCAGCTGTCCTGTTCTTAAAAGTGCCAGTGACTGGAAGAAACTCTCACCTGAATGCTTCTGCACACAACCCTAGGCCTACTGCTATCCACTTTCCTCCAGTCGCCTTGACTTTCTCATGATCTCCAAAGAGCTTCACTGTGCTCTTTAACCCTTCCCTCTGTATCAACTTGTTTACTACTGCCATTGTAGCAGAGTACCAATTACTAAGTATAAGAAAAAACACTTATGTATCCCATTCCACTCCTGATGGCACCAACTACTTAAATAGTACTGAGTAAATTAAATTGTAGCACCAACTTTCTAATGGTCCTCCCTCAATATTCTCTTTCTCTACTGGATAAAGATTCTCTACTGTGTTACCAGAACCTTATTTAACCTTCCCAGACATAAAGCTATTAATTGTTTTCATCACAAAGCCAGATTATGGCTCTGTGCTAACATCATGACCCTCTCTAAAAAGCTGACCCTCATTTACAACATAATATACTGAGCCTCTCCAGATCATCTGACTAACAGACTGACCCCTTACACACCTACCAGAAATGTGCAATCATCAACCAGAAATTACTGGTGACAAACGAACAACCATGTGCAACATACAGATTCAAACTTCTCTACCTTATAGGCCATCATCACTTTAATTCACTGCCCCCTCAGATCCGAACCGGCCAGCGGTTCAAAGAGTTCAAAAGTATTCTGAAGCGCCACCTTCTACAACTAGTGTGAAGGAACAATTACAGATGCACATTGTACAAAGCTCTTCACTACATGTATAGGTCATCTGTTTTCTGTTTTTACCTCAGTTTCAATTTTGCAATTTCTTCATCACAATTCGGCCTGTATTTTAAAACCTCGGATTTATGCAATCCATATCTACCCAGCTGTGTGTTGTCAGTTTACTTATGTAAGACATCACTTGTAGAAATGCCATGAAGCTCTTCATAACAAATAAATGCTTCGAATGAGGTGGGATGAGTAGCCATTTCACTCATATATCCAAGCGATAAAGGAGGGCGGTCTACCAGCACCACCTTTGTTGAGTTTGTTCTTCGTTGAGTTACTTGAGAACTTGAGCAAAGTTTTTTTTTTTTTTTTTTTGGAAAACCTTTATTGACATTGCAAATAAAGACAAGTATGGGCCTACAACCCTCGGGCCGGCCGCTAAGCAGTGAAAGTAACAGCAAGCAGATTCTAATCACATGCAGCACCTCGGGAAGCAGATTCTCCATGCTAGTATTCTCTTATCCACTGAACAGCCCAAGAGGGAAACCAGGATATAAAAGGTTTTCATTTTACAATAAAGGATAGAAGGATCAGGTGCCAATCAAGTTCTCAGCAGCGAAAAATGGCAGGCAGAATAGTGAACGTCAACAATAAATAGCAATCTATCAAGTCAATGGCGCTGAAACAAGAGGTTCAGGATGTGGAGGGATATCACGAGCCGTTTGCGCCTGCAGTCTCCTGCCCTAGGACCCATAAAACCCCACGGAAATGGGGCACAAATGAAAAACAATGATTGGCCACGAAGGAAACCTACCGCACTGACCCCAGAAAAGAAAGACAAAGAAGAATAAGAGAAGAAAAAGAAGGCCATAGAAACAAAGTAAAGGACTATAGAAGCCCCTCCCCCAACCCCCCACCCTGCACCTCTGCAGATGACTACGGCCCCCCCCCCGCAGCGTGCCTGTCGCCCCAGAACCAGACCCGAAATATAGAAGAAACAGAGAAAAAGGGGAAAGAGAGGAAACCCCCCCTAACAGAAAAGGGGAGAGAGTAATAATAAACTGGAGGAGGGCCTTCAACCATGCCCCCGGCTTCTCCCTCCCGCACAATATCTTCCTCCCCAACGCAAACAGTAAACAGCAAAAGTTCGGCCATATCTAAGAGAAATGGGGAGCATTATTCACCGACTACACTATTAGTTACATCGTGAAAGCACACAACCCCCAAGCCCGCCCGCCTATTAAATGACAACCTCTGAAGGATCAGCCTTATCCTTGGCCACTCTTTGCGAATCCACCAATGCATACCCATCGACCCATTATAATGTCCAAGGTTACAAGGAAGAGGAGCGTCCAAAGAAGACCAGGAAGGGACACACACATGTGGGGAGGACGTTTCGGAACACCAACACAGTCATCGTCATGGAAGATCACCTTTCCCAGTACTGCCCCAGGGCCTGCGCCGCACACGAGGTCCAGGAAGGAGGAATCAGCCAGAGCAGGTGACCGTTGCGTGAAGATTGCCTGGATCGCCGGAGGCCGCGCGTGGGACAAAGTCACCACCTTCCACTCAAGTCCAAAACCTCCGGAACAGACCGACCCCACAGCCAGCCGACCACACGCTGCCACAGTGTCCAAAGTTTCCATCTGTCCCTTATTCACAGAGGCGGTCACGGTACTTTCCTCCTGTGGAAGGTGAGACAGAGCCTTATGTACCTGGGGACAGGCCGACCGCAATTGTTCCGACGCTGACGCAATACCATCAAGCTTCCTCCCCAAAACCCGGGCGCCGTGAACCAGGGTGGAATGAAGGGCTCCGAGAGCATCGAGAAGGTCACCGTACCCCAGCACGGCCCCCCGCGCTCGCTCCGCTACGCTCCTCTGCGCCACACACTCCCAATCTTGCTGCGACCCAGTGTACAGGATGATAGAGTCCATCCTATCAAGATGGCCGCAGGGCAGGGCCACCCCAGATGGGGACCGGGTCTCAGGCACAAGCGCATCAAGTTCCATGTCACTGCAAACAAGGGTCCGGAGGCAGGCAAAAAGTGTATCCAGTGTGTGGTCACAGGTGACAGTCGTTCTCCCCCTGGGCCAGTGTCTGCGAAAACCGGGAGCAGCCCGCACAAATCGGGACGAGCCACAGGCCGCGTCCGATCAGTTCACTGGCGAGGGTCCAGGCGATCGCCGATAACCCCTGGAATCGTCACCCCGGGTATGCACCCGTCACGCTATTCTCGGTGATAGGAGCGACCACAGCGAGATTCAGGCCAATATTCGCGCCGCTTCGGTATTCCGACTCCACCCGGTCACCAATGGCCGCTGTTGTTGAACTGCCGCCCGGCCATGTTGTCCACCCGAGGTCCCGGCTCCAGGGCCGCACAGGCCGCAAACTTCAAATGAACATTTCTCGGGCGGTACCGCCGCTAGAAGCTTCAGGATCACACGATCGGTTGCCGCTCTCAATCACCAACACGGGCACGTAGCGCAGGCTGAGGATCTCATGCAGGATATCTGTGCGGGATGCGGAGATTCACGGAGCCGGGAGCCTACGCTGCCATCCCGGTCGCCATCTTGGCTCCTCCTCGTCAACTTGAGCAAAGTTAACGTCATTCCCAGAGTAGGAGTTAAGCACATTCCTGCCTTAGATTATGTGGACGGTTCAGGGCCTCCTTAGTCATTCTTCTCTAGGATTAATGCATCCCAAACTCACTATTTCTTTTTTAAATTGATTGGAAGGCCTCAGCCAAACATGCAACAGGAAGCTGCTAGATATGAAAAGTAATATTGTTATATGGGCTTTATAATCAGCCATCTTGAAAACCCATAGTGGCAATTATCACAAATTATATGTTAGATAGGTTCTATGGTAATTTATCATTTCCACCACTAATTATTGCTTACATCGCTCTGCTGTTTGCTGGTCAAACGTTAGAAAGGACACTTGACTCCATTAGAACCCTTGTGCAAGGAAAACGTTAATTACCTGCAGCAATCATTTGGCAGTTTACAATGCTCAGATTTACAGATTTTGCATACTCCTGCCATTTAGAGTGGGGCATGGACATTGCAAAATGCTGCTTATCAAAGTAGAGGTTTCGAGGTGACTATGGATTCCTCTCTACGAAACAATGCACAAGGACATAAACTCCCTCTTGCACTGTGATTTGTCATCAGGAGCGGCCAGTGCAGGTAAGAGAGGTAGAGCGGTGGGACTCGACAGACGACAACGTGGGAAAATGATTTATTTATTTAATGTTCCCTCGTCGTTGTCTGTTGAGTCCACCCCCACCCTGCCCCATGGCTATTACCTGCACAGGCCGCTCCTGTTTGTCGTACAGGTGACAACAAGTGTTGTAATGTAAAAGAGGACATGTTATGTATACTATGGTAAAGTAAAAATGTACTTAAAACGTAATTAATGTTGAAAAGTCATAGATTGAACTTGCATCTGGAGAGGCGGGAGGGTACATGTGAATCTACAGAACGGGAAGCTGCAAACTGGTTGTTACAGGAAAGTAACGGTTTCCTTTTGCAGCATGTACAACTGGATATCACCTGCTTTGCATATACTGAAAAGCAATGTCCTCCTTCCTCCCTAAGGGGGTGGCTTGTGAGCGGTAGTGCAAGACAATTTGTAACAAGGTTTTCAGGACAGCTTGCTCAACCTGTGCTTCATGGCAGGCATGAATGCTCACACAATAATGTTGGGTAAAACTATGAAAGGTAGACCATGATGCAGCTTTACATGTCTGCCAGTGAGATTCTACCAAGGAGACCCATAGCAATTCCCTTTTTAGGAGCAGAGACACAGTAGGTTCCTTTTTACGAGCAGAATGTAGAACCATTTGACTTAGGCACAGCAAACTTGAATTCACTTGAAAATTCATTTAGCAAAGCCCACTTTGGAAATGGGTTTTCCTAACTGGGGTTTGCCTAAAGCTACAAGAGCTGCTTTGGCTTTCTAAAGGATTTAGTACAGTTAATAAAGAAGTCTCTTTTGAAATCTAAAGTGTGTAAGGACATTTGTGCAACTGAGGTTGGGGTGGGGGAACTTGGAAAATCACTGGTTTGATTAACATGGATCGAGACTTAGGCAGAAAAGGAGGATTGCTTTCAGTGACAACCTGATATCTGAAAACTTGAAAAATGGCTCCTCCACTTTAGAGCTTGCAGTTGAGCAACTCCATAATGGGAACTTCTGGCAACGAGGAAAAACACCTTTTATGAAAGAAACTGTGGGTGCTATCGTGTAATTGCTTATATAAGTTTCAATGAGCCTAACGAGATCAATGTTAAGGTCCCATGAGGGAACGGGTAGGGCTTTTGGAGGGTTTATGGATTCTTCTTCTTAGGTCTTCACATGTTTTAGTTTTTTTTTTAAGTATGCTGCCACAGTACTGATTAAAGGGCATGGTAAGCCCACCTTTTGAGGGTGCAACAAGTTACAGTTAGTATCTTGCAAAGAGGCTTGTGGTAGCTGCCTACTTAGACTACAGCAATAATAAATCATTTTCTTTTGGCCGCGTCAAAAGCCCTTCTTTTGGGCTTACAGGCCTCCTTAAGAATTAACATGCACTATTGGGAGTTGAAGATACTCCAACTCCAAGAGCTCAGGAGCCAAATCACAAGATTCAATGCCTTGAAGATGGGTGATGGAGCAAACTGGGATGGTGTGAGTGGAGGTCAGGAGCTTGTGTTGAATACGGGCATTTCCAGAAGTAGTGAGTACCATGACTATCACATCCAGGTGGGTGCTAGTACGAGGAGCCTCATTTTCTTCACAACATTCAGTATTAATGGTACTGGAGGCAAATTGCACAGAAATGACTCTGACCCATTCATCTCTAGGATATTGTGGGTATGGGTACCTGCAGATTTAAGCTTTGGCGTCTTGAGTTCTGAGTTACAAAAAAATCGAGAGTTTTGGAAGTATTGCTGAGTACCTGGGTGTAGAGCTCCCATTTGTGTCTGTTGATGGGCCCTGATGAGCAAGTCCACCTAGTTTTTGTCTACTCTTGAGATGTTCTGTAAGGAGAAGGACTTTCTGGCGTGTGAGATGGCTATTGCCCCAGAAGCCTTTTCTAGAGTAGAACTTGGATTATTAACCCTCCTGAAAGGACTGTTATGCTTTGTACTGAGGGAGTTTTGAGGTAGCTACTGAGTTGGTTCTAACACACGCTTTATATCTCTGAATCAGATCTTGCGGGCTTGGTTTGGAGTGCTCCACTTGCTTTGGCTGTGTCCATTCCCTTTTTAATCTTATCCAACATTAAGTCCAAATGAGGCCCGAAAGGTACACTTAGAAGGTGTTGCAGGACTTCTGATCAGAAACTCTAAGAGACATGCGTTTGGAGAAGAATGCTAGTGTTCATTAGCTCACCACTCGCTTGGCCCGCGGCCATCCACTGGGGCTGCCCCTTAACCTATTATCGCTCGTCTACTAAATTTCAGGGACTGCTACACTGCACTCTGCCTGGCATGTGAAATGAAGCAGGTACAATAACAGGGAGCTAGACTCTCCTTCGTCCCGGACTTTACTTTCGTGGTACAGGATGCACGCCGCAAGATTACAGAGGCCAAAAACATGCTGAGGAAGCTGGGACTGGAATGTGGTATACTTTACCCGACCTGCCTGCAGGTCGACATTAACAGCAAGGTTCACTTCTTTGATGCACCTGCAAACGCTCAGGCTTTTTAAAGCAATATGCTAAGGAGCAGGGAACCTCTGCATGTGTGGCACTCCAGATTGTTCATCGGCAGACTTGCATGCCTCAAACACCTTAGACATTTTCCCGCGGGACTGATTATCGTCCTGGCTATCCCCTGAGCCGGCTCCTAAAGTTCCTTCCCCTATAATACTGGGGAATCTACTGGGTAATCAGGACTGCATTACTAGGCTTACTTCTCCCGCTCGACTACTGCTCTTTCAATGGCTATCAGCCATAATCATGTCTCCACTGCTACATTCCCGTAACGTACTTGGGTAATAGTTGCCGTAGCATTACTCACCCCCTGGGTGTACACCGCTTTACACACTGTTTTGAGCATTTGTTGTTTGGTAGAAGGTAAGTTTATTGGGATTCGCTGGGCATTTAAGAGGTTTCTTGTGCACTGCATCCACAGTGCATTATGCGCCCAGGTCCCCTCTTACCCACTGGCCCCTGATGAGTACACCACGTTGACCGTAGTGATAGCTGACCTTGACTGATGGGGGTGGGGGGCAATTGGTTTCCAAACTGTCACACTAGTGTGGCCTTACTGCTAGGACAGGCAGGGTTAAGAAAACCTGGGATTGCGACCTACAACGTCCTCCCCCACCTGATAAAAACTGGTATTATTGATGCCAACAAACTAAGCTAATTTCCCCACATCACAGACAAGCCCATTCATTTTAAATTCTTATGATGCTCATACACTGCGCCTAGAGCCCTAGCCAAAAATGATCCCACTAGGCCCTCAAATTGTCCTACATGTCATACAGAGGGAGCTTTGCACACCTGACATGGACTCACAATCATGTGGGGGGCTTCTGGAATGCTTTCTTCTCCTAACTCTCCTAATGTTATGGAATGTTCTGGTGCCAGACAGACTCCTCGCACTGCTGGGATATGTGTGTGATGTTGCACAAGGGACTTCAGCTTCACTGCTATAGCACTGCCATTAGAAAAGCGTGAAATAGCTTTGTACTGGGGAAGCAAACGAAGCCCAAATGCTCACGACTGGCTTTAAAGTCTGACTTTTTGCGATACCAACAGTAAGGTATATGCTGCGTTGCAACCTCCCACAGACAGGCCCAGAGACATCTAGCATGCATTTTGAGACTCTATTTTGCAGCACATACATCATGAAAGAATCAATTTGAGTTGTAATGTCTAGAAAAGTCCACCATGTCCCGCCCTCCGCTTATCACTTTAATTGCTGGCCATGCAGTCTCAATTGCACATGCCTAAAGCGTAGCTACCAACTGCCGTCTTGTTGCCAAATGTGCTATGTTTCATGGTGTGGTACGTGTACCGATTATTCCCATTTCTGAATGGTCCTTCCACAAGTTCTGTTCTTCACTGCCAAACATATTCCTTTAACCCACATAGTGGGGTTGTTTCTGTATGATTTGTAAGTATTCAAAAATAATTTTTTTAAAGATTGAGTGCCGGAGGAAGGATCCTTAAAAAGTTTTGACTGGAGAAGCCGAGATGTAGTCTTTGTCCTAGGTGTGGGCTTCGAGGAAAGATTTTCTTTCAAGTAGATGTTATTGGAGAAAGTATACACTGGACTCAGCATGCCTGAGCCCACAGGGTACCAGAGGGCCTCCCCTTTCCCAATATGAATATGTTCGACAGTGGATGACTCTAGAGTCTTGGTGCTGCATTGTCCAGAGTACCCACAGGCATTCTCTTGGATACTGGATAGTGTTTTTGCACCTGAAAGCCTGGTACGGCAACTAATGTGACTCCTCATGGTCCCAGGGAAGAGAGAAATTACAGGCTGTATGTTGGTTTGACCACAGGTACAGGTTACTGCATTTAGAACAAAACTAGTGAGTGTATTCTTCAAATTCACCCTCCCTTGACTCAATGTCATACGACCTACCCTTGAAATATTCTAATCAATTTGGATCTAGTGCGGTCGCACACTAACTTAGGGTGTGAATTCTGGTACATAAATGTTGAAGATTAATCTTCTGTACACAAAAGCCCAGGAGCTCCAAAAGCTATATCCGGACCTGATGTTGGTAGGAAAAAACAAACTACGGTCGAGTCTATGTCCTGGTGCATTGCAAGCTTAAGGTGAGAGATCACAAGTCACCTTGAAACCAAAAGCTCTACTTGGAAGAAAAACGTGCAACGTCCGTGCCAAACACTTGTTGGAAGGTACCTTAACTGGAATTCCACAGGAGTAGAAGCTGGACACAACGCCCCTCTACCATTACCCATGCCGACAAATATGTGTATCTATCTGTGCCATGCAACAGAAAGGGGGATGGGGAAGTGGAGAGATAATAAGAGAGACTTCCTTGTAGAGGAGGTTTTCTGCTTAATCCTCCCTATTATGAGTGACTTATGTTGCACCTGCATTTAAGAGATAAGCACAATATACACATTCCTATATCTTTTCCTATTAAAATATCATATCTGTACTATCATAATGCAATTTCTAAATTACCCAATGTTTAACAGGCTTGAGCTTCTCACTCATAATGTTGTCGCTGTATAACGTTTGTAGGTGAAACAGATGGCTGCGACGATTAGAAGGCTAATAATTTCTTAGGTATTTGTAGACTCAGTAATAAACTCCAATTAAGCTCTTATGGAGTACTAAAGTGTTTGAATGGTTTCTTTTAGATTGTGATATAGGTTTTTAACCATTTACATAATAGTGTTATGTTGCTTGCACTACTTGTCAAGTTCCAAAATTGCTCTAAAAGTTCCAGAAGACAAACAGTGAACTGAATGGTTCGTAACTAGGCGAGAGGAGATTAAGTAAATTTTCTTACCCAAAACAGCATGAAGCAGTTCTCTGTACTTTTTTTTAAAATACACTCCTTGAGACAAGCTGAATGCGCTGTACAAACGCGTCGAGCTAAGACACTATTCTGTGTCAGAAACACCAAGATCTTTTTTTTCGGAAATTCAACAGGACGTAAACGTGCTTCCAACCGCTGTGCCAAAAAACTGCTCCGAAATTATTCCAGAAGAATTTCTGTTCAGAAACGATGGGCAGAGTGAAGGGGCTACCGGCGTCACACAGGGTTTAGTTGAAGTACAACGTTCTTCTTTTGAGCATGTGTGTTGAGAACTACCAACTCCGCTCGCACATAAAAACGAGACTGCTCACCCAGATTCTTTATCAAACGTTCATTGCTTCGTGAGCTGGGTTCTGGAGGAACATTTAGAGGGTTCAGGATATATTTTAGGCAATTTTCGTGGATGGAGGAGTTTGCTTCCAATATGGAGGTTTCTTTCAAAACATTTTATGCCAGTTCCTTATCAGTCTAGTAGCATGAACATAGGATGATGGTTCCCAATATATTTCCTCTGGAACAAAACCCTTCCATACAATCAAATAATAAAAATATTTTAACAAGGTTAGTCTAGAATACTACTAACTTCAAACTCTTCTACTTTTATTGAAGCTGGCGATTTTTGTAATCTTATGTTTGGGGGACGTTTCTTCAAAAGAGCTACATGAAAGAATGGAGTGATTAATTATTTTCTTAACTCTAAAAGTACCAATGTGCCTGGGCTGACATTTTCAGTTCCCTTTTAAATGCAAATGACAGGTGGACAAACAAACTTGATCTCCTTCTACATAAGTTGGTCCTACTCTTCTCTTTCTGCCTGCATATTTTTTTTATATGATGCCTTAGCCTTTAACAAATTCTCTTGAGCTGACTTGTATTTTGTGAATCTTTCACCATATCTCTAACTGCAGGGACTGGCTCATCACACTTTCCCAACACTACACTAGGAAGTCTTCCGGAATGTAAATAAAATGGGGTATAACCAGTGGAATCAAGTACAGAGTTATTATATGCAAACTCAGCCTCAGGTCTGGCCAGTCACCTTCCTTATCTAACAATTAAGAGTGCAAATATTGCTCCAACTCTTGATTAACTATCTCTATTTGTCAATCAGTTTCTGGGTGGTAACTCGTGGAGAACCGAGAATCAATTCCTAACTCTTTCATGAAAATCTTCAAAAATGTTGACACTAATTGGGATCCACGATCTGAAATTATACGTTTTGTAATTCCATCAGTTCTTACAATATGTTGATTAACAAGCATTTGCAATGCAATAGGTCTCGCATTTACGCAAGTTTGAGCTATTGGCATTGTAAATTACAATGCCTTTTATTTATGTTTTGGTTTTTAAAATATAAATTAAAGCCATTGTCATTTACAATGCCAATAGCTCAAACTCGCATAAATGCATGTTGTATTATATATCTGGATGCAGTGGCAAAAACAGCAAAATACCAGTCAGTCGGCACACTATGCTAAACACAGATTCTTAATTTAGGTGTTTTTAAGCCACGCCCTTAATTACATCGGCCACGCCCCTTTGAGAGACCTCCCAGTGTTTTCATCCACGTAAAGCACTGGGTATGGATGTTTGAGAGCAGCCTCCTCACCCAAACTGAAGTTTTCACCACCCTTAAAGTTGACGCCGCGACAAACCTAGTTGGGTATACGCATGCGCATTGCGCTCCGCGCAGAGCCGTGTTTCGCTTCCTGGTTACCGACCGGACTGTACCATTGTTGTGGATAGAAGTGTGTTTACCAACCAGGTTGTGAGCGCGGTGAAATGGAATCCTCAGCGGACCATGATGGGCCGGTGTAGCGGAGAGGGTCTGGGGGTGTAAACTTTGATTCTCCCCGCCTCTTGTGTGCTGTGGCCGCACTGGGCTGCCATGGCAACAGACAGCCACAAAGAAAGGTTCGGCAGAGAGACTGGCGCAGGTAGCCGGAGAAAAGAGAGCGCGGGGGGCACGGAAAAGGGGAAGCAAAGGCCAAAAAAGAGACACGAGCAGGGAAAGAGACTGAGAAAAGAGAAAGACATAGCCGAGGGAAAGAGTTAGAACGAGAAGCCCCGGTATTACAAGCGCTCGCCATGACGTATTTGCTCTGCTTTTTCTGCCGGCCTCGCCTGCTAAAAGGTTTCTTGTCTTTATGGGGCCATGTGTTTGAAACACATGGCCCCATAAAGATAACAAACCTTTTGCGACCAACGTAATTCAGGCGAGCCCGTCCAAGTGGGACGGCTCAAAAAGCAGAGCAAATACGCCATGCACAGCTCTGTTCCAATGGCTGGCCACCGTTTACCATAAACGGTGACGCCAGCCAATGGAAAAGAGCGGCGGGGCTTAAAGCCCCTTACAGAAAATACCCGTTAACGTTAAATCTCGCCAGCGAGACTGCGCATGCGCGCAGCCTACGCCAGGCGAGACCTAAAAACAACTGGACTGAAAGGCTTTAGGGATTGATTATAGTGGAATGAAGTGGCTTATTTTTTTAGAAAGAGTCAACAAAAATCAAAATGGTATTGTACCCTTGAGTAGAGGGCAGGTCCATCATTAAGTCCATTGACACGGTGTGCCAAGGATGAGATGCATTGGGCAAAGGCTGCAACAACCCCCGAGGAGCTAGTCTACTTGACTTCCCTTTAATGCATCTTTCGCACGTTAAAACATACAGTCTTATTTGAGTGTTTCTGTCAGGCCACCAACATTTTCTCTTAACTAAACCTATAGTCTTCTTTATGATCTTATGACCTGCCATTGGATCATCGTGACAACTCTTCCACACCAATTCTTGAAGTCCTTTCGTCAATAAGTACAAGACATTCTTAAAAAAAAGGAAGATTATTGTTGACCTTTAGCTTGGTGTGTGATTTTGCCCATTCCACCATATCTTCAACAATAGAACTTCTTGTATTCCCTTGGTATAATCCGCAAATTGATTGGCATAGACAAACTTCGTAGCTGGAATGATGGGTTACTGCTTGGGTGTTTTGACCACATCTGCTAAGTTTAGGCAAAATAAGGCATCTGCTTTCCGACCAGCTGCTCCAGGCTTGCAGGTAATTACAAAATTGAAATCCAAGAAGTACAAAGACCACCTCAATTGTCGTGGTGTGAATGTTTTAGCTGACTTTAAAAATTGGAGATTACGATGGACTGTAAAAACTGTCACTATGTGTTTGGCTCCTAATAGATAATGCCGACGGAGAAGCGGAAAAACGCATCTCCAACATGGAGGGCTACCTACAAACTGTCTCATTTAAATGCCTCAATATGGAGAAGGTCCTGGTTGTAATCCAGGCAAAGAAAGAGGACTTAGAAGCAAGGTCGAGGCACAACAACCTCAGAATCATGGGCCTGCTGGAATCGATAAACACAGGCAAGCTGGAGCTGTATTTGGAAGGTATGCCCATGTAGATTTTTAGGTCTGAGAAAATGTCTGAGGTGGTAATTGTGGAGAAAGCCTATAGGTCATTAGCAGTGCCCCCAGTCCCAGGCCCAGGCACCACGCTGCGACCAATTATCGCTTGACTGCTAAATTACAGGACAGGATGCGGTCCTGTGCCTGGCGAGGGAGAAGCAAAACATCACCTATAAAGGGAACAATCTTGCATTCTACCCAGATTTCACTGCCTCTGTCCAAGCAGCGTGGCCGGAATTCCAACCAGTCAAGAAATAGTTGCAGGCAACGAACATTCCATATGCAATGCTGTACCCAGCCCGGCTGCACATCGGTGTAGAAGGAAAGACCAAAATATTCACCACTCCAAAATCAGCCATGGAATATGTCAAATCCATGAAGAGCCGACGTGATCAAAATTAAAGACCTGACAAAGAGGAACAATAGAGAAACATGTTAACAGGCCAACTCTGCTGAAAATCTTAGATACATGTCGCAACACTATGGAAGGAGAGACAGGCGGGGGAAGCATAACAGCACCTCACAGTTGGAAGCAGACTAACTATTTGACAGCTTTTGTGTGGCAGGGGCGACGCATGTCACGCAATGACACAAGGCACGAATGAAGACGACTGCAGATAGTCTATGAGTAAGGTATTGATACCATAAACGACAAAGGACTTTTGTGGATTAGAGATTCGCAGGCACAATGCATAAGTAGCATACCAACCGAAGGGCCACACTCGGCCACCTCCCTCCCACCTGGGAGGGTATTTGCACACTAGTGCCCCCATATGGGTGTACCCCAACAACAGATATGGAAAACCTTTCCTAGTTCGGGCAAGTTAGTGTTATATGGGGATGGTTTTTGCAAGTTGGGTGTGCTGAAGTGGGTGGGGTAAAAGTGTATTTTAAGTTGCAGATGCAATACAGGATTCATACAGGAAAGGTTCAAGTGCTGTCCACTAATGGGATTTGTACACAACAATGGATCTGGAAACTCAACTCTAGGAAATGCTGTGTCCAGGTGGTTTAACTACATTTCTAACATGGAATGTACAGGGTCTTAAACCCCAAAACATTTACCACGTACAGGCATACTGGGATAGACACAATATTCAAGTAGCGTTTCTGTAGGAAACACCTCACAAAACACAGAGCATAATGTAGGGAAAAGATGGGCTGCAGTCAGGGTGGCATCATCATACTCTGCCCACTCCAGAGGTGTGTTGGTATTAGTGAAAAAGGGAACACCTTTTACCCTAACCCATTCGGAGGCGGAGGAGCATGGGAGGCTGCTGCTGATACAGGTATGCCTGGGCGGCACAAAGATATTGTTCGTATACACATATGACCCTAATATAGACAACCCTGAATTTTATAATGATGTCTGGAGGGGTATGGGTTCACTGCCTCTGTCAATAGTGGGGTGGCGATTTAAATGTGTATCTGGACCCAAAGCTGGACCGCTCGGCAACCACAGCATGACATGGAAAACAGGCACCTAAAATAATAAGGGAAATAATGGAGGCTAAGGGGCTGGTTGAAGTATGGAGGAACCTGAATCCCACTGCCATGGGGGGGAACAAAATGGTTACTTACCAGTAGGAGTAGTTTAGCAGCTTGAAGAGTATTCTGGATTCACATGTTGTGCATCATTCCGCCATCTAGTGGTTGGGTCCGGCATAGTCTTTGTTTTCTTTTTTTTGTGTGTGTTTTGGGCGTCATTGACCACCATTTGGTGCTAGGTCCGTCCCCTGTGTGACGTCAGATGGCACTCCGGAGGTTGTTGTGCGTAATAGCCATCTTCAGATTTTTTTTTCTGTATTCCAGTCTTACAGTCCTTTAGACGATACTTTAGTGAATTGTTATAGTTCCCCACCTGCTTGTATTCCTTGTAGGGGATGCTGGGTGGGTCGCATGTGCATCCAGAAAACTCTTCAAGTTGCAAAACTTCTCCTACTGGTAAGTAGCCATTTCGTTTAGCAGCATGAATCCTTTTCTGGATTCACATGCTGTGCATCAGATTACTTAGCGGTTTCTCCCTTCTTGGGGAGGCTGTGGTAAGAGGAAGACATGGCGAACAGGTGTTGAAGTACCTTTTGTCCTACTTGTTCTTCCTTATTCATTTGTATATCCACACAGTAATGATTGGAGAACGTGTGTGGAGATGCCAATGTTGCTGCATCACATATAGTGCCTATTGGCAAATTGGCTTTATATGCTACAGTTGCTTTTCTTCCTAGTTGAGTGAGCTTTTGGCCGTACGCTTAGGGTTTTCCCTGCGGTGGCATAGCATAGTTGAATGGTTTGGACTATCCATTGTGCAATTGTTGCCTTTGTGACAGGCGTCCCTGACTTGGTATGTGAGTAAGCAACAAACAGTAGTTTGCTTTTGCGAACTTGGTCTGTTTTCTGGCGATAGTATAGTAAAGCCCTCCTTACATCCTGGTAGGAGAATGCTTTGATTCAAGTGATACAGCGGACACAACCTAAGAATTGAGGATTAGTTCTTAAGATAACTTTGTCTTTATGGATTTGAATGTATGGTTCTTCTGTGGTTAATGCTTGTTGCTCACTTACTCTTCGTAAGGATGTAATGGCTATTAGGAAAGCTGTTTTTAACGTGATGCGCTGGAGGTCTGTTTTGTGCATGGGCTCAAATGGCTCTGTCATAAGTTTCGTGAGGACTCTATTTAGACTCCACATGGGGGCAGGAGATGTCCTTGGGGGTGAAATTCTTTTAGATCCTTCTAGGAATCTCTTTATGACAGGTCTTCTGAAGAAGCTTTCGCATGATTAACCCCTGGTGCAGGCTACGATAGCTGTGAGGTGTACTTTCAGGCTTGACTAGTTGATGTGACTGTCTAGGAGGTGTGTTAGGTATATAATCACAGTTTTTTGTGGGGAGATGGAGTCCATCAGGTTGTTTGTTATGCACCAAGTGGTGTACCGCTTCCATTTTGTGGCATAGCATTGCCTTGTGGTTTGTTTTCTTGCCTCTTTTAGAATTCCCATAGTTGGCTGAGGCAAGTTCAAGTGACCAAACTCTATGTTTTCAGGTGCCAGGCCACTAGGCATAGCATCTCTGGCTCCGGGTGGAAGATTTGGCCATAATGTATTGTTGGTAGGTCCTTCTCTGCTTTGAGTCTGATTATTTGTCCCTTGGACAGTTCTAGCAGACTTGAGTACCATGTTTGTCAGGCCAATTGTGAAGCAATGAGAATTAGGTTTGTCCCTGGTTGTCTTGCTTTTTCTAGGACTCTTTGGATTAGGGGTATCAGTGGACAAGCATATGCAAATGTCCCTGACCAATCTAGTGACAGGGCACCTTTTGACAGGTGTGATGAAACCTGGAGGCAAAGAACTGGCATTTCTTGTTGTGTATTGTTGCAAACAGGTCTATCTTTGGGGTCCCCCAGTGTCTGAAGATGTATTGTATTGGCTTGTGTTTCAATTCCCACTCGCAGGAGCAGCTGTTCTGCCTGCTCATTTGATCTGCTGTTGTGTTGTATATTCGTAGTAGGTGTATGGTCTGCAGATTGATTCCTTGTAAAATTGCCCATGTCCAGATCTACTGTGCTAGCTTGCTGAGTGGGAATTACTTCTTGCCCCCCTGCTTGTTGAGGTAGAACATTGAGGTGGTATTTTCTGTTTGAATCAAGACAGTCTTCTTGCCAATGTGTTTCTGGACCGCCTTCAGTGCTAGGACGACTGTTTTCATCTCCAGGTAATTAATGCGTTTATGGAGTCGAGGTCGTTCCACTGTCCTCGTATTTTCAGTTGGCCAAGGAGCGCTCCCCGCTCACTGTGGGATGATCTGTTGTGATTGTCACAAAGGGAGTTGAGCTTTTGAAAGATCTGTCTAGTGCTATGTTCCGGAATGCCCACCATTGCATTTCTGCTTGCAGTTTGTGTGTAACAACCACTAGACCCTCCCAACTCCCTATGACCAATTGCTGGAAAGCCATTCCAGAAGGGTTGCATATTGAGGTGGGCACGAGGAATGAGTGGGATGCATGAGGCCATCATGCCCATGAGTTTCAGGAGTCTCCTCACTGTCAGAGATTGACCCCTCTGGTAAAGTAACGTTTACTGTCTGATGGCTTGTATCCCTTCTTGCCTAGGATGTTTGTGCGAGTTCTGAGTTGAGTCTTGCACCCAAGAAGGTTTTTTCTTGATCTGGGTTTGTGGATGACTTCTTGTGATTTATTGAGAAGTTTTTGGAGTGTGATGATTACTGTTCGCACGTGGCTGCAACATTTTTGTTTTGCATTTGCTCTTAGAAGCCAGTCGCCTAGATAAGGGTATATGTGTATTCCCTCCTTTCGTAGGTGTGCTACAACTGCGGCTAGACACGGTGAAGACATGTGGTGCTGATTTTATTCCGAAAGGTAGTACCTGTTAGAGTGTTCCTTTGTGTAGGAATCTGAGATTCTTTCTGTGGCTTTTGTTCATGGGAATTTGCAAATAGGCGTCTTTGAGGTCTATTGATGCCATGTAATCTCCTTCTGGATTTGAGGTATTATTTCTTGAAGTGTAGTCATTTTGAAATGTTGTGTCAGAATTAACTTGTTTATAAACCTTTGGTCTAGGATAGGCCTTAGTGTAAGGTCTTGCTTAGGAACTAGGAAGTATGGCGAGTAGTGGGGGGCGCTAGAGGGCGCCAGACCAACATGGCCGCACACCCGTGAGGCTCTCGCCAGCCAGGCGATTCATCGCTCCTTAAGCCCATCCTGCAAGCATGGAAACCCGCATCTGATCGCTCCATATCAATCCGCTTGTGCCGGAGCACACTCGCTGCAACTTCTGGCCCATTCTGACCGATGGTTCGGGAGATAGAGGCGTTGTTCCTCCCCCGCAAGCGGAGCTACGGACCATCCGTTACGACGCTGCCGGCATGAGTGTACACGCGAAGCCGAGGACACGCTTCGACCGGAAGGCCGCAGGGGAGCGGCGGCGACGGCGCGGCCTGGGAGCGGGAGCTCGACCGTCCTGGCTCGGCTGGGCTGCCGTGACTGTCCCCGAGCTGAGGTGGAGACGAGGGTGAGTGGCGGCGGCATAGCCGGGTTGCTAGGGGCCCGTATTTATCGGCATGGTGTGCGGACTCTGGGGGGCAGCGAGGCAGTGATCCCCTATGGCCGCGGGCTGTGATCGCTGGATGCCGCTCTTCCCTTGATTTGAAGGCGACGCGGAGTGCACCCCATGGATGCGGAGCAACTAACTTGCCATACTATCGACCGGGGGGGCTGACATTATTGGATCGAGACCTGCGGTGCTGCATCTGGAGCTAACCGCTCGCTGATCGTTCCTGGGGCGGCCTGCTTGTGTACCTTTGCGGACTCGATCTTGGGCCATCTGAGGAGATAACGAGGGATCCCCATGCTGCCACTACACAGGGCTGTACACTAGGGGGTGTGCGACACTGACGGACCACGAGAGGGTGATCCCCCCGCCCACGCTGGACGAACCGCCGTCGCTGGATTCCGTTTGGCCTTGGGATCTGGGGCAGCGCAGAGGCCGTCGCTGGGTGCGGTACGGGGTGCTCGCCTCCAGGTTGCCATGAGGAGTCGTTCCACTTGGGTGACGGACACTGATGCTGCCAATAGCCAGGAGTGGCCCCCCCCCGATCGTCGAAGCCTCTTGATTAGCTAATAGCGTTGATCAGTAATTGAGAGGACTGAGAGAGACGCTGGACTAATCCCGCATTGTACCCCAGGCTGAGACTTTTGCTGATACAGTGGGGCTATTGTGTCACGGGTGTGCTACGCTCAGATTTTCTTGCGCTGAGGTCCAACCTGCATACCTCATCGTCATGGGGAAAACAGATGTTAAACAATCAAAGCTCCCCTTCGAGTCCCAAAAGAAAAAAGCTCGCGCTCCGCCGCCGGGGGAATGCGACTCTGATGAAGGGGAGGTCGAGGAGGTGGATTGGAAGGCGCTCCTGCTTAATATGCAAACCAGTCTCACTTCCATTGACTCCAAGATCGACAACATGTCTAAGCGCTTGGATTCCGTGGTGCATCGCCTTGATCAACAGGAGGAGAGGGTGAAGGAATCGGAGCAGAGGATTTCAGGACTAGAGGATGGGGCGTCGGCCACGGCTACTAAGATGTCCCAGATGGAGAAACTGTTGAAGGTGATCTCCGACAAGAACGAAGATTTGGAGGCGCGGTCGCGCCGCAACAATGTGCGCCTTGTTGGTCTTGCAGAATCCACCGCCGTGGGCAAAATGGAACAGTTCATTGAAGAGCTACTATCTGACTTTTTTGGCGAGGGGGCCTTCTCTCCCCAGCTGGTGGTTGAGCGGGCACATCGTGCCCTGGGTCCTCGCCCAATACCCGGGGCCCCCCCTAGGCCTGTCATCATCCGTTTCCTAAATTACAGAGACCGAGATACCCTACTACGCCTTGCCCGGGAGAAACAACCAGTCCACTTTGAGAATACCACACTCTCCTTCTTTCCGGACTTCACGCAATCGGTACAAGATGCACGTCGTAAGTTTGCGTCAGTCAAGAAACGACTTCTCCAGAGTGGCATTCAATACTCCATGCTGTATCCGGCTAGGCTACGTTTGGTCCAGCATGGAAAGCAGCACATATTTCAAGACCCTTCTCAGGTGGAACACTTCTTAAAGGACAATAAACGACTTCAGGAGGCTACTCGGGCCCCATTGGGGGGAGCCGGTTCCCGCTCACCTGCCCCGGCTCCGGACTGATGGGGGTTCTCCTTGGTGTTTCTTTCTCCCTTTCCCCTCCTCGCTTCCAGCCATATCCTTTTTTTTCACCTTATGATATGCTATAGTGACTATAACATGTAATACGTTATACATTTGTTCGAATTGCTGATCTAACAGGCAGTGAACGCTAATGTTTTTCAGGGTTTCTATGATGTTGTTTAACAAATTTCGCCATGGTACCTCCCTCCCCTTCCCGCACATACCGCTGGTTACTGAACCGCGCGGGTAGCGGGTGTAATATCGGGGGAGCTGGAAGGCGGGTCTGGACCCCAGGTGTCCCCCAATTGGGTGTTCCCCACCGGGGTGATGAGTTGGTATTCTGGGGTTGTACAGGGTGGGGGTGATGCCCGACATGATTGGGATGTCGGTGTGGGTGGATGGGGGTGCTCTCAGGGGCTTGTTGATGTTTTGGTTAACTTTAATACGGATATTATCACAATGCATAGTGCTGAAATGCCACTTGTTAATTTTCAGGACACAGTAATACAGGGAAAGTTACTCGACAGGGCACACTTTGATCAATTAAGTCCTCAATTGGAGATATGAGTCACGCAGGGAGCTTCGATGTTAACGCGGGGGGACTGATATCCGCTCTTACATGGAACGTTAGAGGTCTGGGTGATCCACGTAAGCGCAGACAGATTGTAGGCTCGCTGGATAGATTGAATGTGCATATAGTGTTTCTGCAGGAGACCCATATGGATCCCCAACGTAAAGTCAGCTTCGCCACCAGATGGGCAACACACTCAGTTTTTGCGCCATACTCGTCATATGCCAGAGGTACTGCTATCCTAATAAAGAGGAATGTCCCCTATACCCCTTTGGGCGATGCTTCTGACCGGGAGGGACGGTATTGCCTGACATGGGGGAGAATTGGCGTCGAAACAATTACATTGGCCTGCTCTTATGGTCCTAATTGCGATGACCCGAGCAGCTTCATTGCCCTCTGGAACAAGATCAGAGACATAGGATCTACGTTCCTGATATGGGGAGGAGATTTCAACGCGGTCCTTAACCCTGTCTTGGATAGATCCAACCCCTCTGCCCAACACTATACTAACACGCACAGATATCTACGAGACATATGCGACACCCAGGATGTCATAGATGTATGGCGACACTTACACCCAACACTGACAGAGGGCACACATTGGAATACAGCACACGCTTGCTGGGCTAGATTGGATTATATTTTAATATCTCGGGGACTGGCCCCCTCCTTAACTGCGGCACAGCATGTGGGGCGCAGTTTCTCCGATCACTCCCCGGTAATGGCCCGGTTCCGTTTACCGGACATACTGGGTAAACCGCCTTCATGGCGACTACAACCTACCATTTTACTAGACGAACTCTTTCGCAGTGAATTGAGACAAGACATTGAAGATTTTCTTCTACACAATAAGGGCTCGGTGGAGCGGGCGGCCACTCTGTGGGAGGCGCTGAAGGTCACAGTGCGCGGTATCTGTATCTCCAAAAGCTCCGGCGTACTGCGTGCATTGCGCAACACATTACATACACTGGAATGCACATTGCACACTCTGGAAACTCGGCCAGACTATTCTACCAACTCGGATGCACAGGCCCAATATCGGACAGCGCTGTCTGATTATAACTCCACTGCTGAAAGGGAGGTTAACTTCCGCGGCAAATACTTTAAGGCTAGGGCCTACGGAGAGGGAGAGCGACCCGGTAAGTTCTTGGCGGGAGTCGTACGACCCCCCCCGACGCTCAAACTTCGTCTTGGAGCTGGACGGTGTTGGAGGGGTACCCCTGCGAGACACACACTCAATCATGGATGCTTTCATTACACACTACTCCACACTTTATACCACAACTAGGGTGGGAGCCTTGGACATGGATGACTATCTGAGGGAGCTCACTTTAGGGTGGCTTCCCGACTACCAAAGAGAATTCCTTGCGGAACCCATCGGACTGGATGAAATTAGGGACGCAATTGGGCAGATGACACCTGGTAAAGCTCCTGGGTTGGATGGTCTGCCCATGGACTTTTACAAAGCCTATGTGGACATATTAGCACCGGTGCTTCGGGAAGTCTTCCTGGAGGCACATGATTCCGGGATCCTTCCTCCGTCAATGCGGGAGGCTCTAATTACCTCCCTGCTGAAGCCCGGAAAACCGTCTCAAAATTGCGATTCATATCGTCCCCTCTCACTAATCAACTGCGATGCTAAAATATTGACTAAGGTGCTGGCTAATCGGCTACAGTTGTTGCTGGGGGGACTGGTGCTGTCCGATCAGGCGGGCTTCGTCCCCGGCAGGGCTACCTCACACAACCTTCGCACCCTCTTTTCAATATTGCAAAATGTCGACCCTGACTTACCAATGGTGGCTGTTTTTTCAGACGCCACCAAAGCCTTTGACTCTTTGGAATGGGATTATCTCCTCTGTATCCTACGAAACATGGGGATGCCGATAGGCTTCACGAGGTGGATTGAGCTCCTTTATCATCAACCTGTGGCTCGAGTCGGGGTGAATGGTCAGATATCTGAAGCCTTTAAGATATCGAGGGGCACTCGTCAGGGGTGCCCCCTATCTCCGTTGTTATTTGCCATAGCAATGGAACCATTGGCAGCCAGGCTTCGGCAGCACCACAGAGACAAAGCTTTGCGCTGCCTCCAGCGGGAAGTTCTCATTTCTCTGTACGCGGATGATATTACACTTTACATTCGGGATCCCTCTGTTAACCTTAATCCCATCCTGAGAGAGTTCATCCGATTTGCTGGTCTGTCCGGGGTCCACATCAACTGGGGAAAATCTACTATCTTCCCGCTCACGGCCGCAGCACGACCCTTTCTCCTGGATTATCCTCTACAATGGTGCGCGGATGAAGTAAGATATCTCGGTATAATGATTTCTAGAGATCGCGAAGAACTAATGCGGCTGAACTACGGACGTGCAATTGACCATATTCAAACCTGCGTAACCAGATGGATTACGCTACCTCTCTCCCTGGCGGGCCGAGCGTCCCTCATTAAGATGATCGTTCTTCCAAGGCTCCTTTACCTATTTTTAAATATCCCATATCATCCGGGCAGGTCCTTTTTTAAACTCCTACGCACCGAGCTTACTCGACTGGTTTGGGGTGGGAAGCAACCTCGTTTAGGCTGGGACATCTTAACTCGCCCATTCGCCCAGGGGGGTTTGGGTTGCCGGAGTTTGAACTTTACTACTACAGCGCTCAGGCCCACTACGTCCACTACTAGATCCATCCCCCTCCCTTCATGCCTCAAGTTGCGGTAGAACACTGGCTGGCAGATCCCATCCCGCTGGAGGGGGCATTATTTAGTGTACCTGAGACACGTAATGCCGATCAAACTACTGTCTCCTGCTCAGTCCTAGCCTGGCGACATATTGCAAAAAAAAGCCCAAACGAATATGGCATACTCCCCACTGCTTCCCTTGACATATCACCCTCTGATACCCTTGCTGCAGGAACAGTTATTTAAAAATTTCATGACTAAATTTCACATTAAGAATTGGGGTGATCTCTATCTGGGAGGCAGTTTTCGTTCAGAGACACACATATTTGCTGACCTGACACCGACCCCCATGGACACGTTCCTGTACATTAGGCTACGTAGTGGGATTCGGGCGATAACAGAGGAGTTCCCTGACGAACCACCTACCTTGGGTCCTCTACATCAGTTGCTCAAAGCTGACACTCCAGTGCACGCAGTCTCTAACATATATCACTCACTGCGCACCACGAAGGATCTAGAACCTTGTAAAGCGCGCACCAAATGGGAGGAGGAACTGGGTATACCCATAGAAGATGAGCTCTGGAACTTTTGCTGCCTACAGACCGAGCAGATCTCTTCCAGTAGCAGATTCAGGGTGATTCATTATAAATTCCTGCATAGGCTCTACTGTTCCCCAGCCCAAATGTGCAGGATTGGTCTCAGGGGTGATGATCTCTGTTGGCGATGCCGTGCGCCGACGGCGGACTTTCTGCATCTGGCCTGGGGATGCAGGGAGGTTGCCAACTACTGGCAGCAGGTATACTCTGGCCTCTCCGAAATGATAGACACCCCACTGGCTCCATCCCCGACACAGGCACTTTTGGGTTACACAAAGACCATCAAGAGACCCTACTGCAGATTTACCACTATTGCCTTTCTGATAGCGAAGCGACTGGTGGCATGTAGATGGGGGAGGGGCAGGGCCCCCAAGTTCAAAGACTGGATTCGTGACATGGTACATTGTCAGGGCATGCTGCTTCAATACGCGGAGCAAATAATGGGGTAACCCAGTATCCCTCAGAACCTGGGCAGTAAGTTTATAAGGTAACAGTGGTTCTGTCGGGTGAAAGTATTGCTTTTCGCATTAGGCCTAGTCACACATTGTTTAAACAATATAAAACAAATATCATTATACTGAAAACAACACACAGGATAGTTCAAATTCCAAGTAAATTCTTTATATATGAATTGCGTCATTCATATATATATACATTAATATTACCCGAAAGGCCGTCAGGCAATAATGTGGTGACACGAGTGACAAAGTGAATACTAAGTGCTCCGTGACAGTGTGTGTGAAGGTGTGATATGTACAGTAGTTTAAAATCAAAGTTATTCGAAAATGGCCAGGGAAATGCAAAAGTTCAAGCTGCGCAATGGAAGAGTTCTTTCTTTGGCGCAGATTCTATGCAAAGGTCCACGGAATAGTCGACGTTTCGACCCTAGTACTGCACTCTTGAAAGGTCAGTGCGGGTCTTCATCAGGACTTGAAAATAAGCGAGACGGCCTTGAAAAGAGAAATGGATTCTCAGAATGGACTAAATCTAAGGAGTGGGTGAGTATCCGGCATATGTCTCAGGATTCACTCCAGTGGTATATCGTGTGGATGGGAAGATCAATGTATCTGGTGGCGGTCTTTGTTAGCTCTATGCAATACCCATATTTTATCAAATTTAATATCCATTTGTCTGTAGTGATATTTTGCCATTGTCGCAGGTACTGTGCTATCCTGCCCAGCACTGGTGTTGTGTGTGGGTCCTCGTTTGTGCAGGAGTCAATTTGATCCAGCTCTTCTACCTCTGGAGGGTTGACCTTGGCCTCTTCCCCTTCCTCGATAGGACTGCTTTGGCTGTTGTTACCAGTTTTGATATCCTGTTTGCTGGCTTGGCTGTTGTCCGTTCCCTTGGCCCTGTTTGGATGAATGAATGAACATTAGTCTTATAAAGCGCGAACTTTGCCCAAAGGTGTCAAGGCGCTGCAGATAGAACCAGAAGTCGGGGGTACATAGAAAGCTCACAGCAATTAGGTGGTAAAAACCCATGTATTCAAGGCCTTGTGGAAGAGACAATGAGACTCATGTCCAGAGATTGACAGAGGGAGAGTATTCCAGAGCTTAGCGGCAGCAACAGATTTGTTGCCCTTGCGCAAAGGTTTCTCTTCCTGTGGCTTTCCTTCCGCTACACCCTCCTCTTTTGAAAGCACCTTATTGTTGCAGGGCTCCCATAGCTCTTGCAGTTTCGTTGTCCTTTTTTATTTGTTGGAGCGATTCGTCAAATCCTTTCCCAAACAGGGCGTCCTCTGTAAATGGTCTGTTAATAATGGAGGTCTGCATCTCCTGTTTAAAACCAGATATTCGTAGCCAAGCTTGTCTCCTTAGTGTGATACCTGTGCACATTTGTTGGCTGGCTTTGTCTGCTGCATCGAGTGCTTATTTTAGCAATGTATTTGCAATATTTTTGCCTTCCTGGAAAACTGATTTTGCCCTTTTCCTGTCTTTTTCTGGGAGCTTGTTGATGAGTTCCTTGCGGTCATCCCATTGCTGGTGACCATATCTATTAAACAGAGCGTTTGAATTTGCAATGCTCCATTGTGTTGCTGCCGCTTTCTCGATTTTCCTGCCTACCATGTCCATTCTCTTGCTCTCCTTTTCTGGAAGTGGGCCAGTGTTGGAAAGGGAGTTGCTCCTCTTCCTTGCTGTGGTGACAATAACAGAATCTGGCACAGTATTTCCCTGAATATACTTAAGGTCATTGGAGGAGAGTTTATACTTCTTCTCAACCCTTAGTGTCACTTCTTTGGCGGAGGCTGGCCCCTTGAAGGATTACTTGCCTTGGTCCAGGATGCTTGGCAGCATGGGGCGATACTGTGTGCCCTTGTTGGCAGGAGCTAATGTTTCTAAGATGAAGCATGTTTCCTCCTTTTCCTCTTCAAGGACGACCCCGAAAGCGTCAGCTGCTCTGTTCATGAGGCTGTTATAGAAGATGATATCATCTGGAGGAGATGCCTTCAAGGGATAGCAGCACACCTCTTCTGGGCTCTCCGTGTCAAGGTCATTCCATTGATCCTCGAAAGTCTCAGAGGCGTCTTCGACGTTCTCTGCATGTGGTTTGGGGGTTTGAGGCGATTCGAGGATTTCTTCATCTTCAGCGTCCTCTGTGACTTTGGCGTCGACATTTTCAGTTTCGGTGGTGGGAACTGCGGGAATACGGAATCCCTTGAGCGCTTCGTTGAAATTCTTTTGGAGGAGTATTGCCATTTCTGCCTAGATGAGTTTTTTTTCTTTCGACCTCAAGGGCTCTCTCGGCGTTGGTGACAGATTTCCTCTTCTTTGGAGTGGTTGACTCCTTAGTATTTGTTTGAGAAAACGTAGCCTAATATCAGATGATTGTGGATTACCTTTTTGGGGACTACAAAATATACTCCTTTTTAGGTTGAGCCTAGAATCAGCATGCAAGCGCTGTTCTGGTGAAGATCAGATGTAGTTCAGTACGTGAGGGAAGCCCCACCCACTCCCCCTCCCATATTTTTCATTGGCTCTTGTCTTTGTCCTTCGTAAATGCTGCCTTCTGATTTGTTTATAGGCCAGTTAGTCCCTCCTTATTACGGCCATGTCGTCATTTGTATACTCCCATGGCTACTGGCCCCTTTACTTCAAGTGTTACACAGTATGTTATTTAGACTGTGAGCACTATTTTCTTTAATGAGGTTCTCCTACTGCCTACTCCACTCCCCCTCCCTCGTCCATGCCTTCTCACCCCCTCCCCAGTCTGTACTACAGTTGTCCGTGCCTTCTCGCCCTCCCCCGCCCGCACTCCCATTGTCTACGTCTTCCTTCCCTCCCCCGCCCACACTCTCGTCTGCGCCCCCCCCCCCCCCATTGTCCGTGATGACTACCGTTTGCAACGCAATAGGTCTGGCGCAGATGCAAGTCCTATTGCATTGTAAACGCTTGTTTGTTGATGTGGCAAATAGAATTTGACACTCTTATATCAATACAGTTAGTTTGCAATTAGATGTTGCTTTGGTGAAATAGGTGGTGGATTTGCCTTGCAGTGGATTAAATAGCTACTTTAGACGATTTCCAGCTCTGTCCTCTTCCAGGTAAAATATCACCACTCCCCCTCCAGGACTGGGCAATTGTCGGGGTGGGTGTCAGGGTATCATTGATGTTTGCGCGACAAATTTCTCCCTCTGAAAACAGACATTTTTGGGGAGTGGCGTTTTCTTCTTCTGGTACCTCCACTGATACTGTTGCTTCTAGCCTTGCTTTTGATGGAAAGGCCATTTTGATGATGCACCCTCTCTTAGAACATACATTCTTTTTGCCTGTACTGCTTAAAGAACTACTTCTGTTCTTCAAGGGCAACTGCTTTTAGGGTTTACACTTCAATTTTCATACAGAGCATTTCTTCCTTCATATGCTGGCCAATAAAAGCTGTACCTGAAATGGGCAGGTTGGCAATCTTGAGTTGAACATTTGGTTTCAAGGTAGACAGTCTCAGCCACAAAGTTCTTCTGCAAGAGATCCTATGTCCCTATCTTGTTACAGAGCTCTGCTGAATGCACTACAGCACCAATTTCTTAATAGTATCCCAGACAGCTTTCATTTACCATTTCTAGTATGTATAATTATCAGTGCTTTGCTAGGTCTGCCAACAAAAACTTAATTCCACACCAAATCTCTTTGTGTTATCTTCCCAGTACTGAAGTGCTTGCATTCTGGAGATGTGCGGCCACTGTTCTGCACATTTTTTCCCAGCCATATTAAATCTTTTGCTTTCTCTTCAGGAAGAGCAGTTGATTCAGGGGTTGAAGGATGTTTACACCATAAAGCTATGACAGTGACTGAATAATCCTTTAGATTTACCTCAAGAATGTCATGTTACTGCTGCGGTGGGCAGTACATTTTATTTAAGGGTGATGTTACTACCTTATTCGTCGCTGAGAGGCGAAACGTCTGCTCTGCCATCTCCAAAAGTCCTGGGACTAAGGCAAATAATGGCTTTGGTGCTGCTCTTGGTTGCAGTGTTTCCAAAATCACAAACACGAAGGTCTGAGATGTTTTAAGTGGTATGCTATGCTTTACTGACCCTCGTGCCACTACTTCATGAACATTGATGATATAATCTACTGGCGATACTCTGGAGGGGGACTGAGCTGATCATGTAGGGGTATACGAAGATAGATCAGTATAGTTAAATAGAGATCTTGCATTCACAATGAGCAAGCGAGTAAAGCGGAATCCTAGTTGCATTCTTCCAAATATAATCACAAACACAAAAGGGCAGCGAGGATAAACTTGCCTGAAAAGACAGTCATGGGGGAAAATCCGAAGATTTGAGTAGACACCTCACCCACTTAATAGTGGCATGCTTCATCAGCGCCTATTCACACACTGGTATGATGGTATAACCAGGGTGAACTCAACCAGAAAATGGTAGGAGCTCTTATAAATCATAGCTGGATATGTAATAGGAATGTCGGTGAGAGCTAAAAAATAAAAAAAATGTCTCAGAGTAAACCTAGTGAATTTTCCTTTAATAAGTAGGGTCCCTAGACATAACTAAAAACAGAGTTTGGGTTTTAATATTGAGGTCCAATTTGGTTTTTATTTGTTTTTAAAACCCTCTTAAAGCCGACATGTTTTGGCCCGCCTTAGAAGCACACATGGGTGTAGGGCCTTCAGCAGGGCTGGAAGTGTCCCTGCCTAAATGAGCAGTCATGCCATGCAAAAAAAGAGAAGGTCTAAGGCGCTCACCTTGAATTAAGGAGGCTTTCCTTCAAAAACATAAATGGTGAAACAGAATGTTATTGAGTGCAGGACTGTAACAGACATAACAGTATCATTTATCCAATAGTAAATTATAGAAGCAATTTAGTCCATGGGAGGAGGGAATGGGAACCTTCAACCAGTAAACCAACTCCTATACTCTATCAGACTGGTGTTTTTGAAAAAGAGTGTTATAGATATATCGTGTGGAATAAACCTAGTCGCATTCACTGCTGACAGTGTGTTTTCTTGACTGAGAGCGTACCCAATTTGGATTTTGCAATATATATATTATATATATATTCACTGAAAAAACCATAGGTTTCAGGGGCGTTATAGTTAGCTGGACTTTTCACTCGTACAAAACCATTGAAATTCCCCCGTTATAGTTAGTTCAGCTAACTATAACTCGCGCGCACGCAATGCACTGCTGATGACGTCACATATTACATCACTCATGACATGGTCAGTGACATCACTCATGACATCACTGATGACATCTCAAATGACATCACTGATGACATCATCCAGTGAATGTGTGTTTTTCTGAAAATTATATATGTATATCTCAAGGTCGATGGAAGAATAAATGAGTATACAAGTGTCTAAATGGATGATTTGTTTTTGAAAAATTGATTGTATAACTGACTGATTAAGTGTATCTTAGTGAACACATGGCTTAGTGAGTAATGTTTAAATATGTAAATATCTGTATCAGTCTCTCACTTTGTGTATAAATGGCTGCATGGGTTGGTGAGTAGCTACATGAGTGTCTATATAGGTTATTATTTGGATTTTTGAGTATCAGTATGAGTGTCTGTATGGTTCGGTGGGGGTATTACGTAGTGCATAGGTGCATGAATGAGTGACTCACTGTTTGCATGTGTTGAAGACAGCTTGTGTTCAGGACTGTATGGGTGGATGAGTGTGTGCATGGGTGTGTTAGTGAGTGAATGACTGTCTCAGCAGTGTCTTTAAGAGTAACTACATATGTTTTAAACTAGTATATGTGACTATTGGTGTATATAAGTGAGTATATGTGAGAGTGAGATTGAAAGAGTTCCTGTATGAATAAGTATGTGTTTCTATAAGTGATTGTTTAAAAGACTAAGTATGTGTAAGTTTCTGTAGAAGTAAGTGTGGTGGTGTGTGTATAACTGTATGTGCAAGTAAATGGATGTTTGATTCTTTATTAGCATGAGTGACTATGTGTGTGAGTAACTCTATGGATGAGTGGCGTTGTGTAACAGGATGTTTTTTTTTTTTTTTTATTGCAGCCGGAGTTAAAACATGATATTATATTACAACACTAGTAATAATTGGTTAATAGATCACAGAATATTACAAATCCTCAGCCTGTTTAACAATCTAAGACACAAAAATTTTCTTAAACGCAACTTTAGTAAAATTCATAAAAAACTCAACCCTCCCACGACTCAAACACTTCTTAATAGCAATTTCATATATCTCCCTAGGCTAATAATCAAAATCAAACTTGGTACCCCATATTTTCTCAAACTTCTTAAGGCCTCCAATGCGTGCGGCATAGGAGTATTCGCTCTTCTTGACCCTCCTCATCTTCTGAGCCCATTTCATAGCTGAGGGCATGGAATCCGAACGCCAATTTTGTAGTAGAAGCGACCTTGCGATCGCTGTTGCTATGTAAAGCAGCCTAGTCATGGATTCCGAGAAGAGAAGATCTGGGTCATAACCAAATAAAATTAGCCTACTGTTAACCTCAAGCTTTATATTGCACTCTTGTTCTGAGGAAAAAAATACGTCAGTCCAATAAATATTAATATTTGGGCAGCTCAACATAATATGTGACCAATTGGCGTGTGCATAATTCATGCAGCGAAAACATTGAGAGGACTGGTTAGTGAACATCCTAGCTAAAACGGCAGGAGTTCGATACAATAACCACTTACAAAAAAACAACATCCTACGCCAATTAGCCCCTCTGAGAGTGCAGAAATTTAACTTATTAATTGTAGACCAAATCTGAGGAAAGACTAAACAATTCTCATGATCAGCCCATTTCTTAATTGCTTTTGACTCAAGATCCGGTTGTTTGAAAGAAGCCAGGAATGTTTTCCAAGCACCTGGATTCTAATTGACTGCTTTAGCTAACAGATCCTCTACAAGCTGATTTTGGGTCATAACATAAGTGGGGTTTACTTCTACCAGATATTTATATAGATGGCCATAAGAGTTGACCAAAATAAAATCCTAAGCAATCCCTAGAGATATTTCTGCTACCGTCATCCAATTACCATCCCTTAAGAAGTCTGATACTTTATTAGCATGAGTGACTATGTGTGTGTGTAACTCTATGGATGAGTGGCGTTGTGTAACAGGATGTATAGGTGTATGAGTACATATGATGAGTGAGTACATGTATGAGTGACTGTATAGGACTGTTGGTGAATGAGTGGATGTGTATGTGGATCTTAGAATTACTGAAAAAGGTTGTTGTAACTGGTATTGGTATGTCCATTGTTTTGAAAATCGTAGTTTATATTTTTGAATGTGTGTATCAAAGGTTATATTAGGGGGAGAGGAGGTCTACCACTCTATCACAAGGATGATGTCATCAGTGATGTCATTTGAGATGTCTTGAGTGATGTCATGAGTGATGTCACTGACCATGTCATGAGTGATGTAATATGTGACGTCATCAGCAGTGCATTGCGGGTGCGCGAGTTATAGTTAGCTGAACTAACTATAACGGGGGAATTTCAATGGTTTTGTATGAGTGAAAAGTCCAGCTAACTAGAACGCCCCTGAAACCTATGGTTTTTTTCAGTGAATTTCTAAGGTTTTTTAAATGCTAATTCCTGACTATAATGTGCCTGAAACCTATGGTTTTTTCAGTGAATTTCAAAGGTTTTTTAAATGCTAATTTCTAACTATGCCTACAGAGATAGGACATGTGAAGAAAGAAGAAAAAACGCACTGAAAGAAAAAAAAGAAATCCAGAAAGAAGTGCTCGGGGGTTTTTGATTGTGGCAGGGTTGCTTGGGTTTAAATGCGGGCTGCTTGGGAGGGGGTTGGGGGGGGGGGGTCGCCGCCCGTCCCGAGCTTCAGGCGGCAGTAGGGAGAAAACTTAATGAATATCGTTACCACCACGCCCGGCGCTATCTTGCACGGTGCAAGAGAAGGCCGCACTAGCGTGTGCGCTTGGCGCCGCCGCACAAAGGCTCGGCTGGGGTGCCCAATTGTATCTGCTGCTCGCCCCCCCCCCCACATCGGCACCATCACGCAGGCATGCTAGGCCAGTGCTCGATCACTGACCATGAATCCCTATTCAATGGCACATGGCCACGGGTCCCCCCCCGGCACCTCCAGAGTCACATGCTGAGGCTCTGATCCGCTTCCCGCAGGCACTCGCCTCGCGGCGTGGGGGACATTGGTGCCTCCGCCGGGCGTGCACTGTAGCCAGGGCAACTTGTGAGGGGCTGCTCCCGCAGGCCATTTGGCGCTGCCTCGTGCTGGTCACGCCAGGCCGGCGGAGCTTGGGCCAGTATCCCGCCACCGAGCGACTACCACATAGCTCCTGGCCACCCCCCGCCCTATTATGACCGAGCACGATGTCGCGCTCATCCTGCATGTTGGCCAAATCACTACCGCCTCGTGTCGGAAGGAGTCATGTACTCGGGGCGACGCAGCGCCTCCCCTCCTTCGGGGCGAGTCCGCGCTAATTAAAAAAAAAAAAAAAAAAAAAAAAAGTAATAATATGTATATTGCGCTGTATACATATGTTAAACAAGTTCGGTTGACGTAAACGCTGCCATTTAAAATTCAAAGCACCAGACCAGGGGTGTTTTTTAAAGTTTGTATATGCTTGTTTCCTTCGAGCAACCGACACTCGCAGGGTGCCACTGCTCATCGCATTGTTTGGGGCCAGGGAATAATAGGATCGACGGTGGCCATTTAAGGGCATTCTGGACTGGCGCTTCCCGCTCCTGCCTGCTTTGGGTCCGGGCCTTAAGGCGGGCGGCGACGAGCGTGCTAGGGCCGACCGGGTCCCCTGGCAGCCTAGGCCCGGCCCGGATCGGTGCGCTGGTTTTCGGTACAGGCATCCGCGTTACGCCCGTGTCGTGTCTCTCGCGCTAGCGACCTGGATTTGGCGGGGGAGGGGAAGCATGCCACATGCATCCAGTGGGTCGGCGAACGCATTCCTCGGACCAGGCACCCCTGGTCTGCGGCCTCTCGGTTTTTGCGCCTCGGGTCCCGGTTGGGAACGGCGCTGCTTCCCCTCCTATGCGGCCCTGGAGGGGCACATGGAGCTTGGTGGCGCATGCTAAAAGTGTTCCTGCGCCCGGAGGGCGCATCCCTGGCACCACCTTCGGCCCGTCCGGCCTGCTCTGCTGGCGGGAGTGCGGTGGAGGTGCCATCCCCACGGGAGGGACCCCCCATGTCCTTTCCCTCCCCCGCCTTCCGCCCCCCCCCCTCGTAAGCAGCGTGCGGCCTCAGGGTCGGTGCGCCCGGTAGCGCGCCACGAGCTGCCCCCTGCCGCGTGTGGGTAAGCGGGGGTGGGGGGAGGGCAGCGCCAACAGCCTTGCTGTGCCCCCCCCCCTCCCTGATGTTGAGCCAACAGGAGTCTTGCTCAAGTGCAAGTCTTGCGCAGGTGGTTGTCCAGGCTCTCACAAGATAGGTTCAGAGTCCTGAACGCGGTTAAGTGTCCACAGTTGGTAACATTTTCAACCCCTCCTCCACCGGGCCGAGGGGGTACGGGGGTAATGCCTGCAGGCCACAGAAGCATGGAATAATAAAAAAATAAAAATAAGGATGGTATTAACGTTTTCATTTTCCTCCTTAGATTGTGCCTGGTGTCCGGCCGACCGGTGGAACTCGCTCGTTGCTGGACAGGGGTGTAAGTTCTCTAGGGGACGGGGAGGGACACGGAGAGTAAGCTCCGGCCTGCAAGTACAGGAGAAGGTCACCGTTTAGCGCGGGACATATCAGTTGTTCTTTGTTTTACACAGGAATATTGAGATACCATACGTTCGGATCAGACGGCCGCGCGCACGCTCCGTGAGAGTTAGGACCAAGTCGAGGGATGGATAGCGAGGGTACCCCAGCGCTCTTCTCGACGCCGTCCCAGGTTGAAGAGACCCAGCAGGGCACCTCCCAGGACGCACAGATAGCGGCTATTATTGACCTCGCTAAATCTAAAGGCCTGGCCTGGGCAGCAGACCTCTTGAAGGCCAGCAGCCCGGACGATTCTGGGGTCATTTCTGGTGGTCCTACTTTGGGACAAGAACCGACTGACGAGGCAGGCCTGCCCCGGTCCAAACGTATTCGCAGGGCCACCGTCAGGGATTTCCCTGCGGAAGCACCACCACTCAGGATCCGCTCGGTGCCCACCGCCAAGGGTGCAACCGGGCACCCCACCCTGCCGTCTCCGGCCGGTCCTGCCCTCTCCAGTAGTCCTGGTGCACCTCCTGCTAACTTTGCTTCCACGTAGGACCTGGCCAAGCTCAATGACACTCTGAAGACTTTTATGGCAGAGGTCAGGGCTGGTTTCTCGAGGGCAGCCACAGTCAGGGGACTGCTTATTGCTGACAGTGCGGGAGGGAACCCCTCCGCTGCAGCCACCGTCTGGGCACTGCTAGGGACATGCCGGCAAGCCCCTGAGTTGCCTCCGGTGCCGTGCGCCCCACGCAGCACCTTGCCCAAGAGTGCGGAGCCGGCTGCGGCAGGCTCTGAGAAGGCCGTCAGGCAGGAGGCGGCACCCGCTGGGCCCTCCGGGACAGGGCTTCCCACAGCAGGGGAGGAACGTCAACAATTGGTTGGAGGTGAGCCACCAGCTGGGCAGCCTGCTGCCGTCCTTCCGCCCACCGCCCCATCCCCCGCGCAGGGGGCCAGCACGTGCACACAGCTAGTTAGCACAGCATTGTCAGGGGCAGTACAGCAGACCACATCTAAGAAGGCAGTCACTCATGCCCCGCTCTTGTCTGGGCATAGCTCTCTGATCTGGGAAGTACCCTTGGCAGTAAAGGAGTTCATCTGGAGGCGCGAATTCCTGGACATTTTTTCACTACTTCTGCTGGGCCAGTATGGGCAAGACGCGCGCAGTCTTGGGGGGAAGGAGGACGATAAAAAGGTCAGGTTCCAGCAATGGCCTGAGAAAACAATAGACAAATGGCTGTCCGCTTTCTCCATTTTACATTCTGTCATCCTTGAAAAATTTCCCGAGCAAGGGCAGGCGTTAGTATTGTATCAGCGGCTAATCCACACTGAGGCGCAGAAGTGGGGCGGAGAAGGGTGGCTCAACTATGACCGCGAGTTCAGAAAGAAGATGGCCATATGCCCTGAGATGGAATGGGATCAGAAAGAGGTACAGTTGTGGATGGACCACATGGGGTCTCGGGCAACCCAGAGCGCTGTCTCCCATTCCAAGGGCTCAGGAGGAGGGGGCAGTCAGCCAGGGAGCTCCCAGTCCAACCCAAAACCCTTTAAAGCAGTCCTTTCGGGGTGCGCGCAGGGGAGGGGGCAGGGGGGGGGAAACAAGCGAGTCTCCCCTGGGACATGCAACTTATTCAATGCCGGCGCATGCTCTTGGGGGGCCAAATGCCGTTTTCAACACGCTTGCAGTAAATGCGGGGGGCGCCATCCTGCATCCTCTTGCCAAGCCAAACAAGACAAGAAGCCTGCCGACACCTTCAAACCAACCATTTGAGCCATCACAGCCCCCTCCCGCTGCTGCAACCCCCCCACCCTCCCTCCGTGCTCGGGGGTGCTTCTCACACCCAGCACGCTCAGTCATTCAGGTATCACGGCAGTCTCCTGCGCGCTCGCGCCCCATGCTTGCAAGGGTCCATCCCCAGTTATCCTTGACCGCATGCTCGATCTCCTCAGGCAGTACCCTAACACTTCGGACAGTGCGCTCCTGCTGGAAGGCTTCTCGGTGGGCTTCACCATACCATTTGTAGGTCCCTTGTCCTGCCGCGATGCGGAGAACCTCAGACCCAGGGTCCTTCAGACTGATTCACCACCTGTCCTACCCGGAGGGGGGCTCAGTAAACCACGGCCTTCAGGAGGGCTCATGCTCAGTGTCATATTGTACATTGGACGTCGCGCTTGATCTGGTCAGGAGGGCTGGCAAAGGAGCATGGTTAGCGAAGGCCGACATTGAGTCGGCTTTTCGTTTACTACCAGTGCCCTCGAGCAGTCAACACCTGCTGGGTTTCAAGGTGGACAGCATGTACTACTTTGACAAGTGCATGCCCATTGGGTGCGCGGTCTCCTGTGCCTTCTTCGAGGCCTTCAGCTCCTTCCTGCAATGGGCCTTTCAGCACTCTTACGGTGTATCTGGGGGTCTCCCATTATTTAGATGACTTTCTATTCATTGGGAGGGACGGCACACAGGAATGCAGGGCAGCCCTCGCGGACTTCCAGGTGCTGATGCGGCAGCTTGGCGTTCCCTTAGCCCCCAGGTCCTCTCTTTCCTAGGTATTGAGTTGGACACAGTGGCAGGGGAGGCCAGGTTGCCGGTGGACAAGGTGCGGGACCTGAGAGAACAGATCAGTCAAGTTGTAGGGAAGGATAAGGTTTCCCTGGCATCCCTCCAGAGCCTCCTGGGGAAGCTAAACTTTGCCGCCAGAGTCATCCCCGCAGGCAGGGCCTTTGCAAGAAGGATAGCTAGAGTCACGGCCTCTGTTAGTAAGAAACATCACCTGGTTAAGTTGAACAGAGGGATGCGGGAAGACCTGATGATGTGGGCGAACTTCCTAGTTAACTTCAATGAGTCTGTCATCTTGCGCGATGCCTGGGCTAGCAACCCGGAGCTTGCCCTCTTCTCTGACGCGTCTGGCCGGGAAGGGTTCGGAGTGATTTTGGACAGGGAGTGGTGTGCAGAGAGGTGGCCTAATGCCTGGCACAAGAAAAAGGTCACGTCCAAGATCACTGTCCTTGAACTCTTCCCAATTGTGGTAGCATTTCATCTGTGGCCCAGGGCCTTGTCCGCGAAACGAGTGCTGTTTTGGTCAGATAATTTAGCGGTGGTGCAGGCCATCAACTCCCAGTCTGCCAGCTGCCCCCTGGTCCTGTGCCTGCTGCGAGAGCTTGTTAGGGCCTGCCTAATAAACAACGTAGAGTGCAGAGCCAGGCACATCCAAGGGATTTCAAATGTAGCCGCTGACTCTTTGTCTCGATTGCAGTGGCACCGCTTCCGGGAGGCCTGGCCGAGCGCACGACAAGAGGGGACTCCTTTCCCGCCACACTTGTGGCGGCTGCTGAAGTGGGACTACGGATGAGGGAACTGGGGGAACGGTCCTTAGCCCCTAGGACGGCGAAACGCTACAGGAGCTGTGTGACTCTATTCTGTGCGATTACAGGGGCCTGGGAGGAGGATCAGGTGGCCTTGGAGCTTAGAGTCCAACAATTCCTTTTGTGGGCCAAAGATGAGGGTAAAACGCATTCATGGATAGCGGGTCACCTTTCTGCCATCAGCCACCATGCCAAGCTGAGGGGACAGTCCGACCCCACCAAGGCTTTTGTCATCAAAGCAACATTGCGAGGGTGGGCCAAGATGTATCCGCGCTCCCCTGATCCCAGGTCCCCCATCGGGTACTCATTACTGCAAGGGATGTTGGATTGTATGGATAGGGTCACTCACTCAGGGTACGAAGCCACACTGTTCTCGGCCTGTTTTTCCCTAGCTTTCTTTGGTGCTTTCAGGATCGGGGAACTGGTGGCTCGCTCAAAAACTGATTCCTCGGGGGTGGCCTTGAACGTGAGTGACGTAGAACTGGAGCCGGGTTGTCTGAAGATAGTCATCAGGCAGTCTAAAACTGACCAGCTAGGGCGAGGGAGGTTGATTGTGCTACACGGCCTGGGTGATGTGAGATATTGCCCGGTAGCATGGGTTAGAACTTACCTGCCGCTCCGCCCGCGGGGGGCTGGTTACCTACTGGTGCATCCGGATGGCCTCCCGGTCACTAGAGTCCAAGTGGATCACATCTTACAGGCCTGCCTACGGCTGTCGGGCCAAGATGTTAGGAACAAAAGATTCAGCAGCCACTCGTTCCGCATAGGGGCGGCTACCACAGCTTTCTTAGCAGGCTTGTCCCCAGAAGGTATCATGAAGGTGGGGCGCTGGGAGTCGCAGTGCTTCAAACGATACATTCGGCCCTAGGAGTGGCCGCGTGGCCTTGGAGACATTTTTGGGGACTGCTTCAAAGGGTACCTAGAGTCTGCTAGGCATCCCCCCTTACTTTTGTTCATGCTTGACGTAGATTTATGCATGTAGATGTTGTGCTGTGTTCTCCGTTTTAAATAAACAGACATTCAAACCTATTTCTCTACTTTATTAGGAACGAAGGTGTGGGTAATTGGTCACTCGATCATTGCGAGACTGGCACAATGGGCGGATGCGAGAGAGTGGCAGAATGGCTTTGTCGCCACAGAGATCACGTGGTTGGAATTCCCGGGCTTGCGCTGGAGTGAACTGTCACGGAAAGTGAAGCAGAGACTCCGGGGAGGGTGGCTTCCACCCAACCTCTTGGTGGTTCACCTGGGGGGGAATGATTTAACATCACTAGGAAGGAGAGCTTTGCTCCAAGACATGAGGGACACTTTCTGCCAGTTGAGCGTGATGCTAGGGCCGTGCGAACTGTGGTGGTCTGAGATTACACCACGCGCCATTTGGCGAGGAGCTCGCTCAGAAGATGCCATCGAGGTCTCAAGAAGAAAAGTTAACAGCGCCATGCGCAAATTCACTGAGCAAAGAGGCTTTGGCTTCATCAGGCATGGCCTTCTACACGCCAAATCAACTGGGTGTCTGGAGGGCGATGGGGTGCACCTCTCCAATTTAGGCATAGATTTATTTTTACTGGATCTTGGGGAAGCATTGGCAGCTGCGGGTTGCAAATAGTAGTGGTACCTTGGTGGGGGGCCCTGGTAGTGACGGTGGCCACTCCCAAGGCTGTGGAGGAGTTACAGGGCGATCCAGGGTCTGCACATACCAAGGGGTACATCATGCAGCAGCACCGCGGGGTGCTAAGCCAGGATACCCAGGGATGTTTTAGCGTTGTCCCCTGGAAGAACAACGGCGCCCCGTTAGCCGACAGGCGGTTGTGGGTCTGAGCAACCGGGGGCTGCCATGTATGCTCCGCCCACCCATCACGGGGGGGGGCGTGTGAAGCAAGTGGACTGGGGGTCCACGGATGGGAGAGGTGGCCCCTCCCAATATTTGGTATACACCATTTGGCGTTGCCATGGTGACTCTAGGATTATCAGACGGGCAGGCGGCATAGGGGCTGGCCTGCCCTGGGATCGCCCGTAAGATAACCCACCAGGTTTGCATATTGGTTATGCTAATAAACCTGCAGCAATATTTCTCCACTTACACTACAGTGTCGTGTGTTTTATTTATGTACTTAGGTGTTTTGTGATAACTGTTGCCGATATTGGCACTATGTAAGGCTGCCCGGGGGGGAGGGGGTTGCGTAGCGGCCCGCCCCTTGGAGGGCGGCCGCCTTAGTGCCACAGGAAGGCACAGGGGTGGGAGGTCGAGTCCCTGGGCTAGTCCAGGGGAGACCCCAGCAGATAGCGGTTTCCGGCGAGAGCGGGGAGGAGACAGGGGTACATATACTGTCTCCGCCTCCTCCTCGTCCTCTTGTCCGCTCGTTCGCCTTGTTCCTAGTGCCCATCCTGCCTGACCTCCATGGTCATCTAGCTGCTCCTGCCCTGCCCCCTTGCCCCGTTTCCATGTGCCGACCCCTATTCCCTCCCTCCTGGCTTGTCTGTTCCATTGTAATGCCCCTGATCCGTCCCTCCTGCCCTTTATGGTCTGTTACGCTGCAGCTTTCTCTCCTGTCTGTCCATTATGGTCAGCTAGCTACCATTGCCTATTTCCCCTCTGTTGTCTATGTGCATGGTCCTGTCCCCTCCCTATTGCTTTCTATGGAGTGTTGTGCTGCACTCCCATCCCGCATGCCCTGTGTGGTGTATTGTGCTGCTGCAAACCCTGATGCCTGCCCTGTAGGGTCAGTTTGGTGCACCTCTCCATGTCCCTCCTGTCCTCTGTTATCAGAGTCCATGTCCCTACCCCAATTACTCCTGCCTACTATGATCCAATGTACCATACTTGCGAACATTTTGAACTTGGTAAGAGGGAGATTTTGAAAGACAGAACAAATAAAGCCCATTTGAGCTTAAAAACATTGGACGTTTCCTGGCTGAAACGGGTCTGTTGGCATGTATGGTTGTACTACCACTGCCTCTTCCTTCTGCCCACAATGGTCTATTATATTGCCACAACCTCTCTTGCCAGTCCTGTATTGTTGGTTTGTTGCCCCTGCCCCACTTTCCACTGCCCTCCATAGTCTGTTGTGCTGCCACTGCCCTTCCTGCCTGCCCAGTGTGGTCAAATTGTTGACTCTGCACTCTCCTACCTGCCTTCAATTTTCAGAGTTCGTGCCCCTGGCCTCTGCCTCTCAACAGTATCCCAATGAACAACTAGATTGCTAACATTCTATATTTATTACAAAAGTATGGAACGCCTGACGTCATCTTGATGTAATCAAAACTGTAATACTTAGAGCATTTCCTATAGAAATTACATATATGAGAGGGTCTTATTTGCATCAAAATTATATTTAGTGCTCTAAAAAACTAAAATGAGGACATATTTTCTGAGTTTTCAAATAGCGAAATCTTAGTTTTTTTTATCCAGTTAACCACTTGATTAAATATTGCACCTAGGGGAGAGGATGTGGTGTTACTTTCAGAGCTGCAGACTTTGCAACTGGGGAACCAGGTTGGAGTTTCTGATTCAGCTCAACATTCTGTGATTCTGGTCAAATCACTTAACCTCCCCATGTCTACAACCAAAATGAATTTGATCTTGTGTGATGTAACCAATGCTCATGTAAAGCACTCCAATACCTGACAAGTCTGCACTATATAAAACTGCAAATACACAAACAAATAAGTGTTTTGCACACTTCTGTCATTGGGCTACACGTGGGCTACATCTGGGTGATATTTGTGCTGCATTTGGGCTCTTTTGTCTCTGGTGGCCATCTTGGGAGATTTATTTGTTATGAAGTTTCCTAATTTCCTCATTTACTGCAGTCTCCTCAGTGGGAATACTTTCAGTTTTTTATTTTGGTTCCATCAAGAAGGCATACAGATATGTCACACATTTGCCATAAATTCTGAATGTTATCACTCTAGTTGCTCATTAGATCACTGTAGTAAAGCTACTGCTCACCACAGAAGTCTGCTGCTGGTATTAAAAGTGCATGTTTCGGTCTGCATGTCAGAATTTTTTTATGAAATAGAAGATTTGAGAAGTCAAATGTGCCCTAATTTTTCTTTCTGCAGCACTATTCATAATTTCTATGGCAAAATGAACACCCTCATTTTGTTCCTTTGTAAATTAAATGTTTAAGTGTTACCACTTTATTCCAATCAAG